>NC_086113.1:36616746-37241746 GCF_963921235.1 Mobula hypostoma
TCCACTACGTAATGGACTGGTTGGGCACAGGAGTACATTCAGCGAGAGACTTATTCCATCGAGATGCAACACTGAGCATCATAGGAAGTCATTCCTGCCTGTGGCCATCAAACTTTACAACTCCTCCCTTGGATGGTCAGACACCCTGAGCCAATAGACTGGTCCTGGACTTGTTTCCTGGCATAATTTATATATTACTATTTAATTATTTATGGTTTTATTACTATTTAATTATTTATGGTGCAACTGTAATTAAAACCAATTTCCCTCAGGATCAATAAAATATGACTATAACAATTACTATGACTATTAGTGCCTGCTGGAGACTAGGAACAACTTCATGAAAGCTGGACATTGCCATCATATTCTGAGAAGATTAAAGATTAGCTTTATTTGTCACATGCACGTCAAAGCATCGAAACACAGTGGAATGTATTGCTTTGTGTTAATAACCAACACAGTCCAAGGATTGTGTTGGGGACAATGCCAAATGTCACCACATAGCAAAAAGTTCGAAGTTCAAAGTACATTTATTATCAAAGTGGGTGTACCAGATACAACCTTGAGATTTATCTTCTTGCAGGCAGCCACAAAACAAAGAAGCACAATAGAATCCACTAAATAGCAATCCACACAACAAAGACTGTCAAACATCCAATGTGTAAAAAAAAGAACAAATTGTGCAACCAATAAAAGAGTAAACAAACAACACACAGAACATGAACCACAGAGCCCCCGAAAGAGATTCCACAGCCACCGAGCCAGTTCAGCATGGCAGCCCGGCAGCCCAGCCCAGAGCCTGGTGCTCAAACTGGCTAAACTGCAGCTCGTTTTCTACTCTTGGGCCCAGGCCTGTCACTTCAATCTGGCCTGGAGTCCGCTCCAGCACTGGCTGCTGCAGACATACCTGCATTCTCAAGAGTCCAGTTTGCTGAAGCTTTTAGAATATCACAAAAACACCAGGTCGCACAGACGGACCAAAAGCACAGCTCCCAACAGGAAACTACCGGCTGAGATTTCAGTGCTCATAGCCCAGATAAAAATATAATTAATATGATAGTCAGTAGTTTTGTTTGCTGCCTGCGCCATTTCAGGGCGTATGTTTGCATCTCACTAACCTAACCGTACATCTTTGAAATGTAGGGAGAAACTGAAGCATCCTGAAGAAACGATACATAGTCATGGGGATAATTGTTAAACTCCTTACAGACAGTGGTGGGAATCAACTGTTCTCTGGCACTGTAAAGAGAGTATGCTAACTGCTATTCTATAATGACACCACTAATTATTCCTCAACTAATAGGAGGGAGGGAGGAGAAGATGGCGGCGCGACGCAGTGTGCGCAGCCATTCCGAATGATATCGATTATGTGTTAACCAGGGGGCTGTGCACAATCCGGATTTGATGAGAAGCACGGAGGAACACCTGGAGTAACTTCTGAAATGCCTGCTTCACTGACGCTGCTACCGTGCGATCGGGAATCTCTGGAGACGAAGGCCCCAAATCCTCGCCTTTGCCTATTAGCTGTTGCCGGGGCTGGGGTCGAAGCGCTCGGCAGAGATGGTGCTCGGTGATCGGTGTCAGACAGCTGGTCGGAGGCTCGGAGTTTTCGGACGGTCCCGGAGTCGGACTGTGGTCGGATGCTTCCAGTATGCTGCATCGGCAAGTTGATGGCGCTGGAGGTTCACCGTCTGCGTGAGATGATGGGACTTTCGAGAGACTTTGAGACTTTTATCATGCCATGGTCTGTTCTTATCAAATAATGGTATTGCTTTGCACTGTTGTAACTATATGTTATAATTATGTGGTTTTTGTTAGTTTTTAAACGCAAACAACAGGAATTCTGCAGATGCTGGAAACTCAAGCAACACACATCAAAGTTGCTGGTGAACGCAGCAGGCCAGGCAGCATCTGTAGGAAGAGGTGCAGTCGACGTTTCAGGCCGAGACCCTTCGTCAGGACTAACTGAAGGCAGAGTGAGTAAGGGATTTGAAAGTTGGAGGGGGAGGGGGAGATCCAAAATGATAGGAGAAGACAGGACGGGGAGGGATAGAGCCAAGAGCAGACTGGGAGACCGCTTTGCTGAACATCTACGCTCTGTCCGCCAGAGAAAGCAGGATCTCCCAGTGCCCACACATTTTAATTCCACATCCCATTCCCATTCTGACATGTCTATCCACGGCTTCCTCTACTGTAAAGATGAAGCCACACTCAGGTTGGAGGAACAACACCTTATATTCCGTCTGGGTAGTCTCCAACCTGATGGCATGAACATCGACTTCTCTAACTTCCGCTAGGCCCCACCTCCCCCTCGTACCCCATCTGTTACTTATTTTTATGCACACATTCTTTCTCTCACTCTCCTTTTTCTCCCTCTGTCCCTCTGAATATACCTCTTGCCCATCCTCTGGGTCCCCCCCCCCGCCCTGTCTTTCTTCCCGGACCTCCTGTCCCATGATCCTCTCGTATCCCCTTTTGCCTATCACCTGTCCAGCTCTCGGCTCTATCCCTCCCCCTCCTGTCTTCTCCTATCATTTTGGATCTCCCCCTCCCCCTTCAACTTTCAAATCCCTTACTCACTCTTCCTTCAGTTAGTCCTGACGAAGGGTCTCGGCCTGAAACGTTGACTGCACCTCTTCCTACAGATGCTGCCTGGCCTGCTGCGTTCACCAGCAACTTTGATGTGTGTTGCTTTTGTTAGTTTTTAAGTCAGTTTGTCATGTGTTTCCGTGATATAATTCTGGAAAAACATTGTATCATTTCTTAATGCATACATTACTAAATGTCAATAAAAGAGGACTGCATGTCCTCATAATCTATTCTATTCTAATAGCCTAACAGCAACATATTTCTAGTTGCGGGTATTTTCTGTGATAGAAAGCAGCTACCACAGCAGCTTCCTACCATGGCTGCTATAGAACAGCAGTGGTTCTTTGGAGCTTTGCGAGTATTTTGAGCCATGAGGGTCATGTTCTTTCTTTTCTTTTAGCAACAAGGATGAGATAATTTATCCGAAGAGTACATTCAACCAAGATGCAGAAGCAAAATCGTAACTTGTATTTGTAACAACAGTAGCGTTTGTACATAACAGAGGTTCCATCCAGTTGAAATGAAAGTGGTGGCCAATTGAGTTTTTTTATGCATCACCAGAGTATCCAAAGAGTGACTATAAAATTTGTTGTAACACTATTGTTCAATTACCTCTTGTGGTTGGATGGGAGACTATTTAAAAAAAAACTTTGCACCAAGCAGAGCAAGTATTAAACCCATTGCAACTCGATTTTTTTCAGCATGTTTCAAATTTGGAGGTGTGGGACCATGCTGCTTGTGGGTTTCAAGATGTGCAAATTTAAAGGAAACTGTTTTGTGAGAAGAAGCTAAATTTTTAGCAGACATTTGATATTGTCCAGGTGATGGACACAGTTGTTAACCAAATATGATTTTGCAGTTTAACTTGTGAAGGTTCAGAGTGTTAACAAATGTGTGGCCTTGATCTCATGTATCTTTAAGAAAAGAGAAGAACTACTTGAAGGGGATACGTTATCCTTGTGGTAGCACAGAAAATCAGGCTGGTGATTACATATACAACCTGTTCTCCACAATTATGATGTCAAGGAACACTGCCGAACAGTTTGGTTGAAAGCAAAGCTAGATCCCTGAGAATTTAAGCAATCAAATGCTCTTGGGAAGAACAGTAAAAAGCATTGTACATATGAATGTGGTGAAGAAACTAATGGCCTAGAGGGATCATATAAAAAGATTAGATTAGATTATTAGATTAAATTAGATAATGAGGACACGCAGTCCTCTTTTATTGTCATTTAGTAATGCATGCACTAAGGAATGATGCAATATTCCTCTGGTGTGATATCACAGAAACACAGGACAGACCAGGACCGAAAAACTAACAAAACCACATAATTATAACATCTAGTTACAACAGTGCAACAATACCATAACTTGATGAAGAAGGCCGTGGCACAGTAAAAAAGTTCAAAGTCTCTCGAATGTCCCACATCTCACGCAGACGGGAGAAGGAAGAAAACTCTCCCTGCCATGCCCGACCACAGTCCGACTCTGAGTCGCCCGAAAACTTCGAGCCTCCGATCAGCCCTCTGACACCGAGTACCGAGCACCATCTCTATCCGAGCACTTTGACCTCAGCCTCTATTGCCAGCAGCAGGCAAAGCCGGGGATTTTGGGGCCTTCCCTCTGGAAGATTCTCAATCGCACGGTAACAGCGGCAGTGAACCGGCATTTCAGAAATTTCTCCAGATGTTCCTCTGTGCTTTCACGTCTGTCTCCATCAAATCAGAATTGTCCATGGTCCCTATTTAACAGATATGATATCATTTCACTGGAGAGCTGCGCGCGCTGCGTCGCACTGCCATCTTCTCCTCCCGCCATTCACACCGCTTTGAATTCTACCGAACTCTACTTGCCACATGTACATCAAAACATACAGTGAAATATGTGGTTTATGTCAATGACAAACACAGTCTGAGGATCTGCTCGGAGCAGCCTGCATGTCACCATTTTTCAGGTGCCAGCGTAGCATGACTACTGCTTATTAACCCTAACCTGCACATCATTGGAATGTGGGAGGAAACTGGAGCACCTGGAGGAAACCCACTCAGTCACAGGGAGGCTGTACACTCTCCTTACAGGCAACAGTGGGAATTAAACCCTAGCTACTGGTTCCATAAAGCGAGGTGTTAACCAATACCCTTCCATGCCTTTAAGATATGATAGGTCAATTGAAATTTGCACAGGTGTTGAAATAGTGCTGAAATAGTGTTAGTTTTTCGGTCCTGTAACAATAGTGCTGATGTGTTACAGGAATTTGGCGTTTGAAGCAGCTACAATTGTGATGTTTTAAATACGTTTATACAGACACATACATGGATAGAACAGGTTTAAAGGCATCTCAGTGAAGCACAGACAAATGGGACAGCTTAAATGGACATCTTAGTTGTCATGGATGAGTTAGTTCAAGGAGCCTATTTCCATGAAGTGCAACACCTTGACATCTTTGAAAGCAAAGATTCACTTGGAAGAGAATGCCATGGGATCTTCTCCTAGATATAAAGATTAGAGAAGCACTGAGCAGACATCAGAAAACAGGTATCATTGAACATGAGGACCTCTTTCCCATTTGTTTCCATAGCACTGTATACCACCTCAAGATCAGAGGATATTAAGGAATATTCAATTGAGAAGCAAAAGTGGACTGATATTCCTTAGGGATAATTTGCTTGCTCAACTAACATTACACCAGATTTTTGCATTGCACCTATCAGCAGATTATGTTGGACGAAAATTCAAAGGAGTGTCAACTTGGATAATTCTACAACAATAAACTTCCATTTGGGATAGTTTCAGTTCAAGGTTTTGTTTTAGAGAACACAAGTCAGCATTCTCCTCAGCCTCCAAGTGCTATAGCTTACCCTGTTTGGTAGATGGCAAGACAGAAGAAACACAAAGTCAAAGTAAATTTCAAAGAAAATTCATTATGAAAGCCTCTATATACTACCCTGAGATTCATTTTCTTGTGGGCATTTTCAGTAGGTATAAAGAAACGCAATAGTATCAATGAAAAACTACAAACGTGGACAAAAAAATGTGCAAAAGATGGCAAACTAAGCAAAGACAAAAAGAAGATAAATAAACAAATATATAAATGAATACTGAGAACATGAGTTGTGGAGTCTTTGAAAGTGAGCCCATAGATTATGGAATCAGTTCAGTGTTGAGGTGAGTGAAGCTATCCACTCTGGCTCAGGAGCCTGATGGTTGAAGGGTAATAGTGCAGACTATTTTTTAAATAGGGAGAAAATGTAGGAATCTGAGATGCAGAGGGATTTGGGAGTCCTTATGCAGAACACCCTGAAGGTTAACTTGCAGGTTGAGTCAGTGGTGAAAAGGCAAATGCCATGTTAGCATTCATTTCAAGAGATCTAGAATACAAGAGCAAGGATGTGATGCTGAGGCTTTATAAGGCACTGGTGAGTCCTCACCTTGAGTATTGTGAACAGGTTTGGGCCCCTCATCTTAGGAAAGATGTGCTAGTATTGGAGAGGATCTGGAGGAGGTTCACAAGGATGAGTCCAGGAATGAAAGGGTTATCATATGAGGAACATTTGATAGTTCTGGGCCTGTACTTGCTGGAATTCAGAAGTATGAGGGGGCATCTCATTGAAACCTTTTGAATGTTGAAAGGCCTAGACAGAGTAGATGTAAAAAGGTTTCCCATGGTGGGAGAGTCTAGGACAAGAGGGCAAAGCCTCAGAATAGAGGGGTGCCCTTTCAAAACAGAGATGTGGAGAAATTTCTTTAGGCAAAGGGTGGTGAATTTCTGGAATTTGTTGCCTCATGCAGCTGTGGAGGCCAGGTCTTTTGGTGTATTTAAGGCCGAGGTTGATAGGTTCTTAATTGTACATGGCATCATAGGTTACGGGGGAGAAGGCCGGGAACTGCGGTCGAGGAGGAGATAACAAAAGGACCAGCCATGATTGAATGATGGAGCAGACTCAATGGGCCAGATGGCCTAATTCTGCTCCTATGTCTTATGGTCTTATAACCTGAACGGGTGTGGGACTTAAGGCTCCTGAGCCTCCTTCCTGATGGCAGCAGCAAATAGAGAGCATGGCCTGGATGGTAGGGGTCCTTGATGATGAATGCCAGTTTCTTTTTGGAGCTCTTCTTATAGAAGTGCTCAATGGTGGGATGGCTTTGCCTGTGATAGACTGAACACTACATATTCACTACACTTTGGGGCTTTTCTGTTCATGACCATTCATGTTGCATACCAGACTTTGATGCAGCCAGTCAGGATACTCTCCGTTGTGCATCAGTGTCAAAGTTCACAGATGACATGCTAAATCTGTGCAAACCTCTAAGAAAAAAAAGAGGTGTTGCCATGCCTTTTTTGTTATGTCACTTACATGTTGGTCCTAGGACAAATCCTTTGAAACGATAATGCTGAGGAATTTAAAGTTACTGACCCTCTCCACTTCCAATCCCCTGATGAGCAGTGGCTCATGGACATAAGGTTTCCTTCTCCTGTGATGATCAGCTCTTTGGTTTTGGTGAGATTGAGTGAGTGGTTGCTGTTGTGGCATCTTACAGCCAGATTTTCAATAATCCTCTCTATATGCTGATTCATCGCCATCTTTTATTCAGCCAACAACGGTGGTGTTGACAGCAAACTTAAATATGCCATTGGCGCTGTTCTGAGCCTCACAGTCATAAGCATAAAGGAAGCAGAGCAGGGGACTGAGAACACAGTCTTGTGCTACTCTTGTTGTTAATGGTGTTTGAGGAGAAGATGTTGTTGCTAATCTGACCTGACTGGGGTCTGTACGTAAGGAAATCAAGGCTTCATTTGCAAGGAGTATCTAGAAGCCGCAATGAACCTGAGAAGCAGAGGTGCTGTTAAGGAAAGAAAAGTGCCTGTTTATGGCCTCAGAAATAATCCACCTTGATTATAAGATAACTGCCAAAGGACTCTTCAGAGCTGACAGTGCTTAATGTCTACATAGGACTTCTCAACTATTATGGACATTTCCTGTTATCCTTAATTGAAGATTAGGTTAGAGATTCTACACGAGTCCTGAATCGCAAGATAATATGAAAGTGAAAAAGTAACAAGCGTCTGTGTCCTAAGAGATGATGTAGTTGCTGGTGAATTTACTGTCAGTTATTCATTATCATCTGACGAAAGTGTTCCTATTGTTGTCTGATGCATCTCCTGACAGCATTGGTATAGGTTAGTCATGCCATATGGAGAATGGAGATTAGTAACTGGATTTGTGTCAAGTTTCCTTTCCAAAACAAAGAAACAATAGTGACAAACAGCCAAAGAGGAAATGAATGTCATCTACTTGTACTGTGTGACAAGGTTCCACAAGCAAATGTTTAGAACATTTTTAAAACACTTTTACACATTACAATTGGTGACACGTCAGCTAGAGTGCAGAGCTGAATACCACCATTGTCTGAACTTGACTTCATTCTGGATTATAAGAATGGAATCAACTGCATTCTATTCACACAATACAACTGAATGAAAATGTGCAGAAATTAATCACCATTTGAGACACTGATATCAAATGAGATTATATAATTACTGGAATGTATTGATGGATGTCCAGTCACACCTTTTGCTTTGTTACATGATGAGAGATGAACCCACATTTTTCTGAATGTAAAAGCCTATACATGATGGGGTGGAGAATATATGTGACACAGCTTTACTATAGTGTAGGGAACTGTCCAAATAAGCATTGAAAAAGGGATAATTGTTGGCATCCAGAGTTGTTTTCGCACAAGGAAACTTAATTTTTCTGAAGCAATTACAGGAAGGACAACCAGGTATATTTTGTATCTGACAAATGACCAAACGTTTTATCTGTTGGCAGGAAAAGAGAAGATTTGGATGATAGTACAAAGGACCTTTCAAAACATCATGTACACTTTGTTCAGATCAGCCCCCCAATAATTATATTATATTCCCAAGAACACAAACTCCTCTGCATCCTGAATTTCTACACAACAGATGCTATTTTTTAAAATAAAAATACCTATATATTGAGAGATCTGAGGTTACGTTTTCCACACAGAGTGCTGAATATCTAAAAGGTGTTGCCAGTGGAGGTAGTGGATGCATATACAGTGACAAAAAAATTAAAATGAATTTTGACAAGTACTCAGATAGGAAAGGCAAAATGGGATTTTGGGCTATGGGATAGCTAAATCTGCATAGATAAGCATTCCAATCAGGATGGATAAGGTGACCAAACGGATCTGTTTCTCTGTTGCGTATTCCTATTATTATCTTTCACTGAATCAGCATAGAGCACTGACATTGACTATAATTTCACGGGAAGAAACAAATCAATAAGCAGTGTATTTTACAAAATGATGCTAATGAATAATTTGATGCATCATAATTTATTGCCGGGCATTCTGTGTCTGCTGCTGGAATGGCCAGGAGCAATAAAAGATCTGCTTAAGATAATTACTCACATTGCAATTGTGAAACAGCAAATCCCATTTAATGTTAGAAAAACAAAAATAAAACCAGGAAATTGATTACTGAGCAATTTTGTAGTTGATTTGCCATTCCCTGTTTCGTTGGCTAGCGTGCAAAGCAATTGGGAGAACGAGGGTCACTGTGAATTAGAGGCACTGGTCAAGGACTGCCTTGCTCCTCGATTCAAGTAACACTAGTCGAGATTCTGCATTGGGGGAGAAAGTCTTGCTTCAGCTCTTCACATTAAATGCAGTAGTTACTCTCTTGCACAGAGAGAACAATTTGATGCAACTGATCAATCGAAATGGAATTAGAACCACAGTGTAGGAAGTATGATACCAAGGATTGCTCAGAGGACAATCCATGTTAAACATTGAAGAACCCACTCACATCTACAAAGCACATGTTAGGATGATGGCATGCTTCAATACTCAAGAAGCTTGGCACTAAAATAAGGCAAGCAGCATCTAAAGATTAATTCTCATCACCAAGAAATCATGGCTGCAGTGTGTATCATCTATAAAATACTTGCCCAGGCTACCCCAGCAGCTCTTACCAAATCTACAACTGCTCCTACCTAGAGGCCAAGGGCAGCAGTGCATGGAGAACAGCGCCGCTTGTTGTTTTCCTTTCCAGATGCACACAACCTTGATTTCGAACTCCACTCTATGGCCACTTTATTAGTTACCTCATGTATTTAATAAAGAGGCCACTGTGTGTACATTCATTTTCTGCTGCTGTAGCCCACCTGTTTCAAGGTTCAACGTGTTGTGCCTTCAGAGATGATCTGCTTCACAACACGGCTTTTGAGTTAGTGTTGCCTTCCCGTCAGCTCGAACCAGTCTGTCCACTCTCCTCTGACCTCTCTCGTTAACAAGGCATTTTCACCCACTGAACATTTTGTTTTGTTTGTTGCAGTGTTCTCAGTAAACTCTAGAGACTGTTGTGAGTGAAAATACCAAGAGATCAGCAGTTTGCTGGATACACAAAACAACCCCATTTGGCATCGGTAGTTTTAATGTTTGGTCTGAACAACAACTGATCCTCTTGATTATGTCTTTATATATTAAGATGCTGCCATATGATAGGCCGATCAGATATTAGCATTAAGGAGCAGGTGTACAGGTGTGCCTAATAAAGTGATCACTATATCATCACTGACTCTAGATCCTGGAAGTCTTTAGCTAACAGCACAGTAGATAACCCTCACCAGAAAGACTGTAATATTTCAAAAAATGGTTCACTACCTACTTCTCAAGAGCATTTAGGAAAGAGCAATTAATGCAGGATTTGCTACTGAAGCCCACTTCTTGAAAAATGAATACAATATCTAAGGCATAGGGAATGATCAAGAAAAATTTTTATGTTCTTAGCTTTTTCAGTCACCTTTCTATGACAATTTTGAAAGCACAGAGTTGGCCTTCGTGAATTAGAGACTCTAATTTTTTCCAGTAAGTTGGGTCTCCATTTGAGACAGGCAGCAGAGTATAGAATAATGTGGGAAGTAATTTATTTTATGATATTTACAGTTAGCATCATCTCAACCTCTCTTACTGATTGTGACTGCAACACAGTATGGATTGTGCTCCCTAAGGCCGACTCTGCAAATATCCAGTTCTGCAAGAAGATGATAGAGGAGAAGCAGTAAGATATAGGATCAGAATTTCTCTGCGATGTGTTAGATTACAGTCGATAACAGCATTAAAGGTCGATTGACTTTTCTCACTTTAGCTTCAAGAGGAATTTATTTATCACTGTTTAAGCATTCGAAAAAAATGAGCATTCTGATTGGTCATTAACATTGAAGATACAACAGCGTCAACTATGTCTCAGTGGTTACTGTCTCTGTGTCTGAATCAGACAGCGGTTGACTGAAGTCCCACGCTAGAGACTGGAGAATATAATTCAGGTGTGGATTCCAACCAATTAGCAGATTCTGTCTTTTATAGACTTAAAGTAACACATGTCTTATCAGTTTAAAATTACTTTAAACTGTCTGGGATAACTTGGACACTATTTATCTCTCAACCTAAACAAGATTATCACACGACTGTATGTCGGTCCAAGCACACTATATGCCCACAAATAGCTACTTAATTCACTTAATTTTAGTAGTGATTACATTTCATGTATTTTATTAGTTTATCAAAAAACATTTAGGAAAAGCTACATGTTTCTGTAAACACATGGAGTAAAAGTAACTACATGTTAGGAATAGAATGTGCAGCACTAGATACAGAAACTGTGGAGAACAGCACAATCTGATTGCCCCTGCATCAGCCTGAGCATCAAGCGTGATCAGCACAGTATCAACTCTCCAATAGATGTGATTGTCCATTTACTATGATTGTGTCATTCATTGACAGGCTTCAAAATGTAATGTTCAAAGTAAAATCAAAGTACATGTCAGCATATGCAACTCTGAGATACATTTCTTATTTTTTTATTATTATAGCGATACAGTGCGGAGTGAGCCCTTCCAGCCTTTTGAGCTAAGCTGTCCCCGCAAACAAATCCAGTTAGCCCAACTCTAATCAAAGAATAATTTGCAATGACCAGTAGACCTACCTGGTATGTCTTTGGACTGTGGGAGGAAACTGGAGCATTCCACAGGAAGGGCATACAGAGACTCCTTATGGAATAGTGCCGGATTTGAACTCAGAATTCATAAGTGCTTCGAGCTGTAATATTGTTCTGCTAACCACTACGCTACTGTGGTGTTATGTTCTTGCGGGCAATTACAGTAATTACAAGAAACACAATAGAATCAATGAAAGACTACACCCTACAGGGCGGACGACAACCAATATGCAAAAATGAAAAAATATTTTCCAAATCACAAACAAGAGAAAATCTGCAGATGCTGGAAATCTGAGCACACACACAGAATGCTGGAGGAACTCAGCAGGCCAGGCAGCATCTATGGAAAAAAGTACAGTCAACGTTTTGGGCTGAAACCTTTCAGCAGGACTGGAGAAAATAAAGCTGAGGAGTAGATTTGAAAGGTTGGGGCAGGGAAGAGAGAAATGCCAGGTGAAAGGTGAAACTTGGGGGGGGGATGAAGCAAAGGGCTAGGAACTTGATTGGTGAAAGAGACAGAAGGCCATGGAAGGAAGAAAGAAAAGGGTGGAGGAGCACCAGTGGGAGGCAATGGCAGGCAGGGAGATAACATGAGAGAGGGACAAGGGGACAACCATTTTAATTCCACTTCCCATTCCCATTCAAATATGTCTATCCATGGCCTTCTCCACTGCTGGGATAGAGCCAGACTTAGGTTGGAGGAACAACACCTTATATTCCATTTGGGTAGCCTCCAACCTGATGGCATGAACATCGATTTCTCAAACTTTCAGTAATGCCTCCACACACCCACTCCCCCCCACCCCGCTCTTCACCATTTTCCATCTCCTTGTCCTCATTTTCCAAATGTTTACTTTCCTGGGAAATTTATCAAGAATGGTCAAAGCACCAAGCTGTAGAGTGAACTAAAAGCTGCTTTGTCTCTGGAGATCCATAAAGCTAAACATAAAGCTAAACGTAAAACTTAGACAATTGTGACAGAGAAATCATGGATGACTTTTCATTTGCATATTCTATTCCTTGTGGAAAGAATAAGGATTAATGTGGTAATTTGGATTAATTAGTTCCCAACTTTCACAGTTTAATTCCATGCAATAGGTAAAGATGAGTCAGGCCAAGGGTAGCAACAATACATTTCACCATGAATTTCCTCCTCTTCCTTCCGCTATTTTAATTGACAGAATCCCAATCACAAATTTTCCTGAGGTTTATTTGGCTATATATATTTTTGCCTGTCAGGAAAAATACAACAGTCTCTCCAACAGTCTTCTAAACTCAAACAGTCTGAGTTGCACTTCTACTTGTGATTCTAAGTTACTAGTTTATAGTCTAGGTTCTGAGTCCTCTTTGCTTTCATCCCCTTCACTTCAGATAATAACTCCTTTAAAACTAAATATTGGTTCCATTGGTTAATAGAATTAGTCATTTTCATTAAGCGGTGTTGCTGAAACAGCTGGATTTCACTTCACATCCTGAGCACATCCTTGAATGACTTGTCTGAAGTTTAAGGAGGAAAAGGAGTCAGAGGTTGAAAGTTGCAGGAAGAGAATTCTTGAGTTTCCAGGCAAATTAAGGTGTTGTGAAAAGGTGTGAAAATTGGGAGTGCACAAAGACCGGAGATCTTGGGAAATCTGAGGCTACGTCCTCACTACGTTGGATTATTTTGAAAACGAAGCTTTTTCTCTTCGTTTTGACCTTCCATCCACACTGAAACAGTGTTTTCAGCTCCTGAAAATGGAGATTTTCAGAAACGGTCTCCAGAGTGAATAAATCTGAAAACGCCTAATATCCGTTGCAGTGTTTACGGGGTAACTGAAGCTTTTTAAAACCGCTGTCATGACGTGTCGAAACAGATGGTGACAGTGCGGCATCTCATTGTTTTCTTCTTTTTACTCTTATTATTCTTATTACTACTTTATTGTCGCCAAACAATTGATACTAGAGCGTACAATCATCACAGCAATATTTGATTCCGCGCTTCGCAGAACCTAACAATATCAGAACAGACAGCAACAAGACTGAAGCCAGAAGAGTTAGAAATGTACTCACCAAATACTTTAACCCACAGCTTACTGAATAAATAAGTATACTCACTTTGCCCTGTTTTCTGTCCCTGCTTGTATGAAGGTGGTTTACCTATTTATGCAAGTACTTCTCTGACAATAGATGTGTAACAGCCTAACGTAACATTGCATGGAAATACAAGATAACACTGATGCAGTCATATTTTATACATTTAACAAGGTGCTTTATTAACGCAACAGAGTTAGTCAGTTTTTCAATGTTCGTCATCAGCCAGGTCATACTGTCCGTGAACTCCCTGTCGATTGCCTCTATATGCTCCAGTACTTGTTTTCTTTAGTTTTAAGTGCTCCTGCGCTAGAGCCAAGAGCAATTCCTTTTAAGTTTTTCTACTCTGTAACTGGACAAATGCGCATCGAGTATATCGTTTCCTCTTCGCTTCTTTTCTGTGTGTCCTGCGTATACCCAGTAGGAGGAGATTCACCCAAATATCCGTCTAATATGGACAGAGATATTTTGAAAAACGCTTAGTGTGGATGCCTATCGATTTTACTCGAAACCGGTGTTTTCAAAATTATCCGACGTAGTGTAGACGTAGTCTTAGAATAAGATGCCAGAGGTAGAGAAGAATTTGAAAACCAGAATGAAAATTATAAATCAGGGCTTTGATGCACTTAGTCAAAGCATGACTGAGGATTTCAGTCACTGATAAGTATAGACAAGAATGGAAATGAGCAACATTGTGAAACTGGAAGCTGGTGACGAAGAGGATATTGTGTTGAAAGCTGAAGTACTTCAGTGGCTGAAAAGTGCTTTGTGACATTCTGAAAAATGTGTGATAGGTGTGCAAATGCATTTTTTTCTTTTTCATCTTTATGTTAGATATCAAATACATTTCGTAGCAATGGTAACACATCTAGTTAAATCAACAACATAAAGAGTAGTTTTGCTTTTGCCTGTCCACATTGTTCATTAATTACAGTTTGAATTCTGATTTATGGAATACGGTCTCATTTTAAATCTGGGACCATATCTAAATAAATCCAGAATGCTGAATATAAAGACTGAAATCAAAATTACTTCATCTAGTTTCCTATGTGTGAGGTTTAACAGCATAAATTGTCCAGGAATCTGTTGTTTAATTTATTTCATTATTTTCTGGCAATTGGATTTGGATTAAAGTACATGTGAGATCTTGAAGAAAACTGTGGTCTTTGTTGAGCGTGTCTGGATAGATAAGAATTGACCGTGTTTCTGAGGCTTAATGAAAGCCAGATTCAAACTTTGATCAATTGGTGTTCCAGTCTCAGATGCAGTTCATAGTCAGATTCCCACATGAAAGGCAAGACAAAACAAACACAAAGGAGCAGGAGACAAAAACAAAAACTAGAAATAAAAGAACAAAAGGAGATAGTGAATGATGAGGCAAACAAATAAAATGAAATAAAAGGAATAAAGAGGTATCTTTCACAATGTCAGGCCTTGCCAAAGGATTTTACAGCAAATAAGTCAGTGTGACACATTTTGTGAAAGGTGCTTTTCTAAGGTGCATTCATTGTTCTGATGTAAGAAAGTTCATTTATGCACAGAAAATCTCACATACATCAATGAGAATATCTCCTTTTGGTACCAGGTGAACAGAAGTACACTTCCCTTCTTTAACAAAGTGTTGGAGGATCTATCACGCTTAAGAGAACAGACTGAAACTTGAACACTCTATTCCAAAGGTGGCAAAATTCCCTCCGGGACAATTAGACTGGATTGTGTCCAAGCTCCTGAAGCAAAGTTTTCATTAAAATCCCTTTAAATCCAAACCACACTAACTCACTTTGAATAAGTTCTGTTAAGTGAATATTATTCTTATTGATGTCAATGCCTTTTAGTGTCAGAATTTTCAATGTTACCATTACAATATAGAATGTAATAGTTTCAGCAAGCTTGCTGAAACAAGAATAAAATATGAACACAAATATTGTATTCTCTTTTATACAGATTTACATAATCTAGATTACATTTGTTTCATTGTTGCTTTAGAAAAGGGCAATTAGGCCTTTACATGAGTTATTCTGAAATTCTTCAAAATATTTTCTTAACTTTGATGTCCTTTGGAAGAAGGCTGTTATTTGAAGAAATTCAAAATGACACCAATCATTTGAACAAAACAAAATTTTGGAAGAGGAATGACTAATTGGTATGCATTGGGGGATGGAGGTGGAACAGAGCCATGGTTATATTTTATAAGAAGTGGGTCTTTAATCATTCTGGAAAAAAAGAAATGAAGAATACGATCATATGTTAGTAAACTGAATCCTTTGCCAAAGACAATATGGCCTACTAATAGGAAAATAAGGATATTGTCTCTGGTACTCTGAAGAATTTGAGTCAATCCAAAATACAGATTTTAATTATCTGGACATCCAGAGTGAAAATGTGGAATAGTATAGCCTGTCAGTCCCTGTAAAGGACAGAATAAGGTTAGGAAATAGTCAATAGTGGGATCTGGGTCCTTACACACCAGGTAGATTTCAATTTATTGCTGTTGCATCTTTAGCCATGACTCTCAGGTAGGTCTTAGGAGTGGAAATAATTGGAAGGGTGACAACAGGGATTTGAACAAATGCCTTGGATGTTGCCGCGCTTAACAGAGGAATTGCTCCTCTTGGCTCCAGATGCAGCAAAGTATTTTTCCAATGACTGTCTTTTTGGTGACTTCTTCCAGCGTTAAATCAGTTTTTCATGACATTAAAGAAGAGAAATGTATTGACCAAGTTTCTGCTGGAACTCACTAACCTCGAGAAAGTCATAAGGCTGCTTTACATATGCTTTACTTACTCACTAAAGCAACAAAAATTAGAGAAGGTGCATTCAGATGAAAGAAAGTGTTTAATAGTTTTATATCAAAATCACTTCCAATGTCACTCCTGCAGAAAAATTAATTTTACAACTTTCTTCAGGATTCAATCAGCATTGGAAAACTTGAAAGAAGTATTGATTGGTATCTCTGCAGAAATGTTAATCAGATGCATCATGCTGTGCTAATGAAGATGCTGTTTTTAGGATTACATCTAAGAGATTCAGGAGCACAACTCTAATGGCCCGCACATACAAGGGAAAGAAACTGGGCATGAAATCATAGATTGTGATCGGATTGGGACAGATTACAGGGTGACAAGACTGGGGCGGGATCAACTCTCACGGCTCAGTGTGGAGTTGAGGGTGGTCCAAGTGGTCGGCTTGGTGATCAGGAGTAAGATTGACAGGAACGGTGGTGCGTGCTATGGTTATGTGGTTGAAAATTATTGAAGTAATGTTCGGGCATGTATCAAAACCATGAATGCCTAGAATCCTCCTTGCATTAAAGCATCATGAGTAGAGAGAATAGGACTGAAAACTATAGACTTTATGCAACTCAAATTGTCTCCAATTACCTTTCATTCTTTTTTTGAAATCTCAATTGAAATCAAATTGAGTGATTTACAAAGATTATGGGGTCCAATAATCTTACATTCTCACTCTACTTGCTCAGATCCATTATTAGTTGCCTGTTGAACTGGACTGGATTGAATTTGATGCATGATAATAGCCGCATCTTTCTCAAGAAGTTGGAGGTAAATCTTTTCTGGTAGTTAACACTGCAAACTGTGCTTTCTTTATTGACCACAAAATCGAAGAGCTGCATTAAATAGGTGCCAATGGTGCAAAACCTTCTCATGAGCAGAGAGTATGAAAAACACACAGGGAATATAAAGATGTAATTGTGGAAGTAGGAAAGAAAATGAAAATGTGCCAACAGAGAGTTTTGAGAGACATTTTATTTTATTGTTTCTGTAATGGTTGAAATGCCTTTCCCACTGTTCTATACAAAGCATGTCCGAATGCTGTCAGCTTCATTTTCAATTCCATGTGGAGTATGTGCAATGAGTATTGGTCAAGATTTACATCAAACAGACAAAATAATTGTTGGGCTAGTTTAGCTTCAATGAAGAAATTTACTGTGAAGTCTTTATCAAGATATTTTCTGTTTTTCTATACCTGGGAACTGCAGGAAATAATGCTGCAGCAGAGTGGCAAGAGCAGAATTTATAAATGGAAGCTGCTTTGAAAGCATTCACTGACCTTGAAGAATCAGAACCATTTGTGAGAATTCCTGTCCATCGCACAGGCATGAGAAGTTCCTCAGAGTTATTATATATTCATGTTAATGAAAACATCTAAAATTTTTCCATCTATCTCTAAATAGTGAGGGCACAGTACATGATGTAAGAATTATCTTTGGCTTGCATTCCTCCTGCATTCGATATTAAGCATAACTTTTGTAGCTCTGAATTTACTTTGATGAAAATAAGCAGTTATCCTTGAAGCTTGTCCTCAGTAGCTCAGTTGAAATTTGCACTAACTGTGCAACAAAATAACAAATTCCTTTGAATCCAATCATATTTCACAAAGAAAAAATCAGAAAATGAGAACTATTACTTCAAATCAGTAGAGCTAGCCACCAAAAAAGTACTTCTATTGTACCATTTCTGACAGGGATAATCCTGAATTACAATAAATACTAATACATGGATTAACAAAGACACAGAATGAGACATTTCTTGGAGTTTTCAAGTGTCCAGCTAGCAAAGCAACTATTATTGATGTCTAATTAGACAGATTTATTTTTCCTTAGACAAGAGCCCATCCAGCATGAATTACTTCATGGAAAATATAGATTATTAATTTTATGTTTGTGATATTTACTATTACTTTTTCTCCTCAGGTTAGGTAAGACTACAGTTTTAGGGTGAAATTTATCCTTAAGGGTGAAATATATAATGATAATCTGTGGGGAACTTCTTCACAGTTGATAGGTGAATGTGAAATAAGCTGCCAGCAGAAGTGGTGCGTGTGGGTTCACTTATAACAGCGGTCCCCAACAACCGGGCCGCAAAGCATGTGCTACCGGACCACGAGGAAACTGTACGATTTGGTGATATGAAACGATATGAGTCAGCTGCACCTTTCCTCATTCCCTGTCACACACTGTTGAACTTGAAATAACCTACCAAGTCATACCAAATAACACATAAAACCTAAATTAACACTAACATATAGTAAAAGCCGGAATGATATGATAAATACACAGCCTATATAAATAATGTATGTACAGTGTAATTTCACTTAACAGAATCGGGAAGATTAAGCCAAAACCGATTTGTAGAAAAAAATCGGCACGTATACGCATGCGCACGTCATGTATGTGCACGTCACGCATGCGCACACAAGTGCCCGCGCAAGGCTTCATGGTCATGGTAGTCTTTCTCGGGGTAAATACGAGTGTCCCGTATTTGACTGCTACTTTTGTCCCTTATTTGGGAGTGAGAAAGTTGGCAACCCTACTTAAACACCACCCCCTCCCCCACCGTCAGCTGGTCAGCAAGAATATTGTCAATATTAAACCGGTCTGGGGTGCAAAAAAGGTTGGGGACCCCTGACTTATAACATATAAGTGAAGCTTGGATTACTATATGGATAAGAGAGATATGGAGGGCTATAGTCCAGGAGCAGATAGATAGGGTTACATCATAACAGGTTAACAGCATGTGCCATTTCATTGGCTCCTCACTTAGCTCTGGAACATCTGGACAATGAAGAAACTTACATTACGATACTCTTCACTGATTACAGCTCAGCATTCAGCACCATCTTCCCTTTGAAACTAATTACTAAGTTCCAAGACCTAGGCCTCAATACCTCCCTATGCACCTGCATCCTCAATTTCCTCTCTTGTAGACCCTGGTCAACATGGGATTGGCAACCACATCTCCTCCATAATCAACACCAGCTCAGATGCATCATAAGGCAGTGCACTCAGCTCCCTGCTGTATTTGTTTTATACTTACGACTGTGTGGCTTAGTACAGCCCCAATGCCTTATTTAAGTTTGCTGATGACATGGCTACTGTTAGCTAAGTCAAAGGTGGTGACAAATTGTCATATAGAAGGGAGATTGAAAGCCTGGTTGAGTGATGTCACAACAACAACCTCTCACTCAATGGAGATCCATGAGCCAGTCCTCATTATGGATACAGAGGTGGAGAGGGTCAGTAATTTTAAACTTCTTGAGACTATTATATCAGATGATTTGTCCTGGGACCAGCATGCAAGTGTCATCAAAGATGGCACAACAATACCTTTACTTTCTTAGATGTCCAGTGGAGAGTTTTCTGACTGGTTGCATCATGGCCAGGTATAAAATACCAGTGTCCAAGAATGGATACAGCTCGGTACATCACAGGCAAAGCCCTTCCCACCATTGAGTGTGTCCACAAGGAGCGCTGCATCCATTATCAAAACAACCCACATGATTCAGGCCATGCTGTCTTCTCACTGCTGCCATCCCAAAAGAGGTAACCGAAGCCTTAGGTCCAACAACACAAGTTCAGGAACAGTTATTATCCTTCAACCATCAGGCTCCTGAACCAATGTAGATAACTTTACTCACCTCAATTCTGAACTGATTCCACAACTATGGACTCATTTTCAAGGTCTCTACAACTCGTTTTCCCAGTTTATTCATTTATTTATTTGTCTGCTTGTTTATCTATCTATCTATCTATCTATCTATCTATCTATCTATCTATCTATCTATCTACCTATCTATCTATCTACCCATCTGTTTATCTACCCATCTATTTATCTATCTATCTATCTACCTACCTACCTATCTGTCTATCTAATATTATTATTTGTATTTGCACAGATTACCTTCTTTTGCACATTGGTTATGTCAGTCTTTATGTAGTTTGTTTCATTGATTGTATTGTATTTCTTTGTTCTACTGTGAATGCCCTCAAGGGATTTAACCTATAGGTAGTATCTGGTGACATATATGTACTTTGATAATGAATTTATCTGAACTCCAATTTTCAAAAAATACAATCAGCCATCTTTAGAATGACATGGCTTGGAGGAAGTGGATGAATTACTAATATTCTGGAATTCCTTAAATGGTTTCTCAAGAATAGAGGGGAGGAAATGTGTTCTTATTTGCCAAGAAAGGAAGAAAAGAGAAAATAGAGTATTGTCAGCCTGTTAGCTTGACATCTGTAGTTGGGCAAAATACTGGAATCTATGATAAAATTGGCCTCAGTTGGCCCTATATTTATAATCCGTATAACTGACTTGGCAGGAGAGAGCAAATGTAACATTTGAATCTCAGCTGTTATCTCAACACACAAGGCTTTGAGAAGACATGGGCATGAGTAGCAACAAGTTGGAATGTGAATTCCAATGTTGGGAAAATTTTCCACTTCAGTAGAATAAAGAGAGGTTGAGTATCTTATAAGTAATGAGAAATTAGTAAATGTTGATAAATTATCAGTGAAAGCTAATATACAGGTGCTGCAAGAAATGAGGAAGTTAATATCATGTTGGCTTTTCTTGAAAGAGGATTTGAATGTATGAGTGCAGATATCTTATGTATAAATGTAATCTTTTTCCTTGGAAAAATACACTTATATCTGAAAAAATGCAGACAAAATTCATGTGACTGGTTATTGGGATAGCTTCCTGCTTCCAAAAGGAAGCTCAGGTCAGAGCTTATGCCTGTCAAAGATGATCTGGGACTCCATCTGGGCGGCATTTACAGGATTGCTTGTGAATGTAGAGCAACATGTATTGGCCAGACAGGACACATGGTGGAAACCTACATCAAGGAGCACAGGAAGTATATCAACTTGGGTTACCTGGAGAAATTAGCGGTAGCAGAACATTGCAATCACAATGGCTCGTTTATCTTTGTAGTTGAGAGTAATTATCTGCTGACATATAAGGCATATTTTAATGCCCAATGGACAATATGAACATGTTCTGACTAGCAAATATTTGAATTATCAATTACTTTCCTGACTTACAACATTATGTTGTTTTGCCTGTGTATGAAAGATTTTGTCAAGATTAGGAACGATAAATAAAAGTATATCTGCTCCACACAAACACACATTTTCTGGGTATTTTGCCACGTTTTATTCCTGTTACATACAGCACATTACAAGTTATTAAAAGAGTGTATTTTGAGCGGAATTAAGAACTGTGGGCTGGTGGAGCCATTTGTCTTGGTCTTCAAGTAGTTCTTAATAGTGCGGACGATGGTGGGGTCAAGAATTTTAACTTTGATCAACTTGCTCCTCTTGAAACTGTCCTATAATTTCTTTATGAGAACAGAGTTTGTTAAAACAAATCCTTTGTCTTCATTTGACTGTAATTAAAATGTCAATAAATTCTTCCAGTCGCAGTTCTGCCAACTTTCATGCATAAACTCTACATGTCTGACAGCCTCAATGGATCAGGAAAATACTCATCTATTGTTGCAAGAAATTAAGATTGAAACAAATTAGTAAAAACTTTTGTGATTTATTGTTTGAGCTTGGTATTTCATACTGGACAAAAATCTTTACGACTGTATTCTCTACATCTCATTTGTCATCAAAGAAGTTGTAAAATCATACAAGGATGGAAAGTATAATAGGCAAGATTATTTGATGAAACAGCAGCTGCATTACCAGCAAATAACAAGCCTTAGCAATGATTTCCAATACCAAATATTAAATTTGTTTCTCTCGGCAAAGATGCTAGCTGAACTGTTCAATCTTTCCAGCATTTTCTGTTTGCATTTCATCTCACAAGTATTCAGGTTCAACAAGTCAATTTCATTAAAAATAACAATGCAATTGGAAACAAAGAAGAAATGTATGCTGGATGTGTGGCTGCAACTTGAACACCAAGCTACGAATTATTCATAAAATGCAACCGGGACAATACAAAAATTAAAGTACCATGATGAAAAATATTGAGCTGGTAGTTGACCAATCGATATGTTTTTTTCTCCTGCACTGCACTGCAGTTCAGACTATTGGTTGATGGATGAGTGAAAATACAGCAAGAGTATGTTTGCAGTGCCACTTAGATTGCTGTACTTCAGATTTCTGCAAGTCTGATTGATACTGATTCCCAAATAATGAATGAAAACAGAGCTGGGCCACAGCATGTAATTTCTGGTCACTGGGATAATGTGACTGATGCTCACAAACTGAAACCTTCCAACAAGTATATTCCAAGTTAATCATCAATCATGAGACAGGGGAATTGGATTACTTGGCTTTACGACACAGAAATGAATGTAGATCACTTTTACTTTGAGAGATAGTTTCGATTTAATGGTGCATGAATCCTAGACAAGCTTGAGGAAACTATTTTGTTTTATGTCCATGACTTTCCACTCCCTTCTGATTCTCCCACACAATATACCACAGGCAAGAATGACCTTGAATCTTGACGTGATTGTGAGTTTTAAGTCATTATGATTAGAGTGTTTGTTGTTTTTTGAGCGGTAGCTGGGAGGAGTTGGGAAGAATGAATATGGGATGTGATTCTAACCTGCGCATTTCAGGGAACAATACAGGAACCTAACATTCCATGGCGTCTTGATCTTGCAGGAATTTGTAGATATCCATCTTCTGTAAGATTGCCATTGTCTTTTCACCTTGTTTCTTACTGTCCAGAAAACTTACTAACATTAAGCTAAATTATAATCTGTACAAGTATTACTCTAAATGTATGTGCAGCATCAACTTATTGGCAACCCAATCTCAGCATCTACTGCTGTGCCATCGTGAAATCAGAAGTCATTTGCAACTCCGCAGAAAAATGAAGCAGCCCATGCCAGCAGGCAGCAAGAGGTCAAGTATGGGCCGATGTGTGGAAAATAGCATTTGCGTCAGGCATGTATCAGGTAATGAGCATTGCCGATAAAAGCCTAATCATGCCCCTCTCACATTGACATCATCATTCTGAGGTCACCAGAAACAAAATGGACCATAGGTACAAGAGCAGTTCAGAGTCTAGATATTCTGTGTCAAGTAACTCGCCTCTTGTTAACCCAAAAGCTTTCTGCCATAAAAGTCAGGAGTGCAATGGACTACCATTTTCCTGTCTAAATGGCTGGACTCAAGAAATGGTGACTTTTTCCACAGATGCTCTCTGACCTGCAGAGTCCCTCCAGCATTTTGTGTGTGTTATTCAAGAGGCTTGTGCATCCGGGGTAGAAGGGTCATGGTATTACCATCACCTTCAGGCTTTTCTCCTGCTTGAATATAACCGAGGTTTGGAGCTATTCTTCCTGTCTTTCTTCATCAAGAGCCAACCAGTAGTATTGGAGGAGTACCTTCACCAGAAAGTAGCTCAAGAAGGTGATTTATCAACACTTTTTGGAGGATAATTAGCAATGAAAAATAAATGTTGGTATTACCATTGACAGCTACCTATTGTAAATGAATGGAACACCTACTTACCTGAGGTAGCTGAACGCAGTGAAGTGAAATGCAGGATGCAGCAGCCAGCAAGTCAGTCTTCTAATTTAAGCTGTCTCATGCTTCAAGATGCAAGGACAATATCCTTTCTGAGTCACCAGGAAGAGTTGTACTTATTGCTTCATTGGATTTGAAGGTAGCCTCATTGATTCTGACATGTTAAGCCAAGTCAACATTTTTGTGTGGAAGGACATTATTTATGATCTTTTTGGTGTTGGTCTGCCTTTTTTCACATGCATTCAGCAGGGGTATTCGATTTCAAAAGAATCCTGAAGAGTAACTGACCAGATAGAACACGCTTTCAAGCGATCAGCTATTTAAACATAATTCTTACTGTGTCTCTTTGCATATACAGAGACATACACATTATCGTTTGGAATGAACCTGTACCATCGGTAAAGCCTTCCTTTCATTCAAGGTGTCATGTAGGGGCTACAGTGGCAACATAAAAATAACTCAATTTCCTCCAGGACTGATGCAACTGAGAGAGATTAGTCTGCTGGTACTTCAAACTGCATAGTTAATTGATTGGGTTTCTGTTCCATAACCAAATAATGGTTAATGTTATTAATGGTGATTTGAAATTATAAGCAGGCTATAGTGAAAACTTGAACATGTAGGTCTCATTTAAATGCATTTTGAGGAATAGCAGCAGTGCTGAGATTAATGTTACTTCTAGCATAATGTTATTGTGAAGTCAGATTGTATCTTCAGCAGATGATCTAAAGCATGTATTTCCCCTGCTGTTGTTAAGTAGTTTCTTCTTATGGAGTTCATTGAGGTCAAGGAAAGTTTGCCATCATCAAGTTCTATGGGTTTGAGGTAGTTCCATGTGGGTTTTGTTGACTCTGACAAAAGTGGGAGAGATAGTTGTGGGAAGAAGATCCAGATGAGTTGTTTGGGAAGCTATGCACTCCTACTGTTTCCATGCAAACTCCATGTGCTCCTGTCTGAAAGACTTGAGATGTTCAGCACCTTCTCATGTGGTGCCCTCTCCATTTTACACAGTCCTGGGCCATGGTTTGCTATGATTCAGTGCTAACAATGAATTTTTCAAGTACAATATCTATTTTTTTATGCAGAGAGTGGTAGATGCCTGGAGTAGTTTACCAAGTTTAGTAGTGGAAGTGGTCAGTTTGGTGGAGTTTATGTGATGAGTGCCCTTAATGAAGATGGTCTGGATCACAATGCTGGGGTATCTGAAGCAAGGTTTGAGACACGATATCAAACTGGATCTGAGCACAAAACAAATGCCAGAAGGTTAACCATTAAGCACGGAAACGCGATTCAGGTATTCCTTAAGTACTTGATTCTTGGTGCCCAAAACATGAGTATCAATTAGCGGGACCATCCTGAACCCTTAAAGGGGAGATGCCAGCTCTCTGTACTCCAGGGAGATAGAGTGTCTGAATTCGTGAAGCTGGCGCGGTTGGGAGCATCTCGTAACAGTTTACCCTGATAGAACCTAGAACATGGTGCTTGTTTTGGGAAACTGGCTTCATGCAGGTAGAAGGTGTGGCTCAGGTTGGTTGCGTGTTACCTGAGTCTTGGTTTTGGAAAAGTTGACCTGGAGGAAGACTCAGACATTGGTTTATTTACTCCACCAATGGATTTGAAGAAATTTGCTGAGAAGCAGTCTGTGTGACTTCCCATTTGCAGAGAGGTTCCTATTGTAGGAGGTCTTGATCTTCTCAGGTTTTTTTTTTCCTTAAATGGCTGAAGACAGGTTCCTTATACTCATTTATCAGTCAACACCTCTAGTTTTGAACTGAGAGGCTCCAGGTTCATTTTCTTCTCCTGAGGCTTGGATCTACAATGTCTGTTGTCACTCTAATGCAGTACTGAGAGTGATGAAACAACAGAGGCAACATAGAAATGAGATCCAATTGCACACCTCCTAATTCACATCCTTTAAGATGAGAAAAAATTGTTCCACTGATCAGAATTTTAAGGAACAAGCGAGTTCTGTCAATAAACAACATTAAAAGAAATTACATACACTTTATTTATTTGCTGTTTGTTAATTGGCCACTATATTTCCCTACAATTGTGGCGATATTTAAGAAGTTTAGCTATACATAAAAGACTTTGCAAAATAATGATGTCATTACATGAACTTTATTTCTTTCTTTCCTTTAGAGGAAGCAAAATTTGACTTGTTTTACTGAAAAGAAAACAAAGGTTAATTATAGCAACCCCACTCAGACAGAACATCAATATGTGACTTTGCTCTAAAGCACAGGATCATGTCCTGCTGTGAATTTATATTTCTTCTTTCTCTGGTTGCCACATGAATGCTATCCCTGCCATATCCCCTGGGTGCCACTATAAAAAAATCTACCTCACCATCAATTCTTGTAACTTTTTAAATGTTACTAGTACCTCAGTCCAAGAATATAATACTGGAAAATGGCAACACTAATATAATACAATCCAGGCTAATGTTTTATGCATATAGGTTCTTTTGCAAGCTGCTCGTTCTGGCTTGATACCAAAACCTTAGGATTTTTATCTCTACACATCTTTTCAACTTCTTTCATGCATCATTGTTGAACAATCCTTCGCACATCTTCGTGCGGAGGATGCAGAATGATCTTTAAAATGTGTGGGTCAGAGAATGAAAGGAATATGTTCTACTATGAATGTCAACACACCTGTCACTGTGCAATTACTAATGAGAAACAAACACTAGTGACAAACAGATACAAAAGATTTTAACACACACACACACACACACACACGCGCACGCAGGGACGCACACAAACAAAATTAAGCGTTAGCTGTACTTAGCTTGATAACTTGTTTTCTATTTGTTTTTCTCTCATTCTGTCACTTGGCCCTGACATTTGTGTTTTTCTCTTCTTCTTCCTGCCATCAAATAACTTTAAAAATATTTTCTATTGTCCTTAAATCGAGATACAGCGCAGAAGCAGGCCTTTTCACCCACTGATTCTGCACTAACCTTCACTCACCCTTAGGCATTAATCTCAATATTTTATTCTCAACACAGTCTCAGTATCCCTCCCTAAATTCCTCCACTCGCCAATTCAATATGGCTGTTTTTCACTGGCAAATGAACCAGCCATCCCGCATACCCTTGGAACATAGTGGGAATCCTGAGCAGCCAGAGGAAGCCCATGCAGTTGCAGTGAGAATGTGCAAACTCCAGAAGACAGCGCAGGAGTCAGAACTGAGCTTGGGTCACTGACACAGTAAGACAGTGGTTCCACTAGCCGTAAAGCCACTGCCTCACAGAGGCTCTTCCAGCACTTGATCCGTACTCCCGCAAGTTATAATTGTTCAGCTATATGTTCAAGTTCTCCTCAGCTATGCTGAGGTATTATATCTCTACCAGCCCTCAACCAGAGTTCCAAATTTCTTGGGTGTAAAAAGAAACCTTCTCGTGATCCCTCCGATCTTTCTATCAATTAATTTGAATCCATGCCCTCTGTTTTTTGACTAAGGGGAATAATCCCTTCTTCTTTTACTTTGGTATCTCATAATTCAATGCATCTCATACTAATGTCTTCTGCTGCTTGTTTTCAAAGAGAGCCAACTAAACTTATCTTTCTTTTTCTCAAAGCCAAAGCTTTTCATTGTGAGCAATGTTTTCATGAATCCCTTCATACACTCCAGTAATGTGATCTCAAGTGCACCAAGTATTCAAGCTGTGCTCTAACTAGCAATGTATTCTGAGCTTGAATAGCGAAGGGAAGTATGCATTTTAACTTCCTCATTTATTGATCTGTCTCCTTTCAGGATGCACGTGCATTCATTCAAATATCCTTTCCTTCCTTTACAAGACTCATAACCTTCCATATCAGTTAATACAGCTGCTGAAATTCCATAACATTGGCAGCATTCTGTAATATAAATTTTCACAGTGATTTCTGGAGACAAAAGACACACATGAAAATATCTAATGATTAATAGGATTAACAATAGCTGCATTAGCTCCAGGCATGTTTTTGAAGGTTGGAAAGAGGAAAAATGCTTTGGTATGATAGCATTTTGTGTCTTAAGGACATTCAAAAACCTTTTTACAGATAATTAAGTATTTTTGAAGTGTAATCACTTGCTGAAATGCCAGGATTTCTCTTACAGGTGAAAGGACATTTACAATTTAATAATTCATATCCTGGATTAAAGAGTTCAGCTGTCATCAGAATCAAATTGATTATTACTGATTTAGATGATGTGAAATGTGTTGTTTTGCAGCTGCAGTGCAGTACAAAAACATAAAATTTGTATGTTATATTATAAAATAAATAAATAACACAGATATAATGTAGTATTTATGGGTTCATGGAACATTCAGGAGGGGACCAAGCTGTTCTTAAAGCTTTTCAGTATGGGTCTTCATGCTAGATATCAAGGCAGTTATCTGTGTTACAGCAATATTCCCTAAACAATGAATGTGCTCACTAATTGTGTACATTTCCTACCAAAACTGGTAGGATATATGCCTTAACATCGCACAGACATGATTTACAAGGATTTTTCAAATTCAGATTCAGAATATGGGTATTCCTGTCAAGAACAGAACTGTTGTCCAACCATAACATCTCTCTCCTTCTGAACTACGCAGGTTCTCTCTCACATATCATTCTTTCCACCCACTCCACCCAGCCCTAACTCCCAGTTTCTTTCCCACACACTACGTAATCCATTGTCCATCGCTCACACACTTCTCCCACCGGGACCTCTCTCTAAACTTTTCACAAGACCTCCTTTACTTGGCTCCTCATCAACTTCACTTCTTATCGGATTCAACAATCTATGGGTTTCTACCACCTCCCAACTTACTGTGATGGCATAGAAAGGGTAAACAGTCAAGAATATTTTCTCCAGGGTAGAAATGGTGAAATCAGGGAACACAAGATGACATGTTTTCAAAGTTAGAAAGGGTAAGTTTAAAGCTGATATGAGGCAGAATTTTTTATGCAGAGAATGGTAGATGCCTGGAACAGATCACCAAGGGGAGAGGTGGAAACAGGAAATCTGGAGGAGTTGAAGATGCTTTTAGATAGACACACGAATACGAAAGGATTTTAAAGATGTGACTCAAGAGGAGAGTACTTGATATAAATTTGCATTGTGGGCTGAGTGGCTTATCCAATGCTGTACTGTGCTATGATCTATCCAACTCCTTCTGCTAATCAACATCTCCTCACCTGAATCCTCACATCATTGCCAATTAGTGCTCTACACCCACCCCATCATCTCTTCAGGTTAGCTATTTCCCCTCTACTTTTAAAGTTCAGTTGAAGTACCTTGACCCAACATGTTGACTGTCCACAAATGTTGAGTTCTTCTAGTAGCTCATTTTCACTCCAGGTTCCAGTATATGCAGTCTTCTGTGTCTCTTGGCTTTTATGTTGCATTCTGAAGCTAAAAGGTTCTGAATGATGAAGAGACGTCGGAAACGTGATGAGAATTTTTGCTGTCAATTCCATCTGTAATCAATAATATGCAAAAAAAACAACTGACTTCAATAATGCAGAACGTCTGTGAATAATCAATGCATCTGACAAAAATGCAATGCTCTTCACAGGGGCATTATTGGATGGGTTTCATTATTTTTTAAACAATTGGAAACTTGCCTGGACAAAACAGATATCAAGAGGTATGGAGGATATTTAGGGAAAGTGGTATCAGGAAATGATAAACCACGATTGTATTGCACTGTGAACAGGCTCAAAAGAATAAAAAACTTACTACGACTCTAATTTTCTGTTTTGTATTGTTTCAATATGGGCAGAAGCATACAAATATCATCTGAAAAAAAATTAAGGTTTGAAACTATTCTATGTTTTCCTGAAAAGGAATATGAAAAGGCATATCACTTCTTGTTTCTTATATCAAACAATGAGCACTTACATGTTGAGCGCACTGCTAGTGGCTACTTCTTACAGATCTCCTTTTTCTGTGATGATCATGAGGTGATCTATGCATTTTACTGTTGTATATTTAATTAGATGTTGTATATACATTTTATGTCAATTTGTACATCTATGGAATGTTTTATTATCTATAAATATTATTGTATTAATATCATTTTATGAGCTGTATGTACCATATGTACTGTGTTTTGCAGTTTGTTTCCAGACAGACATTGTTTCATTTAGCTGTATACATGTGTATGGTTGAATGACAATTAACTTGATCTTGAACTTTCTGTCTCAATCACCAGGAAAGGTTTGATTCAAGATTCCTTAAACATGATACCTGAATTCGCTGGTGTTCAAAATAAATATGTCTTTTCCTCAGTTATCTAAAATCAATTCCCCCCAAAAAGTTGGCACACCATACAGCACTGAAAACAAGTCTGCAATAGGATCCAAACATGCAAACACTCAGAGGGTTGAGCAGGGCAGCAATTGCGAAAAGAGGAACAGAGTTAACATTGCAGGTTGAAGACCTCTTGCCAGAACTGGGAAAGAATTCAATTATTTTTAAGGTACAAAGAGAATGCAAGAAGGTTGGAAAGGACAAAGGGTATTTCACTATTCAGGTGGACCAGGATTACAATGGTGTAAAGCTGTTAATAAATCTATTTTGCTGAAATCTGTTTGAAAGAGAGAAAACCTGAAATAAAAAATCCATTTCTCTTTCCATGGATGTTGCCTAAGCTGCTGAATCCTTCAATGTTTATTTTTCTAGCTGAGTAACTTGCAATCTTGAGGATTCAATGTCGATTTCACCAAATTCAGCTAACAGACTTTCATTACATCAGAATTGGACAGATCTGCTGAGGGTTATCCACATATAATATTATCTCAGTTTATCTCTCTCCCACCAATTCGGAGGGAAGCTCACAGCTTTAGCATGTCCTTTGTTTGTTTGTTTGTTTGCTCTGTCTGGCTTTGATTTCAGAGGCTGTGTTGCCTTGCAGAAATTTTGTGAAAAGGTTTCCAGTATTCAATCAGACAGGTTCCTGTGAATGACAGGAATCACATTGAATGTTAAATCATTTCTTGGCAGGCTTACTAAACCCTGCGTGTGTTTAAATAATGCATCAGCATGAATGACAACATTCAGTTCCACCTTTATCATGTGTCTAACAAGTACCATGTGTGGCAATCTAGAATCAGAATAAACAGATATTAAATTATATTTTGCCTTCACCAGCCAGACTGTAAATACTATATGGTGTATATAGTATTCTTCTGTATTATGTATTGCATTGGACTGCTGCTGCTAAGTTAACAAATTTCACGACACATGCCGTTGATAATAAACCTGATTCTGATTCTTTTGACAAACATCTTATATCAGCCCATTTAGCAGCATTACTGACTTGAAAGATTATGTACCTTACTGACAGATGTATTTCAATAATTGATCTTCGATAAAGTCAGTTGTGGATGAGTGCCCACAAGATCATTTAGAGTCTTCCCAAACCAGAAGCCCTGGGTGGATCAAGAGATATGTTAATCTGTTGAGGACTAGATCAATGGCGTTCAGGTTTGGCGGCCAAGTCAAATACAAGACGTCCAGGTCTGACCTCCGGAAAGCCATCTCACATGTGACATGGCAATTCCGGATCAAACTGGGATCACAGAGGGATGCTCGACAGCTGTGGCAGGGCTTGAATGCTATCACCCCCTACAGAGCAAAACCAAGTGACATCTGTGACAACAAGGTTTCACTCCCAGATGCGCTCAATGCCTTGTTCACTTGTTCACTTTGACTGACAAAACATGTAGGCACCTTCACAGCCCCTGACGACTCTGTGATCTTAGTCTCTGAGGCCGACGTGAGAGCAACCCTCAGGAGGGTGAGTCAATGGAAAGCAATCTGGTCCAGACAGGGTACCTGGCCAAGTACTGAAAACCTGATCAACTGGCTGGAGTTGACTGATATCTTTAACCACTCGCTTCAGCAGTATGAGGTACCCACCTGATTCAAGCAGGCTGCATTTATACCAGTGCCAAAGAACGGCCTCAATGATTATTGTCTCAACTCCTGCCTGAGAAGTCACTTGGATCTGCTCCAATTTGCCTACTGTCGCAACAGGTCAAATGCAGATGATATCTCTGGAACATCTAGGCAATGAAAATGCATACACCACAATGCTTTTCACTGAGTACAGCTCAAAACTAATCAATAGCTACAAGATCCATGCCTCAATATCTCCTTGCGCGACTGGACCTTGGATTTACTGACTTGCAGACCCCAGTCAGTTTGGACTGGCAACATCATCTCCTCCATAACCACTATTAGTACAGGTTCACAATCCCTTATCTGAAATTCTGAAATCCAAAAAAGCTCCGAAAACCGAAGTTTTTTTCGCCAGCAGCTGGTGTCACTCAGGTGTGACATGGCAGCACCAGCAGAAGCTGCCAGAGGTCAGTTGTGGCTCAGCACTCGTACTGGTTACATGTGCATTTGTTGTTAGTTGATATTTTGTGTTCACTGTTGACTTTGTGTTTAATTTCACTGTGAAAATGTCAAAAGGAGCTGCAGATACAATGAGAAAAAGAGAAGGAAGCATCTATCATTATCAATAATGCAGGAAGTGGAGTTATTGCAGAAGTTTGATCGTGGTGAGTCTGTGTGGCATCTTACTGAAAAATATAGTGTCGGAACTACCACTGTATACGATTTAAAGAAGCAGAAAGACAAGTTACTGAAGTTTTATAGTGACAGTGACGTTCTACATTTTTACCATGTGTTTGATTCAGTTCACTTGCAGCTGTATATTTTTATGTTTTATTGAATGTTTTTTTTGTCATTATTCCCTAAACAATACAGTATAACAACGATTTGCATAGCATTTACATGTATTAGGTATTATAAGTAATCTAGAGATGATTTAAAGTATACAGGAGGATGTGCGTAAGTCCAGAACTCTGCTGGGTCCTAAAGTCCACTGCACTGAGACAGGTTAAATAAAGGACTTGAACATATGTGTTTTTTGGTATTCACGGCGGGGGAGCCGGAACCAATAAGGAGGGATTCTGAAATCCGAAAAATTCTGAATTCCGAAATGCAACTGGTCTCAAGGATTTCAGATAAAGGATTGTGGACCTGTATCACAATGCTGTGTGCTTAGCCCCCTGCTCTATTCACTTTATGCTTATGACCACAAGACTAACTGCATCTTCAAAGCCATACTTAAGTTTCCAGATGACACCACAGTCATTGGCTGTCTCAAAGACAGTGACAAACCAGCATGCAGGAAGGAGATTGAACATCTTGTGCCACAACAACATCTCACTTGATATCAGCTAGATGTCAGAGTTGACTATTGACTACAGGAACAGGAAATCAGAGGTCGTCATCAGGGAATCAGTGGTGGAGAGAATCAGCAGCCTTTAATTCCTCTCTGTTACTATTTCAGAGGAGCTATTCTGGGTCCAGTACATCAGTGCCATTATAAAGAAGCACAGCAGCACTTCTTCTTCCTTAGAGGTTTGTGAAGATTCAGCATGTCATCCAAAACTTTGACAAACTTTGACTAGATGTGTGGTAGAGAATATATTGACTGCTTGCATCATGACCCGGTATGGAAACACCAATGCCCTTGAATGGAAAAGCCTACAAAAAGTAATGGATATAGCCCAGTCCATTATAGGTAAAGCCCTCCCAACCATTTACTAGGAGTATCGTCGCAGGAAAGAAACATCCATAGAGATCCTCCACAAAACAGGCTATGCTCTGATCTCACTGCGGCCATCAGGAAAGAGGTGCAGGAGCATCAGGACCCACACCAGCAGGTTCAATAACAGTAACTACTCTTCAATCATCAGGCTCCTGTTCTAGAGGGAATAACTTCACTCACCCTAATATTGAACTTTTTCCACAGTTTCAGTTAAAAATCAACGTCAAAGTATGTTTATTATCAAAGTATGTGTACTTTACAAAACCTTGAAATTCGTCTTCTTACAGACGGCTACAAAACAAAGAAACCCATGAAAAGAAAGAAGACCATTAAAAAACTTGTAAGCAATAAAAGTAAGCAAATAGAATTCAGAACTGAAGGTCACAAAAATAGGTTCACGCTGTAATAGGTGCAGGCCACAGCCGTAGCCTAGTGCAGAGATGAGTAAACCTCACGGACTAACAAGTTGAAGTTCTGCTCAGAGAGGAGTAAACCTCATGTAGCAGCAATCTGAGCCAGCCCATGCCTTGCTTCTGGCCCCGACATCCTGTCCTATTCAAGTAATCCAGGCCTTGCTCTCGAACCCCGACCCTGCCACTTTGATACACTCTCAGGCTGGTGCCCCACCACCTCAATCCGGCCCATACCAACTTTTCCAATTTGGCTCGGCATTTAAATCGATCAAATCTCGGGTCTTTCCTTGCTCTCAGGCCCAGTCCTGGCCCTACTGCCTCAACTCTGCATTGCCTCTGCTCATTTTGCCTCAGTTCTGCCAAATTGAATTCCCTCCAAGTTCAGTCTAGGAATGGCCAAGCATTGGGCTCATTCTCTACTCTCCGGCCTGGACCCTAACGCCTTAATTCAGCATTACACATCATGCCACAGCAATCCTGGACCTTCGAGACATCATTTCCCACTGTAAAAATGCCAGTTTGTACAGGCAGTTCAAAAACTCAATTTTGACAAGGAAGTTACAGTCTATTGTTGGCAGTGATCATTTAGCAGAAAAATTGTAATTCATGAAGTAATTAGTTGTTTTCTTTGTTTTGTTTGCCACCAGCAAGCAGTCACTGAGACCTATGGACTCACATTCAAGGACTCTTCATCTCATGTTCTCAATAATTATTGCTTATTTATTTACTATTATTATTTTTCTTTAGTATTTGCACAGATTGGTCTTTTCTATACACTGGTCATTTGTCCATCTTTTGTGGTGATTTTCATTGATTCTCTTGTATTTATTGTGAATGTCCACAAGAAAATGGATCTAGGTGTAGTATATGTTGGACGTATATGTACTTTTATAATAAATTTTCTTTGAACTGTGAACACATTAAAATATTAAAAAATAATGAAAGAATTGAAATATGTGCCTGCCACATACATATTCTGGTTAAGACGGCGCTACTGAACACGTGTAACTGCTCACTGGTAGTTAGAAATTCAACTGAAAACATTACTGAAAACACCTTTTCTGAGGTAAATTGTGGTTTAGTGTGAGGGTCATACATAGTTTTTCAGATTCCCAAAGTCTTAGTAACATCTAACGATGCATAATTCTGTGACCTGTTCAGTATTTCAAGGCTTGGATCAATAAATAACCAAATAATACCTTCACAGTTGTTGGTTATCAGTTGATTTAAAATATGAATGTTTTAAGATAAGCCACACTGGTAATGGTAATGATCTAACTACTGTTTTTAGTTCAAAGATCACCTCAACACACTAAATTGTGGAGCTACAGCCAATGGAGTAATCTTGTAACTGCATTGTTTGATTAAACATTCTTGTTTGTTTCAATAATTCATTACAGGCTATATGTAAGGGTATATGGATTGCCTACATCATCGTGCTACCACAAGATATGCGCGCACCTCGCTTAATGTAAACTCGAAGTTAGACCCACATTTTGGACTCTCGTGTCTTCTTTTAAATTAGTTTAATGTTTTGAAATCAGAAAACACAACACTGGACATACCCAAACCAAAAGCCATGCATGAACCGACAGAGGGCCACATCTGTGGCATTCAACACTGACGATCCAGAAATATACAAGAAGTCCAGGTATGACCTACAGATTTACAAGCAAACACCCAATTCCAATTGAAATTAGAGACAAAATCAGATTTACATCAGCTTTGGCAGGGTTTGCAGGCCATCACTTCCTCTAATGCAAACCTAACATCATGAATGGCTATGATGCTTCACCTCCAGATGAGCTCAATGCTTTTAATGCACACCTTGCAAGGCAGAATAAAACTACACCTATGTGAAACCCTGCAGCATCTGGTGACCCTGTGATCTTGGTCTCTGAGCCAGACGTCAGAACATCTTTTTAGGGGGTGAAATCTCGCAAGCTGTCAGGCATAGGGCATTGAAGACCTGTGCCAATCAACTAGCGGAAGCATTCAAGGACATATTCAATCTCTCAATGCTGCATTTCCAGCTTCCTACCTACTTCAACAGAGCAACAATCACACCAGTGCCCAAAGGAACAGGATGAGCGGCCTCAACCACTATTGCCCAGTTGCACTCACATCTACTATGATGAAATGCTTTGAGAGGCTGATAGTGCTAAAATCAACTCCTGCCTAAGCAGGGACCTGAACTCTCTGCAATAGATCTACAGCAGGTGCAATCTCATTGGATCTCTGTTGAGCCTTGTTGGATCATCTGGACTATAGTAATGCATGATTGCTCATCGTGATAATAATAAAACATAATCTTTCAATCTTTTACTTTCTTGCTTTTTCAGTTTTCAGTATGCATACGATTCCTAACTATATGACAAGCCCACAATTATAAATATTAACATTTGTTGTTTCAGATATGGGAAAACAATGATAAAACGTTGTCCTGTAACTCCTAAATTAAAATGGATTGCCACTAGAGAACACAGAGAATTCAATAATGAACATTAATCATAATGACTTTGAATTAAATTAAATCAAGGAATGAATCATAGCTTTTTGAAGCATTGTTCAAACTATCATTTGCACTAAGTGACATTATGATCAATTTTATTGCTTGTTCAATCTCCACAACACTTTTCTAAACTTTTTGTCTCAGAGTAATCACTCAAGTTTGATTAAGATCACTAATTTTTTGGAGAAAGATAAAATATGTTCCATTTGGACAGGATAAAACTCAGGATGGTATTAGATTTGGCAAATCATCAGCCTTTAAAAGTATACTTGGACCGGAAAGATTGTGAGATATGTTTATAATGCTAAACAGCAGGCTTTTGAGGCCGTTGCCATTTGAACTAAAGGTTTCCTTGTTGTAATTCCCATCATTTTCAAGTAGAATTAACCTGGTCTTTGATCCTCAGCTCTCCTAGGATTCATGTTATATATAATAAAAGTTAATTGCATTCATGAAATACAAAGGAATCCCACTGGGACAGTAATGGTTGTTTATAATTATCTAACAGAGAGTCTGTAAATATTTTACTCACTGTAAGTTATTGAGAACCATCTTTTTGTATTGTTCCACTCTCCCAAAAAAATCTAGAATAAAGTCTTAATTTCCTGCTTCTGAATTACAGATTTGCTTTGCTTGAACATAATTCCAGGATTTTAGAATAATTAAGAATGACTTCCGAATGCATTAACAAGGATGTGCAGACTGAGTCATGTTCTACTACCATCTTCTGATAAAAAAGCTTTATTTGACATCTTGAAGTTTTCATTAATGCTTCTTGGCTCATCATTTAATCCAGTTGTAGGGCAGTAGTTATCTCAGTCTTCCAATTAAACCAATTTGTGACATAAATCAACAGTCTATTCTCTTAGTGTTACAGAGATTGAGTGATTGCAACTGATTGACCTTCAATTGTCAAATAATCCATTGAATTACCTTTATTTGTCCATATCAGAAACCCTGTATATGATTGTCAGCATTCCATTACAAACATTCTCTGGAAAAGAATTAGCTTTGCTTTATGTTAGGGAAGATGTACTAAAGGCTCCCTGTGGCGATCTGTCAAGGAACCTAGTTCAGATAATCTGATGGTAGCTGAGAGAAGAGCATTTTCATAATGTCTTTGAATGAAGGGCTAGAAGCTTTTTTTTCTATAGATATGGTTTCCAAAGAGGAGTCTTTATGCATGAGTGTTACTGGTCAGAGGGATTATTTGCCTACTTTGCAGCATCACACTACACAGAAGGTGGTTCTTAGTCCATTATATTCATGCCTACACTTTCAAAGGATCTATCCATTTAGCCAGACTTCTGTTTTATTTTCTCCGGGCCTGCAGCTTTTTCTTGAATTCTTTTTGAAATCTGTGTTGACCTGTGTTTTCTAGATTATGAAAACTCTCTGAAGCAGTTTAGAGTCACTCTTCTGTGCTTTTCTTTATTGGAAATGATATTAAACTCTGGGTATTATTCCTGGTCTTCCTACCTCTCTGCTGATTTTGTTTTGTGATTTTAACAACCCAATTAACATCACCCCACCACGTTTTCCTTTGAGAACAATTTTAAATTTCCAAATTTTTTACGTAACTATAACTCTTCATCTTTGGTGTTATTTTGATAAATTTCCAAAGATCCAACCACAGGGCCTTGGTTGTCTTTGCAAGTTAACTGGGCATGGTGCCCAACTAAACTGATGACTTACAGTGGGGTTAACATAATTTTTTCTTTCATTATGCACTTTATTCCTCTATTTATGGGTGACCTATCCTATATTTTATTGTTTAGCTATTGGTTTTAATTTGAATAAATGTAAATGCAGGAACTTTGTCTTTGAGATCTTTATACTAAGAAAACCTGAAAAAAAAAGTACGGCTACTTTTGCCCCGGGATTCAATAGTTGGGCATAAAAGGATAAGGAGATCCAGGTGCATCATTAACAACCATTATTTATTTTCTGCTCATTTCACATCGTGATTCCATTTGTGTGCAGGAACCGAAATATTTATTCCATCAGGAATCAGGAGAAGGGAAAGAGTATTATTTTCATTTTTTTTTAACTGTATCTTTACTTAATATAAAGAATTAAGCTACTGAATGAGATCTGCTAACATCACTCTGTTTAGACTCTGTGTGGCTCATGAACTATCCTAGTTGTACACTGTGCTGTTGGGATACACACTTATGGAAGCTATTTAAGTGAGCAGCTCTTGCAATCTCTTGTGTGGCAGTATAATTATTTCTTCATTAGTTAGTGTGAGTTCATCTAAATAATACTTGCAGTAAACAATAGGAGTTCCGGCAATTCTGTCCAAAATCAGAAATCTTGCTAAGATTAAACGCATGCAGAACTACTTCAAGGCAATTTTCTCACTGTATTGTTCTGTATGTATCAGAATCTGATGGTGTACCAATAGCTTAAGAGCCAATGTAATGATATCACCTCCCACTTAAATGTTCCTCAGAGGCAGCTATTGTTGTGGTATAGGAACGTTATTTCTGAGTCATTATGATTCCATCCTCCTGATTTATATGAAAGTTATCCTGTGATTCAGTGAAATGAAAATCGGAAAATTAATTGGAGATAATTGAAAAGTATTTCTGCCAATCTTCCAGCATCAGTAAAGGTTTAGGTAGTTGCAGATTGAAGGTGAGTTTCTTGCCCAAGTTTTACTCCTACAGCATATCCTGTTTCCAGAAAAATAGAGCAAAGGGTGTTAATAGTTTAATTAATAATTACACCTACTTTGCAGATACATAGGTGCAGAGAATGCAATGAAGAACTAGATTTTACCAAACTAATTATTGAATCACATCACTGTTCTATAACCAAGGTCAGACTAGTGACTTATAATAAATTAGTATCTGTTTCTTTACTTTGCTGTTTAGAAAGGTAAAGATCATGTATTCCACATTGTATTGTCTGCATCTTATTATCAATTAGATAATTCTGGTTTAATTGGAACTAATGCAACTGCAGGAACTTTTAACTTGTAGATCATCAGCCATGAACTAGTTCCCTTTATTAATACTATATGTCTTGAACATATAACACAATATGATTGTAATATATATACAGTATGTGACAGTGACAATCAAATTTCTTTATGTTGAAAGCCTGACAAAGAAGGCAGATTTTGTTCAAGCAGTAATGAATTGTGGTTATTTTGTGATGATTAAGATCTTGGTTGGAAGGCTTTATTTTGAATTTCAGGAAATCTTAAGCTGATGAGCTCCTGTCAGAATCTTCAGAATCAAAATCAGGTTTATTATCACCGACAAAGTATATCATAATTTTTTTTTAATTTTATGACAGCCATCGAGTTGAATACTATATATAGTAAATTACTATAACTTTAAATAAATATATAAAGAATAAGTAGTACAAAAATAGAGCAAGAGGTAAGATAGTGTTCTTTGGTTTATGGTCTATACAGAAATCTGAAGGCAAGAAGGTGTTCCTAAATTTTCAAACGTGTGTCTTCAGGCTCTTCTATCTCCTCCTTGATGTTGACAATGAGAAGAGGGCATATCTCGAATGGTGAGAGTATTTCATGATGTATGGCACCTTTTTGAGGCATTGCCTATTAGAGATGTCTGTGACAGTGGGGAGGCTAATGCCCATGATGGAGGTGACTGACTTTACAACCCTCTACAACCCTGTGCAACTGTGCCTCCATACTAAACAGTGATGCAACTAGTCAAAATACTCTGCATTGCACATCTGTAGAAACTTGCTAGAGCCTTGGGGGACATACCTAGGTTCAAGTTCCTGAAGAAATTTAGCCATTGGTGTGTCTGCTGCATAATTGCATCAGCATGTTGATCCCCAGATATGTCTTCAGAGATGTTAACAATCGGGAACTCGAAGCTGCTAACCTTTATGACTGCCGACACCTCGACGACGACTGGTATGTGTTCTCCTGACTTCCCCTTTCTGAGGTCTTACTGATATTGAGTGCAAGGCTGGTTCTGCGATACCATTCAATCAGCTGATCCATTTCACTCCTGTACTTCTCCTCCTCACCATCCAACAGTCTGCCAACGTAATTATACATGGTGTTTGAACTGTGCCTAGTCACATGGTCATGAGTGTACTGAGAGTAGAACAGTGGGATAAGCATACATCTTTGAGGTGTGCTTGTATTGTTTATCAATGAGGAGGAGATATTATATTCAACCTACACTGACCTGCAGTCAACGAAGAGCACAGTGCTAGATTGAACTGAACTGAGCTGGAACAGAACACTCCTGGACTGTTTTGTTGACTTGGTGGTTTGATACTTGGCATTCTGTGTTTTTCACTCCTTTTTTTGCTATTCATGCAATTTTTTTCCTCTTTTTGAGCTCTGTGGGTTTGATGATTTTCTTTGAATGGGTTCCATTGTTTCTTTGTTTTGTGGCTGAGTGTGGAAAGATGAATCTCAGGGCTCTATGTTGCATACATATTTTGATATTAAGTGTACTTTCAATCTTTCAATCTTTGCCTATGGTCTCCCGACAAGGAAGTCAAGGATCCATTTGCAGAGGGACGTGCAGAGGTTCAAGCTTTGAAGCTGGTTGATTGGTACGGAGGGTGCGGAATGGTGAGCTACAATCAACTATCCACAGCCCAATGTAGGTATTACTGTTGTCCAGGTGATCCGAGGCTGAGTGTAGAGCCAATCACAGATCTTTTGCCTCAGTAGGTAAACTGCAGGGGGTCCACATTCTTGTGCAGGCACAAGTTAATTCTAACCATGATCAAACTCTCAAAAACATTCATCATAGTAGGTTAACTCCAGGAAATCTGCAGATGCTGGAAATTCAAGCAACACACACAAAATGCGGGTGGAACACAGCAGGCCAGGCAGCATCTATAGGAAGAGGTACAGTCAACGTTTTTGGCCGAGACCCTTCGTCAGGACTAACTGAAAGAAGAGATAGTAAGAGATTTGAAAGTGGGAGGGGGAGGGGGAGATCCAAAATGATAGGAGAAGACAGGAGAGGGAGGGATGGAGCTAAAAGCTGGAAGGTTGATTGGCAAAAGGGATACAAGGCTGGAGAAGGGCAAGGATCATGGGATGGGTGGAGAGGAGCACTGGAGGAAGATGGAGAGCAGGCAAGGAATTATAGTGAGAAGGACAAAGGGAGAAAAGAGAGAGAGAAAGAAAGGGGAAAAAATAATAAATAAATAAGGGATGGGGTAAGAACAGGAGAAGGGGCATTAATGGAAGTTAGAGAAGTCAATGTCCATGCCATCAGGTTGGAGGCCACCCAGACGGAATATAAGGTGTTGTTCCTCCAACCTGAGTGCGGCTTCATCTTGACAGTAGAGGAGGCCGTGGATAGACATATCAAAATGGGAATGGGATGTAGAATTAAAATGTGTGGCCACTGGGAGATCCTGCTTTCTCTGGCAGACAGAGCGTAGGTGTTCAGCAAAATCATCTCTCAGTCTGCGTCGGGTCTCGCCAATATATAGAAGGCCGCATCGGGAGCACCGGACGCAGTATATCACCCCACCCGACTCACAGGTGAAGTGTTGCCTCACCTGGAAGGACTGTCTGGGGCCCTGAATGGTGGTGAGGGAGGAAGCGTAAGGGCATGTGTAGCACTTGTTCCGCTTACAAGGGTAAGTGCCGGGAGGGAGATCGGTGGGAAGGGATAGGGGGGACGAATGGACAAGGGAGTCATGTAGGGAGCGATCACTGCAGAAAGCAGAAGGTGGGGAGGGAAAGATGTGCTTGGTGTTGGGATCCTGTTGGAGGTGGTGGAAGTTACGGAGAATTATATGTTGGACCCGAAGGCTGGTGGGATGGTAGGTGAGGACAAGGGGAACCCTATCCCTAGTGGGGTGGCGGGAGGATGGGGTGAGAGCAGATGTGATTGAAAAGGGAGAGATACATTTGAGAGCAGAGTTGATGGTGGAGGAAGGGAAGCCCCTTTCTATAAAAAAGGAAGACATCTCCTTCGTCCTGGAATGAAAAGCCTCATCCTGAGAGCAGATGCAGTGGAGACGGAGGAATTGTGAGAAGGGGATGGCGTTTTTGCAAGAGACAGGGTGGGAAGAGGAATAGTCCAGGTAGCTGTGAGAGTCCGTTGGCTTATAGTAGACATCAGTAGATAAGATGTCTCCAGAGATAGAGACAGAAAGATCAAGAAAGGGGAGGGACATGTTGGAAATGGACCAGATAAATTGAGGGTAGGGTGAAAGTTGGAGGCAAAGTTAATGAAGTCAACGAGCACAGCATGCGTGCAGGAAGCAGCGCCAATACAGTGGTCAATGTAATGAAGGAAAAGTGAGGGACGGATGTCGATGTACCGAAGGAAAAGTGGGGTACAGATACCCCATCCCTTTTTTATTTATTATTTTTTCCCCTTTCTTACCCCACCCCTTATTTATTTATTTGTTTGTTTGTTTGTTCGTTCATTCGTTCGTTCATTCATTCCTTTCTTTCTCTCTCTCCTTTTTCTCCCTCTGTCCCTCTCACTATAACTCCTTGCCTGCTCTCCAACTTCCTCTGGTGCTCCTCTCCTCCCATCCCATGATCCTCTCCCTTCTCCAGCCTTGTATCCCTTTTGACAATCAACTTTCCAGCTCTTAACTCCATCCTTCCCCCTCCTGTCTTCTCCTATCACTTTGGATCTCCCCCTCCCCCTCCCACTTTCAAATCTCTTACTATCTCGTCTTTCAGTTAGTCCTGACAAAGGGTCTCTGCCCGAAACGTCGACTGTACCTCTTCCTATAGAGGCTGCCTGACCTGCTGCGTTCCACCAGCATTTTGTGTATCATAGTAGGTATGAATGTTATTGGGTGATAGTCGCTGAGGCAGCCCATACTGCTCTTCTTGGGCAGATTGATGTCCTTTTGATAGAAGTAGTAACCTTGGACTGCAGCAGTGAGAGATTGAAGATGTCCTTGAACGCTCCAGTCAGTTGTTTGGCACAATTTTTCAGTGTCCTGCCGGGCACACCATCAGGACCTGACACTTTCACCCACTTGAAAGATGTTCTGACATCAGCCTCTATGACAGATATCACAGGGTTGCCAGATGCGTAGGAAGTTGCACAAGGTTTAGTTTCATTCGTCCTTTCAAAGTGTGCATGAAAGGTGTTGGGCTCATCTGGGAGTGAAGCATCATAGCTATTCTTGTTGCTAGACTTCGCCTTGTAGGAAATAATGGCTCGCAAACCCACCAGAGGTGACATACATTTCATTCCAGCTCTAACTTCAGTTGAAGCTACTCTTTAATTTTTATAACAGCTTTGATCTTACAGACTCTCACATATTTTGCACATAAAAGTTCTGTATGTCATACAGCCTGCTGTGTTTTAAGTTGCTTAAATTGCTGGCAGACCAACTCCACTCTAACTGACTTAATTTCATCAGGAGCTTTTAGGCAGTCTCAGTTAAAATAGAGGTGAAGCTTAAGAGACATTTTGAAAAACTGCACACTTAATGAACAAGCTAGTTTGAAACACAAGAACAATGCAGATGTTAAAATCTGAAATAAAAAAAAATACATGATATAATTGATCTGAGATACATCTCTGTTTCTCTGTCCACATATGCTGCTTTACCTGTTAAGTATTTAGAAACATAGAAACATAGAAACATAGAAAATAGGTGCAGGAGTAGGCCATTCGGCCCTTCGAGCCTGCACCGCCATTTATTATGATCATGGCTGATCATCCAACTCAGAACCCAGCCTTCCCTCCATACCCCCTGACCCCTGTAGCCACAAGGGCCATATCTAACTCCCTCTTAAACATAGCCAATGAACTGGCCTCAACAGTTTGCTGTGGCAGAGAATTCCACAGATTCACCACCCTCTGTGTGAAGAAGTTTTTCCTAATCTCGGTCCTAAAAGGCTTCCACTCTATCCTCAAACTGTGACCCCTCGTTCTGGACCTCCCCAACATCGGGAACAATCTTCCCGCATCTAGCCTGTCCAATCCCTTTAGGATCTTATACGTTTCAATCAGATCCCCCCTCAATCTTCTAAATTCCAACGAGTACAAGCCCAGTTCATCCAGTCTTTCTTCATATGAAAGACCTGCCATCCCAGGAATCAATCTGGTGAACCTTCTTTGTACTCCCTCTATGGCAAAGATGTCTTTCCTCAGATTAGGGGACCAAAACTGCACACAATATTCCAGGTGTGGTCTCACCAAGGCCTTGTACAACTGCAGTAGTACCTCCCTGCTCCTGTACTCGAATCCTCTCGCTATAAATGCCAGCATACCGTTCGCCTTTTTCACCGCCTGCTGTACCTGCATGCCCACTTTCAATGACTGGTGTATAATGACACCCAGGTCCCGTTGCACCTCCCCTTTTCCTAATCGGCCACCATTCAGATAATAATCTGTTTTCCTATTTTTGCCACCAAAGTGGATAACTTCACATTTATCCACATTAAATTGCATCTGCCATGAGTTTGCCCACTCACCCAACCTGTCCAAGTCACCCTGCATCCTCTTAGCATCCTCCTCACTGCTAACACTGCCACCCAGCTTCGTGTCATCCGCAAACTTGGAGATGCTGCATTTAATTCCCTCATCCAAGTCATTAATATATATTGTAAACAACTGGGGTCCCAGCACTGAGCCTTGCGGTACCCCACTAGTCACCGCCTGCCATTCTGAAAAGGTCCCGTTTATTCCCACTCTTTGCTTCCTGTCTGCTAACCAATTCTCCACCCACACCAATACCTTACCCCCAATACCGTGTGCTTTAAGTTTGCACACTAATCTCCTGTGTGGGACCTTGTCAAAAGCCTTTTGAAAATCCAAATATACCACATCCATTTCTTGCACTTTCCATTTTTGGGATGAAAAATAGTGTTCAGTTCCATAAACAATAGATTATATATTAAAAAAATTGCTGTAACAAATGTTTCGTGTTGTCCATATTTGCGTCAAAAATATCTTAGAGGAATTGAATTTATTACAAACTTAACCACTCCATTTCAATAGAAGCATCTGTAGGAAAATATGTGCAAGTTCATGCAGAAATAATTAACATTCTAAATATTTATAACTAATGTGTTTTCTCATTCCAGTTAATGTAATCATTCATTAAGTAGTCCTACTGGCATAACAGGTCCACAGCAGATGCTGTTTCATTGGCTCTTCACACAACCCTGGAACATCTAGACAGCAAAGATGCATACATCAGGATGCTCTTTATCAACTACAGGTTGGCATTCAATACTATCATCCTCTCTAAACTAGTTGATAAGCTTGAAAACCTTAGCCTCAATACCTTCTTGTGCAATTGGATTCTTGATTTCCTCACTTGCAGACCCCTGTCAGTTTGGGTTGGCAATAAGATCTCCTCCATGATCTCCATCAGCACAGGTGCACCACAAGACTTTGTGCTTAGCCCCCTGCTCTACTTGTTCTACATTTGTCACTGTGTGGTTAAACACAGCTCCAAAGCCATATTCAAATTTGCTGATGACACCACTATTGTTGGCAGAATGGATCAGCATTTGGCGGCAAGATTGAAAATCTGGCTGTGTGGTGACATAACAACCTCTTATTCAATGTTAGCAAGACCAAGGAGATGATTATTGATGTTTGGAGGAGGAAACCAGAGGTCCATGAAACAGTTATCATTGGAAGAACAGAGATGGAGATGGTCAGCGGCTTAAAATTCCTTGTTGATATTATTTTGGAGGATCTGTCCTTGGCCCTGCACATAAATACAATTACGAAGTGTGGCAGTGCCTCTGCCCCCTGAGAGTTTGTGAAGATTCAGCATGATATATAAAACCTTGACAAGCTTCTGTAGATGTGTATTGGAGATTATATTGACTGTTTGCATCGCAACCTAGCATGGAAACACCAATGCCTTTGAATGAAAAATCCTACAAAAAGTAATGGCTACGGTCCAGTGCAACATGGGTAAAGCCTCCCTACCACTGAGTACATCTACATGAAGCATTGTCACAGAAAAGCAGCATCCATCATCAGGGATGCCCACCATCCAGAACATGCCCTCTTTGTGCTGCTGCCATCAGGAAGAAGGTACAGGGGCCAAGCAAATGGTTCAGGAACAATTATTACCTATCAGCCATCAGGCTCTTGAACCAGAGGGTAAAACTTCACTCAACTCGCCCCATCACTGAACTATTCCAACAAATTATGGACTCACTTTCAAGGGCTCTTCATTTCAAATTCTCAATATTTATTGCTTATTATTTATTCGTTTTGTTATTGCTTTTTTTCTCTTTCTTTTTGCATTTGCACAGTTTGTTGTTTTTTGCACATTCGTTGTTGGGAGCAGCCTTTCATTCATTCTGTTGTGTTTCTTATATTTGCTTTGATTGCTGTCAATGAATCTGGGGGTTATACAGTCATTCCTCCGTATCCATGGGGGATTGGTTCCAGGACTCCCCTGCGGATACCAATATCCGCGGATGCTCAAGTCCCTTATATAAAGTGGCATAGTATTTGCATATAACCTACGCACATCCTCTGTATACTTTTAATCATCTCTAGATTACTTATAATACCTAATACAATATATGATGATGATGATGATGATGATGATGATGATGACATCGACTCAGGCCTGACAGGCCAGTGTTGGGCATTTTCATGCCTTAGAGGACGCGGAACGAGAGACTGTGTGGTGAGCCATTTCATAGTACAGTATGTTTCTTTATTTTACGAGGTCGAGTTGCGAGCTCCACACTCAACCCGGCAGGGATGGAAAGCGTACTCGGGAGCGGCCTGACTGGATTCGAACCCGGGGAACCTCCATTCTGGAGTCCGGCGCTGATGTCCTTGCACCACCAGCTGACCAAATACAATGTAAATGCTATGTAAATAGTTGTTATACTGTATTGTTTCGGGAATAATGACAAGAAAAAAAGGTCTGTACATGCTCAGTACAGACGCAACCATTGTAGCTCTTCTGGGAACGCTGATGCTGCCTCGGCATCAGCCAATGCCGATTCTCCCATGATCTTTAAGTTCTTGAGGCTGTAGCGCTTTACATAGCCAGCCAGCCATCCCTTACTAGCCTTAAACTCCTTCCTCTCGCTCACAACACAAGTGGCGAACAAACGAGACCCGAGACGAACAATGCTCAAGCAACGAGTGCTGGAGAGAGACTGAGGATCTGTGTAATGGCGGGAGGCTACAGCAGTGTATGCCTACACATCACGTCATTTGCGTGGATTCAGTATAGTGCTCAGCGCACAGCAAATTCAAGTTTTGCTTTTTGGAACTTTCTGGAATTTTTTTGAATATTTTTGATCCGCGGTTGGTTGAATTGGCGGATGGGGAGCCCACGGGTACGAAGGGCCGACTGTATATGGTGACGCAGTATATGTAATTTGATTATAAATTTCTTTGAATGTTGAAGTCAACTAATTTTTCTGATCATTTCACACAATCCATGCGATTCCATACATTGTATGCATTAGACATTTGGTGGCATTATACAGCAACCTTTTCTCACATGTCCTTTGCATTGTTTGCATTACAGTTGACTACATCCTGCAACACGTATTCCTGCAACTTGGACTGTGTCAGCTAGCAACACACAATTATTGTCCATTACTTTGGCAAGGAGTATGACGCAATTGAGATCACTAATTCTCAATTTCTTATCATAAAATACGAAGGTTAATATTCTCACTCGGTTTCATTCTGATTATTGTGGCTGATTGTAAACTATGCCCTGATGTCTTGAGGGTTATTTGCCAGAGTTTATACCCTCTCACAATTGAATTTGATTGTTTCTGTAAACTCTTAACCCTTGAACACTAATATTAAGCAAGGTGCATTAAATCTACCTTTAAATTTATTTGAACGTGGAGCAGTAATTCACATTTTTAGTAAGGAAAGAAAGTCATGTGCCATTCAAGAATTATATACTGTATGCTCTTAATAGATTTTTTTTCTGCCTGCTAAAAAACAAACAAATGCTACAAATGTTGATATTGTAATGTTGCATTTTGAAAATATATACTTTTTCTGATTGTTTAAAATTAACAATTCAGTGCTCCCCATGCTTTTCAAACATAGCCTTGGTTAAAGCATACCCCGCTGTGACAGTGTGACAATTCTACTTCCCAGATCATCAGGCCTAATAGCCTTGAGTTGCTGTGATTTGGTACTGAATTATAATGAGTTTAGTATTATTTGCTTGTATCAGCTGGGCGAAACCTCAAGACTCCAGAGACTCCTTCTATCATTTCTCGAACAATCAGGCAGAGGTGGCTATCAGTTCATCAATTTGTGTTTGATTGAAGTCAGGCTGTGAAGATGAAAGAAGGTGATTTTAATCTTTGAAGGTCATTCATCAATTCAAAGCCTTATTAATAAAAGATCAAAAAATCAAAAATCAACTTCTATTGACAAGAAAATTTGATGCAAGTAAAACCATTAAGTTGCATAAAACATAACGACTAGGGGCATAGAATAACATGATTATATTTCAATGATTTGAGATTAATTTGTACCTGACCAGAATTTTGTGATGATAAACGTTCCAAGGAAAGACTCTAAAAGACATAGAAGACTAAAAATTCCTTGGCTCGAGCTAGGAATGGTCGAGCAATAAAGTGATTATAATCACCCTTGGGTTGTCAAGCAGGCACTGTCTCTTTTGGGACTGAATTACTCTACGCATAGACTCCAGTCACACCTATGGCCATAAGGATAACAGAAATATAAAGAAAACTTTTCATCTTTGATTCTTGTTGCACAAAAGAAAGTAAGTGTTCCATTCATCTGGAACCATTTGTTGCAATATATCCCAACACATTTTACCACCGATGTGAAATAGTTTCTGAAGTGCAGGCAATATGGAAAAGATCATTGGTCAGTTTTTACTGAGCATATAATAGATATATGATAATGACAAAATTACTTGCAGTTCTGTGAATAAGGGGATAAAATTAGCTAAACCATTAGGATTATTTTTACTACGCTTGAAATGAAGAACCATTTATACAGATTTTAGAGGGAAGGTAACCTTCAATTTAATGTATTTTTTTCTGAAAGTTACCAGTAGTCTAGTATGCTCTCAGTAAAGCAATTTCATCTTAGATGTATTTTATATCTCTGATCCAAACACAAATGTATACCTATCGAGCAATGGCTGACAACAATCTTGTCAAGAAATTTTTTTGCTGAATTACCCCAATTTTATCTTCTCTTTGTTGGCAGATAGTTATATTGAGGGTTTCAGAGCCCTGAAGTCCAGGTTTGTACTTAGGGTGAAATTCATCATTTATTTCTCCAAAAATGAGCCGAGGAGAAGGAATTAAGTCCACAGAAGTGTTATTATACAAAGAACTAGAGTCTGAATTGATATAACTTGGGCACTTACTTGAAAAATGCTACAAAAAGCAGTGGATATGGCCCAGCCCATCAGAGGTAAAGCCCTCACCAGCACTGAGCATATCTAGGCAAACTGTTGTCGCAGGAAAGCAGCGTCCATTAACAGAGAACCCCCACCACCCAGGACATGCTCTCTCCTCGCTATTGCCATCTGTAAGAAGGTACATGAGCCTCAGGACTCATATGACCACGTTCTGGAATCGTTATTACCCTTCAAACATCAGGCTCTTAAACCAATTGGGCTAACATCACTTGACTTTGATTGCCCCATCGCAGAAATATTCCCACAGCCTATAGACTCACTTTCAAGGACTCTTTGTCTCATGTTCTCAATGTTTATTGCTTATTTATTAATTACTATTATTTCTTTCTTCTTGTATTTGTACAGTTTATTGTTTTTTGCACACTGGTGGACTGCCCAAGTTGATGCAGTTTTTCATTGTTTCTAATATGGTTATTATTCTATTATGGATTTATTGAGTATACCCGCAAAAAAATGAATCTTGGAGTTGTAGATGGTGACATATACGTACTTTGAAAAGAAATTGACTTCAGACTTTGAACTTTGACTACTTGGTGGGTATTGAAGTGACCTTCAACTTCTCCCAAGCCGTCGTCGTCGTGGCTATCCCTCGAGGTCGAGGATGATGGTCTTCGTTCTGAAGAAGTGGCCCACAGAGTGAAGACACCTCTGTGTGTATTTGCTAAACGTGTACTTGATGTTGCACTGCAAGAAGCACACGATACTTCACAAATCAACCAACTGATTCCAATGGCATGGAAACCACGACGATTGGAGCTGATGGATTTGCTGCAGCCTTCATCGGCCTTCACAGCCGTTGAGTTCGAAGTAATAACTCCCAAGCAATAACTTAGTGGGAGGGAGGAAATTGTTGGATTGTTGTAGATCCACATAAAAATAAAAGTTGCCCAGATTTTGTATAACCATTGAGGCTGATAATTGGTTTCATTATTACAATACTTGACTGAACGCAATAAAAACCTATTGATATAATGAGGATAAATTTTGATAACTCATGGAATTGGTTTTGAGCATTATGTTAATTTCTCCAGAGGTACCAAATTCATGCTGTTGTGTCATTGCCATAACTATGGTGCCCAGACCATGCTGCTAATTGACTGAATGTGTCAGCTGGGAACCAATATTATGAGCAAGCTGTCTTGTATTGCTTAAATTCACTTTAATTTGTGCCATTAAATGGGAGGCACAGTATATTATGATGACATTCATTCGACAACTAAATTTGTCCTTGGAATCAGTGACAAAACATTGCTAGGGAGAGGATGAGTTCCTCAACTTTGTCTCATTTCACCTGTTGTAGAAAGTAAGATGGATCCCTGCATCTCTAGTGATTTAGATAGCTTGCTGGATAGTTCAAAAGTCCATTAGAGCAACTAATCCTGGACATCAATTTCAGTGACACGGAGATAAATAACCTCATATGATAAACCTTTGCAATGGAGACACTTTAAGACGCTGGGAGAATGTGTTCTGATTTTCTCTTGTGGATTAGAACACGGAAGATGAAATATCTTTGTACTTGGAGATCTACATTTTACACTGCCGAATATTCACTGAAGTAGTAAAAACCAGTGATTGCACACTCACATACCATGTGCTGCCAGATATTATATTAAAGATACCACCTTGTGATTCCTCTCAGACATTCATTCAATATGAACAATCCATCAGTCAGGGCTCATTTGTAATGTCCACTTCACTCTCTCAAACCCACACACATACATCAATGCAAGAGATTCTGCAGGTGTTGGAAATCCAGAGCAACCCACACAAAATGCCGGAGGAACTTAATAGGTCCGGCATCATCATGGATATGAATAAATGGTCCACATTTTGGGCCAAGACTCTTCATCAGGACTGGAAAGGAAGGGGGAAAGATGCCAGAATCCATCAATACCTGCCTGCACACACTCAAATACACATATCCTCACACTGCCACTTACACCCTTTACCCCCCAACCAGATAGACACACATAAAGACACACTCACCCCAACCCCAAGCTTACACACTATTGTAAATACTTTATTGACTACAAAGATGAGGATGTCCTGAACAGGACATGAAAGATTAATGCAAGTTGTCTTCAAAAAAGCAGTATCCAAAAAAGAATTTTTTTCAGAAATATTGGGTGGAGTACTCAGTAACCAAGCGAATAAGAAGGCTGGGCTACAGGTAGAATCCCTCCAATACCCCTTGTACCAACCTACTGCAATGGTTGGAGAAGACCAACTGTAGCCATCTCTGCCTGATTCGATAAGGAGATGATTACAGAGATTAGTAATAGAAACATAGAAACATAGAAAATAGGTGCAGGAGTAGGCCATTCGGCCCTTCGAGCCTGCACCGCCATTTATTATGATCATGGCTGATCATCCAACTCAGAACCCCGCCCCAGCCTTCCCTCCATACCCCCTGACCCCCGTAGCCACAAGGGCCATATCTAACTCCCTCTTAAATATAGCCAATGAACTGGCCTCAACTGTTTCCTGTGGCAGAGAATTCCACAGATCCACCACTCTCTGTGTGAAGGAGTTTTTCCTAATCTCGGTCCTAAAAGGCTTCCCCTCTACCCTCAAACTGTGGCCCCTCGTTCTGGACTTCCCCAACATCGGGAACAATCTTCCTGCATCTAGCCTGTCCAATCCCTTTAGGATTTTATACGTTTCAATCAGATCCCCCCTCAATCTTCTAAATTCCAACGAGTACAAGCCCAGTTCATCCAGTCTTTCTTCATATGAAAGTCCTGCCATCCCAGGAATCAATCTGGTGAACCTTCTTTGTACTCCCTCTATGGCAAGGATGTCTTTCCTCAGATTAGGGGACCAAAACTGCACACAATACTCCAGGTGTGGTCTCACCAAGGCCTTGTACAACTGCAGCAGTACCTCCCTGCTCCTGTACTCGAATCCTCTCGCTATAAATGCCAGCATACCATTCGCCTTTTTCACCGCCTGCTGTACCTGCATGCCCACTTACAATGACTGGTGTATAATGACACCCAGGTCTCGTTGCACCTCCCCTTTTCCTAATCGGCCACCATTCAGATAATAATCTGTTTTCCTATTTTTGCCACCAAAGTGGATAACTTCACATTTATCCACATTAAATTGCATCTGCCATGAATTTGCCCACTCACCCAACCTATCCAAGTCACTCTGCATCCTCTTAGCATCCTCCTCACAGCTAACACGGCCACCCAGCTTTGTGTCATCCGCAAACTTGGAGATGCTCATTTAATTCCTTCATCCAAGTCATTAATATATATTGTAAACAACTGGGGTCCCAGCACTGAGCCCTGCGGTACCCCACTAGTCACCGCCTGCCATTCTGAAAAGGTCCCATTTATTCCCACTCTTTGCTTCCTGTCTGCTAACCAATTCTCCACCCACACCAATACCTTACCCCCAATACCGTGTGCTTTAAGTTTGCACACTAATCTCCTACGTGGGACCTTGTCAAAAGCCTTTTGAAAATCCAAATATACCACATCCACTGGTTCTCCCCTATCCACTCTACTAGTTACATCCTCAAAAAATTCTATGAGATTCGTCAGACATGATTTTCCTTTCACAAATCCATGCTGACTTTGTCCGATCATTTCACCACTTTCCAAATGTGCTGTTATCACATCCTTGATAACTGACTCCAGCATTTTCCCCACCACCGATGTTAGGCTAACCGGTCTATAATTCCCTGGTTTCTCTCTCCCTCCTTTTTTAAAAAGTGGAGTTACATTAGCCACCCTCCAATCCTCAGGAACTAGTCCAGAATCTAACGAGTTTTGAAAAATTATCACTAATACATCCACTATTTCTTGGGCTACTTCCTTAAGCACTCTAGGATGCAGACCATCTGGCCCTGGGGATTTATCTGCCTTCAATCCCTTCAATTTACCTAACACCACTTCCCTACTAACATGTATTTCGCTCAGTTCCTCCATCTCACTGGACCCTCTGTCCTCTACTATTTCTGGAAGATTATTTATGTCCTCCTTAGTGAAGACAGAACCAAAGTAATTATTCAATTGGTCTGCCATGTCCTTGCTCCCCATAATCAATTCACCTGTTTCTGTCTGCAGGGGACCTACATTTGTCTTTACCAGTCTTTTCCTTTTTACATATCTATAAAAGCTTTTACAGTCCGTTTTTATGTTCCCTGCCAGTTTTCTCTCATAATCTTTTTTCCCCTTCCTAATTAAGCCCTTTGTCCTCCTCTGCTGAACTCTGAATTTCTCCCAGTCCTCAGGTGAGCCACTTTCTCTGGCTAATTTGTATGCTTCTTCTTTGGAATTGATACTATCCCTAATTTCTCTTGTCAGCCACGGGTGCACTACCTTCCTTGATTTATTCTTTTGCCAAACTGGGATGAACAATTGTTGTAGTTCATCCATGCAACCTTTAAATGCTTGCCATTGCATATCCACCGTCAACCCTTTACGTGTCATTTGCCAGTCTATCTTATCTAATTCACGTCTCATACCTTCAAAGTTACCCCTCTTTAAGTTCAGAACCTTTGTTTCTGAATAACTATGTCACTCTCCATCTTAATGAAGAATTCCACCATATTATGGTCACTCTTACCCAAGGGGCCTCTCACGACAAGATCGCTAATTAACCCTTCCTCAAAGGAAATCTAGGAGCTGGGCTAGTATAGGAAAATGAATGTCATGGCAAAAGATCAGTCACAACCTGATTGAGTAGTAGGATATATACAAGTATGATGATGAACTCAGGCTAGTGGAGTGGAGACTCCAGTATAGATGCCAATGGGAGTTTATTGACAGAACAATCAATGAAGATGCACGTCACTCATAATGAACATTGCGATGGAAAGGCTGGTTCAAAACTTGGCAACAAGTGCTCAGCGTGCATCACTTAAATAGTACAAGGTCACATGAGAAACCTGCAGTTACCAATAAATAGCACAAAAAAAAAACCTCAGGGAGCATTTAAAAGGTAAAACAAGCCACAATTAGTTAAATTAACAAAATTGAGGTGAAGTAGAGCATTGAGGTCTGGGGCACTCGGGGTCCTCCTGCTGATCCAAAGGGTTTATGACAATACCCCAGTATCCTGCCAGTGGAGTAGTTAGGTGGTCTCAGTATCCTGCCAATGGAGTGGTTAAAATTGCCCCAGTATCCTGCTAATGGAGTGGCAGTATGCTGTGTCGGTAAGGGACATTTCTCATTTGACGTTTCTGAATGCTTATGAACAAATGTTAGTAGATCTAAAGTTCAAAGTTCAAAGTACATTTAGTATCAAAGTATGTATATGCTCCACAACCTTGTCTCCTTATGGACAGCAACAAAACAATGAATCCTCAAAAGAACGCATTAAAAAGACAACAAACACCCAAAGTGCAGAGAGGACAAAAACAAATAGTGCAAACAATAAAAATAAGCAAATCACTTTGGAACTGAAGTTTTACAAAAGATGCAAGGCCAGGCAACACTATAGTTAGAGCAGGCCATGGCCTCAGTTCGTCACAAAGCCAAGAAAATGTTGCGAGACCACAGACACGAAGCCAGGCATCACTGTATTCAGAGCAGGCCATGGCCTCAGTTCAGCGTGGAGTTGAGTAAACGTGGTGTCTAAAAATCTGAGATCAAAGGACAAAATGCTGTAAATACTCAACAGATGAAAGACCATCAATCTGAAACATTAATGCGATGGATGAATTAATGGCACATATATGAATATACAGATATGATTTGAATACCTTTACAGTGACACAGCTGCAGAATACCAAAGCTAGATGATCATCCTGAACATAAAAGAAAACTCAGTTTAAGTAGAAAAGGATAAAGTCAGTACTGCAGGGTAAAGCATCGACATTTTGAAAATGAAAATGTAGGCTAGTCTATCTGGAGCTAATTATAAAGGGGAGAAAGACATTGTTGAGAGATGCCTGTACGTCTAAAAGCAGGATTGATTGTGTCTGGAACTTGCAGCCAGGGTGCGACAGCAATCTTAGAGCCAAAGAAGAATAAAATAAGATTGCTAAAGAAAATAATAAATTTAAGATCCAATTTCAATAAAGGAGGACAAAGAAAATGATAAGAAGAAACATATGATATGAGTAAAAGCTGCAGTCAATATAGAAGTGTGGCTGTATTTTACAAACCCAATCCTTGCTGTGTGGCATTTCCTTAGCAATGTCCACACCCAACCCCCGATCATGACTCTGACATTCATCACTACTTCCAAAACCATGCCCTGGCAAACCCCTGCTCAATGCTGATCAGGATGAAAGCCTCACAACAATCCAATACCTCCTCTTGTGATGGTCCTGATTCTGCAACCTTTAACTGATTCCATGGTCTTCTCACTCCTGAATACCTGCCCTCACACACCCTGCAATCCAAATCTATGACCTGAATGTTTGCACTTATTGTTGGTGAACTGGGCACAGGGAAGTTCTCTCAATGTGCGAAGCATGCACGTACTGTATTTCTGAGCACACAGTGGCCCATTCTGCTCCAAGCCTAGAATTCCTGGGCTTAAAAATGAGCTAGCAGCTATTTTTACAGAAAAAGCACTGCTGTGTATCAGAACATATGAATAAAAGAGGTTGATAAAAAAAAGGTTGATATTAGAAGGGACATTACCCAACTTTAAGTCCAAATTGAGCTGCTCCTACTTCTTGGGCTTTAGAGACTTTGGACCAAAGTCCAAAAGAACTAAAACAAATAATTAAATCTGCTGGAGGAACATAGGAGGTCGAATAATGTCTATGAGAGGAAAGTATTTGTCAAGAATTAAGAGTCCTGATGCAGGGTTACAATCTGAAACAATAAAAATCCCTTTCTTCCCACAGATTCCTGACGAAGGGTCTCGGCCTGAAATATTCACTGCACCTCTTCCTACAGATGTTGCTTGGCCTGCTGCGTTCACCAGCAACTTTGATGTGTGTTGCTTGAATTTCCAGCATCTGCAGAATTCCTGTTGTTTGCCGTTCGATTTGATGAGTTTCTCCAGCAGATTGTTTACTGCTCCCAGATTCCAAAATCCACACTCTCTTGTGTCTCTAATAATTAAAACTTTTGTGTTTTGGGACTGAAGTTAGAAAGCACTTCCACAAGCAAATGAAGGTTGAAGTTTAAAATACAATTCTGCACTTCCTAGTCGATGATAAATCTGTTGTTCATTTTAAATCTGAGCCTGATTTTTTTTTGAAGCAAAGGATTGTATTTGGACTTGGGCCGTAGATCTCTTGTGTTTTTTTCCTGAATAGAGAAAGAGGCTTGAAGGGATAAATTGCCTTGCTCCTTCTATCTGTTAAGTTATAAAGATATGGTTTTCTGACAACTGTTCATGTTCCTTCATAGATGCTGCCTGAACTGCTGAGCCCCTCCAGTATTTTCTGTGTGATTTTCAGTATATAGGGCAAGTATTTATAAACTAACAAATATTCCCTGATATACCCTAGATTAAAGATGGTGCAATAGATTCTTATGTGAGATGATAAAAAGAAATGTGTGTTGGAGAAGATTTCTTAATTTGACTTTAGGGAAATTGAGTCAACCAGAATAATCAGATAACAGTAAACTATTTGGGCAAATTGGTTAAAGTAATGGCTACTGACTCAAAATGTTAACAATTAGGGTAATTGGATCACTGCTGATAGCACTCTCAGTGGAATTTAAAGAAAATGCTAGATGCTGGAGCCTGGAGTGATAAAGTTAGAGATGAGTCCAAAAACAGGAACTTTGCAGGCAGGTATGTTCAAGAGTACTTACTACAGAAAGTAGTGATTACAGCCCAGTCCATCACAGGGAAAGCCCATCCCACCATAGAGCCCATCTACAAGGAGCACTGCCTCGAGAAAGTAGCATCTTTTATTAATGACCTCCACCATCCAGGCCATGCTCTCTTCTTGCTGCTGCCATCCGAACGGAAATGTCTTAGGTCCCACACCACCAGGTTCGAGCAGTTATTACCCTTCAACCATCAGGCTCCATAACCAGCCTTTTTAACTTCGCTCAGCTTAACACTGAACTGATTCCACAACCTATAGATTCACTTTCAAGGATTCTACAATTCACCTTCTCAGTATTATTTATTTATTATTATTTTTATTAATTGTTTGTTTTTTGTATATGTACATTTAGCTTTCTTTTGCACATTGGTTGTTTGTTATTTGTTGAGTGCCATTTTTCATTGATTCTATTGTGAATGCCTGCAAGAAAATGAATCTCAGGGTAGTACATGGTGGCATATACATTCTTTGATAATATATTTGCTTTTAACTTTGAACTATGAAGTAATTGAATCCAGGCTTAAACAATGGTCACTAGCATAATGTAAGATTAAAACATTTTTTATTTGTGAGATTGTAGCACTCAGGCATTCATATACGAGATGTGAAGTACTGCAGCAGCTCACCACCACATTCTAAGGGATAAATATAAATGGGCAATCAAATCCTGGCTGAGCCTGCAAAACCCACATATATTGAATGAATAAACTAAAACTGCCATTGAACCTACTTTTCCCCATTTCTATCTATCTCAGTCCCTTAGACTTAGAGTCAGGGCTTCCCAGCATGGCTTGACAGTTATACATCTCAAATGCTTGTGGAGACACAGCGAGCACAGTGAACATCTTACTTGCAAATTATTAAAGCACACAAACATTTGGCTAGTCTCAGGTCCCTAAAACCTAGCCCGACAGACCACATAAGCTTTTGCTGTGTTATTACTTGTTAATTAGCTTTAAGTTTCCTCAGGATTATGAACCTTGGAATGTTTTATTGCTAAAATGGAACTGGACTTAACCTGACTGTCCTTTCAAATGCTGCCATTCTTTGGTTGAGGGCTGGGATCAGCTGCTGCAAGACATGGTTGTATGTACTCAGTAAATCCTTGACTTCTTTCTATGAGCCGAGACAGAGAAAGATTTTTTTTAAATAGCAAGTGGAATGTATGGACTTTCTATCTGACACCTTAAAGTTTCATGTTTTACAAATAATACTAGGTTCAAATATTTTTCTATGTCACAAAAAAGACAAAATATAAGGTGCGTATTAATGAAAAGAGAATTAATTTACTTTGTTATTAGTTTTAAACAAGATTAGCATAGTTCCTCTTGAACTGAAACAAAAGGCTGAAACTTGGCAGCTTCTTCATCTACACAAGTTAATATCACTTCAGCACACATCATCCATTTGAGAAAAAAAATCCCAGGGAATGATCAGTTTATTAGGTGCAAGAATTGATCCAGTTTCTCTTAGTGAATTGCTTTCGGGGTGAGCTGCAGACTTTCTGATTAGAAGGTGCTGATTTGTTCAGTCCTGAAAGCTATCTCGAACCTAATTAGATCAGTCCAATTTGAGCTTCACTTTTCTAGACTTCTCGTGTCTGAAGCCCATTTCCATTTGACAGCTGTTACACAAGGATAACCAGTTCAGAGGACTCATTTGGAAATTTATCAATGCCTGTAGAATAGCAAAAGGCTAAGACTAGTCGCCTGATAACCCTACAGCCAGGAGGTATCACAAAGGGCATCTAACTTGTGATTTTATATTGTGGCAAAGAGTTGTTAACCAGAGATTTTAAAGACTGGAATTTATTATTTTCTGCAAAGCCACTGCTATGACTAGAATATTCAATTTCAAAGCTATTTGAGATATTATATGATCAATATACTTCCAAAATTCCTCCATCAAAATACCTATGATATCACTGTTTGGCCTAATGGGAACCATTAAGAGGAGTTTTGCAATGGTGCAATGATAATAAAAATCATATCACAAGAAGGAAAAATATAATAGTAAAAGGTTGACTTCTAAATTACTTTTCAATGGAGACTAGATCAGTTCAACTTGCAAAGGGAATGGCAACTGATGAGATGAAATAGAATAAATGCTGATGTTCATAATAAAAAAAACATATTACATTCAGTGCTATTTGATGATTGTTGGATATTAAAATCCAAAAATGCATTTATAAGGGACCTTTGACATCTCTTTCAGGTCTTCTGAAGTTCTTTATAGATAAGGAAGTAAAATACTATTGTAATGTGGGAAAATGAATAGCTGTCAAAGAAAGGTCCCAATATAAGAGTATAATTATAACCAGAGAATTGCCCAGAATTTTTTTTTTTTTTACATAGCTAACATATTTGTGCAATGTGCAAAGAGATTTAATCTAAAACACACTCCAGTCTTTTTGTGCACCAGTTGAGTAAGGTCTTCTGTGCATATGTTTCCCTGACAGGACCTTGGTTTAAGATTCCATCCAAGCTTCAATACTTTAAGTAGTATACAGGTTCCATTGCAATGTAAGACCAGGCTTTTGTTCTCAAATCTCTTTACAGCAATCCCCACGTTATGACTGTGTTCCATTTTTGAGAACCGTTTTCAGCTTGACCGGCTTGTAAGTCTGAAATGAGCAGAAACAGGTGTGATAGGAGAGTGAGCAGGCGTGCGGAAAGCAGACACCAGCCGCACTCAGTGAGTGAGTGAGTCTGCTCAGTGTTCCACCAGCTTTGCTCCACTAGACACGTCTTGTGGCTTGGAAGGGGCGGGGTGTGGAGTGTTGGTGGCAGGGAGACGAGGTACTCATATGTACCCTATTTTCACCTGGCAGAAGATGCCTAGGGGCTGTAGTCAGACTTGAACCTACAATCATAGGTTTTGCACACTGCTACAGCTGTTTTGTTCAAGTACTGGGCTTCCGATCAGCTCCATGGTTATCCCAGTTAAGTAATGCAAAAGTCACTCCAAGTATTTGTCAAAGCGTAGATCTACTTATTTATTAATTATTGTGGTATTAATACAACTATATTTTTGAGAAAATACAGTGTTCTTGTTAATCATCATTTTTTGGAATGAAAGATTGCTTTGCAACCAGAGCATTTAAAACAAACACATGAGAAATATCAAACTTAATTCATTCTCAGGCATGGGAATAAACATTCTTTGGATGAGGCAGGGAGTTTTATTTAATCAGTCAGAACAAGGTACAATAATAAATCTACTTAAAGGTCAGCTATAGTTTGTTTATGCTTATGCACAGAGAGAAACACATGAAATTCACTGCGATCAAGAATTAAAAAGACAACCATTTTATTTCTTGGCATTCCTCCTACTCTGATATTCTTACCCTGTTGTCATAGTCTTCATTCTCTTGTCAGTTTTGAAACTAATGCAAAGCACTTTCTTTCAGAAATACAAGTCATACTTCCAATATAGGTTCAAAACCTGATCTTTCAACGTCTTTCAAGTGAAACAGGGGTTTAATTGCACTTCTTTGAATGTAATATGTTCATTGCTTTCATAGTTCTCAATTGTACCTACTTTAGCTAACATTTTGTTTAGTCCTTTATCTGTCCATCAAAATCCTGTGTGCCTGAAGTATCACCCCTTTTGTCCTCGTATGCTTCATTTGTCACAGACCTTACCTTTTGAAATCAAAACCAAAAATGCTCAAAATACTCAAATGAGATTGCAGCTCCAAAGAACAACATGAAGTTAATACTTCAGGCAGATAATATTTCACTAAAACCATGTCTTTTGTTTCTTTCCTGCCCAGCTTATTTTTATTCTATCTCTCTCCATAATTAAAGGTCTCCAATCTGGGCAACATCTTGGTGAGTGTCCTCTGTACTTTCAACAGTTCTCCATATGCTTCAGATTTTTTTTTGTATCTGCAGCATTTCTCCTTTCATCAGAAATAATTTGTAAGGGAAATGGCTTGATGGAGAATCAAACTCAAGTCATTAGGTTGAAAGTCCAGAATTATACACTGTACTACTGAGGATTGTGGGTGAACCCAATTGCAGAAGCCATGATGCAGACAAGCGTTGATTGGAGTCTTAACATTATCTAACTTTTCTGAAACATACTTCAATTTTACATGGAGTGTAACTACTCCCACTACCCCAAAGACCTCTTGTTTATTCACCTCACAAACTACATTATAATATTTAATTAATTTAATAATGTTGTTTAATTTAGTCCCTGTATGTGTAAACTGAGATCTCTTGTATGGATCAGCAAGGCAGATCAGGTGCTCCGAGAAACAGCAGCCAATTTGGATATTTTTTATTTTCAGTGATTAAGTAGCTTATTCATGCACCTCCTTTCTGCCTTAATTTGCTGCTCTCTTGAACTTCAGAATATTGGGATAATCATAGTTGGCTCTTAACAACACCCTGAAAGGTATACATAGGTAAATTCTGGTACTGAAATATAGAATGGTTTATTCAAACACAGAAGGAGGCTATTTAGCCCATTACGGTAAAGAGTTATTAGAGAAAAATGGAAGAAATTGAGGAAATTAAGGAAGAAGCAGAGTGTGTATCAGAAAATACTGGTCAAAGTACCCATTGTTAAATAATACAGTACCCAATGCAGTACCTACTCCTGTGCCCATGCCCTGCTATCTGCACCTTTTTGAAATAAAGTGTGAGAATTCTTCATGGAGCCATTTGTAATATAAAATATATCAGTGCTTTTTGGATCATGGCATCAATTTTGTTGGATCACAGGCTACTAGCAAGATGCTGGCTGACGTCAAAACACATCAAAGCACAAAGCAATGGCCATAATTGTTTGCTGGACAGGGAGCTTGTAAGGAAGCTCAAAGAGAGATCCTCTGGCAGTGTTGGTTTTAATGAAAACTTAACCTCATATATATTTGCAAGGATTAGGCTGGAAAATTGTCGCTAGTAAAGATCAGTGAAAAGGGAGAAAAACATCCTTGTAGAATCAGAACTATCCAACCATTTTTTTGTAAGGCTTTCTCTCTTTATTGTTTTCCATTGTTTATCCCCATTTCATTTATGAACCACTTTTGTGCATTTCTCTTTTGATATAATTTCTCTTCTCCTTCATTTTTAAAATATCACCATTACTTATGATATTCTCTTCTTGCCTTTGCCTGACCCTTGTCTCTTCTAATTTACCTCCCCATTGCTTTCTTATTTGCTTTTGATCTTCCCATCTGCTATTTCTCTCTTCTTTCCCACCCTCTCTTTCTCTCTGTTTGTCTCCCTTTTCCTCTCCAACTCCCTCTCCCTCTCTCCTCTCCCCCACTCCCTCTCCTTCTCTCCCTCTTTCCTTTTCCCTCTCTCCTACCCTCTCCTTCTCTCTCCCTCCCATCCCCTCTCTCTCTCCTTCTCCCTCTTCCTCTCCCTCTCTATCTCCTCTCTCTCTTCATCTCTTTCTCTCTCCCAAATGTTGCAATTAAATTAGATTTATGTCATATGATTACAAGATCACAAAAGTTGTATCCTGCCAAAATAGTAAATGGAGAAAATAAATATTTAATCTGGAACATAGGAAGAGTAGTTACCTGCTGAGGAAGAGGGAGGTATACAATGAAAGCTGGCAGTTGCAGTGATGGGTGTGACATAATAGAATTGCTGTTGTTTGAAATTATTTGTGTTGTGGGCAAGTACAGGACACTCCTGTAAAATGCCACTGTGATTCTGATCCATAATTTTTACATCTGTCCCAATATTCGATATAAATATAAAATTCAATAAAAATCCAAAAATTCCCAAAGAAAATCAGAAAATAGCCCATGCGTGGTTTGAACATTCTTCAGCAGATTATCCTGCTAAAATATGCACGACTACTGTGTACCTTTATTTTTCAGTCATTTCTTCTTTTCAGCTTCTTGAAGATTTTCAAAAATTATTCTAAAATCACTAACTCTAAGTTTTTAACTTTTAACATGCAAATGGATTACCAGACATACTTTTCAGTGACATCTCACCTGTTACCTTCGTTTCAGTGAGATCTCTAGCCTTAGCTGTTGTTTGCAGATGTAGCAGGCTGTCAAGAAGGCAAATGGAATGTTGGCCTTCATTGCTAGAGGGATTGAATTTGAGAGTAGGGAGGTTATGCTGCAACAATGAGGCCACATCTGGAGTACTGCATGCAGTTCTGGTCTCCTTACTTGAGGAAGGATACACTGGCTTTGGAGGCAATGCAGAGGAGGTTCACCAGGTTGATTCCAGAGATGAGGGGTTTAGACTATGAGGACAGATTGAGTCACTTGGGATTGTACTCACTGGAATGAGAGGATGAGAGGAGATCTTACAGAAACATATAAAATTATGAAAAGGATAGATAAGATAAAGGCACGAAAGTTGTTTCCACTAGTAGGTGAGACTAGAAACAAGGGACATAGCCTCAAGGTTCGGGAGAATAAATTTAGGACAGTGATGAGGAGTAACTGTTTTTCCCAAAAAGTGGTAAATCTGTGGAATTCTCTGCCCAATGAAGCAGAGGAGGCTACCCCAGTAAGTATGCAGAGATGCTGCAAATTTTTCAACAAGACAGGCAACATCGGTGGAGGCAGAAGTAGTTCACTTTTTACTGCTCTTTCATCAAAATTGGAAAAGGTTTAGTCTGAGGATAGAAAATTGTAGCACAGAAGCAGGCCCTTCAGCATCTGACCATTTAAACTGCCGACTCCTATCGACCTGCACCAGGACCATAACCCTCCAGACCCTCACCATCCATGTGCCTATCCAAATTTCTCTTAAAAGTTGAAATTGAAGTTGCATGCACCATTTGCGCTGGTAGCACATTCAACACTCTCATGACCCACTGAGTGAAGAGGTTACCCCTCATGTTCTCCTTAAACTTTTTACCTTTCACCCTTAACCCATGACCTCTAGTTGTAGTCCCGCCCAACCTCAGTGGAAAAAAGCCAGCTTGCACTTACACTATCTATACTGCTCATAATTTTGTATATCTCTATCAAATCTCCTTTAAATCTTGTATATTCCAAGGAATAAAGTCCTAACGTATTCAATGTTTCCTTATAACTCAGGTCCTCCAGTCATGGCAACATCCTTGTAAATGTTTTTTTGTACTCTTTCAATCTTATTAACATTAGGCTTGAATTTTTTAATTAAACTTGTTTTAAGCTGCCTCAAAGGGCAAGAGGGAAGGAGAGAATGAAGATGTGGAGTGGAAATCAGGGGAGATTATCTACAGATGAGGATTGTCCAATCTTCTTAAATTGTTCTTAAAAGGCAAAAAAAACACATTTTCAGTTGTATTAACCACCAAATATTTTAGCAATATATCAAGAAAAATTTTCCACAGGAAGAAAGAGACATAGTTATGTTCTATTTAAAAGAGCTCAATTTTATTGCTTCACAGACAATTTTGCATTTCTGATAAGCCCAGTGAATTTTATTGGAAATCTAAATTGTCACCAAATCAATGACATTTTGTGTGCATTTGGGAACAGTTTCCCAGTTCAAACCGAAATAGAAACTACACCCAGTTATTTTTATCTGTCAAGTTTTTCAAAGTCTTTTTCATCTATCAAAGTGCACAAATTGCTATTTTATTAGTTTTTAAGTCAATGGACTAGAATTTATGTGCTAGCTTCAAGCGAAAGTAGATGATGGAACTCAAGTATTATGCTACTAAATGAGACATCTAAAAATATGTTGAAGGTTTTGCATTACTGAAGGGACAAAAATCCTGTTTTAGATTAATCCAATAAAAAAAGGCCTATTAATTTTAAATGGAAAGGAATGACCACACAATTGTACTGATTTTAACGGTGAGATTTATCTCTGTCCAAAACAGAAGAAAAAGGTGCATTTATATAGTGTCATTCACAACCACTGTAAGCCCCAAGCAATTCTGACCAATTAAATGCTTCTAAATTCATAGGATCCATTGCAACCAAAGTGCGCATATATTAATCTGTTGTAGCAATCTTGGTCAAGAGTACAATACTAGACAGCACATTGGAGAAAATTTCCCAGCTTTTTAAATATTACCATAATATTATTTATGTACCTGTATACAAAAGCTTGCAAACATGTACCATCAAACTCAAGGACAGCTTAATCCTGACAATATAGGACTGTAAAACAGACCTCTTAAATGAGAAAGATGAACACTCGATCTCTCAATTCACCTCGCCATGGCTCTTCCATTTTATTTGTCTACCTGCACTGTAATTTCTCTCTAACTGTTATACTATATTTTCCATTCTGTTTTCCTCTTTATTGCTTTGATGTACATATGTATGCAATGATCTGTCTGTATTAATGTATTTAAAGATACAGCATGGAACAGCCCCTCCTGTCTCAACAAGTCACGCCACCCAGTAACCCATCCATTTAACCCTAGCGTAATTACAGGATAATTTGCAGTGATCAATTAACCTACTAACCAATACGTCTTTGGATTGTGGGATGAAACTGGAGCACCCGGAGGAAACCCTCTCATTAACAGGGAGAACATACAAAATCCTTTCAGATTGCACTGGAATTGAAATCTGTACTCCAACGCACTAAGCTGTAATAGTGTCACACTAACTGCTATGTTACTGCATCTTGGTGCACGTGACAATAATAAACCAATCCTGTTTGATTAATTCCTTCATCAAAGATTGGTCTAAGTTGTGAAACTTCATTTTTTGCCAGCAATGTAGCTGTAGGAGTCATGTATCTGTTTTCTATCTGCATTGTCTTTTGTGTTGTATGTTCATTATATTTATTTATGGTGGTTAGTCACGTGGGTGTGATAGAAGAGAAGAGTTTTTGTTAGTATTCATGCTTTTGTCTTTGGAAGTTCAGTTAGAGTCTAGTTAGAGAGTGAACCCAGGTGATTTTTTTTGTTGATTGTTTAAAACCACTTAATAAATTGCTTAATTTAAAATTGCTTAATTACGCTTAATTATGTTGAAGACAGCTTAAGTATGTTAATACGCTAAGACTGTTCATTTTTTTATTTCGTTTGTTTTGGTTTCATTAATTTTATCACTTCAAGATTGTTTGTTTTGCTAGTTTCTTAATAAAGGATCAAATATATTCTGCAACCTAGGAGATTGTTATTTGATTGGATTGGAAGGCACATTATCAGGATAACCCCCCCCCCCACCAATCACCACACTACTTAGTCTCTAAGTGATTATGGTTTATCCGTGCAGCCCCTACAATAGTATATACTGTATTCACCTGATATGTTGAGGCTTATAAAATAGGTGGTTCACAAAAAATTCTTCTAGGTCAACAAGGAATGAAAAAAACACACTTGGAAAATTATCATCTGACCAACAATATCTCCAGTTCAACATCCCCTCAGTAATCAGCCAGAAAGTTTTTGAAGTCTCTAAAGCAGAAGTTGAATCAGCAATACTTATCCTGAAAATAAATATTCTGCCTGCATAAGGTGAATTTGGAAGCAGTATAAGGAATGTTCAAAAGAAGTAAAAAGATGACTTGATCTGAGGGTAAAGGTTGGAACATTTTCAAAATCAAGTTATATCAAAGAGAATGGCTTTAAAACTGAATCAATGTCTTTATTCTCTCAAACACAGGATAGCGTTCAGTAAATAATATAATAAATAAAACAGTTAGATAAAAGAACATTTATTTCCTGAAGAACTAAGGTGCAAAATATGATGTAAAATGATATCGTTGCAATCTAATTTTTACAAGAACTGATTGTTGAATTTTCTGTCATAGGAGCAGACTGCTAACTAAAGCTGAGGTTTTGAAGTGCTTCTGTACATTCATTTGACAATGTTCATCTTGGCTTAATTCCTTCATCTGTAAGAAATAGTAACTGAGCAGGAAATAACTTTGAAGAACTCATTTGCATTATAAATAATATCCAACTTATTTATCCATTCCTTTTTAAGAAAAGAAAACATTATTTGTATTAGTTGATTATAGGACCTGTATTATAACTATTTGACTGCTACATATACATAAAAGATAAAATAAAGATTTAACATAAAATGACCACAGGTGGAGATTACAGTAAGATTCTTTCCACATGAACTTCACTGAAGGAAGTTAACAACCCAAGGTGAAATTGTTGTCTTGAAATGTGCTAACTGCCCTAAGTCATTACACGATCTCATTTCACGCAAAGACATTTAGCATGGGAAAATCAATGAGTTCGCCCAAATGTCTGCAATAATCTGATTGAGTTATTTTGCTGGATATACCTTGAATGAAACTGGCAGATCCTTAATGGTTCAAGCTGTGGGGATCCAAATCAACCTCTGTACCGTTTGTTTATTATACCCACAAAGATTGTATTAGAGTTTACAGAATCGCCCCTACTGTTTGGAAGACAGCTTGTACATTAAGTGGCACCTTGATCACTGCAGAGGGCAGGATGCTTGCTGATTTTTAATGTCCTACAGTAATTGGGACATCACAGCTAAATCAGTCACAGGGCTTGCAGTGAATAGAACACTAAGAATTATGCTATTTTCTTACAATTAACCATCTTAGAGTTTGAATTATTTTTAAATCTCATCAAAAAATCATGACAGTAACCAAAATGACTCAATTTCAAGTAATCTATGAGTTAAAAATAACTGAGAGTCTCTTTAGTTTAACCACCAATGAACGGCAACCTTGTTGGTGGCAACCATATACTGAGGATTAATACAAAAAAATAAATCCCTGTATTTGATGCCTCTAACAAAGCTATGCTTTTGTATGTGGCCTTATAATTAACCTTCTTCAAAGTGGAAACCCCAAAAGCGTTAACTTCATCCTCCAATTCACTAATGACTTGGACACTGGTAAATGGACTTGAGAAAAGCATCTTATTCCAAGGTAGATTGGCCCCTCTGAAATCTACAGTTGACAATTAATAGGTTGCCATGATTAGCTAGTGCCACATTAGTCCCCAAAGAAATAACTTAATGTGAATATTTTGTTTTAGAACCCACCTTTAAAAGAAAACTACTGTTAATACAAAGTTGTTGCTTGGTATACATATAGGTTGTATCAAGTAATAATTTTGTCAGAATATTGAATTCAGGCAATATGGATCACCTGGCAGAGTTATATCATTGATTAGTAAATGATTCTCTGCTTTTGTGTAAATGGTCTAAGCTTGAAAATAAACACTTGCCTTCCTGTCCTGTATGGCGATGAAAACATTTTTACAATCAACACGTTTTGGAAAATAAATAAAGATAGGTATACTGTAACTTATGTAGGGAATAGAAGTGCAACTTAATTGTGGAGCCATTGTTGGTTCATGCTGATGATTTAAATAAATTTATGGACACCTGTTTCTCTGAGTTCCCGACTGCCTGATCATAAAGGTCACATCATCTGACTAACTGGGTCAAAACTGCATAAAAGTTATATTCTGAGTCATATCTTGCTACAATTTTCCAAATGATGATAAATAAATAAACAGAAGTGCAAAGTTGAAGGTGGGAATTTCCCATTCTGAAAATTGATTACACATCTATTATTGACAAGAAATCTTCCAGGTTTTCATTTCCAAAAGGAAAACTGAATGTTTTTATAAAATAACATTTAGTTATCTAACCCCTGTGCAAAATAAGATGGAAAATGTAATTGTTTCATTTTAGCTTTTGCAACAATTTCATCTCAAGCAAGCAGGAATGGAATCGACTGTCAACTTCTCTGAAATCGTATTGGTCTGTTGTCCAAAGGTGTAAAGGTTTGAAATGCTTCTATACGTTCATCTGATATCATTTATCTCAGCTTTATTTCTTCGTGACTGTAAACTGGGAACTGAACAGAAAGAACTTTTGAAGGCATCATTTGTATTTTAAATAACATTCAACTTATTTGCCCTTTGCTTTTTAAGAAATGGAAGACTGTATGTAGTTGCGATACTGTTCCAAGGCAAAGTGGGGATGATTGGATAATTCACCTGTTAATTAAGTCAGTTATCCATATTGCTGGAAATGACAAGATTGATTTTGAGCACATAATTTGAATGAACAGTGCGATTTTTATGCAATTTATTTCCACAGGAGTCTCCAAACCTGCAGGCTCCATCACCATGAAGAACAAAGAAAGAAATACATGGAAACACCTTAATCAATAAGCTGCACTCAATATTGCATTCTATCTCATTTACGACTATATTGTCAGTCCTTCTTTGTCACTGGGCCTAAGAGCTTGGTCTCCTTCCCAAATAGCACTGTGAAAATACCTTTACCAGAGTGGTTGCTGCAGTTCAAGAAGGAACTCAACGAAACTTGGGAGTAGACCAAGATTGTGAGACTTAACAGTTTTCTCCAGGTCCCCCCGAAAGAATAAATATAACACAAAATATATATTCCATATATGGCAGCTATAATACTCCCTTTAAAACCTGGGGTTGAGCTCTTCCTTTAATTACAATGGTATTAGCTGTTCCACTACCTGTTTGTCAACGATCCTTGCGTTCAATTATGTCCTTGAGATATCCAGCACCAAAAAAGGTCTTTGGTCCAGCAAGTCCACACCGATGACTAAGTATCCATATCCTTGGTCTGTAGCCTTCTACGCTTTGGGAATTCAAATGCCTCCGCTGCATCTTCAAACAGTGCATTCCAGAAGCAAGTAACCTTCTGTGGGTAAAACCCTTGCCTTAAGGCATACCCTCTAGCTTTAGATTCCTCAGCTAAATGGGAAGATTTCCTACTATTTTCTCTATTTATCTCTTTCATAATTTTATATCCCCCTCTCAGGAGCATCCTCAGCCTTCTCTGCTTTAAAGACAACAAACCCAACCTCTCCAGCTTCTCTTCATAACTGAAATGCCCCATTCCTGGCAGTATCCTGATGAATCTCTCAAACATCCAGTCAGGTGTTTGTCCATCGTCAATGTCAATGAAGACCTCGACACCATTATGATGGTGTCGAGACTAGCACGTGATTTGGATTTAAGTGAGGGAGAATTGCGCAGCGTCAGCCTCACTCTCTCTTCCCAATTCCCATCTGGATTGAGTGGCAAGACAGAGTCAAGACGGCTGGAGATGGGACTAGGCGCAGTGGATGACCAGGACGTCTTCTGTGTCTTGTCCTGCTCTACACGTTCCACGACTCTTGCAGAGACCGCCTTCTTGACCATTGGATCTTCCATTGGTCTCGTCCGCTCAATCCGCTGGAGTCTGTCTTCACATGCTGGGATAGACAACTCCCTATCTCACCGAGGGTTTGAGACCTGTCGGCTAACCTCACCTGGTTTAGCCGGCTTGTCGAAGCTGTTGCCCAGGATGTGGCCGCTGTCGCATGCGATCAGCTACGGGGAGCCACAGGTGAGAGCTGAGTGCCAGGTAGGGACCAAAGGTGGACAAACCGCCCTGAAAAGAATGTGACATGTCCCCCCCACCAGAGGTGCTACCCCTCCCTGACACCCCATACACCCCAACATCCAGTACAATGTAATCAGATCTTTTCTATAGTGTGGTCACCAGAACTGCACACATTATTGGCTAATCACTTTTTATAAAATTGCACTGTAGCCTCCCATCTTTTATTTTCAATATTTCAGCTAATGAAGGCAATTATTTTGCACACCTTCTTCATCATCTTATCCATCTGTGCTGTCACCTTCAGGGATCCTCAGATCTTATACCCGTCACTCGTCACTGTGCTCATCCTAGCCTTATCAATCTTCTGAAAGTACCTCATCTGAAAGTTGTTAGAATAATTTCCATCTGCCAAAGGTCCATCCATTCCAACAACATTCCTCAAGTATCCTCCTCACTGTCAACAACACCATCAATTCTCATGTCACTTGCAAATTTATCAAACATACCTCCTATTTTCATATCCAATTTACTAAAGCAAATAACAGACTGATGGTTTTGGATGTACAACAGGTTATTTGCTTCTACTCACAAAAAAAAATACAACCTTCTACCATTATCCTCGGTCTCCTATTACAAGAGAATATTTGATCCAATTTGTTGACTTGCACTGGATCCCTTGAGCTCTGAGCTTTTGGATCAGTCTCCACATGGGACCTTGTTAAAAGCCTTACAAGTCCATAAGCTACATCCACCACATTGCCTCCATCAATATATTTTGCTACCACTTCAAAAAATTCAAAATATCTCCTTAATAAAACCATGCAGATTATCTCTGAGCAATCCATGCCTTTCCGAGTGTAGATTAATCCTAGCCTTCAGATTTTTCACAATAACTCTCATACCAGTGGTAACTTCAAAACTGAGTGGTTGAGATTAAAATGTGTGATATTGATATACAATATGCTGGTCCACTTCCTATGGTCTGAGTAAATTGTGAACTATGAGCAGATTTGTTAGACTTCAATGTTTGAACTGAAGGGTTTTTAAAAAAATAACATACTAATGTGAATTGAGAAATGAAGTGAAATTTGTAACAAACAATGGTCCGTTTTATATATACCCGAGTGCTTCCTTATTTTACTTTCCTTCCGGGTTGGCCTTATGAATTATACCAATACATCTTCATGCCTTCCAGGTGAATGCCACCCAAGCACTGGACAGCTGTTCCTATTGATTTCTATGAGCAATAGAGGTCTGAAGGAAATGTGCATCATTTCTTACTTTCCTGAAGGGGACAGCTTCTTGCTGGTCCATGCCAAACTGAGTATTAAAGCACAGAATAGCTGGTTGTGGAACATAGGCACGGGTACTGCTTAAGAACCAATGCTAAGAGGTGAAATTATGACATTCTGAGCAGATTTATCCTCCAAAATACCAGTGGCATTCTTAAGGCATAGTCCGGACAATGGTTGCTGTAACCCACATCACAGAATTGTCATTAAAAACCTCAAGAGCTGTCCCGACAGTTACAAATAAATTACCTGAAGCACCTAAGGTTACAATGCTTTTTTGGCAATCAGCAGTCTGGTTGCAAAAAAAAAAATCAATCTCATCTCCATGGAGAGAAACCTATTCCTGAAATGAGATCTCTGATCTCTCAAGCATTGTGTGTCTGAGTGAGAACCAGCAAATCTCTGATGGAAACTTCCCTGAGTCTCCACAGAGAAGTAAAAACTTTGAAAGTCATCTCTCTGTATGTCCTTGATAAGTAAATCATGACCCATCAGTCACTGTGGATCCATCACTAGACCCGTTACAGAAGTGCCTGTTGCATTTAGAGTGGACACAATGCATCCTTGCTTCCAAATGACTTCATGAGGGACAGTGCTGGTGGTCTCCTCCATGCTATTTAGTACTGTATGGGTTTTGCTCTGAAAGGCTGGACAATGTGCAACACATTTTGCTGTTAATCTGTGCAACACTTCCCTTTTGTGGTTTTGATCTGATTTTCTGGGACAAGACACTTCCTTTCTACCTTCATGGGACCAGGTTATGTCTGTCTTTTCATTGGCTACAGGGAACAGTCCCAGTTCCAAACCTCCTCTGGCATCTTTTCCATTACATTGGTGACGGCATTGGTGCTGTTTCCTGCACTCAAAGTCCACCATTCAAATTAACTTTATTAACTAATGATTCATATGCCACCATATACCGCCCTGAGATTCATTTCCTGAAAGCGTTCAGGGAAATGATTCGAACAGAAAAAAGGCTCATGCAGAACTCATCAATTTTACCACTTTCACCATGAACTTCCACCCTGCTGTCAAGTTCATGTTTATCATTTCTGACGCTTCTTTTCCTGTTATACATCTCTCTGTCTCTATCTCAGATGACAAATTATTAACTGATATTTAGTATACACCCACTGAGTCCCACAGCTATTTACAGTACACCTCTTCCTACCTTGTCTTTCGTAAGGATGTCATTCCTTTCTCCCATTTCCTCTGTCTCTACCATATCTGCTTTCAAAATGATGTTTTCTGTTCCGTGCCATCTGAAGTATCCCTCTTTTTGAGGAAATGTGGTTTCCTTTCAGCTGCAGTTGATGGAAGATGATCTTACATATCCTCACATACTACTGCTCTCAGCCTATCTCCTTTCAGACAGAATAGTGAGAGTTCCTCTGGTCCTCACCTTTCAACCTGAGCCTCCCCATCCAGTAGACCATCCTTCATTATTTGAACTAGCCACATCCTCTTCTTCCCGCCCCTTTCTGCTTTCCACAGGGACCACTAATATTAGTTACGACTGTCCAGTCCTCCCTACTCTCCACATCCATCCCTCCTTCACCCTGGACACTTTTCTCTGACCTCACAGTAGATGTAACATTTTTCTTTACACCCCCTCCCTCCTCCTTCTCCGTTATCCAGGTCCTAAAATCTTTCCAGGTGAGGAAAAGGTTCACATGCATCTCCTCCAATCTCATCTAATGTACTCAGTTTTCCTGTTGTGGTCTTTTCTACGTCAGTGACATTAAGTGCAGACTGGAGAACAGTTTTATAGTACACCTACACTCAATCAACAATGGCCATCCCGAGGTCCCAGTTATAGACCATTTTAACTCCCTTCCCCCTTTCCACACTGACCTGTCCATCCTTGGCCTTTTCTACTGCCAGGATGAAGCCAAATGCAAACTAGAGGAGCAGCATTTTATCTTCCACTTGGGTAGTTTACAACCTAGCAGCATGAATATTGAATATTCCAATTTTAGAGAAACCCACTTTTTTCCTTTTATCCCATCCCTTCCCCCTTCTTCTTCTGGTCCAACTCTAGTCCTTCCTTTCTCATTACCTCTTTACCCATCTTCATCTCACTCCCCCTCCTGGTTCCATCAACCAAATTTACACACGGGTTCCACTTCAACATCTCCCCACTGCCAATCTTGTTCCAACTGTCATTATCCTCTCCCCTAATGGTTCCTATTCTCTTCTGCTCTTCATCTTCTTTTCTATGCCTATTGGGTTGTAACATTGGTCAGAGTGGCAACACAGCTTCCATTGCTATTTTGTGAAAAGTACAGACCTATACATGAAACCTACAGGTTTTTTATGATGGAAAGGTTATTTCAAGGGAGACTGGAATGCTAAATTGACTGAGGATATTTGCATACGTTAGCTGGACAAGCCTGTGTTAGAAACATAGAAGCATAGAAAACCTACAACACAATACAGGCCCTTAGACTCACAAAGCTGAGCCAAACACGTTCTTTTGACTTTGTGATGAAGAGCAGCTTGCTCTTCAGTCTGGTCATTCTGAGGATGAGAAGCCTCCTACCACACCTCTTGTATTCTGTTATGGCAGCCTCCTATTCAAGACAAAAGAGACCCTTTGATAATACATGACAAACCGTGGCATTTGTGCACATCAGTATGTTTGTTTACCTGGTTGCTTTGTAAGGGATTGCACTGTACGTTCTGGGTGGGGATTGTGCTATGGGAAGCTGTCACTAATTGAATACGTGAGTGTGTATGGAAAGTTAACTTTGAATGAAGGGGTAAATGTAGAGATGGGAAAGACGTGTGTGAGGGTTGGGACTGAGGGGTCTGACTAAATTAGCTGATGGGAGGATGATTAAAGATGAGGTGAAAATTTTAGAGTTCTCATGTTCAAAAATTTTGTAAGATCACAGTACTCCTATCAGCATTAACCTGACAGGCTGCTTACTGTGCTTCAGCCAGTTGGTTTTAGTTTGGTCTTACCAGCATGTCTAGAGAATATCTCATCTACTAAGGTCTCTCAATCGCAGTGGGTGAATCTCAGAGTATGGTCCTAGTTCCTTCATCTTCTATTTTCACCATCTGCTCAGCATACCTATTTACAATGGTGTGGTGTGGCTCTGTAAAGTTCCAACTGAATTGATTTAGTTTAATTCTTGAAGTCAGATGAAATATTAAAAACACATTGAAGTAAATTATTGAAAATGAGTTCATCTGAAATTGCACTGCATATGTGATTTCTCCAAATCATCTCAAACTGGCTAAGTTACCCTTTGGATATTGTGCTGACATGTGTCTTATTTGTAGCATAATTTATTTCAAATTGAAATCCAACATTTAACTGATAAAACGGAGATTAGTTTTATTTTCGAAATTGATTCTCACAGTGGGCTGGAACATATAGCACTGTGCAAAAGTCTTAGGCACATAGATATGGCTAGCATGCCTAAAACCTTTCCATAGCACTACGTTTGTCTATGTGGAACAGAGAGCGAGTTTGTAAATCTGGCTGGAGCAAAGGATGCTGGGAATGGAGAGGGTGGCGTGCTGCAGAAGGGGTATAGGACAGGTGACAGAGAAGGAGGGCAGGGTCTGGGGGGTGGGGGGGTTGGAATTGGCACAGGTACAGACACACTTAACCCTGAAACATCACAAAAGGACATTTGATTCCAAACAATTGGTTTGTTGATCATTGCAGAATCTCTCTGGTGCTTCCTGCTCCCTCCCTTCTCCATTCCCCTTGTCTCAACCATCATTCCGCTTTCCCTGTCCCCTTCCCACTGTCAGTCCACAATGGCAACCCATATCAGAATCAGGTTTATCATCACTCATATATGCAGCAGCACAGAGCAATGCATAAAATTATTGTAGAACTGTGCAAAAGTTTTAGACATTCCAGCAATATGCTTCTTTGTCCTTATGTGGACTGCAAAGGAGGTCAAGATTCAGTTTCTTTCTGCCCAGTGTACTTGTGGCATACATTAGCTGTGCATGTGCAAACTTCTATACTAAATTAACTTCTGCTGTACTTTACATCCCATGATCAAATTCAATGCTAGAATGGTGTTGAGGGAATGACTTGGCCTACTTAGTTCTTACAGTTTTCCATTTTTTTCTGCTATCCCCTTGCATAAAGCATTGACATGAGGCTAATTATAGAACTAAGGTTTTATATCAAAATCTGTTTACTCTGATGGGGTAAAACAATACCTTTCTAATCATATTTGTCTATAATCTGCTATCAAGCTATTACTAAGGCAACAGCCTTCTTTCCTTGCTTTTATTTTATGCAAATACACAGTTAAACACTGAAAAGCAAATATAGAATTATCTGAGGCATGCCTCTCTGTTGTTAAATTTCACAAAAAGAAAGATTTTACACTCTCAGCCTCATCACTGGGAAAATGCTCAATGGGCAGTTCTTAGATCTAGAATATTAAAGTTATTCTGTGATAATATTTAATTACATAGAACTTGGGCCTCCACAGGAAAAATCTACCACCATATATGGTGATTCTCATGCCTTCTGGCTTCAACTGTTGTTGGACATTCTAAAACTGGAAACGTCAATACATTGTTTTAATTACTTTTGACATTTTAACTTAGTTTTATTGATTTTCTCCATTAATTAATCATGTCTTTTATCTCTTTATTTCCCTTTCTGCATGTTGAATCCACACATTCTAACTTGAATTTGTGGTTTTTAGTTAGCAATAATCATGCAGCCACTAACGAGCCACCACTCCAGTATCATTTCTATAAAACATCTGAGAACTGATCAGAAACGACTTGGTGTGATTCATATTGAGGAATATTTCCACACTTGCTAACCAGGGCCAATGATCAAACCTTCACGTTCATCGGTTTAAATGTCAATCCCTTGATATGGGAAGAAGGGGAAGCCATACGTCCCCAAGGACCCAAGTTCAAACATGATCTCTGGTGCTGGTTTGCAGAGCTTGCATGTTCTCTCAGTGACTGTTGGTACTTTCTCCTAATAGGCCACTTTCTTCCCATAACCCCAAAAATGTGCAAATGGGAAGATTAGTTGATCACTATAAATTGCCTTGTGTGTAGGTGTGTGGTAGAGTCTGTGTGGAGGAGATGGGCATAAAGGGAGAATGAATGAGATTTGTGAGGATTGCTATAAATGAGTATTTTGTGATCAGTACAGACTCACTGGGCTGGTGAAGCGATTTGAAGTATAGTTGAAAATATAGCTTCCATGTTGTTATGAATTTCTCTATCTATGATTCTATTATCATACCAGGTAGACCATTAAGTTCTGAAATTTGCTCCCTCATTTTTGTAGGGATCTTTAATTCTAGCAGCACACAAGATTAGTTCAGCCGTTGAGTCTGGCAAATCCAAATTTTCAGTTCATTGCAAATAGGTTAGAAGGTATCTATAATTGATGTGTGCTTTCATATGTGAACATTATGGATTTCCAGTGATCTTTTCTTGCTAAAATAAAGCGAGTGAAGGAAAATTACTCTTTTGCATAAAGCAGAGCAGAACGAATGGAAAACAGAGAAATAGAGAAAGAAGGAGCAGGGAGACTGAAAAACATGCAAAGTCATGGACCGTGTTCATTTCAAAACCTTTCCATTTTTGTCAACACGCTGATGATTGTATTGCCAATTATTTACCTCACTCAAACAGATGGTGTTATGAATAATAAACACATTGTGGTCGAGAAGGATTTTTATCAATTCGAGCCTAAAGTGAAGCCAGTTAAATATTTTGTTTATTTTGGTGGCCCTATGGCTTTTTCCTGACAATTATATTTATTTCCTTTCATAATAGCTGACTACTGAGATAGTAATTTCATGTACTTCAATTCTTATTTCAATTCATTCTGAAAATTTACTTGTAAGTGATCGGACACAGATGTCTAAGACCCTTATGAGGACAGATCCTCTACAGGAATCATGGAGAAAACTCCATGATCAAAACCTCAGGATCAATTTGAAGTATCATTAAAATTAAAGTGCATTTCAGCTGGTTAACTGCAATACTGTTTAAAATATCTTAACTGTCCAAAAGGTAAGGCCCAGGGGGAAGTAGTAGGCAAGTGAGAAGAGGTAAAAGGGTTGCAGAGTAGGGAATAGAGGAAGGGGGGAAGATCTGTTTACCGGAATTCAAAGTGATGTGTTTGGATGACCAAATGAGGGCAGAACGTACACAGTAAGTAGTTGGGCTCTGGGGACTGTTGTGAACAAGGGGTCCTTGACCCTCTGGTATAAGTCCGCAGATACCTGGAAGTGTGAGTACAGGTACCTTGGGTGTTAAAGAAGGTTAAGGTACACCGGAAGCTTGCTTTATCCGCCATTACATAGAACATTGATTGCTTAGGTTGTACCTGAGTTATTGTGTAGTTTTCTAATTACCACACTATAGGAAGGATGTACGTGGCCGTACCATCTCAGCTTTCTTTTCTTCACCGTTGTGAGAAGGTCTTCATGGGGGACAACATGGTGCTGGATGGTCTTGTGGACCTGCTCGTTTGTGATGTGGTCCAAGTATGAGATGCCCAAGATGTTGCGATAGCGTCTCATTTCCAATGCCTGTATCTTCCTCTGTAGCTCTGCTGTGAGGGTCCATGTCTCACATGCATACAGGAAGATGGAGAATACCAATGCATGCAGGAATCTGATCTTGTACTTCATGGTGAACTTGCTGTCCCTCCATATTGTCTTGAGTTTGGATAGTGCAGACATCCTCTGTGCAGTTCTTGCCAGGACTTCTGGTCTTCATCCATCATCACTGATGATTGCCCCCAGGTATTTGAACTGCTGCACTGTCTCAAGTTTCTGACCATGGACTGAGATGTCTGTTGTGATGGCACCTTTGGCATTTGCCATGAGCTTGGTTTCTTGGCACTTACTTCCATTCCAAACTTTGTGGAGGTTCTGTCAAGATGGCTGACCAGGTTGGCCAGTTTGTCCTCTTTTCCTGCAAGTCCATCAATGTCATCAGCAAATCTTAGGTTTGTGATGTTCCTCCCTCCGATGCTGGCTGTGTCCACATGATCTTCGAGGGCAACACTCATGATTCGTTCCAGGAAGATGTTGAAGAGAGTGGAGGAGAGGCGGCAGCCCTGACAGACTCCTACAGAGGTATGGAACCATTCCCCGATGGTGCCCTGAGCGAGTACTGCACTGGTTGCCTTGGCGTAAAGCTGATGGATTGTATGAGTCAGCTTCTAACCATGTTGAATTTCTTCATGGTGGCCCATAAGGCATCATGCCAGACTCTGTCAAACGCCTTCTTGTAGTCTATGAAGATGTGGTAGAACGCTCTCTGGTGCTGAAGGTGTTTCTAACAAAGGGTGCGGAGGTTGAAAATCTGCTCACTGGTGCTTCTGCTCTTATGGAAGCCTGCTTGCTCCTTGGCAATGATGTCTTCTGCTTGAGGTCTCAGTCTGTTCAAAATGATTCTGAGCATTACCTTGCTTACATGGCTGATCAAACTGATGGTACGGTAATTCTGGAAAAGTTGGAGATTGCCTTTCTTGGGAAGCATAATGATTAGCGGCTGAGTCCAAGGTGTCGGCCATTCATCTGTCTGTCAGATCTTAATGCAGATGGTGGTAAGCATGTCTGTCATGGCCTCTCCTCCATGCTTCAGCAGTTCAGCAGGGATGTTGTCAACTCCTGCTGACTTCCCACACTTCAGTGATCGTATTGCCGCTTCAACTTCTTCACGCATGATTGGATAGCCTTCCTCATTGGAAGATTCCTGCACATTCAGCATGAATGGATCCCCTTTGCTCTGGTAGTTGTACAGTTTTGAAAAGTACTCTGTCCACCTTCCCATTATTTCTTTTTCTTCTGTGAGACCTTTGCCATTTTTGTCTTGGATGGTGTTCACTTTGGCTTGTTTTTCTTTGGTAAGGTCTTTCACCAGTGGGAATGCCTTCTTTGTGTTGTTGTTGGAGAGGCTGTCTTCAATGTCCACACATTGTTCGGCTATCCATCTTTGCTTTGCTTCCTTCATTTCCTTCTTGATTTCCCTATTGATTTTCCTATTTTCTTTTCTTCCCTCTGCTGTGTCTTTATCTTTCTTTAACTTCCTTCTTGAGTGACGGGGTCCTGAATTGCCCCTATGAACTGTGATGTTCAAAAGACAGAGAGAGAGAGATATTTAACACTGACATCTTGTTTGTAAGAGAGAGAGAGAGAGATGAAGACTGCTCACAGTTTGTTTATACTTTCTACAAGGACATTACCTGCTTGTACTTTCTTACAGACAGAGAAGGGAGCAGCTGATATTTGAGAGACAGTTGGTACTCAGTACGGGGAGATAAATAAAAGGTCAGATGATAGACCTGAGACACATGGTTTTGGACACTGAATGAGCTTTGTTGTGCCCACAGAAAAAGTGGGTTTTGGAGGATCGATCAGGCGTATCGATCAGTGGCTCTCACAGTGTAAAAAGGGTGTGACCGGTGGGGAGTTACTGGTGTATCCAACCTTTGCCTGGGTTGATAGCTCCACCACAGAAGAACTGTCCCCTTTTGTTGTGGCCACAGTCGGTGACTTTTAAAGGATTTCAGAGGACAACGGGAAGATCGACGGCGCCAGCTCACCTGAAGACACAAATCTTTCTCTCTCTCTCTCTCCATCACTACTCAACTCAATACCATGAACTGAACTGAACTTTACTCATCATCGTACGACTGTATCTATTTACCCCTAGACTTGAAGAAGCTTGGTTTTCATATATTTCCACACTTACTGATATACTTACTTATATATAATCATTGCTAATCTGTTTGATTTATCTGCATTTATATTACTGTATTGTGTAGTTACTAATAAAGACCATTAGTTAACAGCAATACTGGACTCCAAAGTGTTTTCCATTTCTGCTGGTTCTTTAACCTGTCAAGAGGTACGTGACACTTGTGTCACACATATCCAGTATCTTGTTAGTAACCCATGGTTTAAACCTATGGCGGTTTTCCCCCAGAATCTTGCTTGCTGTTTCCATCATCATTGTATTAAGGTTATTTGTGGTGGTCTCCAGGACTTCATCAAGTAGGAGTATTGATGCAAATTTCCCCCCAATTGCTGCCTGAAATTCTTCAGAGATGGCGGGGTCTTTCAGTTTTTCAAGGTCGAATCTCAGCTGGCTATTTTTTGGCTTGTTGAATCTCCTCAAGCACACTCTGATGTTCACCGTGACAAGGTCGTGGTCACTGCCCACGTCTGCTCCTGGGAATGTTCTGGTCTTCGGTCTGTTCACACCAGGTCTGTGCCGTCTTTGCACCAGGATGTAGTCAATCTGGTGATGTTGACCACTGGGGGCACGCCAGGTCCATCTTCGGGATGCTTTGTGCTCTCCAAGTGTGTTCGACAGCACCATGTTGTCATAACTGGTAAATTCCAGCAGACGTAGTCCCCTCTCATTGGAGGTGTCATTACATGAGGGGCCGATGAGATCCTCCCACTTATCTTGTGCGTCTCTGCCCACCTGGGCATTCTAGTCATCCTGAATGATCAAAATATCTTTGTTGTCCACCTTGTTGATGACATCTTGTAGCTTCTTACAGAATTCTTCAATGTGTTCATCGTCGTAGTCTGTTGTTGGGGCGTAGACTTGAGCCACTGTGATGTTGAATGGCTTTACTCACAGTCGGATGATCATGAGCCTGCTTGACACTGGTTGGCATCCTAGGTCTTCGTTCCTGATGGATTTGTTGACTAGGGACCCTACGGCATTTTCATGTCTGTTCTCTCCTCCGCTACAATAGAGTACATGTCCTTCCTCAGTATGCACTTCTCCAGCGTTCTTCCATCTGGCTTCACAGAGCCCGAGGAGGTGCCAGTTGTATCTTTCCATCTCATGTGTGAGTTCCTTGAGTTTCCCTGCTTGGTTCAGCGTTCTTGCATTCCATGTGGCGATTGTGATGTTCTCCCTGCCACGGATCTTCTGTGTCGAAACACCAGTAGCACGTTTATCACATCTGCCTTGGTGTGAGACGGATAGCGCGGTCATCGGTAACTCGGGCTGCAACCAATCCGATATGATGTTGCTTTTTGGTGTGCTCATCATGCGGCGTGCCTTGGGCATCTGAAACCTGGCGGAGCCCATCCCTCTCCAGGTTTTACCACAGCCGATTTCCTTCAACTAGGTGACTCGCCTTGGTCGTGAACACGTGGCTGTTATAGTTAATCTGAGAACCTTTCCGCCCCAGCCGGTGACTTCATCATGGAAGTCTTTCGCCCAGTGGTGCCGTGTTAACACCACCCCCTCACGTGGTTTAGCCCGCCAGCTGAAGCCGGTTTACTGGGGGTATGGTGCTTGGAGCCAACACGTGAGAGATTTAGGAGATGGATGAGGACCGGTGATGCCCGTCCACCCTGTCTGGTAGGGAGCAGCGTGCTAGACATTAAAGGTACCACCTCTATTCTGAGCCCCCTTTAACCCAGCTATGACTCTGTCTTTGATTAAAATTGCTTTTTTTAATCTAAAGGCTGTGTCTTTATTACATTTGTAACTGAACGTCAGATATAACTACCACATGTGAAGCACTCTGAAATATTTAGAATATTTGATCAAACACCAGGAAAAAAGTTCTCTTTTTCCTTTAGGTGTGACTACATTGCACACCTTCACACCTATACATTTGCTGGTGTATCAGTAATTTGTCCATCCATCATGTTATTCTAGAAGTGACTTTAAAAATTGAAGTTTTGTGCTGGGTGGATAAATTATTGTATATGTATGAGTAGGTTGCAGTACTGTGTGTGGGGATGTATGTATGATATTTTTACAGATAATAGCAGAATTTTAAGTGAAACGATTTTAACTTAATGTCAATTATGACTGTACTTGTGATAAACTATCTCTGCTTGGATTAAAGCATAATTGTTGAATAATATCACAGATAGGAAGGATGGATTATGTATATTCTAGTTCCTTATTATGTGGTTCTATCTAGAAATAAATAGCTGATCGAAAGTGGCTAAACTTGTTATGTAGTAATGGAAGAATGTTCTATTCTGTTTCTGAAGTTCAGTTTGATTGTAGTAAATACATTTAAATTTCAGAGGTGGAGTATATTGTGCTGACTGTGCTCTATGGCTCATTCTAAAGATGGATTTCGAGACAAAACATGGACCCAGTCACAATCAGGACTTCAGGAAGCGTAGGACAAGGGAATCAGAGGGATCCGAAGTGGGGAGAGTGAGCAATTTCAAGGTGCTGAGTGTCAGGATCTAACCTGGTCCTGACGTATCGATGCCGCTATAAAGAAGGCAAGGCAGCTATTGTATTTCAATAGGATTTTGAGGAGATTTGGTTTGTCACCTACGACACTTGAAAACTTCTACAGAGATGTACTGTGGGGAGTATTTTGACAGGCTGCATCACTGTCTGTTATGCACAGAATCCAAAGAAGCTACAGGAAATTGTAGCTCCATCTTGGGTACTAGCCTTTGTAGTACTCAAGACAACTTCAAGGAGCTGTGTCGTAGCAAGGCAGCATCCATCATTAAGGACTCTCATCAGTCAAGCTATGCTCTCTTCTCATTGTTACCATCACGTAGGAGGTACAGAAGCTTGAAGGCACACACTCAGCGATTCAGGAACAATTTCTTGTCATCTGCCATCCGAATCCTAAATGTATATTGAACCCATGAACACAAACTCACTTTCATAATTGCAGTATCAGCTATTTAATATATATACTTCTTGTAACACACATCAAAGTTGCTGGTGAACGCAACAGCTCAGGCAGCATCTCTAGGAAGAGGTACAGTCGATGTTTCATGCCGAGACCCTTCGTCAGGACTAACTGAAGAAAGAGCTAGTAAGAGATTTGAAAGTGGGAGGGGGAGGGGGAGATCCAAAATGATAGGAGAAGACAGGAGGGGGAGGGATGGAGCCAAGAGCTGGACAGGTGATTGGTAAAAGGGATATGAGAGGATCATGGGACAGGAGGCCCAGGGAGAAGGAAAAGGCGGGGGGGGGTTGGGAAACCCAGAGGATGGGCAAGGGGTATAGTCAGAGGGACAGAGGGAGAAAAAGGAGAGTGAGAGAAAGAATGTGTGTATATAAATAACGGATGGGGTACAAGGGGGAGGTGGGGCATTAACGGAAGTTAGAGAAGTCGATGTTCATGCCATCAGGTTGGAGGCTACCCAGACGGAATATAAGGTGTTGTTCCTCCAACCTGAGTGTGGCTTCATCTTTACAGTAGAGGAGGCCGTGGATAGACATGTCAGAATGGGAATGGGATGTGGAATTAAAATGTGTGACCACTGGGAGATCCTGCTTTCTCTGGCGGACAGAGCGTAGGTGTTCAGCAAAACGATCTCCCAGTCTGCGTCGGGTCTCGCCAATATATAGAAGGCCACATCGGGAGCACCGGATGCAGTATATCACCTCAGTCGACTCACAGGTGAAGTGTCGCCTCACCTGGAGGACTGTCTGGGGCCCTGAATGGTGGTATGGGAGGAAGTGTAAGGGCATGTGTAGCACTTGTTCTGCTTACAAGAATAAGTGCCAGGAGGGAGATCAGTGGGGAGGGATGGGGGGGTACGAGTGGACAAGGGTGTCGCGTAGGGAGCAAGCCAGGAGGAAGATCAGTGGGGAGGGATGGGGGGGAACGAATGGAAAAGGGAGTCGCGTAGGGAGCACCTACGCTGTGTCCGCCAAAGAAAGCAGGATCTCCCAGTGGCCACACATTTTAATTCCACATCCCATTCCCATTTTGACATGTCTATCCATGGCCTCCTCTACTATAAAGGTGAAGCCACACTCAGGTTGGAGGAACAACACCTTATATTCCGTCTGGGTAGCCTCCAGCCTGATGGCATGAACATTGACTTCTCTAACTTCCGCTAATGCCCCACCTCCCCCTCGTACCCCATCCGTCATTTATATACACACATTCTTTCTCTCACTCTCCTTTTTCTCCCTCTGTCTCTCTGACTATACTCCTTGCCCATCCTCTGGGTACCCCCCCCCCACCTTTTCCTTCTCCCTGGGCCTCCTGTCCCATGATCCTCTCATATCCTTTTTGCCAATCACCTGTCCAGCTCTTGGCTCCATCCCTCCCCCTCCTGTCTTCTCCTATCATTTTGGATCTCCCCCTCCCCCTCCCACTTTCAAATCTCTTACTAGCTCTTTCTTCAGTTAGTCCTGACGAAGGGTTTCGGCCTGAAACGTCGACTGTACCTCTTCCTAGAGATGCTACCTGGCCTGCTGCGTTCACCAGCAACTTTGATGTGTGTTGCTTGAATTACCAGCATCTGCAGAATTCCTCGTGTTTGCGTATATAATTCCTGTAAATGATCTATTTAGTATTTATTTATTTCAATGTTACCATGTATTGCATTGTGCTGCTTCTGCTACATTAGCAAATTTCATGACATATGGCATGATATTAAACCCATTTCTGATTCTGAGTCAGCATGTCCCTATGAGATGAAAAGGTAGATAAATTACTTTTGAAAAGTGGTTACTCTTGTTTTTCAGGCAAAGGCAGCAGCCAAACTCTACATAGCAAACTCCCACAGTCACCATTCTGTGACAGTTAAATAGCAGCTCTTAGACATGGTCACAGTGAAAAATTCTTCTGTTCTTCTCCCAGTAGTATTCACCAGTTTTTCCCTTTATCAAATATCCTATTCAAAGGATGAGGATCTAGAAATGTTTGCCTATTTCAACTCTATTCAGTTGTATGCATACACAACGTGATAACAACTATTTTAACATTCTTTTCATTACACATTGCCAGCCAATGGTGTAGTGGTATCTGCACTGGACTTTGAGGCGAGTGGTCCAGGGTTCAAATCCGGCCGGCTCCTTACATGCTTTCCATCCGTGCTGGGTTCAGCATCGAACCAACTACTCGATCTTATAAAAACAGACAAATGCTAAAGAAACAGCAGGGTTGATGCCTATTGTGCCACATGGCATTGAGAGGAACAACTTGCGTCACACAAAAACAATTTACTAAGTACTGCCAGTACATGCTGCTTTGACATGTCTGATATGCTTCAAGTTATCTGTTCCACAAGAACACAAGAAAATACGAGTAGGATAGGCCACCTTGTCTCTCAAGTCTGTCCCACCATTCATCCAACATGATGGTGCAGCACTGAAGAACCCCTTTAGCAGACAACCCCAATAGGCAGACGGTGAGAACCAAATGTCTGGACCGTGCCAACCCATTGACAGTTACGTGAACACACCTATCATAACATGTAAATAAAGCGCGGGCTGCTCTAATTTATTTTAACCTTATCCCACACCATACACTTGACTTACGCCCCCGTAGAGTGCACAATGCTGAGTTGATTAAAACGTGTGCAATTGAAATGGTTGGTGAAGTTTTAGGTCATGATGAGAAAACCAAGAAAACGGTTGTGTAGCTATTAAAGACGGTGTAATTGTCGGCTAACACGGCAACAAGAAGAGTAGAAGTTTTAGCGGAGGAGTGTTTTTCCAATCCACTCACTGATTTGGAGAAAGCAGAAGCCATATCACTAGCCATAGACTCATCTTGTGAATGAACCAATATGGAAGAGCTATCTATGTTTGCAAGATTTTTGACGGGAAGACCTTTCGGGAAGAGCTACTTTGTTTGCTTCCTCTGCTTGGGCGCACAATTAGGGAAATAATTTTTAACAAATTGACACAGTTCTTTGAGAAGAATGAATTGGATGTGAGCAAAATTGTGTCTGTGTCACCGATGGGGCTCCGTCGATGGTGGGACAACACAAGGGCTTGGTAAGCCGGTTTGCCGCTGTAAACCCAGCACTCTTGGCATTTCATTGCATTATTCACAAATCAGTGTTGTGCGCTAAACTGTGTGGGGAAATGAAAGAGGCTATGGATACTGTGACGAGGCTGGTAAATCTCGTTTGTGAGAGTTCCAGTCTGCAACATCGCCTTTTCAGAGCATTGCTGGAGGAAATGCCAGTGAAACACAAAGATCTTTTGCTGCATAATGATGTTCGCTGGCTGGGCAAAGGCCGTGTGTTGGAGAGGGTGTGCGATCTGCGCGATGAGCTTGTGTCATTTTTTATCCAGCCTGCAGAGCCAAAAAGCCCAAGGAATTAAGAGGTTTTTAAGTGACAACAAGGTGATGGCACATGTTCTTTTTTTGTGTGACATCATGTCTCATCTAAATCAACTTAATCTGCAATTACAAGGAAACAACCACGCTGTTGCAGACATGTACAAGGCGATTGAAGCTTTCCGGTCAAAGCTGAACCTTTTGGAGAGAGACATTCACGGGAGAAAGTTGCACTTTCTACATCTGCGGGAGCATTGCGAGAAGAATGAAATACGGGAGGAACCAGCGATAAAGGATTTTGTGATGAGCCTGGCAGAAAACTTCAGGGAAGAATTTGAAAGCTCCCCTAAACTCTCAGGTGACATCCTCCTCTTCCTGAGACAGCCATTCTCCGTTTCAACTGATGGTCAGTGGACTGCAGAGGCCAAAAGGCTGGTGCCTTCCATAGATGAGGCAACTCTTCAGATGGAGGCCTTGGAAATGGAAATGCTCAAAACACAACACAAGGCCATTGGGATTAGTGACTTTTTGGTCAATGTGGTTCCCCAAGCTCAATTCAAAAGCACGAGCTATTGCAATGCTCCTACTCACACTGTTCCCCTCCACGTATATATGTGAGTCATCGTTTTCTTCAATAAACTCTATCAAGAATCAGGACAGAAACAGACTCTCCAATGCACATCTTGGCCAGTGCCTCAGGATTGCCACAACAGAATACAGGCCTGACATCAGAAGGGTTGCCTCATCACGTTGCTGTCACTTCGCTCACTGATTGGTGAGTGAATCAATTTATTTTTGTCTATTTGTCAATCTTATTGTGGTATAATAATATTACAACAATAATACTGATAATTTCATTTATAGCTACACTTCATACTTCAAATGCTACATAGCTTAATTAAAAAGAACAAATAGATTAAATGAGAGAACAGAAACAGTGGAAAGGCAGTACTACCAAAACTTTGTGTGGAAGAGAAGTGTTCTTTGTGTGGAAGAGAAGTGGTGAAGACTACCATGTTTACTGTGTGTGTGTGTGTGTGTGTGTGTGTGTGTGTGTGTGTATTTTAAGTCCCAGATGAGTTCTCAATGTGACAGCTGATAGTTGTGATAGCTAGAGTCATAATTAAATGGTTGGTTTTGGACTTATTTTGTTTCAAGGATGCATTTTTTTTTCTTGTGAGACCCACAACACAGGCTTTGAGAATCCCAGGCCTAAGTTATTACTACTATCACTACTACTACTAATAATAATGGTAATGGTATCAACAACAACATCTGCCCATAAAACAACTTATTGGCACAATGAGAAAAAAAGCCCTGGACGTTTTGGCCCTTGGCTTGGCATGCTTCACATAATTTGGCCCTTGTGGAAAACTAATTGGGGAACCCTGCCCTATAGGATAGGTCCCCTGATACCTTTTATTTTTTATCCACTACCTTACACTATGATACAGATCTATTCCCTGTACCGTGTCCCCTGAGCCCCAACACAGCAATCCGTCAAGCTGCATTCAGATTCCCTAGGTCCAGATGAATGTTCTGATCTCTCCAGCATCTCAACACAATACTTGTACCTGACTGTCATCTCCATGCTGGGCTCCAAACATGTTTACAGGTGCCTCTGCCCCAGGTGCTACATTTTTGTTACCAAAGGAAATGCAATATGGCACTTTAGTTACAGCAACAGACTGTGCCCCACTTCTACTCATGTTTACTGCTGAGAGAACTGATTACTCTTCATGAGGGTGTTGTTATTGTGTTATACACCAACCATTATCAGTTCAGGATTAGTCTGAGCATATACCTGTAGCTCGGTAGTTCTACAGTCAATGAGAGTAATTGATTACTGACTTCTCTTACATGTCCACGTTAGTGAAATTGAGAGAGCTTCATTCTTTAAGAACCTTGGTGAGTGCATGGTAAATGGATTCCCACAAAACATTCTTTAGAATTAATCAATTCTCTTATGCATTGCTTTGCTGACGCAAAAACCTAGCCAGTAAATGTAATGCAAATTTACAGGACTATTCTTTCGAATGTCACTGTACTTTAGGTTGAGAACGTTGATAATTTTTTGTAAGTTAACATTTAAAGGGGTCACCAGGGCAATCACTTGAAGAAGGTCCCTATGAGGAATGATCATTTCCCCACTGTTCATTAGTGTTATATTCCTTAACTAGTCAAATCTGTAAGCGGCTGAACTATGACAAGAAGGAACCAAGGTTAAGTTCTGGGCTGGGTTGTTTTGGTTGATTTTTATTTACAACACACCTATCATGTCAATCTGGCCGTGCTGCCTGCAAGGTTTCATTCTAATTATGACTGTTTAGATATTCAAGCACGTATTTGGGCAGCATTCACGTGTGGACTGATATGTGACGAGGAGCCAACCTGTCACCTAAGAGTAATGACTTTCTCCGGCAAAGGAAGATCTTTAACTATCTAATTCTGATGTTCAGTGGAATTATCAAGTTCCTTATTGTCAATATGCAGAAAATCATGAACAGTAGCTCAACATTCAGAATATAACAAACAGTAAGCACATTTGCATGAACCCACATGAGGACAGTGATGACTTTAGCTGAGAGGCCAGGTATTTTGTGGTAAGCGACTGACTTGACGTCCCCAAAGTCTGACCCGGTGCATGGTGAGGGAATCCGCACTTACCTGGATGTCTCCATGTTCAATGACACATAAGACTAATGTAATCTCTTCATTGTTGCTGATATAAAATCGTCAAAGCCTATTCCATAATAAACCTCTGGAATGCCTTTAGCATTTTCTGATTCTATTATATTCTAAACATTAAACAAACCTATGGCATCCAATGGACTTCATATTCTGCACAACAATAAGAAAACATATTTACCATGCTTTAGAAATACTCCCAGCGTGAAGGCAATCCTAATGGATAAGGTTCTTAATCCTGCTTAATTGTTTTTGGCTCTTGGTTCACTTTAGGAACCATTTACTTCATGCCAAATTGGAGTGAAGTCTTTGATAGACTGCAAATGGAAGAAAGTCTATTAGAGCATCAAGGGAAGATACAGCACAAAAGTAACCAGTTGGGTCATCACTCCTCTGCCAGCTCCTTGAAAGAGCTATCCAAATACTTTCAAGTTCTTTCCTAAAAGCTGTGCTAAGTTTAACCACTTGAAAGTTACTGCATTCAGGGAGTCAGCTTGTACAAACCTCTTTTGTGTCAGTTTTACAGAAGAAGGCCAAATGTCTCCTGTTAGCTGCCCGACCCTGTCTCTAGATCCCCTGTCTGCACATTGAAATGTTGAAGCTCGAGAGAGGCTTGAGGTAAGCTTCTGGTGCACTTTATCCCCACATTCATTGTCATAACATTCATTGATGGAAGGAGCTGAAGACTACTGAGTAGCTTTTTCAATGTTCAGGCACAGCCATAATGAGCCAGCTGGATTGTCATATTCTGTATCATTCTATTGTGCTTCAATAGTGTTTGTATCCCATTTCTAATCTTTTTCTTTTAATTCTGTGTAAACCAAGCAGAGAGTCAAGAGTCAGAAAAAAATTGAGTCCAGAAGTAAACACTGAGATACTGAGTTGGGAATTAAAGGCCAGCTTGATGCCAGGCATAGGCAGAACATGGTGATTGGATATGCTAATCATTTGAACAGAGGAGACATTTAATTACTTTTATTTGAATGGCCCTGATCATTTGCTAGCATTTTAGGTGACTTTGGTTATTTCTTTTATGAATATGTCCTAAAATGTTATGTCCTTTTAAAATTATTTAATTATATTCAGGACATTCATAAGTGTGATGATGCGCATGAGGCTGTTCAGAGGACGGGGTCTGGAGATCTAATGGCTAAGCACAGGGTGCATTACAGCACCTGCTCTCTCTCATGGGAGGCTTCATGCAAAGGGAAGGTCTCTTTGATCAGCCCTCCAAATCCAGAACAACTTAGTGCAGGTGGACAAACATAGTAGTAGATAGATTACTGTCCAAACGCATCTGCTACAATGCCTACCCACTTGCAATAGAAATATTGGTCATGAAACGTAATCAGCCTATGCTAATATAAAAACTTCAGTATGGTTCTTCCCCTGCATAACTGACACTCTAACACTCTGTTCCCATCTCCCTCATGTGGTTATGTTAAATACATCAATACAATCTGCCACAACTTCTTTAAACCAAGTGTGAAAATGTCTAGCTAAATGTAGTGTCTTCTCTATCAAACACTTTTTTTTCTATTTGGTCATCCAACGTGATTTCCTTTTGAGATAAATATTGCACAAGCTGTATGTGTTTTGATAAGTGAAATCTGCTAATTCTATTTTTATCCAATTTATGGAATTGCTCCCAGCACAATAGAAACTGTTCCAGATAATAATTTATTGTGTATATTTGCTTTACCTCATCCACTTCAGGTTCGTTTCCAAACTGTTTCAAATGCATTTTGCCTGATTAGCAACCTTTCAGTCACAGGAATTAATTCCTTTTTATTTACTCTTCACAGAATATTACATGACTTTGAACAATACTATTAAATCTCCACTTTAAACTTCTCTGCACTAGGGAAAACAATTGCATCTTCTCCAATCTCTGCATAACAAAAGATAAGTTCTTTCAAAAACAACAGAACATGCTGTATACACTCAGTGGTTCAGATAACATCCTTGCAGATTGAAAGTGAATATATATTCCAGTTCGATGATCTTTGAACTGGAAAAAGAATATGACAAATAATCTCCTTTCAAAAACTGTAATCCTCCTTGCATTTGAACTGAGACCACTAGGCACACAAAATGATTTCACTCGCTACATAACTGGAAGATTGTGTATGATTGTATACATCATATCAAATTAATTCACACATTGGCCTTTTTGTGAAGTCCAGTAGCAGAGAATCTTCATGGATGGTTTTGGTTAATGTTACATAAGATGTCCTTTATTGCTCTGGAGTTCCACCCTCCTGCCTAATACGATCAAGTTTCACAATTTGTCTTACTTTACTGTGCTCCCCTCCACTACCACTGATCTTCTAGATGCCTTCAATTCCTCAGTTCAAAACCAAGATCTTCATCTCCTATCCTTGATCTTTGTCTGACACTCTAGTCTCTTGCCTTAAAGCCTTCCACAAACTTTCTACTCCCATTCAATGTCCTCCATGATCCTCAAAAGTTTTCAGCTACTCAGCCAATTCTCACTAACCTTCTACTCAAATTCACATTAGAGTAGAGTTTCTCCTTCACATTTTTTACCCCAGACCTCAGATCTCTGATTTTGTAATCATCTAGACCTTCTTGCAATCTTCTTATCATACCTCCGATCTCTTCCTCTGTAATCATCTCTGCCATTCCCAGAGACTTCACCACAATCTGCTGATCTTCTCCCTGTCATTATTTCCCAATTCCTGCAGCTCTCCTTCTCACTGTTATCTTTCCAAATATCATGTCTTTGCTATAGTAGGAGATCACAATTTACGCATTAAATTCTGGATAAGATTGCCAAACCTATCCGGTACCTTTTGACCTTAGACAAATGTGTTCAAACCTTGGAACACTAGAACTCACCAAACTGCACAGTCCCATGGAAAACACATCCAAAAATAAATGGAAGAATTTCTGGTCCATCAATAAAGAATCAGGATAATCTGTTCGAGGAGGGACAGAACCAACAAAAGAACGAATTTGTGAACAGGTGGAGGGCAGGAGAGATCTTTTTTTCAGTGTTTTTTCAATCTAATTATTTTTTTTCTCTGCTTTTCCTTCTTCCCGATGTGTGGTGCTCAGAATTGTTCACAATACCCTAGCTCAAGGCCTAATCTTGATTGAACAGCTAAAGTCAATTACAGTTCTTTTAAATTAAAGAGTGCAGTAGAAATACAACACAATGAAAATCTTTCATTCTCAATATATTCAGCACCCTAATAACAAAAAATAAGTGTTTGTGATGAAGCTGTTAGAGAACCATGGATTCCAGTAAACGTACGGCTCAGTTTATTGAATTGTTGCTGAAGATGAAGTAACAAACCAAGTAGAGTATAGTGAGATTCGCACCCTAAAACGGTTTTACATGTTTACGTTTAATAAATGGAGAAGGGTTTGGAGAGACTTGGGCTTGGCTTTATAAAGATACACAAATGTATTAAACAGGAGGAAAGAATATAGAACTCCATTTAGGCTGCATCTGGAGTAACGCGTTCAATTTTGGTCGCCTCATTGTGGAAAGTATGTGGAGACTTTGGAAAGTGTGTATAAGAAGTTCACCAGGATGCTGCCTGGATTAGAGGGTATGTGCTATGACGAGAGGTTAGACAAACTTGGACTGTATTTCTCTGGAGTGGTGGATGCTGAGTGGAGATTTGTTAGAAGTCGCTAGGTATACATGGAGAGGTGGTAAATTGGATTAGACATTGGCTCGATGGAAGAAGCCAGAGAGTGGTGGTAGAGAATTGCTTCTCTGAGTGGAGGCCTGTGACTAGTGGTGTGCCACAGGGATCAGTGCTGGGTCCATTGTTATTTGTCATCTATATCAATGATCAGCAAGTTTGCTGATGATACAAAGATTGAAGGTGTAGTAGACAGTGAGGAAGGTTAACAGAGCCTGCAGAGGGACTTGGACCAGCTGGAAAAATGGGCTGAAAAATGGCAGATGGAGTTTAATACTGACAAGTGTGAGGTATTGCATGTTGGAAGGACAAACCAACGTAGAACATACAGGGTTAATGATAAGGCACTGAGGAGTGCAGTGGAACAGAGGGATCTGGGAATACAGATACAAAATTCCCTAAAAGTGTCGTCACAGGTAGATAGGGTCGTAAAGAGAGCTTTTGGTACATTGGCCTTTATTAATTGAAGTATTGAGTATAAAAGCTGGAATGTTATGATGAGGTTGTATAAGGCATTGGTGAGGCCGAATCTGGAGTATTGTGTTCAGTTTTGGTCACCAAATTACAGGAAGGATATAAATAAGGATGAAAGAGTGCAGAGAAGGTTTACAAGGATGTTGCCGGGACTTGAGAAACTCAGTTACAGAGAAAGGTTGAATAGGTTAGGATTTTATTCCCTGGAGCGTAGAAGAATGAGGGGAGATTTGATAGAGGTATATAAAATTATGGTGGGTATAGATAGAGTGAATGCAAGCAGGCTTTTTCCACTGAGGCAAGGGGAGAAAAAAACCAGAGGACATGGGTTAAGGGTGAGGGGGGAAAAGTTTAAAGGGAACATGGGGGGGGGGCTTCTTCACACAGAGAGTGGTGGGAGTATGGAATGAGCTGCCAGACGAGGTGGTAAATGCGGGTTCTTTTTTAACATTTAAGAATAAATTGGACAGATACATGGATGGGAGGTGTATGGAGGGATATGGTCCGTGTGCAGGTCAGTGGGACTAGGCAGAAAATGGTTCGGCACAGCCAAGAAGGGCCAAAGGGCCTGTTTCTGTGCTGTAGTTTAGTTTCTATGCATAAGATTATGAGATGCATAAATAGAGTAGACAGTTGATATCTTCTTCCCAGGGTCAAAGTATCTAATACTAGAAGGAATACATTTAAGATAACAGCACGCAAGCTGAAAGGGAATGTAAGGGGAAAGTTTTTTACACAGAAAGTGATGGGTGCCTGGAATGCACTGCTGGGTGTGATAGTGGAGGCAAATATAACAAGGGCATCTAAGAGCTTTTAGTTAAATGCATGAATGCGCAGAGAATAGATGTACTGTATATATACATTGTGTAGACAGAAGAGATTAGTTTAGTTAGGCATTTAATTACCTGTCTATTTAGGCTGGCACAACATCATGGGCTGCAGGTCCTACTCCTGTTCTGTACTGTCCTAAGTTCTAAATGGACACTGCTTCAAACAAAATCTTAACAACAGGCCACAGAATACAGGTTCAAACTAGAGAGTGACAAATGTAATATAAAAGCATCAAGGTATTGAGAACAACAACTTACCAGTGGATATGAAATTCAGTTGTAAAAAAGAGTTCTATGAAGATTTTCTTGGTCAGCTACCTGAGGGAACTCAATGGAAATGTACATGAAACCATTGGACGTTATAGTACTTACTTGTTCAGATTTATCCGGGGATTGTCTCACTTACCACACAACTTCCAATGCAAGGCTCTATTTACTGATTGAACAAAGCATCTTTCTTCATAACCTTAAATTATTCCGCAAAGATTAATTCATGAGACATAGTGAGCTTGCAGTTGGGTTTGAGAGGGGATTGTTACAGATTTACAGGGCTATGGATTTCGAACTGCATTGACCTTGTGTGAGTTCCTCTGGAGAAATATGCAGGCAATAATTTTGTTCAAGAAAGGTATGAAAACGTGTCTCACATAATGGCAAGGTAAAATGGGATTGCATCACCCCTATAGAAATCTCCTTTCCAATGGTGTTGGCAATATTGAAGAGCAAGTTTTTTTGAGTGCATGAAATGCCCATGGAATTTTCATTCTTTTGCTCTCAGTCTCATGATTTCCTTTGTGCTGAAAAATATGAGCTGACTTTTTAAACAAAGCAATTATATTCCCACTCTGTGACAACCTCTGAAATATTTAAGAACTGTTGGAGCTCAGTCACATGAAATGGCAGAATTTCATGGGCCGGAACAATCTAGCCGAGAGGTACGTTTGGCTTTGATTTTCAGTCTTGAAACATTAAGTAATCAACTTTGCTGATTGATACATGATCTGGATTTAGGAGACATCAGGATTCAGTTTGTGTCATCGTGAAACTATTCATTATCTTGCTGGAATTATTTGATTTGTACAGCATATTGCTCGCTCTGTTAGGTCTCATGGTAGCAGGTATAACCTTGGTAGAGTGTTGTGATTAACTTCATTCTCAATGTTCCCTTCATTTTCTATAGTACTGTGCATCCTCTTTGTAGTGCTTAGCTAATATACACCACTGGATATTCTACAAGTTCTGTATCTTTTTTATTTATTAAATTCTTATTACATTCTTTCCAGTTCTGATTAATTATTCACAATGCATTGATTATAATTTGTCCATATTCAAATACATATACTTACTTGATTGCAATTTCAGTGTTACATTTGTAATTCAATATCATCCATGGTGACTTTAAAATGGTGATTATAGCTTAAAATTGGATTTCATTAGCACCTCTTGTGCACACATCAATTGTACATAAAGAATAATTTGAAATAAGATGGATTGTGACAGACTGTTTCTAGATGCAATGATTCTCATCAGAAAGTTGGTCCAGTTATTTCAGTGCAAACCTTGTCTAATATCTTCCTCTATAACATGTCAATTAAACTACTTCACAGTTTCCAAACCGCATGCTTCCATACTTCCCAACATAACTCTAAGGTTTGGGGTGCAACCAATGCCATTCACTGAAAGCCCACAAAGGAACTAGGAGCACAGCATGTTGAAACTCTCAGAGTCATTAATTAAGAAATTTCTATCCAAACATCAATGTCTTGCACAGAGTATCTGCCCGCCTCAATTTTTAATGGTCAGCATATTGATCATTACCGGTTCTTCATCACTCATTGTATGTTACTTTATAGTGTGATACAAAGACATACAAAGCTGTGATCATCGTCTTTATACCATATACCCAGAAAAGTACCAAAGAATGGAAACCATATCTATGTCAGACACTCTAAGGGTTCCTGAAGCTCTTGGTTTTTATTGCACCCTAGACACCCAGTAGGTGCTACTAACACTTGTTGCTGTTTGCGCGATTTGTTGTTTTTTACATGGGGGGTGGTGTTTCATGTTCTTGCTGTTTGTGCAATTTGTTTATATTTTGTGTGTGCTGGTGGAGGTTGATGTCTTTCTTTGAATGGGTTCCATGGTTTTCTGTTTCATGGCTGTCTGGAGAAGACGAATCTCAGAGTTGTATACTGCACTCACACTTTGATAATAAACATACCTTGAAACTTGAACCTTACTCTATCAGCTCTCAAGTGAGGCCCTTTCACTGGGAACTCCTGCATTTGGCTCTTGTGCAGCTGTTGTGTCCATAACCTTATATGGGTGGTGGAGTGCTGAAAGCAATCAAGAGTCACAGGAACTCTATTATTCAGTCAGGAGTTAATGTGTTCAGGTCTCAAGTGAGTTTGTTCTGATTAGATTTATAATGGAGATAGAGATTAGCTTTATTTGTCATATGTACATCAAAACATGCAGTGCAATGTGTCATTTGTGTCAAATCAAATCAATGAGGATTCAAATATTTCAATTTTTGACTGGATTTATGGATCAGCAGTTCTTCACACCAATTTCACTGCCCACCATTCAGTGAACAGCAAGCTTTCTCACTGAGTAGGATTTCTTCTGACATTATGAAAACATCTATAAAATTGGAGATGTTTAGGATTCTTGTTGAACACTAATCTGGGTTGTAGATTAAAGATTATATATTTAGACTATTAGGATTTATTTCATTTTGGTAATGTTTTTATTTTGAATCTAATTTGGAAGTTGATATTTTCTAAACAGGAAGTTGTAATTTTCCAGAAAAGGCATAGCTATAATTTTTCACCTGATTTCAAGTGATTCTAATAGGAAAGCATTTTCTAGGACCTTCAGTAGTTTAATGGAATAACCTTTAAAAAGCAACACATTCAAAGCTCAAAGTACATTTATTATCAAAGACTGCATGCAACCTTGGGATTTGTCTTCTTGCAGGCAGCCACACACCAAAGAAACACAAGAGCACCCACTAAAACAACCCCACACAACACCGAATGTACAAAAAAAAATTATTCAAACAATAAAAAAAAGTAAAGAAATAACACACAGAAATTAGCTACAGAGTCCCTGAAAGTGAGACACAGCCACAAAGCCAGGTCAGCGCCGAGGCCAGTGAAGCTGGTTCAGGAGTCCACTGGCTGCAGCCATAGACACGGGAGCCAGTTCCGTGCTCTGGTTCAGTGCCAGTGGTTATAGGGCAAAAACTGCTCCCAAACTTGGCAGTGTGAGACCCAAGACTCCTGCACCTCCTGCCTGATGGTAGCAGCAAGAAGAGAGAGAAAGAGAGAGAGACTAGTCAAATGCAGGCAGACAGCGCTCAACACCTGCTCAACAATTTTCACCTTTAATCAGTGTGGGGTCATGGAGTCAACCACTGTTTTGTGTTCTGCCATCAGGCCCCGATGCAGTGTCTATCCCCAGTGATGGCTGCTCAGCCGTACCTGCACTTTCGAGAGTCTAGTTCAACAAATCCCTTAGGACATCACAATCTATAAAGAAATGCTAAAGCAAAAAAATGTTTGTTTTCTCATACTTAGGAATACATTGCTTGAATTTTTGATGAATGGTCTATGGCAGTGATAATAAATTAACAACTTTGTTTTACCTTTTTAGGTGAGACATTTGTTTGACAGTAATTAGCTTGGTAGTTTGTGTCTGAATTTCACATAGCAAGGTAATTTTCTTCAGTTATTATTATTTCATAGCTGTATTGAATTTATATATTGCTATTCAAACTCTGTGTAATTTTTATAAAAGCATTAAAGCTGTATTTTCATCTACATATCACAGTTAGCATATTGGCCAGAACACTCACATTAAATTTTTTAATGTATGAGTGGATGTGTTAAACAGTAAAAATATTTTGAAGCACAGAATGGTTTAAAGATTATTTCCTTCCCTGGTCCTCAGGGCAGAAGTCTACCTGTGAAATCCCCTCCAATGGAGTTGATGTACCAGCATCTGAGATAAGGTCACCCTGTGGCAGTGAGATGATACTATTCTTAGGTAGCTGCTTCTGATATCTTGAGACCCAAATGTCCATCTGAGATATCAGGTGTCCGATTTTATCTCTGTCTTGCCACTCTTTATTCAGGCCATTCATTTCAGGCTTATTGTGTGAAATAGTTGTTTTTGTTCTTAACTTCAGGGTTAACAGGTCCCACCTCAAGAAAAAACAACTATTACCTCTCACAACTCATGCATGACTTTAAATTATTCAAGGCTGTTATGGATGATTCTGTTGAAGTTGCAAAACTAACACTGTTTTGTGTTGTTCACAAAAACAAAACCTCTTACCTTGTGCCTTGACAAAACCCTTGGTACTTTTGTAGCTTGGGGAAAAGTACACACTCAGGACAACAAATACTTTATTGGGTTTCAATTCCTTTATCTGTTTTAGATGTTTTAGTGCCAGAAGAGGGTCTCAAAACAAAACGAACAAATTTACAACCAGTTCCTGCCATTACAATCTCAGTTTAACTTTTGATCCACACCCTTGTGTATCGATGAATTGCATATACAGTATAAAAATACAAAAAGCAAACCGCACAAAACTAATTCAAAACTAATACGATAGTGGGAATTCTGAAGGAATGTAATACAAACAACATTAGAATCCCACCAACCCTGTACCTTATACATAGCAGTGAAAATGTAAGGAAATACATCTCACCTAAAACGTCTCAAAGTTGCTGGTGAACGCAGCAGGCCAGGCAGCATCTCTAGGAAGAGGTACAGTCCACATCAAAGTTGCTGGTGAACGCAGCAGGTTCCAGGCAGCTTCTCTAGGAAGAGGTACAGTACCTCTTCCTAGAGATGCTGCCTGGCCTGCTGCGTTCACCAGCAACTTTGATGAGTGCTGCTTGAATTTCCAGCCTCTGCAGAATTCCTCAGGATTACTGCCTGTGCCACGTGACAGTGAGAGTAGAAATGCGATGAGGTGGAGTATAAATGCGTGGCTGAAGGATTGGAGCAGGGGGCAGGGATTCAAGTTTTTGGATCATTGGGACCTCTTTTGGCGCAGGCGTGACCTGTACAAAAAGGACGTGTTACACTTGAATCCTAGGGGGACCAATATCCTGGCAGGAAGATTAGCGAGGGCTACTGAGATGACTTTAAACTAGAACAACAGGAATTCTGCAGATGCTGGAAATTCAAGCAACATACATCAAAGTTGCTGGTGAATGCAGCAGGCCAAGCAGCATCTATAGGAAGAGGCGCAGTCGACGTTTCAGGCCGAGACCCTTCGTCAGGACTAACGAAGGGTCTCGGCCTGAAATGTCGACTGCGCCTCTTCCTATAGATGCTGCTTGGCCTGCTGCGTTCACCAGCAACTTTGATGTATGTGACTTTAAACTAGAATGGTTGGGGGGTGGGAATCAAATTAAAGAGGCTAGGCGAGAGGAGGTTAGTTCACAACAGGGGGATGGGAACCAGTGCAGAGAGACAGAGGGGTGTAAAATGAGGGTAGAAGCAAAAAGTAGTAAGGTGAAAAGTAAAGGTGGCAGGCCGACAAATCCAGGGCAAGCATCAAAAAGGGCCAATTTTCAACATAATTGTATAAGGGCTAAGAGAGTTGTAAAAGTGCGCCTGAAGGCTTTATGTGTCAATGCAAGGAGCATTCGTAACAAGGTGGATGAATTGAAAGTGCAGATTGTTATTAATGATTATGATATAGTTGGGATCACAGAGACATGGCTCTAGGGTGACCAAGGATGGGGAGCACAACATTCAGGGATATTCAATATTCAGGAGGGATAGACATGAAAGAAAAGGAGGTGGGGTGGTGTTGCTGGTTAGAGAGGAGATTAACGCGATAGAAAGGAAGGACATAAGCCGGGAAGATGTGGAATTGATATGGGTAGAGCTGCATAACACTAAGGGGCAGAAAGCACTGGTGGGAGTTGTGTACAGGCCACTTAACAGTAGTAGTGAGGTTGGGGATGGTATTAAACAGGAAATTAGAAATGTGTGCAATAAAGGAACAGCAGTTATAATGGGTGACTTCAATCTACATGTAGATTGGATGAACCAAATTGGTAAGGGTGCTGAGGAAAAGGATTTCTTGGAATGTATGCGGGATGGTTTTTTGAACCAACATGTCGAGGAACCAACCAGACAGCAGGCTATTCTAGACTGGGTATTGAGCAATGAGGAAGGGTTAATTAGCAATCTTGTGGTGAGAGGCCCCTTGGGTAAGAGTGACCATAATATGGTGGAATTCTTCATTAAGATGGAGAGTGACACAGTTAATTCAGAAACAAAGGTTCTGAACTTAAAGAAGGTTAACTTTGAAGGTATCAGATGTGAATTAGCTAAGATAGACTGGCAAATGACACTTAAAGGGTTGACGGTGGATATGCAATGGCAAGCATTTAAAGATCGCATGGATGAACTACAAGAATTGTTCATCCCAGTTTGGCAAAAGAATAAATCAAGGAAGGTAGTGCACCCGTGGCTGACAAGGGAAATTAAGGATAGTATCAATTCCAAAGGAGAAGCATATAAATTAGACAGAAAAAGTTGCTCACCTGAGGACTGGGAGAAATTCAGAGTTCAGCAGAGGAGGACTTAATTAGGAAGGGGAAAACAGATTATGAGAGAAAATTGGCTGGGAATATAAAAGCTGACTGTAAAAGCTTTTATAGATATGTAAAAAGAAAAAGATTAGTTAAGACAAATGTAGGTCCCCTACAGACAGAAACAGGTGAATTGATTATGGGGAGCAAGGACATGGCAGACCAATTGAATAATTACTTTGGTTCTGTCTTCACTAAGGAGGACATAAATAATCTTCTAGAAATAGTAGAGGACAGAGGGTCCAGTGAGATGGAGGAACTGAGGGAAATACATGTTAGTAGGGAAGTGGTGTTAGGTAAATTGAAGGGATTAAAGGCAGATAAATCCCCAGGGCCAGATGGTCTGCATCCCAAAGTGCTTAAGGAAGTAGCCCAAGAAATAGTGGATGCATTAGTGATAATTTTTCAAAACTCGTTAGATTCTGGACTAGTTCCTGAGGATTGGAGGGTGGCTAATATAACCCCACTTTTTAAAAAAGGAGGGAGAGAGAAACCAGGGAATTATAGACCGGTTAGCCAAACATCGGTGGTGGGGAAACTGCTAGAGACAGTTATCAAAGATGTGATAACGGCACATTTGGAAAGCGGTGAAATCATCGGACAAAGTCAGCATGGATTTGTGAAAGGAAAATCATGTCTGACGAATCTCATAGAATTTTTTGAGGATGTAACTAGTAGAGTGGATAGGGGAGAACCAGTGGATGTGGTATATTTGGATTTTCAAAAGGCTTTTGACAAGGTCCCACACAGGAGATTAGTGTGCAAACTTAAAGCACACGGTATTGGGGGTAAGGTATTGATGTGGATAGAGAATTGGTTGGCAGATAGGAAGCAAAGAGTGGGAATAAACGGGACCTTTTCAGAATGGCAGGCAGTGACTAGTGGGGTACTGCAAGGCTCAGTGCTGGGACCCCAGTTGTTTACAATATATATTAATGACTTGGATGAGGGAATTAAATGCAGCATCTCCAAGTTTGCGGATGACACGAAGCTGGGCGGCAGTGTTAGCTGTGAGGAGGATGCTAAGAGGATGCAGAGTGACTTGGATAGGTTAGGTGAGTGGGCAAATTCATGGCAGATGCAATTTAATGTGGATAAATGTGAAGTTATCCACTTCGGTGGCAAAAACAGGAAAACAGATTATTATCTGAATGGTGGCCGATTAGGAAAAGGGGAGGTGCAACGAGACCTGGGTGTCATTATACACCAGTCATTGAAAGTGGGCATGCAGGTACAGCAGGTGGTGAAAAAGGTGAATGGTATGCTGGCATTTATAGCAAGAGGATTCGAGTACAGGAGCAGGGAGGTACTACTGCAGTTGTACAAGGCCTTGGTGAGACCACACCTGGAGATTGTGTGCAGTTTTGGTCCCCTAATCTGAGGAAAGACATCCTTGCCATAGAGGGAGTACAAAGAAGGTTCACCAGGTTGATTCCTGGGATGGCAGGACTTTCATATGATGAAAGACTGGATGAACTAGGCTTATACTCATTGGAACTTAGAAGATTGAGGGGGGATCTGATTGAAACGTATAAAATCCTAAAGGGATTGGACAGGCTAGATGCAGGAAGATTGTTCCCGATGTTGGGGAAGTCCAGATCGAGGGGCCACAGTCTGAGGATAAAGGGGAAGCCTTTTAGGACCGAGATTAGGAAAACCTTCTTCACACAGAGAGTGGTGAATCTGTGGAATTCTCTGCCACAGGAAACAGTTGAGGCCAATTCATTGGCTATATTTAAGAGGGAGTTAGATATGGCCCTTGCGGCTAAAAGGATCAGGGGGTATGGAGGGAAGGCTGGTGCACGGTTCTGAGTTGGATGATCAGCCATGATCATACTGAATGGCGGTGCGGGCTGGAAGGGCTGAATGGCCTACTCCTGCACCTATTTTCTATGTTTCTATGTTTCTACACCTAAGACGTCTACTACTTTTTGGTATACACGTGCTGAACTTCCAAACAGACTAAACATTCACATTACACTGTTACATTCACAATCAGTCATGATACAATAAAGATAGACAATAGGTACACTTTGGCAGAACTTTTACAAGATATTGCCTGGTAGTTAAATTGTAGGAAGACTGACCTACTTGGCCGGTAAGGAATTTTGCACAAGCCATGCTGTCCAGCGCCCATGCCTTCACTCGTGAAAATCTAAAGCATCCACATGTAAAACATGTCAAATTACTGATATTCTCGATTCACCAACAAGCATAAATGAATTCACATGGATATTGTCAATTAACACTCACCTTTCCTCACCATGCCCAGAATCTCTGGCAGGAACTTAATCCCAATGCCCCATCAGCTTCTCCTGCAGAAACCAAAAATGGTGTTCCCACTATCCCGCGCGTGCGTAATGACATCATCGTCTCCACTTAAAGGCACAGAAAACTATTCTAGCATTACCCGGATGGATGCCTATGTACACTTTTAATGATTATGAATAAGATTTGACGGTCACCCGGTTACAGTACAGTAGCATTTCCATCTCTTTGTCAGTTCTGATCTGCCTGGAATCAACTGACCACTCCATTTGCATGCTTCTTCCTTTGCTTCAAAATCACCGCAATCAAGATGATTTTCAGGATTGTATATGGTGACATATATGTACTTTGATAATAAAGTTTTATTTGAACTTTCAACCACTCAGTTCACCATCCCATCTCTTTTCCTTTTCACTCTTCATTAACTTCCATATTTTAACAACCTTTCAGATTTGCCTTCCTTGTTTTGGCCTCCATTACAATGGAATACTTCTGAGAAATAGTTAAATAAAACATGGCAAAAGGGACAACATGGAGCAATCATGGTGTAAAGAAAACAAACCTTCTTAACTATAACATTTACATGAATAATCTGTGCATTGAGGTGGGAAGAAAAAACAGGAAATGAAAATCTATCTCATGGTAGATAGTAGATAGTTATCCACTACAACCCCCTTACTGTCAATGTTTCATTGTCCACTATTTTCCACAAGGATTATCTTTAGGAGTTATGGGATGATGGCACCTAACGGCGACTCCAATACTTGTATCTTCAGAAACATCTCTACTTCTATCTTTATTATCCCTATTTTTCCCTTTCAGGGTTCTTTTGAAGTCGCGCTGACTTCGGTTCTTTGTGGGAATGGGACCTGCTCTCGGGGTCTTATGACTGGCCGCTATTCAATATGCCAAGGATGCAGCCCAGAAGACTTGCACACCTTCAGGTTTCTGGGATTTCGAGGCTCTGGAGACGGGCAGACTCACGGTTGGTGCCTCCACAGGAAATCGGTGTGTTGTGGGAGATGGAAGATCAAAAGCAGCAATCTGGCTGCTGTCTGTGTGCCCAGAGACCTGAGTTGTTTGGGCACAGAACTCAGAAGCAGCAATGCAACAGACTTTTAATATCACAAATCAGTGAGCTGTTTGTTATGTCTCCCCTCTCGCTGTGAAATGGAGACATCACTTTTTCCCTTGTTAGGGAGAAAGAGAGAGCTGTGGTATGTCGAATTACTGGGTGAATGAGTAGTCTTTGGAGTACTGCAGATTTGTGTCTTTACTGATGCTTTGCTGCATGCTTGAGTGCTTGGTGGGGGGGCGCCGACACTTTTTTTTGCTGGTAGGGGAGGGGGAATCATTGCTTTGCTGCTGCTTACACGTGGGGGGGGAGAGCTGGGGAGTTGGGGGGGCTTTGGGGTTCTAACATCTAGCTGTCATTCTTTCTTTGGGGCACTCCTGTTTTTGTGGATGGTTGTGAAGAAAAGGAATTTCAGCATGTACATTGTATACATTTCTTTGACACTAAATGTACCTTTGACACCTTGAAACCTTTAACTCTTCCGATGCTTTTTTAGTTTTAGTCACAACTGTACTTTTTATTGATAATACTGATTTTGGTAAAATCTTGACTTTCAAGTAGTAAATCTCCTTTCCTGCAGCTGACAGGGCCTGTAATTTTGTCAGTTTCATTTTCCACACACCAACTCTCACATTTTCCTCTCCCTAGTAGGGTTAGAATTTAGAATTTATTTAAAATCTTACATGCATCGCACAGTGTGAGGGAGTAAAAATCTTTGCATTGTGATGCCTTTGCAATGTATAGAGATGTGAATTTAAATGTCTAATGGCTTGTAGAAAGAAGCTGTCCCACAGCCTGTTGGTCCTGGCTTTAATACTATGGTAACATTTCAGATGGAAGCAGCTGAAACAATTTATGATTGGGGTGACTGGTGTCCCCAATGACCTTCCAGGCCTTCATTCTGCACCTGCTGCTATAAATGTCCTCAATGGAGGGAAGTTCATATCGTTCATATCCACAGAAGTGCTGGGCTATCCGCACCTCTCTCTGCAGTGCCTAGTGAGCGTGATTCGTGCAGTTCCCGTACCAGGCAGTGATACAGCCAGTCAGGATGCTTTCAATGGTGCCCCTGTGGAAGGCCTTGAGGACTTGGGGGCCCATGCTGAACTTCTTCAGTCGCCTGAGGTGGAAGAGATGCTGTTCTGCTTTTTTTGCCACAAAACCAGTGTGTACAGACCAGGTGAGATCACCAGTGACATGTATACCGATGAACTTGAAACTACTCACCTTCTCAACTGCAGACACATTGATGTTGATTAGGCTGAGCCCATCTCTGTTCCTCCTGTAATCCATAATCAGCTCTTTTCTCCATATCCTCACTGTCCATCCAACAAACTGTACATTCTGCTCTCTTTCCCTTTGGCATTCTCAGATAGCTGAGTGCCTCTATGCACTTCCAATATTCCTTCTCCATTCCACAGAGCCTCTCACCTCAGCCCCACATGCAGCACCTGTCCCTTGACTCAATCCGTTTTTACCATCCAGGGATCCAAACTACACCTCAGGAGACAAAGCAACTTAAAATCTACAATTAAAAATAACAGCAGGAACTAGAAACATCTGATCTAAAGACAGAAAATGACGGAAACACTCAGGCAGAAATCTATTTGCATAATAAATTAATTTAACATAGACAGTTTATAATGGAGTCTTGTCTACACTGAGAAGATCAAACAAAAGACTGGGTGTCTATTGTATGAAGCTTCTTTCAATTCACTTTCTAATTTTCTGCCCTTCTAATCCTGACCTCTCTATTCTTAGTCACACGAACTGTTCTAATGAACTACATGTAAACTGGATGAGCAGCATTTCATTATCTGATTTGCTATTCATTATTACATTTTGGGCATCATCCTGAACTCACAATTTCAAATCACAACAGAAATCTCAATTTATCAGACCTTCTCTGGGTTCAGGTTTTGCTTCTGTATTTTGCATTTTGTTCCCTTTGCGTCTCCTGTTCATAGGTTTACATCAACTCTTTCCTGCTTTCTCTCCACATTGTTCTGTTCTCCCCTTACCTGCAACCCTGCCTTTGCGCACTCTTAATTCCTCCATTTTAGCTATTTATAGTTCAAGTAGAACATTTTCAACTCAAATAACGTTCTTTTCTTTTTGCAGAGTTTCTCCAAATTGCATACATTTTCTAACAGTTTGAGTTGCAGTATTTTGACTTGTATTAAGGAAATGTTCACTATTATTTTAATATCTTACTGAACATTGCCATAAGACCATAATACACAGTAGCAGAATTAGGCTATTAGGCCCATCGAGTCTGCTCCACCATTTCATCAATTTTCCAATTTTCCTCTCAGCCCCAGTCTCCTGCCTTCTCCCCATATCCCTTCATGCCGTGAGCAATCAGAAATCTATCAAACTCGGCCTTAAATACACATAAAGGTGCCCTCTACAGCTGCCTATGACAAAGAATTCCACAGATTCACCGCTCTCTGGCTAAAGAACTTCCTCTTCATCTCTGGTCTAAAAGGACACCCCTCTATTCTGAGCTATGTCCTCTTGTCTTAGACTCTCCCATCATAGGAAACATCCTCTGCACAACTACTCTATCAAAACCTTTCACCATTTGATAGGTTTCAATGAGGTCACCCCCTCATTTTTCTGAATTCTAATTAATACAGGCCCAGAGTCATCAAATGTTCTTCATATGACAAGCCATTCAATCCTGGAATCAGTTCTGTGTTTTTTGAACCGTCTCCAGTTTCAGCACCTCCTTTCTAAGAGGCACAAAACTGCTCACAAAACTCCAAGTGAGGACTCACCAGTGCATTTTTATAAAGTCTCAAAATTACATCCTTGCTTTTACATTCTAGTCCTCATGAAATGAATGCAAACATCACATTTGCCTTCTTCCTTAGGAAATTCTGCACAAGGACTCCCAAGTCCCTTAGCGCCTCAGTTTTTTTGTATTTTCTCTCCATTTAGAAAATAGTCAGCCCTTTCATTTCTTCTACCAAAATGCATGACCATGTACTTCCTGACAATATTTTCCACCTGTCACTTCTTTGCCTATTCTCCTAATCTGTCTAAGCCCTTCTGAAGGCTCTCTACTTCTCACAACTACCTGCTACTCCAACTCTCTTCATACCCTCTGCAAACTTTGCAACAAAGCCATCAATTCCATCATCCAAATTATTGACATGCAACATAAAAAGAATCGGTCCCAACACAGACCCCTGTCAAACATCACTGGTCACTGGTAGCCAACTAGAAAAAGCTCCCTTTGTTTCCATTTTTTGCCTCCTGCCAATCAGCCACTGCTTAACTTATGCTAGAATCTTTCCAGTAATACCATGGGCTCATAAGCAGCCTCACGTGTGCCACCTTGTTAAAGGCCTACTGAAAATCCAAGTACACAGCATCAACTGATTGTCCTTTGGCTATCAAACTTGTTATTTACAAGGTATCTTCCAAAGAGCACTTCATTGTCAGAGTGAAGCCTATATATATATTTTTGCAGCTGTGGAAATTTATATGCATGCAGTCATTTGCCATCATACTCTTCTAGCAATCATGTGCACTTGCCAATCAGTAAATAAAAGGAGAATTTGATACCAATAGAATTATGAAACAAGTGATTTTATTTCTCCCACAAACGGATTTGCTTTGTGTTTCTAAATTCAGTGCTCTGAATCTCGTTCTGCAATGTTGAAATTGTTCCACCTTTGCAGCCTGGTAGGGTTTTGCATTACTGACACAGAAAAATATGGTGAATTGCCTTCTTGCCCGTAGTACTCGGAAGTAGTCCAATAAGGGACTAGAACCAAAGGATTCAATTGTTTTCTGATATGATTGTGATCTAGTGTTGAAAATTAAAAACACAAGAGATTCTGCAGATGTTGGACGATCCCCTCTTACCCCTTCTCTTCTTCTCACCAGTCTATCACCTCCACCTTGTGCTCTTCCTCCTTCCCTTTCTCAATGGTCCACTCTCCTCTCCTATCAGATACCTTCTTCTTCAGCTCTTTACCATTTCCACCTATCATCTTTCAGTTTTTCACTTTCTTCCCCTCCCCCACCCACTACCTTCCCTCTCACTTGTTTTCATCTATCACCTTCCTGCTTATACTCCTTCATTACTCCCCCCCTTCTTAATTTGTCTTCTTTCCCCTACCTCTTCTGTCCTGGTTGATGCACTATCAATTACTCCAAAAGACTGGAAGTAGAGTAAATACTGAAAATGGATCCACGTCCATGCTGAATATCTGTCCTGGGCTGAGCTGAGGGAGGAGCAGTGGTACAATCGCCTTTATTCAGGGGTCTGTGGGAGGAGCCACAGGAGCAGTCAGCAGAGGGGCGTGTCCAGACAGGTAACCCAGTTACAAACTATATACATGGTTTACCACACTGATGAAGGGGCTTGGCCCAAAACATTGGATCTTTATCCCACACTGTGAATGCTTCCTGATCTGCTGAGCTCCTCCAACATTTTGTGTGGATTACTGTTGAAAAACAAATTATGTTAATGAGTAGTTTTAGTTATGAATGATTTGCTGAAGTGTTTTGTGATTGATATACTGTATGTTCAATGATAGCAAAGCCGGGATTGATCACATAGCACAAAAATAAAATATTGCAGATGTAGAAAATATGAAACTGAATTTAAAGACAGAGTGCTGGAACCTCATGGCAGGTATGAAACATCTGCGAGGAAAAAATACATAGGTCATGTTTTAAGTTAATATCCTTCAATGAGAGTGTAGGTAATGGGAGGAAAAATGATAATAATACTATCATCTATTTATGTGGCAACTCTCAGTGCAGTAATTCACGGAAGGATTCAGGATGAAGTTAATTTGAGCCATGTGACAATATAATTATCTTGATTGTGTATAGCTGTGGGTGATTGTTCATCTACCACTTGGCTATGTACATTCATCTAGCACACACACACACAATTGTTGGGATGCAGCTGGTAGACTAAATTCAGCGTAAGGCTTACCATTAGGCAGGGGATCCAAACAGTCTTAGAGATTTAAAGATAGCTAGTTAGATATAATATATTTGGAAGGGTTTCACAGACATTAGGACCTTGGCAGTTGACTACAGTGCTGTCAGTGATGGAATGATTAAATCTGGGGTCCAAAATTAGAGGATGATTGATATTTCAGCAGTTCATTGGGTATTATGATGCCAAGGAGGAAGGAAAGGAGATTATCAGATAAATTAAAAATAAGATTGAGAGTTTTAATATTGAGTCATTTTGGTGCAATAGCAAAGTGAATACAATGGAGATTTTCCTATTTCCTAAATACCTCAATGACTACACTTAATAAGACATAATTCATCATCTCTGAAGGAGCCTGATGTGTCCTGAAACTGAGAAGGTGATATGGTAATACAAGTGTTTCCAGTGTTGAGTTGGAGCATTGTTTAGCTGCTAATTACAAACTATTCAAAAGCTGTTCATTTGACCAACAGGAAAATGTTGAATTGATTAAAACCTGATTCATACCATATGAGATAATCACAATGCATTTGGAGGATCTTAACCTCAGAAATCAAGATACCAATCTAACAATAATGTAACAAAGCTAGGTTAATTTGCTCTAAGTAGCTGAGAGATATGATTGACCTGAATTTACTTTACTTTTAACAGTCATTGAGATCACGATATCCTGACTGAAAATGCTGATGGGTTTGAGGCTTCCTCTTTTACCAACAGATCAGGTAATTATTGTCTGTTAACCTTAAAAATCCATGAAGAATATTCAGTCTCCTGCATTCATATTTTGAACTAATACTTCAGTTGTCATACAACTGACAGTCATTACTCAATTTTTTATAAGTGGTAAGAATTTAAAACGCGTTCCTCTCCTGCTGACTGAACAATAAATTTTACAATATAATTCATAAGAACATATGATGATCCTAATGTAGAAGACTGAAAACAAACAGTTATATGGTTTGGAGGTGATTTCCTTCGGGTTGACTGGTGGTGTAGTGGCATCAGCACTGGACTTCAAGATGGGTGGTCCTAAATTCGATTCCAGCCAGCTTCCAACCTGGGCAGCAGGAGTATCTGCGCAGAAGAAAGGCCTGGCAATCTACTTCTGTATCTTGTCACAAAAACCCTATGGACATTATAGGGTCAGGGGTCACCATGAGTTGATGACGACTTCAATGGCACTCAACAACAGATTTCAACTAGGCAAAGGAGTTGGTTGCCATCTTCAATAGAACTCACACCACACACACACACCCTTTCTTACATCGGCAGCACAGCAGTTTCAAATTCCTGGGAGTACACAACCTTTAATTGTCCCAGAACAAGTCCTACACAATCAGGAAAGCTCACTTTCTAGAGAGTGGGAATATACTCATGTCATTCTACAGATGGAGAGCCTCCTAGCATGCTGCATCACTGCATAATGCGGAAACTGCACTACAGCAGAGAGGAAGGCACCACAATAGGTGGTCAAAACTACCCAATGCATCAACAGCACCAGCCTGTCTGTCATCAAGGACATATATACAGGAAAGTGTTGGAAAAGAGCAAGTGACATCATACTTTGTCCTGCTTGAAGAGGCTAGGTAGCATCCATACCAGGACCACCAGACTCAAAAACAGTTACTTTCTCCAAGCAGTAAGGTTGATCAACACCTCCACCCGCTAACCCTCCCTCCACAACCCAACCAGCACTACTTTATCATTTCCTGTCAGGCACCTTATGTAAAGACACTCCTCTGCCCAGCATTACTTTATGAGCGTACAATCACCCTATGTATATAAGCTATCTAAGGTATTGTTTATTTCTTATGTTTTTTTATGATTGTGTTCTTTATCTTAATGTGTATATTGGGCTGCATCAGATCTGGATTTACAATTATTTTGTTCTCTTTTAGAGTTGGGTACTGGAAATGACATTAAGCAATCTTAAATCTTGAATCTTGACCTTCTTGAAAACCCAACACACACCCCAGATCCAAACCCATCCACACCAATGCCCGTGGATTGAAAATTCTACAAAGGCTGATGGATACAGCCCAGTCAATCACAGGCAAAGCCCTCCCTACCATTGAGCACATCTGCATGGAGTGCGGCCACAAGAAAGCATTATCAAGGTCCCCCACCATTTAGGCCATACTCTCTTCTTGCTGCTACCATCAGGCAGAAGGTTCAGGAGCCCTAGGTCTCACACCACCTAGTTCAGAAACAGTTATTACCCTTTAACCATCAGGGAGGAAGTACTGGAGCCTTAAGTCCCACACCACTAGGTTCAGGAAGAGTTATTAAACTATAACCATCGGGCTTCTGAATCAGCATGAATCACGTCACCGAATCACTTTCTGAATCACTTCACTCAACTCAACTCTGAACTGATTCTACAACCTGTGGTCTCACATTCAAGGACTCCACAACATAGTTTCTCAATAGTGAGCTTTCATTCAATTTATTTATTTATTTATTTATCTACCTAGCTATCTATTAATTAATTAATTATTTTACACAGTTTGCCTTCTTTTGCACATTGGTTGTCACTCTTTGTGTGTAGCTTTCCATTGATTCTATTGTATTTCTCTAATCTACTGAGAATGTCCGTAAGAAAATGAATCTCAAGGTAATATATGCTGATATATATATATATATATATACACTTTGATAATCTTTGATAATAAATTTACTTTGAACTTTGTAGAATCATATCTGGTTGTGTAGACAATAGTCTGTCCTCTCTAACATAACATCAGCTCTCATTGGTCTGCCTGATAATTATATCCTCGTATCTGGTAAATGAGGGTGAGAGTACAAAGGTAACTGATTCTGTTGTGAGGCCCTCCATTGTTCAGGGTCAACCACCGATTTTGCATCCTTGCTGTCTATATGATATGTAAGCCAGAGCAGAACGACACGGAGAGCAAGCTGTTCCCTATAAGGGCAGGCTTCCCCTTGCCGCACAACTGATGAATCCAAAGGAATGGCAGAAAGCGATACAGTTTGGCACCAGTGACATCACAAAAGTTATCAGTCAGTGTTAAACTCAACATAGAGCTGTCTTAGGGACTCTAGCACTAAAATTTTCCTTGGGGTTTATTCCTAAAGCCTTCCCCAAGATTGGGTATAGCCACAAGGCAGCAGAAGGTTGAGGTCAGAGTTTTAGTTGAGCTACCAACAATGGCCGATGAGATCCATCTGCCTGAAGCAACTGGTTTTAAGGTGCTAGTAACCTGCCTTTGTCCCTTCTCATGATAGTAGAAATGGTTCCGCTGGGCTTAGCATCTAAGCCACGTATGTGAAGCCAAGAGCTAGACTTGGTTGTCAGAGCCTATTTGAGACTCTTGCCATTGGGAACCTTTAATAGGTAGTGGGAATTTATCCCCACTTTCATCCCTGGCTGTGACAACCTTAAGGAATTGATTCTATTCACTTAGCATTCAATGAAGTTTGTTAGAGTCATGGACCTGATTTTAAATACTTGACTGAGATAAATGTCAGAAACTCACAATCAAATCAATTGTAATTTGCTGGGCTGTCAGAAGTAAAACCAACATTGGAATACATTTTTAACAAGGAACCAAAATTATTCTGAAAATTTAAATTGAAAAATCAAAGATTTTGGCACATCTACCAATCAGAGATTATGACCCTAGTCAAAAGAATCAGAGTTTAACATCCAACTTTAATATTTCTCAAATTGATTTAATTTTCATTGTCCATTTCATCTCATTGTGTTGACAGAAAAAATTCGAACTTCAGTAAAAATCTACAACTACTATTTGTCCCTGCCATACAAATCTCTTCATTGAATATCAGCAGAATTAATGTGAGTCCAAAGATAAAATGCAGAATATACCACAGCTTGGGTATTGCTCCACACCAAAATTAAACACTGAGGGATACAAACAAAAGAAAAAAATAAAAGAGAATGAAGTTTGTGTAAGTTCAAACCAATATTTAAGTCACTGTTCTGAGGTATTCCCACTGCTGCCTGTAAGGAGTTTGTATGTTCTCCTTGTGACTGCGTGGATTTCCCCTGGGTGCTCCAGTTTTCTCACACACTCCAAGTACTGTTTGGTTGGTTAATTGGTCATTGTAAATTATCTCGTGATTACACTAGGATTAAATCAGGGGGTTGCTAGGCAACATGGCTCGAAGGGCTGAAGGGCCTACACCACACTGTATCTCAATAAATAAATAATCTCTGTTCATTAAGTTAAAATGTTGTTCATACTGTCCACTTCAGAGACACCTGCACTCAAATTACAGGCTGACTTTCTATTGCAGAATTGAGTGAGTACAAAATTAATGTGGAATCAAAGCTCCACAGGTAGATGTAAAATATTCATTAGGCCATAAGACACAGGAGCAGGATTAATTCATTTGCCCCATCGAGTTTGCTTCACCATTCCATCATGGCTGATTTATTATCCCTTTTGACCCCATTCTCCTTTCTTTTCCCCGAAACCATTGACACCCTTACTAATCAAGAACCTATCAACCTCCACTTTAAATATGCCCAATAATTTGGCTTCCACATCTATCTGGACAATGAATTCCACAGATTCACTACTTTCTGGCTAAAAGCAAATCCTCCCCATCCCTATTCTAAATGGAAGTCCCTCCATTCTGAGTCTGTGCTCTCTGGTGATAGACCTCCACCCACTATAAGAAACATCCTACCACATCCACATTATCTGGGCATTTCAATATTCAGTAAGTTTCAATAAGATTCACACCTATTCCTGTAAACTCCAGTGAGTACAGGCCCAATGCAATCAAGTGCTCCTCGTGTTAGCCTTTTCTTTCTGGAATCATTCACATGAACCTTCTTTGGTCTCTCCAATGTCTTTTCTTTGATAAGGGGCCCAAAACCAGGGTGTGAGGGTGGATCATTCTAAGCACTGAGCCAATCTAGAGAGGTTGAGAATGGCTTCTTTGGTAGCGAAATCCAGGTTCGAAGCGAATCACTTGATGGCATGTTCTAGACCCAGAGTGATTTGCCATGGCGTGGCCCTGGTCCTAATGCAAAGCTACAATCTGCTGTTTGAACAAACAAAATGCTGGTCCAGATAGACTAGAAGGCAGGGTGCTGGGCGAGGTGCTCTGAGTGCCAAGCTGAATTGGAGAGGTCAAGAACAGCTTCTCCAGCAGTGAATCTGGGCCTGGAGCAATTCGCTGTGCAGGGCCCAGTTCCTAATGCAAGGTTTGGGCAATTTAAATGCTGGCTCAGATGGTCTTGGGGCTCCTCTCTCCCTGATGCTAAGATTGTGACACAGCCCCCAGCTGCGCTGCTTCGAGTCTGTACACTTTGCGGTGATTTGCCCTGCTAATATGATATACTGAATACCGAGGCATTGGGCCTACCCCGGGGACTCAATTTGGTTCAGAATATTGTTGTTGATGCTCATTCTATTGTTTGCATGATCTGTATAGTCTTTATTTTCTCTTTCTCTCTGGGCATTTGGGGCTGGTCTTTTTTTTAAAAATTGGTTTCTTTCAGGTTTCTTGCTTTGCAACTGCCTGTTAGGAAAATAAATCTGAAGGTTATATAATTTATACATTCGTTGATAATAAATCCACTTAAAATCTTTGAATCTTGAATCAAAACTGATCACAATACTCCAAATGTGGTCTGACAAATGCATTATAAGGCCTCAGCATTACTTCCTTGCTTTTACGATATATTCCAGTCCTCTGGAAATCAATGCTAACATTGCATTTGCCCTCCTTACCACTGACTGCAAGCCCACATTTAGATAATCTTGCGGTAGGACTCTCAAGCCCCTTTGCACTTCTGATTTCTGAATACGCTCCCCATTTTGAAAATAATCTGTACATTTATTTCTTCTACCAGAATGCATGACTGTGCACTTCTCTACATGGTTTTCCACCTGCCACTTCTTTGCCCATTTTCCTGCTCTGTCAAATCCTTCTGCAGACTCCCTACATGCCCCTTCTGCAATATGTGCTCTTGTTTAGCAGCCTCATTTGTGGCACCTTGTCAAAAGCCTACTGACAATCCAAGCAGCAGTATCCTTTGTCTATTCTGCAAATTATTTCTTTGAGAATTCCTATAGATTTGCCAGGCAAAATTTCTACTTAATGAAACCATGTCTACTTTATCATGTGGCTACAAATACACCCAAACCTCATCCTAAATAAGGGATTCTAGCACCTTGCCAACCACTGAAGTCAGTCTAACTGTTCTATAATTTCCTTTTTCTTGCCTCTCTCCCTTCTTATAGAGTGGAGTGACATTTGCAATTTTTCAGTTCTCCAGAACTATTCCAGAATCAGGTGATTCTTGAAAGATCACTGCTACTGTCTCCACAATCTCTTCAGCTACCCCTTTCAGAATCCAGTGCTGTAATCCATCTGGTCCAGGTGTCTTATTTACCTGCAGACCTTTCAACTTGCCAAGCACTTTCTTTTTAGTAATAGCAACTACATTCACTTCTACCACTGACAAATTTCTGGCAAGCAGCTGATTTCTTCCACAGTGAAGAATAATGCAAAATACTTCCTGAGTTCATCAGCCATTTTTGACCCTGCATTGCTATCTCTGCAGCGTCATTTTCCGATGATGACTCTCATCTTTGTTTTACTCTTTATATAATCTTTAAATACTTTTGGTATCCTCTTTTATATTATTGGTTAGATTATCTTCATATTTCATCTTTTCTTTCCTTATTGCTTTTTTGGTTGCCTTCTGTTGGTTTTTAAAAGCTTCCAGTCCTCTCACTTCTGCTATATTATATGCACTCTTTTTATACAGTCTTTGACTTCCCTTGTTAGCCACAGATGCCTGATCCTTCCTTTAGAATGCTTCTTAGGGATAATCTGACCATGTGTCTGCTGACTTACTCCCAGGAACTCCAGCCCTTACTGCTCTTCCATCACCCTCTTCAATCATTCTTAGCCAGCTCCTCTCTCATGTCTCCGCAATTCTCGTTACTCCACTCCGATTTTAGCTTCTCCCTCTCAAACTTCAGGGTGAATGCTATCATATTATGATCACTGCTTCCTCGGGGTTTCTTTACCCTAAGCTCCCTATTCAAATCCGGATCACCCAATCCAGAATTGTCTTTTCCGTAGTGGGCCCAACCACAAGCTGCTCTAAAAAGTCACCTTGTTGGCATTCTTCTAATTTCATCTCTTTGGATCCAGCACCAACCTACTTTTCCCAATCTACCTACATAATGAAATTCCCCATGATTATCATAACATTGAACTTTTTATTTGCCTTTTCAATCTCCCTTTGCAATTTGTATCCCTCATCCTGGCTAATTTGTGTAACTCCCATCAGGGAATTTTCCTCTTGAAGTTTCTTAGCTCTACACTCAAGGATTCTACATCTGATTCCATGTCACTTCTTTCTTAGTATTTGATTTCATTTTTTATCAACAAAGCCACACCAAGCCCCTCTGCCCACCTGCCTGTCCGCTTGATACTGTGTATATCCTTGCATGTTAATATCTCTGCTGTGATTTTCATTCAGCTACAACTCAGTGATGCCCACAATGTCATACCTGAGTGCAAGGGATGACCCAGGAGCAGCATAGCTGGTGAGTTGTTAATTGTGGAGTGAGCTGCATTGCGATATGCAAGGAGGAGATTGGTGAGCTTCTGATTCAGTGTCAATGTAGTGTGTTCTGCTGACATTGCTCACAGTGTGTTCTTTAGAGTCTCGAGAAAGCTTTCCATCAAGCCATTTGTAGTTGGTAGTACGATGTAAGAGTGGTATGTCTTATTCCGTTCATCTTTAGGAATGACTGAAGCTGTTCTGCCACAAACTGGGGTCCATTGCTACTGACTATGTGTTCTGGAACATCAATCCTTGAGAAGACATGTCTCAACACCACAACAATATTCAAGGCTGTATTGGAGGCCACGGGGAACATTTCTGGCCCCCTGTAGCTGCACCTACTACCACCAAGAAATTTGTGCCCATGAATGCTCCAACAAAATGAGCATGAGTCCTCTGCCAGGGCAATGCAGACCATTCCCATGGATGAAGAGCACGGATCTTGGCATTTTCTGGACTTACTAGCATCCCGAGCACTGCATGTGAAGCTCCTCAATCTGCTGATCTATCCCAGGCCAGCAGACAAATCTTTGAACCAAAGCTTTCATATTGACCATGCCTAGATGATCAGCATGTAGCTCCCCCAACACTTTAGCTCATGGCTTAAATGATAAAACATCTCTTAATCCTCACAGAATGCATCTCACGTCAAGGGCAAATCCATCCCGCTGTTGGTAAAAATGGTGGAAATGGAATTTCTACCGCACATTCCAGTTATTTTGGGTGGCAATGTAGACCTGAGACAGCGTGGGGTCTTTTATTGTTTCACTTGGGATCATCTCTGCTGTAACAGGGATAGTTCTGATCTGCCTGATAGAGAATATATCAAGAGGAGTGTCCTCTTTTGTAAATTTTTCAGGTATTTCTTTTGCCAAACTTAAACAGGTCAGTCCGTCAGCATCTCCATGATTAGTTGTGCTCTTGAATTTGACCTTGTAATTATATCTTGCAAGAAACAAAGCCCATCTCTGCATTTGTGCTGCTGCTGATAGTGGACAATCCTTCTGAGGATCAAAAATGGACACCAGTGGTTGATGATCAGTAATGAGGGTAAACTCTCTCCCGTACAAGTACCAATTGAAACATTTTACACTTCAAACCAGATTCAAGTCTTCTTCATCAATCTACGCATGAATTTTCTCTGTAACCGTAAGGGAATGCAAAGCAAAGGTTAAGGGGTGTTCACTTCCGTCACTCACAACAATTGACATGACTGCACCTATAATATAACATGAGGCATCACAGGCAAGTTTCCCTGGATGATACTGATCATGATTTCTGAGTACAGTTTCTGACATCACCAGTTCCTTAGTCCTTTGGAAAGCCACCTCACACTGATTTATCCATTGTTATTTCACTAGTCCGCCCGAAACGTCGACTGTTTATTTATTTCCATAGATGCTGATTGACCTTCTGGGTTTCTCCAGTAGTTTGTATATGTTTGCAGGTGATAACTTCCAATATCTGCAGACTTTCTCATATTTATGATTTTCATTACTATTTCTTCCTTGTCTGTAGTAATTAGTTCAAGGGGTGGAGCTAGGTTTAACAGGAACCTATTGTAGTAATTGACGATCACTGGCCAACTGCTGAAAGGGGCCTGCTCATTTGTATTCACTCCACATTCAGGCTGGGGATGACTACCTTCAGATACCGTGTGAGATCTTTCTCTGTGCTGTGTGATCAAAAATGTGGAACCTGATGTCTCTGCTGTAAATTAAATCCCTCCCCAGTGACTTTCCCCAATATCTTTCCTATTCTGTTATTCAAACAATCATCTACCTTCATCAACCGGTCTTCATTACAGAGTACCATTACCATTACATATTATTGTGCTATTGGTGGGCTTCTGTCATGCTCTCAGTGTCTTCTGCCTTCGCTTTTGCTGTGGGTCTGTTTCCATCAGGAGTGGAAGGCTGGTGTTGAACTCTTAGGTTCTCTGTAAATACACTGTCACTGGAAACACTTGTCTCCACTCTGTCTGTAGGGGCAACTTTTTAGTGATGACATATATACCATTCACATACATCTTACATAATGAATTATGTAAACAAAGAATGCTTCATCAAACAATATTTTTACAATATTACTCAGATGTTGCTGAAATAACACAACATCAATGTGTATGAATTCATACCCACTACTCCCACACCAATCTTTGAGATTTTATTAACCCCGTGACAATTTACATGGGGCTTAGGTAACAATCCAGAGATAATAGTCTTCTCGTTTTTGGTTTCTAATTCGGTTCCTTTCTTCTCAAAGTCCCTCAGCAGAACCTCTTTCCTTGTTCTTCCTACATTATTGGTATCTATATGGATCATCACAACTGGATGCTTCCCCTCCCACTCCAAATTCTTCGGCAGGTCAGATGTGATGTCTCGAACCAGGGCACCTGGCAGGCAACACAGCCTTCAAGACTTCTGATCCTTGCAGCAGAAAATTGTATATATTCCCCTCACTATACTAACCCCAATAACAACTCCATTTCTCTTCTGTCCCCAGTCTTGATTGGCTCCCTGTCCCATGGTGCCACAATTCACTGCTCATCCTTCCTACAGCCCCCCACCCTCATTTTCACAGAGATCAACAATCATAGACCTGTTGGGCAAGCCTTATCTGTTCTTATCTGCTACTCATCTAAGTCTCCTTGCTGAAGCCTATCAAGCTGAAGTCTCAGATCTCCTACACTGGCCCACTCACACAATGACTGTTCCAATATAGCCTCCAGGACCATTCCTCGGTACTATTCATACAAGATGAAAATTATTCCATCATTCAAACTAATATTTATCCCTGAAGTACACAGCCGAAACATTATCACATCGGTTTTGTGGGAATAGGTCAGATGCAGTTTGGCTACTGCATGCCAACACTACAACAGCAACAACTCCTTAAAAATGCAAATCGACTCTAGAGTGCTTTGGGGCATCCTTGGTCTGTGAAATGCAAATCATACTCTCTTAGCAGTAAAGTCAAACTACCTGGCTCCAAATCCTTCTTCAGCATTTATTTACACAGTGCCTTGAACATGGCAGTATTGATGGGAAGGTGAATGGTGAGCTAAACTACCTAGCCAATGGAAATGGCAAAAGGTATCCCTTTGCACCCTATTCAAGTATGAGGCCACCATGGATAATAGAGTACAGGTAAAATTAATTTTTAATGTCTCAAAAAAGTAGAAGTTGTGGAGGATTAATTTGACCAGGGATCTATGTAATCAGGTCATTAGATAATCATGGATTGGTACAGAATATAATCAGAAGGCAAATGGGATCCTGTTTTTTTTTTATATTCAGATAAAAATTGGGTTTCAAATAAATTTTCAGTCCTACAAAGCTCTGGTTAGAGCCCACTGAAATCGGGAAATAATACCTTCAGAAAGATATTTACTATCAAGAGAACTGTATTCAAAAAGATAAATTATGAGGGGAAATTAAATTAACCAGTTTCACATCTCTTGAGACTTAGATATTAAGATTGATTTAATCTAACACTGAGAAATAAATGAGCAGGTGGAAGGTGGAGAGAAAGTAACTCCTAAGTCTTGGACTGGGGGATATTCTCTATTTATTAGAGTTAGGCCTTTTAGGAACAAAAGTAATAAATTACTAAACTTATTAATAACAATTTTCTGGAGAAAATTAAGGTAAGCTATCACCACAAACAATAAAAAGCCAGCTGAGGCGAAACTGACTCGAAGGATGGGTTGAGTGGGTGCATCATAAAACTGAAGTGCAATGTGTTCAGGACAGGATTGGAGATGGAGTTGGTATTGTTGTTGGAGAGGAGCTGATGCAGAAGAGTTTTAACGTCTGTCCACCTAACCCGGGTGAGTGGTTGGATTGCTCCAACTGCTGAGCAGATTTGGTGAGATCAAAGAAGGCCTCAGGCTGAGTGGTCCAATTGTGTTGCCATGATGGAGTCTGGGTCCTAGAGCAAGGAACTATCTGGTGCTTGGATAATTTAAGTGCTGGTCCAGAGAGACTGGAAAGCTCGAGTATCAGGACCGAAGGCGAAGGTCGGCTTCATTTTGCTTGCTCTCCCGTAATGTTCTTTCATCTCTTGGTGGTGAACTGCTCCAGATATTGTACTACTACTGTGCTACTGGGAGCAGATCTAAGGACCCATTCTGGTTCGGAGAACCGTCGCTTGTTTCTAATGTTTGCATGATTGCAATTTTTTCTTTCTCTTTCTCTGTGTAGTGGTTTTGGTCCTTCAATTTTTTTTTTACTGGGTTCTTCAGGTTTCTTGCTTTGTGGCTGCCTGTAAGCAGACAATTGTCAACGGGAAAATGTTCAATGATTGAAAGGTTCACAGCATGTATCCATATACAACTCTGAAATTTGTCTTCTCCAGATAGCCACAAAACAATGAGAGACCATGAAAGGCATTCAGAGAGAAACATCTAACCCACCCCCCTACACAAAAAAGAACAGCATCCAGCTACTGTGCTTCATATAATTTATACATTCTTTGATAATATATGTTCTTTGATTCTTTGAAATACTCCTATAAACAAGATGATCAGAAGAATGAAACTCTCTTTTCTTTGTGGAAATGATGCTGGATGACATGCTAATATTAAATCTGATATTGAAGGATCTTTGTGAAGCAATGATGTCAAAAGGTAGAAGAAAAGGACATATGAAAGAAAGTAAGCTGGTGGATCAGTCATGACCTCAATAAGTAGTGCAACAGCCTTGAGGAGATAAATGCTGTACTTCAATCTCTATTTTTAGCACATGAGCAGTCAGTATCTTGGCCTAGAGCAACTCAAGAGATTACTGCACTACCATTTATTCTCAGTCAAAGATCTGCCAATGATATGCTTTAACGCAAATGTTTTATCACAATAAATATATTCCAGTTTCTAAGATGAGTGTATGGATGGCAAAATCAACATGTTTTAAAGAATCATCATTAGCATAACACTTTTACACAATTAGTATTATTAGGCCTCAGTTTAAAAAAAACTAAATGGTAGATTCAATTAAGACCATAATATATAGGAGCAGAAGCAGGCTATTCAGCCTATTGATCCTGTTCCGCCATTCAATCATGGGCTGATCTAATTCTTCCAGTCATCCCCACTCCCCTCCCTTCTCCCATACCCTTTGATGCCCTAGCTAATCAAGAACCTATCTATCTCTGAATTAATTACACACAATACACCCACAGCCACTTGTGGCAAAAAATTCCACACACTTACCACCCTCTGACTAAAATAATTTCTCCGCATCTCTGTTCTAAATGGACGTCCTGCAATCTAAAGTTGTGCCCTCTGACCTAGACCCCTACCGTGGGAAATAACTTTGCCATATCTAATCTGTTCAGGACTTTTAACATTCGGAATGTTTCTATGAGATCCTCCATTGGTATTAAATTGGTATCCGTCAACAAGGTTGAGATACGTGTATTACTGAAGTGAATTCCATCCACTTCAACATATAATATTGCTTGCTGATTCTAGCTTAATTAGCATTGAGGAAGTACATGTGTGTAAACAAGAATAAGGGCAGTGACAAAATCAAACCCACTTCAATTATCACAGGATGGTGATATTCTTCCGAGCATGCTGCAAAGACTCATTGACGGTACATAGAGCTCAAATGATGAAACCCTTTCCTTGATCCCAGTGAAATCACATTGAAGAGACGAAACCACAATCATTACATTGTTCAGAACTTCGAGCTGCCTGATATAAAATTATGCCATGACTTCATTTTATTGACAGCCTATTAAAAGCAACTGCCGCATTGCAATCGGAGATAAATGCTTGGTTAGACACATTGTTCTTAAATCCAGATGATGAAAACATGTTTTGTTTTGTTTTGAAGAAATTGAGTTAAAAAAAATCAATGCATTTATGGCATATTTCAGAATGACAATCCATAGGCCTACATAAATATTATAGAGACATTTAACTTCCACTTCAGCAACCGGAGAATTTAAATTCAATTAAACACCTTATAACTGGGTGGCCAACCTTTCACATTCCATGCGTCAATTTTTTCACACACGAGTTCAGATGCGCCATACAACTCCTGTACCCCCATTCAATTCTTGTAAAGATATAGACATATTTAGCATTTTACATGATATATTGATTTAATATAAAAACAAGATAAACATTACTTACCTTAATGAGCCTTTTAACAAATATATTTTGTCTTCTTTTGATTTCTTCCTTTTTTCCTGTTCATTGAACTCACATTTACTACCACTTTCTGTTTTTCCTCTGCTCATTTTCTTTTGCACTGTGATGGGTAACTGAATGTAAAAACAAGGCTTAATTTTCGAAAAAGTACGAAACTGCAAATGTTCACGAAAGCCGAACAAAGCACAACTCCTTTACGCACCAGAGTCAATTGTAAACTGACTGGCAAAAACCTGCGACGCACCACTGGTGCAGATGCCTGGCGCCTCAGGATCAAACAAGTATCAGACGTGTATCGAACAGTTATGGAACGACTTCTTTCCTAGTTTGACTCACTGAGCATTTTTTAAGAATTGAAAACAGATTAATGGGAAAAAAGATAACATTCGCCAAAAGATGTGCATGAAATTATAAAATCACTAAAAATAATTGCTAAATTTTAGATTTATTCTCAGTAAAACCCATGTCTAGCTCTAAGCTACTTGAATTCCTGTTATAGATTTTTTTTCTACAAATCGGTTTTTGGTTAATACTTTTTGCATGAGTAGACTTACTTTTTTATTATTATCACTGGGGTGCAATGCGCCACTTCTAACTGTTCAATGCGCCACTTTTGGCGCATGCACCTTAGGTTGGCCATCCCTGCCTTATAACAAGAAAACTTGAGACTTTCTAGTACCTATGGAGGCACAGTAAATTTGTAGTGTGCAGTAGAACGACAGATCTGTTTCTCATCCATTACTGCCTGAATTTTATGGTGTTTAACATGCTGTAAAGGACTTTGTTCACTTACTTCCTAATTGTAGAGTGCTTGAAAGAGCAAGTGTCATTTACTGGATGATTTAATGGGTCACAGGGGAGTGAGGTTTAGGAGTGAAGAGCATCACAGGGAGAGAGACTTTGCACACTGTGGTATCAGCTTATCAGAGGGATAGGGATGGAATTGTGACCAGCTGTGGGGTGTGGTACTCCCTTGCAGGGGCCGGGATTGCATTCGGGTTAGGGGAAGTGTTGATCACGATCGTAGTGTTTGGGCTGGAGTTATAGATCATAAACGTTAGGAGGGTGAATGAAGGGACCACAACCGTGCTGTGGGTCGTCCCCAGCCTGGCCGCGAAAGGAGGAGGTTTGTGCGGCTAGCAACCTCATCCAAAAAAAAAACCTAGAGCTACAGAACCACCAAGAGAAACTCTGGAGACCTCATCCCTGGGAGAATAAGGATCCCTGAAGATGGGCTACTCCTGGGGGCAACTTGAAAGACTTGCTCGGGATAGAGGACTCTGGCGAGCTGCTGTTGTTGCCCTGTGCCCCAGCAGGGGCATTGGGCTTAAATAAGTAAGTAAGTGCAGGGCCCACAGAAGAGGTACTGTGAGGGATAAGCTTTTATCCTTTCAATGGAATCTCTTGAATGGTGTCCCCAGTCAACCGTCTCCACAGTTTCACAAGGAAGGCTTCACTTACAAGGCTCCCGGTTGTGTCCGCTCCATTCACTTTTGCATTAAGCAATCTGTTGGAAGCCTTTGAGGAAATAACAGGCAGGATAGACAAAGGAGAATCAGTGGATGTTTTTTATTTCGATTTTCAGAAGGCCTTTAACAAGGTGCCATACATGAGGCTGCTTAACAAGATAAAAGCACATGGTATTCCAGGAAAGATACTAGCATGGATAGAAGATTGGCTGACTAGCAGGAAGCAAAGAGTGGGAATAAATGGTGCCTTTTCTGATTGGCTTCTAGTGACTAATATTGTTCTGAAGGGGTCGGTGTTAGGACTGCTACTTTTTACGTTATATGTCAATGATTTGGATGGAGTTGATGGTTTTGTGGCCAAGTTTGCAGATGATATAAAGATAGTTGGAGGGGCAGGTAGTGTTGAGGAAGTGGGATATCTGCAGAAGGAGTTAGACAGATTGAGAGAATGGACAAAGAAGTGGCAGATGGAAAACAGTGTAGTGAAGTGTCTCATGAGACCATGGATTTGCGCCTTGGAAGGTTTCCAGGACACAGGCCTGGGCAAGGTTGTATGGAAGACCAGCAGTTGCCCATGTTGCAAGTCTCCCCTCTCCACACCACCAACGTTGCCCAAGGGAGGTGCATTAAGACCCATACAGCTTGGCACCGGTGTCGTTGCAGAACAATGTGTGGTTAGGTTCCTTGCTCAAGGACACACATGCTGCCTCAGCCAAGGCTCGAACTAATGACCTTCAAATCGCTAGACGAAAGCCTTAACCACTTGGCCACATGCCAACACAGTGTATGGTCATGCATATTGAGAGAAAGAGTAAAGACATTGACTATTTTCTAATTGGGGACAAAATTCAAAAATCAGAGGTGCAAAGGGACTTGGCAGTCCTCATGCAGGATTCCCTAAAGGTTAACTTGCAGGTTGAGTCAGTGGTAAGGAAGGCAAATGCAATGTTAGCATTCATTTCAAGAGGACTAGAATACAAAAACAAGGCTGTAATGCTAAGGCTTTATAAGGCATTGGTCAGCTTACACTTGGAGCATTGTGAACAGTTTTGGGACTCTTATTTTAGAAAAGATGTGCTGGCATTGGAGAAGTCCCAGAGGAGATTCATGAGAATGATCCCAGGAATGAAAGGGTTAATGTATGAGGAGCATTTGATAGCTCAGGGCCTGTACTCACTGGAGTTTAGTAGAATGAGGGAGGATCTCAGGGAGTGCATTTGAATTTAAAAGGCCTAGATAGAGTAGATGTGGAGAGGATGTTTCCTATAGTTGGGGTGTCTATTCCGAAGGTACAGCCTCAGAATGAGGAACATCCATTTAGAAAAGTGATGAGGAAAAATTTCTTTATCTGGAGGTTGGTGAATCTATGAAATTCATCGCCACAAACGGCTGTGCAGGCCAAGGCGCTGGGTAAATTTAAGGCCATAGTTGATAGGTTGTTCATTAATCAGGGTATCAAAGGTTATGGGGAGAACACAGGAGAATGGGGCTAAGAGTGATAATAAATCAGCCATGATAGAATGGCAGAACAGATTCGATGGGCTGAATGGCTGAATTCTGCTCCTATATCTTATACTGTTATGGCCTTATTAAGATCACAGAAGAAACATCCAGGAATTCATGGAATACTATTGAATGTTGCTGTGTGTGACTGACACTACATTGCTTTGTGTGTCAGACGTGTGGTAGATATGGAAGAAGCATGCAGATGTTGTGCAGCAGGAAACAAAATTACATTCCACAAATAACTATTCAGTGGGAAGTCATTGAATTGCAGACATTATCATAATAGCTTCTGATAGAATTTGAAGAACTAAAAATTAATAAGGGTGACCAAGAATCTGTGGATCATTGCAATTTTCCAGTTAGCTTATGCATTTTGGAGGAGAAAAATCAAACCTCCTCTCCGAGTGTAGAAAGTTGGTGTTTTAAAAGCAGCAGTGTTGTGGTTGATTATAAATTGTTCTCTGAAATTGCCCAAAAACAGAAAATTATAGAGCAGTTATGATTATGGTGGTTGCTGGCATTTTCACTAAGACTCACGCCTAGTGAAGAATTAAAGGGGATTGTCATCCTTCCTTGATCTTGAACAGGGTGAAGCTGTAAAAAAAAACTGCATCACCATGGTGAAGTTTAAAGCACTAAACTGAAATAGGAGTATTTTCTATGTCTCCTTGACTAAGAATGCTCATTTAATCAAACCAATTATATCATCACTGAGGCATTGTAACATGTGTGCTGCTGTTCTGCAGAAATCATATGCTAATTTTATTACTTATCAGAACAGCATTTACACTTTAAAGGTACATCATTGGTTAAGAAATTAGAAAGGTCCTAAGACTGTGAAAGCCGATCAGAACATGCTCTGTTGGTTATCAATAATACTCAATTCTACATTGTGAATTCTGTAATGTAATGTAAAGGGGAAAAACCCAATGTACATTAAATGTTAATGATGTAACATATCAACTGCTGCCTGTGAAGTGACTTAGATCCATTCTAATTTGCCTGCCCGGAGTATCAAATCCACAGCAGAAGCAATCTCATTGGCTATTCACTCAACCCTTGAACACCTGGACAGCAAAGATGCGTACATCAGGATGCTTCTTATCATCTCCAGCTCAGCATTCAATACTGTCATCCCCTCAAATCTAGTCAGTAAGCTCCAAGGCCTTGGCCTCAATACCTCCTTGTGCAATTGGATTCTGGATTTCCCCACTTGTAGAGCCCAATCAGTTCAGATTGGCAACAATACCTTTGCCATGATCTCCACTGGCACAGGTGCACCGGAAGGCTATGTGCTTAGCCCACGGCTCTAATCATTTTACACTTATGACTGTGTGGCTAATCACAGGTCCAATGTCAAATTCAATCTTGTTGATGACACCACTGTCGTGGGCCGAATCAAACGTGGTGATGAATTAGCGTATAGGTGGGAGATTAGAAATCTGGCTGAGTGGTGTCATAACAACAAACTCTCACTCAATGTCAGCAAGACAAAGAAACTGATCATAGACTTCAGGAAAAAGAAACTAGGAGACCATGAGCCAGTCCTCATCAGAGGATCAGAGGTGGAAGGAGTTAGCAACTTTAAATTCCTATTTGTTGCTATTTCAGAGGACATATCCTGGGCCCTGTAGGTAAGTGCAGTTCCGAAGAAAGCATGGCAACCCTTCTGTTTCCTTAGAAATTTGCAAGGAGTTGGCATGACATCTGAAACTTTGAGAAACTTCTATAGATGTATAGAGGAGAATATATTGATTGGCTGCATCACAGTCTGGCATGGAAACATCAATGCCCTTGAATGGAAGATCCTACAAAAAAATAATGGTTTCAGCCCAGTCTACCATGGGTAAAGTACTACCAATAACTGACACTATCATAGGAAAGCAGCATCCATCATCAGGGATCACCACTGCCCACGACGTGCTCTCTTCTCACTGCTGCCATCAAAAAGAAAGTCCAAGAGCATCAGGACTTGCACCGTCAGGTTCAGAAATAGCTACTACCCCTCAACCAATCAAGCTCTTGAACAAAAGGGGCTAACTTCACTCAACTTTTTCTCTTCGGGTCAAGAAGACAGCATTAAGAGGCTAAGGAATTCCAGCGAGAAGACATTTTAGTTCTCGGAGTAGGAGAGAGGCCAGACTGCGCAGGCGCGTGACGTCAGCCAGTTGAGCGCTAACAGTTTAAAAAGAGGAAGGAAGTCGCAGACTTTTTCTCTTCAGATCAAGAAGACAGCGGTAAGAGGCTAAGGATTTCCAGGGAGAAGACATTTTAGTTCTCGGAGAAGGAGAGAGGCCAGACTGCGCTGGCGCATGACGTCAGCCAGTTGAGCGTGAACAGTTTAAAAAGGAAGCCGCCATATCCAGCGGGCAGCGTCGGAGCGGGCTGTGGAGTGAGAGGGTGCAGAGTGAAAGGGCTTTGGCTCAACGGGCTTCGGCGGAGACGGGAAGAGGCTTCCTCCGACCGTTGAGTCTCATAGTAACAGAGTAAGTTACAGTTTTTTTGGTATTTAGTACAAACAGTAGCATTAGAAGTATGCATCTAGGATTAGTGTTGTGCTTGGAGTGCCAGATGTGGGGACCCTGGGAGACTCCCAGCCTCCCCAAGGATTACATCTGCACCAGGTGCACTGAGATGATGCTCCTGAAGGACCGTGTTAAGGAGATGGAGATGGAAATTGATGACCTTTGGCTAATTAGGGAAAATGAGAAGGTGATAGATACTACCTATAGAGAGGTAGTGAATAGCACCCCTGTGACAGTCCCCCTCAGAAATCGATATATCGTTTAGGATACTGTTGAAGAGGCAGACCTGACAGAGGAGGACCACAGTGAACGAGACTCTGACATTCTGCCCAGTGCCGAAATCAAGAGAGCAAGAAGAAATGCCGTAGTTATAGGGGATTCTATCGTAAGGGGGGGCGGACAAGAGATTCTGCGAGCCGGACAAGGATACCTGGATGGTGTGTTGCCTCCCTAGTGCCTGGGTACGGGATGTCTCAGATCGAGTCCAGAGTATTCTGAGGAGAGAGAGCGAGCAGCCAGAAGTCTTGGTACATGTTGGTATCAATGACATAGACAGAAAAAGAGAGGAGGTCCTGAAGATAGATTACTGGGACCTAGGAAGAAAATTGAAAAGCCGGACCTCCAGAGTAATAATATCAGGATTGCTGCCTGAGCTGCGCGCTAATGATGGTAAGAATAGCAGAATTAAGCAGATGAATGTGTGGCTAAGTAACTGGTGCAGGGGGCAGGGCTTCAAATTCTTGAATCATTGGGATCTATTTTGGGGAAGGTATGACTTATGCAAAAAAGATGGGTTACACCTGAACTCAAAAGGTACTAATATCCTGGCGAGATTGTGTAATATAGCTGTTAGGGAGGGTTTAAACTAAGTTGGCAAGGGGGAGAAAACCAAGGTGTTAGGGTCAAGGAAGAGGAAAATAGAAATAAGTCAAAAATACTGTGCAGCAAAGATGGAAAGAAGGACAGGCAGGTGAATATACAGGATAATTTGCTGCAAATTAGAAATATAGCAAAATCAGCAACAGATACTGATCTAAATCTACTGTACTTAAATGCATGCAGCATTAGAAATAAAGTGGATGACCTTGCTGCACAGCTGCAGGTTAAAAGATATGACATTGTGGCCATCACCGAGTCATGGCTAAATGATGGATGTGATTGGGAGCTGAATATCCAAGGATACACAGTGTATAGGAAAGATAGGAAGGTAGGTAAAGGCGGTGGTGTGGCCCTGATGGTAAGTAACGATATCAAATCAATAGAAAGAAGGGACATAGGATCAGAAGAGGTAGAATCCTTATGGGTAGAATTAAGAAATGGCAAGGGTAAAAAGACACTAATAGCAGTTATATACAGACCTCCAAACAGCAGCCGGGATGTGGACTACAAGTTGCAGCTGGAAATAGAAAAAGCGTGTTAGAAGGAAAATGTCAAGATAATTATGGGGGATTTTAATATTAAAGTGGATTGGGAAAGTCGGGAAGGTAATGGATCTCAGGAGAGGAAGTTTGTAGAATGCCTACAGGATGGCTTTTTGGAGCAGCTTGTCCAGAAGCCCACCAGGGGACCGGCTGTTTTGGATTGGGTGCTGTGTAACAAACCTGAGGCAATTAGGGAGCTGGAGGTAAAGGAACCCTTTGGAAGTAGTGATCATAATATGATTGAGTTCAGTTTCAAATTTGAAAAAGGGAAGCTGGTATCAGGTGTATCGATATTTCAGTGGAACAGGGGAAATTACAGCGGTGTGAGAGAGGAACTGGCCCAAGTCGATTGGAAAAGTAAGCTAAATGGAGGGACGGCAGAGCAGAATTGGATGAAATTCCTACAAGAAATAAGGAAAATGCAGGAAAAATATATTCCAAGAAAAAAGAAAATCATGAATGGAAAAATGGCACAAATGTGGCTAATGAGAAGAGGTTAAGGCAAAAATAAAAGCAAAAGAAATGGCGTACAAGGAAGCAAAAATTAGTGGGAAAAATGAGGACTGGATGACTTTTAAAAACTTACGGAAGGAAACTAAGAAAGTCATCAGGAAAGAAAAGATGAATTATGAAAGGAAGTTGGCGATTAACATAAAAAAGGATACTAAGAGTTTTTTTAAATATATGAAGAGTAAAAGAGTGACAAGGGTAGATACGGGACCGATTGAAAATGATGCTGGAGAAATTAAAATGGATAACAAAGAGATGGTGGAGGAACTGAATGAGTATTTTGCATCAGTCTTCACAGTGGAAGACATGAGCGATATACCTGATTGCCAGAGGTATCAGGGAATAGAATTAGGTACAGTCAAGATTACTAGAGAGAAAGTGCTTGGGAAGCTAAGTGGACTAAGAATAGATAAGTCTCCCAGTCCGGATGAGGTGCACCCAAGGGTTCTGAAGGAGGTGGCTTTGGAGATTGTGGAAGCTTTGAAAATGATCTTCCAGGAATCAATAGACTCTGGCATGGTTCCGGAGGACTGGAAGGTCGCAAATGTAGTTCCACAATTTAAGAAAGGAAGGAGGCAGCAAAAAGAAAATTACAGACCTATTAGTCTGACATCGGTAGTTGGAAAGATATTGGAGTCAATCCTCAAGGACGAGGTTATGAAATACCTCGAGGTGCATGACAAGATAGGCCGAAGCCAGCATGGTTTCATGAAGGGAGGATCCTGCCTCACCAACCTATTGGAATTTTTTGAGGTAATCTCGAATAAGATTGATAAGGGAGAGGCTGTGGATGTGGTGTATTTGGATTTTCAAAAGGCCTTCGATAAGGTGTCGCATATGAGGCTGCTTAATAAGATGAGAGCCCATGGAATTATAGGAAAGATATTGAAATGGGTGGAGCATTGGCTGATAGGCAGAAAGCAAAGGGTGGGAATAAAGGGATCCTATTCTGATTGGTTGCTGGTTACTAGTGGCGTTCCGCAGGGGTCGGTGTTGGGCCCGCTTCTTCTTACGATGTATATCGATGATTTGGGATGGTTTTGTGGCTAAGTTTGCGGATGACACCAAGATAGGTGGAGGAGCAGGAAATGTTGAAGAAACGGAAAGGTTGCAGAGAGACTTAGTCAGTTCAGGAGAGTGGGCAAAGAAATGGCAGATGAGATACAACGTTGACAAATGTACGGTTGTACATTTCGGAAGAAGAAATAATCGGGCAGATTATTATTTAGATGGGGAGAAAATTCAAAAATCGGAAGTGCTAAGGGACTTGGGGGTCCTCGTGCAGGATACCCTAAAGGTTAACCACTAAGCTGGATCGGCGGTAAGGAAAGCGAATGCTATGTTGGCATTCATTTCAAGAGGAATAGTGTATAAGAGTAAGGAGGTGTTGATGAGGCTCTATGGGGCATTAGTGAGACCTCATTTGGAATATTGTGTGCAGTTTTGGGCCCTCTATCTTAGAAAGGATGTACTGATGTTGGAGAGAGTTCAGAGAAGATTTGTGAGGATGATTCCTGGAATGCAGGGGCTAACATATGAGGAGCATCTGTCAGCTCTTGGACTGTATTCATTAGAGTATAGAAGAATGAGAGGGGATCTCACAGAAACATTTCGAATGTTGAAAGGGTTGGACAGAGTAGATGTGGAAAGGTTGTTTCCCTTGGTGGGTGAGTCCAGGACAAGAGGCCATAGTCTTAGAATTAGAGGGTACCCAGTTAAAACAGAGATGAGGAGAAATTTTTTTAGTCGTGGATTTGTGGAATTTGTTGCCACATACAGCTGTGGAGGCCCGATCATTGAGGGTGTTTAAGGAGGAGATTGACAGGTATCAGGGGATATGGGGAAAAAGCCGGAAATTGGAACTAGATGGGTGAATAGTTTAGCTCATGGGGGAGCTGCGGAGCAGACTCGATGGGCTGAATGGCCTACTTCTGCTTCTTTGTCTTGTGATCTTGTGAATTTCACTTGCCCCATCATTGAGATATTCCCACAATCAATGGACTCACTTTCAAGGACTCTTCTATCTCATGTTCTCGATATTTATTTCTTATTTATTTATATCTGCATTTGCACCGTTTACTGTCTTCTGCATTCTGGTTGAATGCCTTAGTTGGGCAGTTATACTTTGACCCTGTCATAGTTACTGTGCTACAGATGCCCAAAAGAAAATTAATCTCAGGGTTATATATAGTAACATATATATACACTTTGATATAAAATTTACTTTGAACTTTAAACTTTGAAATGATATAAACAGATCTCATTAAAGGCTGTTGATTTGAAAACCCATTTCCTCCTTCACATATCTTGCCTGACTCTGGGTTTTTCAGCAGTTTCTATTTCTATTTCAGATTTCCAGCGACGTAAAGATTTTGTTCTTTCTGCTCTAAGATGACTGGCTTTGATTTTTTTAAATGTGCTGTTGAAAGCACATACTGTCCCTTTTGTTATTGATAATTTGCTTCTGTTCTTTTGTGTAGGCTTTTATCATGGAAGGTTAAAATGTGGAGATTCAATTATCTTCTACTTCTGTTATTTAGGGAGATACTTAACAAAATTATATTTGAATAATGGAGGGTTCATTGTTAAACAATCATTGAAGTTCACATTTGACAAGGATTATGAATCGTCTATATACACCTTCTACTGCAGTAAATTAAACCTGTCACTAGAGTAAGTAGTTGGCCGATTGCAAGATAATCCTGTACATCATTTACATTTTCTGCATAGATCTTTAAGCATTGATCAAAGATTGTCTTTTGTGCTGAATGGGACTCAATTATTTAAAACAATACGTTTTTGAACTTGGAGGGATAATATCACCAGCCATGTAACAATCTAGGCACAATTTCAGGAAAATCTGCACTTTCTTTGTAAACAGGCACAAATTATATGATGTCATTCTTAAGAAATGACAATGCAATTAACTTGTACTGATTACATGTTAACAGTATAAATGCAGTACTCTGCATTTAGATCAACAAAACAAACTGTTATCTTGCTGTCAGTGAACAGAGCAAGAGGAAATCTTCAGTTTTGCCAATCAAAATTTGCATCAGTGGTAAACCAAAGAGAAAAAAAAAATATGCTCTTTGGTTCACATTAGCTATAACAATCAACTCCCTCAAGCTCAATTGGTTTAGTCGATTTCAATAACAGCATTATTACTGAACCTGGAAGTTATGCGAATGATAAACCAAACAGTGATTCTCATTGATTGTCACCAATTTCCAGGAAGTCCATATATGTGGATTGCAGATAAAAACAGGATTATGCATGGTTATGACACTGCTTGTGGACAAATACTCACAGTTCTGCTGGAAATTCAGAATCTGATTAAAAGGGATTAGCATGGATTTGTGTCTGGAAAGCCATGTTTGATGAACCCTTTAGAGTCTTTTGAAGAGTAGGTAGGTGAAGTTAGGGCTGTAGATGGTGTTTATTTGGACTTCAGGAATGTTTGGAAGGTTACGCCCATGGAATCCAGGGACAACTAGTAATGAGGATTCAAAATTGCCTTGGAGGCAGGAAGCAGTGGATGGTGGTTGAAGGTTGTTACTCAGATTAGAAGTTGCACTGGTCTGTGTTGGAATTCATATTATTTGTTATTTATATAAATGATTTGGATGCAAATGCACAAGACTTGAAGTTTACAGATGACGCAAAATTAGAAGGTGTTGCTGATCATGAAGAAGGTTATTGTAGATTACTGAGGATTCTTGAGCAGCTAGGGAAGTGGATTGAGGAATGTTAAATTGAATTGGAAACAGAAAAGTCAAACCAACATAGGACTTATATTGATAGGTCATAGGGTGTGTATTAGAACAGATGGATATAAGATTACAAATGCATAGCTCATTAACAGTGGGATCACAAGTGGACAGTGTAATGAAGAAAGAGTTTAACATAGTGACCTTCCTCAGTTAGGACATTAAATATATTACAGCTGGGGCATTATTTTACAGTTGTATAAGTCTCAGTGAGGCAGCACTTGGAGTACTGTGTATAGCTTTGGTCACCTTGTTATCAGAAAGAGATGGTTAAACTGGAATGAGTGCAAAAAGTATTTACAAGCATGTTACCAAGAGTAGAAGGCTTGAGTTATAGGGAGAGTTTGGCTGGGATAAATCTTTATTCCTTGGAACATGGGAGAATGAGAAGTGACCTATTGATATTTATACAATCACGAGGGGCATAGAAAAGTGGATGGTAGCAGCCTTTTCCACAGGGCAGGAGAGGTCCAAGAATATCATTTAAGAAGCTCTTGGAAAGGTACACACAGGGGTGGTCTTGGAGGGATATGGATCAAACAAAGGAAATTGGGACTGGTTGTGTTTACACCATGCACCATGGACTTCTGGTGAAGGGCCTGTATCTATGCTGGTTTGACCTTTGACTCTAATCTGTTAAGATTTTCCATGTGATCTCACAATGACAACTGATTGCTTGTGTTGTAACAAATATTCGTTGAACCAGGTTACAGAAAGTAAGTAATGTCTTCAGAAGAGAAGGGTCTGGGGCAATTATATAAAAAAGCACCAATGTATACTTATGAAAATAGCAGATAACCCAAGGTGTTCTTTACAGTTGATGAGGATATCTTTGGATAATAAGAAAAGAAAATTTATCACCTCATATGTAACATGACTAATATGCATTTATGGAACAAAAGCAACGCAAGAGATTTGCATCAAGCTTGATGTTGTGGCCCTGTTATGATCTGAAGCTGTGTCTGATCATAACAGAAGCATGGGCAATCAAAGAAAAAAAGACACCCAAATAAAAACAAAGGTAGAAAAAATTTTTAAAAATTGAACAGAAGTCAAGAAGGACTGTCACTAAAAGAAAAGGAAAATATTTGTCTCCAAACAAATAATCCAAGAATGGGAACAAAAGAACGAAAACAAAAAATGACAAAATAATCAAACAGATAATTAAATATTGGATGCTTGTTAGAACTTGACATGAAAAGTAAATAAATTTTAAATGAAATTTAGAACCCTTGGAATTAAGGCTAGAATACAGCCGTTAATGAGATTGCATAAATTATTTGAATTAGTATGTACTGCATATTTAAATATTAGCTGTGGTTAAACTGAGCTGATCACGATAACCATATACATTCATTATTTCTACTAGTTTAATGAAGTTTATGATTGTTGTTTGTTAGCAATTAGTTCTTTGGGGTGTGGCTGTAAGGGTGCGGTGGGGGGGGGAATAATAATTGTGTATACTGTCTGTAATTGATCAGAGTAGACTGGTGAATGGATATGACTTTCATAACATCATTAAGCAAATGGAATACCTGAGCCAATCAACAAAGTTAAATCTACAAATATAGATTTGTTGAACTAATGAGAATCCACTGGCCTACAAGCATATTTAAAATTGCAAAATTTGCATCAAAATTAAGCCAAAGAGAAAACAAGTAATGAATTATCCTCTTTATGTAAATTAGCTATAACTCAGCTCCTGCATGTTCAACAAGAACAGAGCCGGTTTTGAGGAAGTGTCACCAGCACAAAACATTATCCAGTTTCTCTTTCCACAGACATTGTTTGACTGTTTCCACCAGCATTTCTGCTTATATTTCAAATTCCAACTTTTGCAGTTTTATTTGTTTTCCACATTTCAGATTATATTTTGTGATATAATTCCAACCGAGATGTGAAACCCAGTAAACCTCAGCCAGCTATAACACATTGCTCAAATAGTCTATTGAAATTCAGCTGTGGAAATTAAACATCCCATATATCAAACATATCACATCCTTCGTCCCCCAGAGTTATGAAGGCGCTTTCTACCAAATGCACTTCTCAATTTTGTACATTTTCTTCTGCCATAATTAAATTCAATCATGGATAAACCACAGTCTACCAGCAAGCACACAGATATCAGAGACGGAAACAGTGGGAATGATGACAGTGAATGATAGTGATTGTGGTTTTGGAATTTGAAGTGTAGTATAGAAAGAGATTACTGCACTATATTTTAATGATTATGAACACTATTGCAAATGAAGAAAATCATAAATTGAAGAAAACAATTGATCAGGAGGATCTATCTACCCTAAAAAAAAAGTCAATTTTGAGTAAACTATAGTGCTGAATAGCCTCTTTGGCATCTTATGTGATTTACAAATCCAGTTGAAAGCCCTGGGAATAGAACTCTCATAATATTTTGACATTTTGATTTATTATACTGTTTAAGCTTCCTGATCACCATAATCTGCTTTTGTTCATAATATGATAACTGGTAATTAACAAGAAAAGAAAGCTTTTGACAATGTTAAACATACAATCTTCCCTTTTCCCACTTTAAGTCAAAAGGTTACTTGTGTTTTTTTTTAAGGGACAATATAAGAGGGAAGAATATTTGCAAAATGAGAATGAATACATCATGCAATATTTTAAAAATAAACTCATTGGCAATTTGATTAAACATTATCAATTATCTGCATATTTTTGCAATATTTGTCAAATCTCAGAACACTATAAACTGGAGTCTGAGGAGTGGCTACAGGGTTGCTTCGAGTTGGTAGACTGAGCAGCGTTCAAGGACTCATCAAAAGATCTGAACGAATACGCTATGGGTGTCACAAACTCTTTTAAAACAGTCAAAGCAGTTGTAGATGAGTGTGTCCCCAAAAAATCATTCAGTCTTCCCTAAACTGAAGCCCTGGATGAACCATGAGATCCACAATCTGGCGACATGAAGTCCAGGCACGATTTCTGAAAAGTCATTTCACTTGTTTAGTTGCAATTCCAGACCTAACTTGAATCACTGAATGATGCCTGACAGCGGTGGGAGGGCTTAAATGCTATCACCCTCTACAAAGTGAATCCTAGCAACATAGGAGGCAAAGTGCTTAGCTCCCAGATAAGCTCAATGCCTTTTCTGTTTGCTTTGACCATCTAAACATAGAGGCACCTTCACAAACTTTCACAGCCCCGGATGACCCTGTGATTTCAGTCTCCGAGGGTGGCGTCCTTCAGGAGAGTGAACCCAAGGAAAGCATCTGTCCCAAATGGGCTACCTGCCCAAGTACCAAAGACCCATGCTGGTCAACTGGCCAGAATGTTCACCGACAAACTTAACCTCTCGTTTCAACAGTTTGGGACACCCACCTGCTTGAATCAGGTTTCAATTATATCAGTGCCTATGAAGAACATGGTAATCTGCCTCAATGATTATCATCCAGTTGTACTTACATCCACTGTGATGAAGTACTTTGAGAGATTGGTGATGAAACATTTTGACTCCTGCCTGAGAAGAGTCTTTGATCCACTCCAATTTGCCTACTGGCACAACAGGTCAACAGCAGATGCCATTTTATTAGTTCTTCACTAAATCCTGGAACATCTGAACAGTGAAGATACACACATCGGTATGCTCTTCTTTAACTGTAGCTTGGCATTCAGTACTACCAACCCCTCAAAACTAATCAATAAGCTTCAAGTCCTAGGCCTCAATACCACCTTGTGTAACTGGATCCTCGCTTTCCTCAGTTGCAGATCCCATTCAATTCGGATTGACAACCACATTTCTTCCACAATCTCCCTCAGCACAGGTGCACCATAAGGCTGTGTGCATAGCCCACTGCTCTACTCTTTTCATTTTTCTCACCGTGAGGCTAAGCACAGCTCTAATGCCATATTTAAGTTTGCCAACAACACCACCTTTAGCTGAATCAAAAGTGGTGATGGATCAGCATATAGGGAGGTTTGAAAATCTGGCTGAGTGGTGGACACAGCCAGAACATCTCACTCGATGTCAGCAAGATCAAGAAGATGATTATTGACTTCAGGAGGAGGAATCTGGATGTCTATGAGCCAATCCTCATCATGGCTCAGAGTTAGACAGGATCAGCAACTTTAAATTCCTCGGTGTTATCATATCAGAGTACCTGTCCTAAGTGCAGCACAGAATGCCATTATGAAGAAAGCATGGCAACGCCTCAACTTTCTTAGGGATTTGTGAAGATTTGGCATGTCATCTAAGACTTTGACAAACTTATATAGATGTGTGATGGAGAGTATATTGACTGGTTGCATCATGGCGTGGAATGAAAACACCAGTGCCTTTGTACGGAAAAGCTTATAAAAAATAGTGGATATGGCCTTGTCCATCACAGATAAAGCCCTCCCAACTACTTAGCATATCTATTCAGAGTGTTGTTGCAGGAAAGCAGCATGGATCATCAAGGATACCCAGCATCCTGGCTATGCTCTCTTCTGGCTGCTGCCATCAGGAAGAAGGTACAGGAGCCTCAGGACCTGCACCACCATGTTCAGTAACAGATATTACCCGTCAACCCATCAGGTTCATGAAACTATGGGGAGAACTTCACTCAACTTCACTTGTCCCTTCACTGAACTGTTCCCACAACTGATAGAGACACTTTCGAGGTCTCATCATCTCATGTTCTTGAATTATTGCTTACTGATTTATTATTATTACTATTTCTTTTTTTACTCTTTCATTTTATATTTGTACAGTCTGCTGTTTTTTTTGCACGTTGGTTGTACATGCTTTTAGGTGCAGTCTTCCATTGATTCTATTGTATTTCTTGTATTTACTGTGATTGCCCGCTAGAAAATGAATCTCAAGGTTGTGTATGGTGACCTATATGTATTTTGAACTTTGAACACCAACAAATACAAACTGGTTTCTTTAAGTTCAGTAATGACATCAATTGATCAATCACATTTTCCTGTTTCTTCACCATTCCTAAGAAAATGAATGCTTTGCTATCACTTTTATATTGGCAAACTTAATTGGAAATTCTTGGTGTCTCTGAATGGTCCTTAACTGAAGAATGTGGCAATATTTCTTAACCAATCTCTACTAGTCATAACTGGGCTTGATTTAGAAATGTTTGCAAACATTTCTGTGAGCAGATGTTCGTAAAGCAAGGGTGAAAAGAAAAAAAAAATACAAAAAAATATAAATGCTATAAGTATTCCCAAACTAAAATCTCCATAATTTTAAAATGTTATTACATAGAGAATAGAAACATAGAGGAGTGTAACACAGGAACAGGCCCTTCAGCCCATGATGTCTGTGTCAAATACAATGCTGAATTAAACTAAATCTCTTCAACTTGCACGTGACCCATATCCTTCAATTCCCTGAACTTCCTGGGTCTATCTAACAGACTCTTAGATGTCATTATTATATCAGCTTCTCACCTGTCAGCCTTTCCCAGGCTGCTTTCATTTTCTGCGTAAAATAAAACCTGCTCCACACATCTCCTTTAAACTTGCCCCCTTTCACCAAGTCAACTATACGGCAGTTGTTGTACAGTTTAAATTTGCTAGGCAGAAGCAATCAGCTCACCATGTCAAATGGAACAGAGTTTACTCTTTTTCTTTCACACGTGCATGTTTGAATCTGTGAAGAAGCATTCCTAATGTCAAGTGATCATGCTGACACATTGAAATCTAATCCTTTTATATAATAAGATGTGACTAGAAAGAGATTTCATAATGAGACTAGTGTTTCATAACTGCTGTATTTGAAGATCATCAGGACTATAATTCAATTGCTGAATCATACATATCAGAAACAATTATTCTTATTGATTAAAATGAAACCATTTTAAACCTACTCTTAAAGGATCAAATTCAACTGATATGATTGCACCAATTTAAGTTGAAAGGAAAATTGGATGTTGACTTCCAATCTGAGCGTTGTTGTCTAGGTATTGGATCCTATTGTTCTGTTTGCTTCAGCAGAATAGGATCTAAAGTAAAGCAGAAGGTAACAAATCGCAATTGGACTATTAGTTTCACTGATTGAATTTAATGCTACACTGGATGTTCAAGCAAGGACTTCCAGCCATCTTCCAACTTTGGGCAGATGTTGTGATCTTCATGCTTCACTGACATCAGTTTGCGTGCAAAATTCTATTTGGATGCTGTTCAGGAAATTAAATCACATTGCTCCATGAGCAACCATTCATCAATGGTTTTATTAATGCCATGCTGGAAGGGGCTCCAAATTAGTTTTGCTTCTGGGTTCAGCTGGACTTGGAACAAACATTAATCACATCCTCCTCTTGCCTTCTGACGTCCCTTACCCCCAAGTCATATCGTGACTCCTGATTATTTGAGTACTGCCTCATGTAGGCCTTTATAGCAGATAGGATGATTCTTGTACAAGAACCAGTGACCTCTTTATTGTTAATAACACTACTGCTGAGGCAAAGGTCATGACAGATCAAAGACTTTGCCTGGCTAGTGTGTGCAGATTTAAGAACCTCCAGTCTTTTTCAAGTCACTTATGCCCATCAGGACGCAGAGAAAATAGCATATTGAAAATATGTCTCAAGAAAGCAGACTATAACCCAGCAAATGGGAAGAGCAATGCAACCAACACAAGTGGTATTTTTAATAAAGTCCTCATTTAGAAGACAGAGGAGGATAGGAATGGAAGGAAAGGACACAACTTTCCAGCCAACAATTGTGAGCTCCGTAAGGAATCAGCTATCGCATAAAATACTAAATCTTGTCAAGCATAAATCGCATCATACAGTGAGACATCGTCTTTATGGATGTCAATGATGATGATCTTGAGGGCCATTATGATTAAATTCAATATCATATTTAATTCATTTTCTTCATTTCCTTTGAGTTTTACCTGGTGAAGTAATAATGACACCATTTAAATGATAGGACCAGATTCTTACATAGCTGGTGGAAGGAACATTCTAAATTAACCATGGTACTTGCGGGAATGAATTCAGCGTTTTGGCTACACATTCATCTCCCCGTCATCCTTAAACTCCATGCAAATAATCATTCACTGTGCTACCTTACCCAGCCTTCCTGTTCAGTGTTCTCTGTTTCCCTCTTTTTTCTTCCACATTCTCCCTTTCCTTCAATCTGTTCCTTATTACCATCTCTCCAAGTTTTCAATTTGTACTCCCTACAATGGTATGAGATTGCAGAGGAAAGTATTTCGGGTGAGGTTGTCCATCTAAGGCATGCATTTCTTATGCTTTTGGCTTATATGTTGTGGATATCAGAGGCCTTGGAATCTTGTGCCACTGTTGTGTCCACTCCCAAACACTACCTCTTCAATTCATGAAAACACACAGTAGAAACAATCTGTATTCACAGGGTTGCTTTCATTTTTTCACATTTACTTTCAAGATCATCAATTATTGTTTATTTCCTTCTCGGGATTTTACTTGAGCTGTGAATTGAAATGGTGTTCACAAACATCGTTACAATCTTGCTAATATTGAGGCTTTTTTTTGCAACTTACTGGTTCAAAAACCTGGAGATTGAAAGAGCGTAGTTTAAAAGTCTGGTAGAGTATTGAGGTTGACCTTTTTTATTGCACCTTTGACAAGCCCAAAACTTTTCACTGAAATTATTATTCAACTAACTTCAACTCCAAGCTGCAGATGGTGACAATGGGACAAACTAGTTTTTTAAAATAATAGCTTGCAGGAGGAAAAGGAATTAAAAGAATATGAAGTCTGAAGGAGGGAGTCTCAGAGATTTAGAACTTTGGTGTCTCAGACAACCACAATGGAACAATTAAAGTCAGCATGGTTTCTGAAGAGAGGAATGTGCATATATTGCAGTGAACTGCAGGGCTTGAAGAGGTTGGAGAGACAGAGATGAGCAAACCCACGGAGAGATTTGAAAGGAAGATGAGAATTTTAACATGGAAGTATTTGGGTTATTGTCTTTCAGAAAAAGGCATCATACTAAGATGTTGTTTGCTCTATCAATTCACCTGGACATTAAAGAAATCATGGGATGAATCATGAAGAATCAGCCATATTCTATGTAACATTTATACCTCAAGTAATAATAGTAGGTAATACATCACTGCATTGCTATTTGTGGGGCTGTGTGGTGTAAAAATTGGCTAGCATTTTCCTACATTACACTACTGACTACACTTCAATAGATATTTAATTGTCTATAAAATAGTTCTGAGGTCAAAAAAAAGGACTGCATAAATTGTCTTTTAAATAGAAAAACATAGAATTTCTTAACACAAGCACTGGACTGATAATGTTGCACACTATATTGCAGGCTATAAGATTAAATGTAATTTCCTCAGAAAAATCATAATTCATACTGTATGACTATGACTCCATGATAAATTTATATGCCATTCTCTGTAACTCAAAGAAGGGGGAGGGTGAAAGGGAGGATGAATACCTGTCTAACAGACAGGAGCTTTATCACGCTGTCAAATGGACTATCTCTCATCTCCCACACACCAATCTTTTGATCTAAACAAATGCTCCATTTCAAAGGCTAGGAGATTCATCGTCTCCGCTCCGGTTAAACCTCCCGACAAACTTCTTTCGCAACCAGTCCAAGCTTCCCTATGTTCCAGGTATATGTCTCCAGCAAAATAATTACAGCCATAGTATAAAAATAAAACACTTATTCTCTCAATATTTAGACCAGAATGTCACAATATTTTAATAATTGCCCTCTTCAAATAATTTTTCTTTCATCGGCTTGGATCTTCCAAATTGCTGGTACTACCACTGGCTTAACCCATTTCTCCAAGGAAGTACTGCTTTATTTTAATTTCAAAAACAAACTTGTTAGGGGGCGGAGGCTGATCAACATCACAATACCCCTCACCACCACGACTTTATCATTTCCTGGCAGAGTCACCACATGGGCAGACACACCTGTACCCAGTGCAATCTTATGTACATATAATCAATCCACGTAGATCAGGGGTCCCCAACCTTTTTTGCACTGTGGACCGGCCAACCAGGAGGGGGTGTTGGGTGGTAGGGTTGCCAACAGACAAGAGTAGCAGTCAAATACGTTGTGTTTACCCCGAGAAAGACTACAATGACCATGAAGCCTTGCGCGGGCACCAGTGCGCATGCGTGACTTTATGTGCCGATTATTTTCCACAAATCGTTTTTGGCGATTCTGTATGGGGGGGTGGGGTGGGTGTTAATCACGACCGGAATATAGGTGATAAGTGGCTAATACACTCAATTTCATTTCTAAAAGGGTTTATCTAACGAAGTTAATATTAAACACACAGTGCATATTTTCCTCGCATGAATATAGTGATAAGTCAATTATCAGGGGAGGACAGGGGAGCTTGAAGTAAGTGTGGAACGAGCTTCCAGTAGAAGTGGTAGAGGCAGGTTTGGTATTACCATTTAAAGAAAAATTGGATAGGTATATGGACAGGAAAGGAATGGAGGGTTATGGGCTGAGTGCAGGTCGGTGGGACGAGGTGAGAGTAGCGTTCGGCACGGACTAGAAGGGCAGAGGTGGCTGTTTCTGTGCTGTAATTGTTATATGGTTATATAAGTCACTTATAAGTCAATAGCATCATAAAATTTTAAGTAACGTTTGGATATTAAACACACAGCACATATTTTCCCCATGTGAACATATAAAATCATTGCAACACACCAATATCGCTGAATCAGTGGGAGCCCTGGGCTTGTTTTCCTATCGAGGGGTGACGGGAGATAGCGATACTCGAAGGGGGTTCCTTATGTCCAGTCTATTCCGCAATTTAGTTTTCGTTGCATTCATTGCAGAGATATGTTGGAAATGGAAGCAATGTTTTCAGTGCTTCCGTGGCTATCTCAGGATATTTAGCCTTGACTTTGATCCAGAATGCTGGCACAGATGTTATGTCAAACATACTTTTCAGCCCGCTGTCATTTGCAAGCTCGAGGAGTTGATCTCCTTCCCGCGCTGACATGGATGACACGCAGGTAATGACCTCGCGTGCGTTCAAGCTCAACAGCGCGTGACAGGGAATAAGGAAAGGTGCAGCTGACTCATATCGCGAAATCATTTCCTCGCGGCCCGGTAGCGCATACTTTGCGGCCCGGTACCAGTCCGCGGCCTGGTGGTTGGGGACCGCTGATGTAGATAAACTATCTTATGTATTTATATTTATTGTGTTGCTTTATTAATGTGTTCTTTACATTATTGTGTTTTTAATAATGCAGCATCAGATCCAGAGTAAGAACTACTTTGTTCCCCTTTACACTTGCGGACTGGAAATGACAATAAACAATCTTGAATCTTAAATCTTATTCATAAATATAGATACAAGAAATGCTAAACAGTACTTAGCTTTCTTTAAATTCACAGTGTTATGCAATTCTTACATACATTTTGTTGTCAAGTCTTTATATTTGTAGTGTCATCAAGTTATTTTATTGTAGCCTCTGGAGGTGGGGGAGGGGAGGGAGAGGCATGGTTGACAGCCCCTCCCGCAACCCTAGTGGCCAGTGCTATTTATTGTTTTTGTTTTAAAATATTTTTGAGGGTTTATGGTGGGATATTCAAGTTCATTTATTACTAAGTTCTGGCTTGTGTTATACAGTTTTTCGCAGATGTGTTTGTGGGTCACCCTGACTATAACTGGGGTGTGTAATAGTCACCTCTCCTGTCTGTACGAGACTGAGTGGGTTCTTGCCCCGGGTCATAGCACTCGGTCTGTTCTTGTGTTTATCGCAATAAAAATGGTTGTTGAGTTAAACGAGCTTCCTTGTCTGTCATAGTGGACCAAATGCTTGCCACATTGGTGTCAGGAGTGGGATTAACATTTGACGGTGAAATTGAAAAGCTACAACATCTCAAGACCCGGGAAATATGTTGAGGGACCAAGCAGTATGCATCCTCTGCATCCGAGGGCTGGGCTCCTGAAAATGGGATGTCAACCCAGAGGAAGGACCTGGGAACTGAGCATTGTGCCTTCCCAGTGAACCCTGACGGGGTGAGCATACTCAGGCTCCCCACCCTGGGGGATGTGGCGGAGCGCATCACCAACCTCTCCTGTGGCCTGCACCGGGGAACCCTAGATACCGCAGCCATGGGAGGATGGGTAACAGGGCAGGCACCACTGACGCTGCTGGAACTGGAGGAAGACCAGTGGACTTTATCATGCTACGTCCACCCTGAAGCAGCCCAGACACAGTGGTGCCAGCCGCCTGGAGACTTACCTGGCGCAAGTCAATCTTGCTGCTTGGCACAATGGGTGGAACCCCCACCGAGAAGCTGGGGCCCCTTGCCCTCGCACTGGTGGGAGATGTCTTGCAGGTCTTTCTCATCCCAACACCGGCTAAGCCGCTTGACAACAGTTCCTCGTAGTGGCACTCAAGTGGTGTTTTGGGCCAAGGCCATTGGAGGAATCAAGGAGGGAAGAACTGGGCAGCAGGCAGCCCCGTGTGGGAGAAAACCTGGGGGGTGTTTGCAGCAGATTTCTTCCACTGTGCTCAGCATGGCTACCCCCAGTTCCCTCCTGTGGTCCAGGAAGAGCTTTCTCTCCATGCCTTTGTAAAAGTGCTGTCACTGGAGTGCCTTTGGCAGCATGTTCACCTGACATCACCTTCATCCCTGGCAGAGGCAGGGAGGGCAGAAGCAATTTTAGCTCACTAGGGTGTTCCAGCATTGCCCTGCATGTAGCAAACCCGGGCAAGGCAGGCCATGTGGGTTGGGACTGCCCTGCAGCAGCTCCATACCACAGCCCACTGCAGGCATCAGGAAACAAGGAGCTGGTGGCGCCACATAAGGTCTCCAAAAGAACCTCTTCATTGTTGTCTCTCTGGGTGGGCCATTTGGGCGAAGAGCAAGGCTTATACATAGACTACACAGTGGAGGGCATCAGATGCTGTGCGTTGGTGGATACAGGGCCAACCATCCTCGCCTGGTGGACGAAAATGACAGTCCAGCTGGCTGAGGTCACTAGTGACTGTGCGGCGACGAGAGGAGAGAGGGGACTGCGCATTGCAGTGGAGAGAAAAGCAGTGGAGCATGAGGTGTGGCTAGAAGACACCTGGGACTCCCTCATCATTGGCCTGCCACTAAGTGTATACCATACACATTTTAATTTTTTTAAAACGTTAACAATAGGAGCTGATTTTTATCTCTTGGAATGGAAAATTTGAGGGGAGATTTAATACAGGCATTCAAATCATGAAGAGTTTATATGGGGGCAATAAGGATAAACTGCTTCTGGGCAGATGGCTTAGAAACCAAAGAACACAGAATAATGTGTTTTGGAAAAGGAGACCAGATTTTCTTTCACAAGAGAAAAGAAGGATGAAGGGTAATTGATGGGGTCCTTTAAAATTAATACAGTAGATGCAGAGATAATGTTTCCAGTCATGGTTAATATCAAATTGGAAATGTAAAAATCAAAAGTTTCATTGGTCCAAAGAGTGATGAAAATAAATTGGTGAATTTTGGTTTCGTGAATTGACCTTGTATGCCAAGATACAATGAAAAACTTTATTTTGCATGAGATCCATTCAGATCATTTTATAACATTAGTGCACTGAGGTAATCCAAGAGAAAACCTGTAACAGAATGCAGAATTTAGTATTACAGTTATAAGGAAAGAATTGGGTAGGCTGCCAATATACTGCAGAGCAATGAAAAGCTAGATTCTAACATCAAGAGCAAATCTTATAGTGAAAGAGGTGGATTCAATGGTATTACAACCGTGGGATAGAAGCTGCCTTTGAACCTGGTTGTACGTACTTCCAGGCTTTTATATTTTTTCCTGATAGCAGGAGGGAGAGGAGAAAATGTTCAGGGTGGGAGAGGTACTTTGATTATGTTGGATGCTTTACTAAGGCAGCGAGAAGTGTAGTCCAAGCCAATGTTATTTGAGATTTGGTCCATTACAGTGGTCCCATCTGCAAACTTGTAGGTGGCGCTAGAACAGAATCTGGAGATAATTGTGAGTGCATAGGGAGTAAACAAGGGAAATGAGGATGCAATCTTGTGGGCACTGGTTGTAATGTATGGATCTATTTCTTTTAGAGCAATGACCCCCCCCCGCCACTTTAGCACTACATATTGACCTGTTGTCTGTGCAAGCGCTGTTGTAAATGCATGTCCATTGCTTTCTCTCTCAATCTCTCTCTGCAATGTGAATACATCAGTTGGAGCCATCTCCCACATTCATGCTTTTATTTAATTGATATGTAGTTGTGCAGACACAACAAATTGGCAAAGAGTACAAACTTGAATGCCAGAAAATATCATGAACTGCACCACCAGTTGCGGGACAAAACAGTGAGAGTTAAATAGCATGAGAAAGCCGAAGGACCCGTGAGTAATAGTGAAAGACGTGCTGAATTTAAAGTTAAAATAATGTGGCGATGGCTTCAGTTGGGAAAGTTGACGAATCTGGTAGCGCTAATGAAGGCTGGGAGTTGTATATCAAGAGGGTATTGTAATGCGAATAACATGGAATAGCAAAAGAAAACCCCTTCACTTCTTAGCATAATGGGTGCAAGAACGTATAGTCTCTTACGCAACCCAGTAACCCCGAAAAGCCAACAAGCAAGGCGATCGACAAAGTTGTTACAATTTTACAAAATTACTTGAGCCCTAAGCTGCTGGCAATAGCTGCGAGATTTAGGTTTTACAAAAAGAACCAGTCAAAAACCAAAATCATTCCTGAATACATTGCAGAACTGCACAAACTTTCCCAATACTGTGACTTTAGAGCAGGACTTTCTGATGCATTAAGGGAAAGGCTTGCATAGTCAAAGCACTCAAAAGTGGCCACTGTCTGAAAGAGACCTAACCTTAGAGATCTGACCTTTGCAATATCATTAGAGACTGCAGCAAAGGATACAGCAGAACTACAGAAAAGGAGAGTAGAATGTGATATCCACAAAGTGTTCCTAAAAGGTGCAAAAAACCCAAAGATGTTGTCGATATGGCAAATCCTCCCATGAGGTAAATGATTATTGGTTCAAAGAAAAAGTCTGCAGAAAATGTCACTGACAAGATCACATAGAGAGAATATGTAAGGTAGACAAAAAGCACAACTGAGTGAAAAGTCTCAAACACAGTACTAAGCAAATGCATTAAGTTACTGAATGTAAAGTAGAATCAGACAACATAGAGTTTGACAAAGGTAAACTGTCATGCCTAGAACTGCATAGTGTAACTGAAGCAGATTACAAAACCATCCGGATCACAATAGATGTGCCTGGTGTAAAATAGAAAATGGAGTTGGATCCAGGGTTAGCTTTGTCCATTATTCCAGAAGCTGACTACTACAGACTGCTTTCTAAGTTACCATTAAAGAAGACCTCAGTGGTGCTAAAGACTTACACAGACAAAAAAGTATCTCACAAAGGAAACTGAAATTAAATCCGATGTATGGAGGCCAAATACAGCAGTTAGAATTTTATATATTGAAAAGTGGAGGGCCAGCACTTTTCGGATGTGAATGGTTGAGAAAACTCCAACTAGACCTGCACTCAATAAAAGCTCTCAGTGTGACAACAGGCAACAGCTGGCCAAATAATAGCACTAATCAACACTGTCACAGCTGCTTAATTCTAATCCGATAGTGTTTGAGAAGGGAATAGATAAACAGATTGAAGACTTGGCCAAAAGCTGTTCAGATGCTATAAGGTTCAAAATGCACACCAACAGGCAGTGTTACACCCCTAGGAGTAGCTGTCTTCACCATGGCAAAGAGTACATATTGATTTTGCTGGGCCATTCATGGATGCCATGTTCCTGATTGACGTGACAGCTCACTTGAAATGGCTTGAAGTTATACCAATGAAATCAACCACATCAGCAAAAACTGTCTCCACTCTGAGGACTATCTTCACCAGGAAAAGCTTACCCAAACAAATCGTGAGTGACAACAGATCACAAGACACGTCAGAAGAATTCCAAAATCAGACATTTCAAGTCATCTGCTCACCACCAGAAATGAATGGGCTAACTGAAAGGTTTATCCAAACCTTCAAGAAGCCCATTAAAGCGATGAACAAGGGGGATATTTATCTACAACACAAAATGAACATCTTTGTTTTTGTGTATCGGTACTCTGTCATGCCCCAACAAATCAAACTCCTGCAATGTTGTTCATGAACAGGAATCTGAAATCTCCTGAAATCAGATCTACGGAGGGTTGTGCAGAATAAATGGTTCAGCCAGTTGCCAAGAGTAGAAGCAAGGAGCTTTGATATTGGACAGAAGGTCCCCGCGTGTGATTACCGAGCAGACAAGTGGATACCCAGTAGGATAGCTACAAGAAATGGACAACTGATGCACACAGTGGATGTTGGAGATCAGACATCGAGTCATCATATGGACCAGGTACTGGATGCTCAGCTGAAGAACATGCCTGAGCTGACTGCATTCGACAAGACAGACACATTACAGCTACTGGACTTACCTCTCAGTGATGATCATGTCACTGACAGTAAAGTTCTCCAAGAAACCAAGAACATTGACTTCAACAAGACACCTACTGAACCCAATGCCACTCCACAGGTCTAGAGGTGCTCTCCTGAAAACAACAGAGCACCACCCAAAAGACTGAACCTTTAGAACTGTGAAGTTAGTTATGGACTGTTATTGTGAAAACATACTTAATTGGAGTACAGGTTTATGAAAGGGAAATTGAATGTTTTGTACATATACAGTTTTATGTTGCATTAATCTAAAGGGGGAGGATGTACAATGTATGGATCGATTCCATTTAGAGCAGTGACCCCCCCACCCCCCCGCCTTAGCATTATGTATTGACTTGTTGTCTTAGCATGGACATTGCTCTCTCTGTCTTGCTGCAATGTGAATACACCAGGTAAAGGCATCTCCTACATGTTCACTTCATTTAATTGAAATGTCGTTGTGCACAAACACAACACTGGTGTCAAGGAAAATCATGGAGGAGGTGCTGCTGCCTATCATGACTGATTGCTCTTTGTTTGTCAGGAACTCAAGAATCCAGTTACAACAGGAGGTATTGACTCCTAGGACTAAGAGTTTGGAGATGAGTTTGTTAGAAATGTGGCACTGAGGGTGGAGCTGTAGTCAATAAATTGTAGCCTTACATGGGTATCTTTCTCATGCAGATGCGTCAGAGATGACTGTAGTGCCAGGGAGTTGTCATCTGCCATGACTTGCAGTGGGTCAAGGCTGCCTGGGAAGGTGCAGTTGTTGCATGCCATGACTACTCTCTTGAAGCATTTTATGATGGTTGATGTCAGAGCCATCAGGCAGTAATAATTAAAGCATATTATCTTATTTTTCTTTGGTACCTGCATGATAGTGGTTTTCTTGAAGCAGATGTGAACCTCAAATTGAAGTAGGAAGAGGTTAAAAATGTCTGCAAAAACCCCTGCCAGCTGATCTGCCCAGAATCTAAGGACATGACCAGTGATTCCATCTAGGCCAGGTACTTTCCACAGCTTCACTCTCTGGAAGATCTGTCATTGCAACTGTGGATCCAAGCATTTTGGAAGGTGCCAGGATAGTCGGGGACTTTTCAATGATCTTCTGTTCAAAACATTCATGGAATGTGATAAGCTCAATGGGGAGGGATTCATTGATGTTGGCAATACTGCCCAACTTTGTTTTGTAGCCCATTGCAGGTAAGCATTGTTACAAATAATGGCTGTTCTGGGATCCCTGACATCTTTAGTAAGATTGTACCTCAAAATCTTGTATAGTACCAGGGTCACCTTACTTAAACAATGACCTGAACGTTAGTAGGGAGTTAGTCTCCGTTCATCTGTGGGTTTTGGTTTGAGAACACCTGGATTGATTTCTTTGGTATAAAGTGGAATGCACTGTCACAGGAAGTGGATACAAATAGTACTGATATATTTAAGGGAGGCCGGACAAGGACGTGAAAGGTAAGAGAACAGAAAATTACACTGATAGATTCAGATGAGGTAAGGCTTGAATGGAGTATGGATACTGTAAAGACAAATTGAGCTAAATGACTTGAGCTGGTGCTGCTTTTTCTATGCAACTCTCTGTAACAACAGAAGCATATGAGCAGATTTTTTGAAAGTGGAATGAATTGTTATGAACTGAGAAGTTTAAAAAATTAGTGCAAATAACTTCATTAATAACATTCAAGAAATGGAACAGAGACAGAGAATGAATCATCTTCAACAATACTGTGTATCACTTCATATTTCTATATCCTTCTCCAATGATTGTTGCTCAGTTTTTCTGAGTGGGATGCTACAGTAGCACTTTGGAAAATTCCATAACATGTACTAATTTGCATTTACAATTCACTTTGGTAGACTTTAACCTTTTAATTTTTAATTAATTATCTACTTTATGCACCGAACAGTTCAGATGCACAGCGGATAGAAGTGATCTTTTATTTCCACTCACGGTTCAGGGCACAACATACTAACCACTTCATTGTTCACAAATTAATTGGATTAGTTGGCCTAGCTCGTGGCTTTGCTTCCATCACCAGCCCTGTCAGCATTGTATCAGCACTGAATAAAACATATTAATAAGAAAATCAACATCTCTTTGTTTTATGTTGAGTCATCACAGGTCATTATCTGTCACAATGTGCTGTGTATAGTTGCTTGTTTCTATGAAGGAACAAGACTGAAATAATCACAGTTACAGCTGAAATTGTGCACATAACCGGAAGAAAAACTTGTCTCAAGCTGATATGATATTAATTGTTCTTCACTCATTGTAAAAGCTGCATATACATACATATACAAACAAGACATAAACTTCATCAGATATCAGCATGGATATATAAAACATTTATAACACAAATTTATCCTCTGCACTTTTCAAATTTGTGGGTTGAAATAGGACATTGTCAAAAAAGACATTATTTGCAAGCTGTGACTCAAAGTATTGTTGAAATGTTGGAGGAAAGGACAACATTAGGGGAGGAGATGGAGATGCAATTAGATGGAGAAATTCTGAATACGGCGATTAGAGAGGTGGATTCATAGGAATTTACAATTTTTGCAGAGTATTGTTAAATACAGATGCACATATGTTTGTATTTGTATGTAAGTATAAATTTAGTTTGCTAAATGAGTATTGGGTATCTAGTACTCTACACCTGTGCAAACCTCCACACTTATCAAGTAAAATCCATGAGTACTCCTGGAAGGATGGTGGGAAGACAAATATGCCCATTATGTTAGTGAGGGGAATAAAGGTCTCCTTGTTGAGGGTAGGTGTTTGAGGTTGGAAGGGACTGAGATATATTGAAAGAGTTAGAGATAATGAGACTTGATCCTTGCTGGTTCCTTTTGGCGAAGGTTGCCAGAGAAATGAGTTTGTGAAAATCTCAGAAATAAAATCACTGGTCATGACTCAACATAAAACAAAGAGATGTTGATTTTCTTATTGATATGTTTTATTCAGGGCTGATACAATGCTGACAGGGCTGGAGATGGAAGCAAAGCTATGAGCTGGGCCAACTAATCCAATTAATTTGTGAACAATGAAGTGGTTAGTGTGTTCTGGCAGTTTACTGAATTTTCAATGGTATTAATGTGAAGAAATATTCTGGATTTCTCCATTTAATTGCATCCCCATGATCATTTCCTCCCCTAAGGAACCTTCTAGCTTTTGGGAAATCTCACCCAGAGTATTGTATCTTTCCTCAACCTCTGATTTCATTGCCTGAACTGCTCCTGCTCTGCTTTCCCCCGTCCAGCTCTTGGCTCCATCCCTCCCTCTCCTGTCTTCTCCTATCATTTTGGATCTCCCCCTCCCCCTCCAACTTTCAAATCCCTTACTCACTCTTCCTTCAGTTAGTCCTGACGAAGGGTCTCGGCCTGAAACGTCGACTACACCTCTTCCTAGAGATGCTGCCTGGCCTGCTGCGTTCACCAGCAACTTTTATGTGTGTTGCTTGAATTTCCAGCATCTGCAGAATTCCTGTTGTCTGCTTTCCCTTATGTTAGCTCTCATCTCCTGTTTCCTGTTTCACCTCACCTCTGTCTGAATTGCCATCTTGGATTACCCTTGGCTCTAGACCTCTAGTTGGCAACTACTTTGTGCCACCATTTTGATTACTGTTCGAAGCATCCCAATGTTTTGAGGACGATCACTTCTACCTTCCACTCCCAATGTCCTGATCCTCTGACTGACCCAACATCCACTCTCAGGATGTTATCATTTGCAAAAACCCACAGACGACGTCAATCCTGGGTGGTGTATTTTCCTTCACATGCCGTGCTACCCGAGAGAGAAGTGTGACATCATTTTAGTAATTGACAATTTAGCTGTGGGCCTCAAAACTACATGATGAATAGTGTGAAAATAATGACTTTATTAAACAACTATGCTCAGACGTTAGAACTTCCAGGCCTCTGTTTCATTGAACAGAAAAGGTCTAGACAGAATTTCCAAGATTTGGTCAGAATAGATTTATTAAGTAAATTTAATTTGACAACTGTCAAAACCTACAATATTCTATTAGCCCGAGTGATACTTACATTAAACATTCTCTGATAAATAATCAAAATAAAACAATAAATTCTACAACCCTTAAAAGAACATTTGCCAAATATATTAAACCTGATTCTAATTCTGAATCTACTGTATTATTTTCAATGAAAACTTTAGACTATAAGACCATAAGACACAGGAGCAGAATTAGTCCATCTGGCCCATTGAGTCTGCTCTGCCATTCAATCATGGCTGTTCCTTTTTACTTCTCCTCCTCAACCCTATTTCCCATCCTCTCCCCGTATTCTTTGATGCCATGTCCAATCAAAAACCTATCAATCTCTGCCTTATATACACCCAACGACCTGGACACCACAGCTGCATGTGGCAACGAATTCCACAAATTCACCATCCTTTGGTTGAAGAAATTTCTCCGCATCTCTGTTTTGAAAGGGCACCCTTCTATCCTGAGGTTGTGCCCTCTTGTCCTAGACTCTCCTACCATGAGAAACATCCTTTCCACATCTACTCTGTCTGGGCCATTTGACATTTGAAAGGTTTCAATGAGATCCCCCCCCCACGCCCCCGCTTCTGAATTCCAGCGAGTACAGACCCAGAGCCATCAAATGTTCCTTGTATAATAACCCTTTTTATATGTGGTAAATGATCATTAGTTTTTCCTAAGTGTAAATTGGGGGGAAGAGATTTGTTAGAACAACCTGTTGGAGCTTCTGTATAGTTTGAATATGACAAAGTTAGTATAGAAATGTGTCCCATGCAATACAAGGTAATGGAGTCAACCAGAGATAGTTGAAATACTATCTTTGAAGCAGATTAACAAAGGCACTGCCCTGCAGAACTGAGACAAGGGAAAATTAAAATGTAAATCTATTTGCCACCAGTTGCATTAAGGCTGTCTATATGCAAATTAAGCATTGTGTTCTTTTTCCTTTATTTTTAACATTTCACTTAAGAGGTGCAATACTAAGAAGCTACTTAGAAGTATATTGAATAATTCAATAGGAGAATTTTCAATACATCACATCTAGTGATATAAGTGAGTATTAGGAAATACAATGGTTTTGTCACTGTCAGAAAAGGGAAGAGTTGCATACAGAGCATTTTGTGCACCCTGTTCAAAACGTCCCATAAAAGCTTTCCATCAGTTAAAGACTTTATAATGTCAGAAATGCAAGTATCAAATTTCACATGGCAAGATCCCACTTATTACCAGTTCTGATGCAGGGTCTCAGCCCGAAAAATTGACTCTTTATTCCTTTCCATAGATGCTGAGTTCCTTCAGCACTTTGTGTGGGTTCCCACACATTGACTGGTTTTGTTGCTGTTGATTGTTAAGTATTGGCTTGGACAATCTGATTTCTTATTTTTTAAAAAGTGCCTTGACCATTTTTTTTGTTCATCCCAAGCGAGGATAGAGCCTTCGTTCTTCTGTTCTCTATTTTAATCTGAATGTCAGCATTCTTTTAATGCTGCCAGTGTGTCTGGGCTCATTCTTGGAGTGGGACTTGTCTAGGAATCATCTGAATCAAATGTAAGGATGGCACCCGCTGGGGCACAGCTAATACATTAAATCAGTTGTTATAATAAAGAACAAAAATTGCTGGGAACAAGTAGCAGGACAAACAACATCTGTGAAGAGAAAAAAAAATCGAAGTTCATATTTAGGGGCAATGATCTTTCACTTAAACTCTTTGCTTTTCAAGTTGAAGTGCTATTATAGTGGGTAAGAACTGATGGATATGAACTGCTTCAGAATATAGCATAATGAACAGTACAGTACAGGAACAGGCCCTCCAGCCCATAAAGTCATGCCAAACTAATTTAACTGGTAATTAAATGCCTAACTAGTCCCTTCACAATGTTGATATCATTCTATTCTCTGCACATCTTTCTGCCTATTTAAGAGCCTCTTAAACAGCTGTATGTATTTGCCTCTACCACTAACCCTGGCAGCCGAATCTAGGTACCCACCACTCTCTGTGTACAAATAAACTTGCCCTGTAGGTCTCCTCTGACCCTACCCCCAGTCTTCAAGCAGAGAGTAGCCAATGAGACCAGGAAGAGCAGGCACAATTGGCAATTAGATTGAGCAAAACTAGGATATCCAAAAAGTGGGTTTTAGTGGCAATTAATAATGCAGTACCGGTATTGTTAAGGTAATTTATTGCTACCTGTGCTTTTATTGTTTAATTTTTTTATTCTCATGAAATAGCAAGTTGAATCATTGACCTGTGTGTACTTCAGCACATAGACACAAGCAAATTACTTAGCTGAATATACAATAATGTTCAGAATATCCAGATCTTGAAAGCCACATTGCAAGTGCAACAGGCAGTAATGACATCACAAAATATATTGCTATCATTTCAGAGGATCTGTCCTGTGTCCAGCATGTACATGCCATTATTGAGAAAGCACGGCAACATGTCTACTTTCTTGGAAGTCTGCAAAGATTTGGCATGTCATCTAAAACTTTAATAATTGTCTACAGATGTGTGGTGGAGAGTATATTCACTGGTTCCATTATGGCCCAGTATGGAAACACCAATGCCCTTGAAGGGAAAATCCTACTAAAGTTGTGAATATAGACCAATCCATCAAGGATAAAGCTCTCCCCACCACTGAACACATCTACATAGAGTGCTGTCACGGGAAAGCAGCATCCATCTTAAAGGACCCCCACCATCCAGGCCATGCTCTCTTCTCGCTGTTGCCATCAGGAAAAAAGGTACAGGAGCCTCAGGACCCACACCGCCAGGTTCAGGAACGGTTCAAACTTCAGGCTCTTGGACCAGAGAGATAACCACTCAACTTCACTCACCCTGTCACTGAACTGTTCCCACAACCTGTGGACTCATTTTCAAGGATTCTTCATCTTATGTTCTCGATATGTATTGCTTATTTATTATTATTTTAGTTTGTTGTCTTTTGCACATTGATTGCTCATCCATCCTGTTGGGGGTGGTATTTCTTTGATTCTATTGTGTTTCTTGTACTTAATGGGAATGTCTGCAAGAAAATGAACCTCAGGATTGTATATGGTACATTTACGTACATTGATAATAAATTGATTTTGACTTTGATTCGACTTTGATTAACTTAAATGTGACTCAACTATTTGAGAATAATACGAGAAGTAACTATTTTCTTTTGGGTGAAGCTATGATGGCACTGGGCAAGGTCTTCTTTGAGCTCATCTACGGAAGCAGCTTAATTTCTGCCTTTATTGTCTCTCTTTTCCCTTTTCAAGGTGGATGGGGTTCTGTTGAAGACCCTGACCAGAGCGGCACACAAACTTTGGTTCTTTGTGACGATGGGACCCACTCCCAGGGCTCACCAACCTGTCATTTTTTGATATCACAAGGATGGGGCCAAGAAGATGAGCGTGCCCTTGGGGTTCCGAAAGGGGTCATCGGTTCTATGTCGGTACTGCTGACTGAAGCATTGCAGGAGCAAATGGAATATCGGGAACAGCAGTTCAGCTATCAGAGAGCTCTGGACTCAGCAAACTGCTCTCTCTCTCGCTTTCTCTAGTTGGTGGGGAAGAGTTTGTTGCTGATTCTCGAATCAGAGAATTGGGGAAGAAAAAGCAACGTGGCAGACTTAAGCACCGTAAATCAGCAAGTGTTTTTCTTGTCTTGTTAGTCTCCCCTCTCACTGTGTGCCACCTCTCTGTCCCTTTATTAGGGAGAGGGAGGGGAGGGGAGGGGAGAGAGGGAGAGAGAAGGGGAGAGGGAGAGAGGGAGAGAGGGAGAGAGGGAGAGAGGGAGAGAGGGAGAGAGGGAGAGAGGGCCTGTGACGTATCAAATTGTCAGGTGAACAATCGATTTTTGTCGTACTAAAGATCATGGTCTTTCTTGGGGGGCTTTGCTATTGCTTGCTTGGTGGGTGGAGGGAGCAGATGCTTTTGTGGGGAGGAGGGGGAGTGTCATTGCTGGGAGGGGGTGTAGAGGGATTTGGTGCTCTAACATTTTTACTGTCACTCATTCTTTGGGGCACTCTTCTGTTTCTGTCGATGTCTGCAAAGAACAAGAATTTCATGTTGTATGTTATATACATTCTCTGATATTAAATGGAACTATTGAAAGAGAAAATGGGGAATTACTGACTTGTGAGCCTAATGCCGGAGATAGCAAAACAACTGGAATCTATATGGAAAGATGTAATTATAGAACACTTTGAAATGAATAATAGGATTTAGCAAAGTCAACATGGATTTATGAAAGGTAAATTGAGTTTAACTAATCTACTGGAGGTCTTTGAGAATGGGACTAGTAGAATAGATAAGGGGAAAGTGGAAACTTATAAAGCATTCTGATTCTCAGAAGAATGTTGATGAAGTTCCACATGAGAGGTTATTCAATAAGATCAGAGCACATGAAGAGACATGGATAGAGAATTGTTTACTGAACAGAAAATGAAGAAGGCAAATTAAAAGATCCTTCTCCGGTTGGGTGGCTGTGACTTGTAGGTACCATAGGGATCCGTACTTAAGCCTCATATGTCTCTATTAAAATCGACATCACTGAATTACCCAAGCAGCCCAAATATATTTCCAGTTTGTTGATCCTGAGCTAGGCAGGACTGTGATGGCCATAATGGAGATTTAGGAAAATGGAATACGTCTGCTTAGGGTGTGAGAGGAAGAGACTAGATAAGATATGAAGAGGAGGACTTTCACCCAGAGTATGATAAATGCCTAGAGTGCATTGCTTGAAAGAGTACCTGATCCTGCTTCAACTCACCTTTGTCCCGATCCTTGCTCCTTGGTCGGTCTGCATTGAAGTTGTATAAAAGCCTGCTCTCACACTCTTTTTTCCATTCATCAATGATGGGGCATGTGATGCAGTTGGTGACCTTATTGCCTAATAAGTTAAACCAAGTTTTCATCTTTGTTTTCATTTGCTTCCATAGTCCCGTCACTCCTCACCCTTCTAATCTTCTCTTACAAGAAATCTGAGCTCTAATAATTCTATCATTTCACCTTAAATTATTCTTCAGAAGTCACAGGCCTATAGTCTGTAATTTCCTCCTCAAGCTTTTCTGCCTTGGTAACTTTATCGCTTCCTATTTTTTCAGGTTTTACTCGAAGTGAATCCAGTACCTCCCTGGTAGATGTACTGTTGGAGGATGTGCCTGTGAATTGCCTGAAGTTGTCTTGAGATGGTAACAACACTACACAAATGGAAGTTATTACTGTTGTTGTGTAAGGAGTAGAAACAAAGACATGAGCAAACATTATAAGATCAACGAGAAAGTGCTTTCGGTCAGAGAGCAGCTCTGGATGCCAATATGTCAGAAGATGATTGACTGAATGCTGCACTTGTGATTAAGAGTGATGATGGGACTTTCTGTACTATGATGATAAAGAGAATTAAATCTTCAATTATTAAAATATTTTCAAAGCTATCTAATGTTACCTTTTGTAGTTAGAGTAATATAGCACTGAAACAGGCCCTTCTGCCCAAGTGATCTATGCCGACCATAGTATCCATCCTGCTAGTCCCAGTCGCCTACATTTGTTGCATAACACGCAAGCCCCTTGCCTCCAAGTACCTAACCAAATGCCTTTTCAAATGTTCCCATTATATTTACCTCAGCCTCTTCCTCAGGCAGCTCATTCCAGGTCATCAAAGATTGCAAAGGAAGCTGGAAAGACATGTAATAAGGATAATGTCACAATTGTTATGGGAGAATTCAATATGCAAAGGGATTGGGAAAATCAGGTTGGTGTCAGATAACAAGAGAGGGAATTTGTTAAATGTCTATGAGAAGGCTTTTTAGAGCAGCCTGTGTTCGAACCTACTAGGAAAAAGGCTATTTTAGATTGGGTGTTGTGTAATAACCTAGATCTTATTAGTCAGCTTAACGTAAAGGAATCCTTAGGAGGCAGTGATCATAATATGATTGAATTTATACTGCAATATGAGAGGGAAGCACCATAAATCACATGTATCGGCATCATAACGGAATAAAGGGGATTACAGAGGCATGAGAGAGTAGTTTGCTCAGTTGGATTGGAGGGGGATACTGGCGGGGGTAACAGCAGAACGGAGGTGGTTGAAGTTTCTGGGAATAGGCGCAGGATTGATATGTCCCACAGAAGAAGAAGTTCTCAAATGGTAAGGCTAGGCAACTGTGACTGACAAGGAAAGTTAAGGACTGCATAAAAGACAAGGAAAGGGCATATAAGGTAGCAAAAGTGAGTGGATCGTTGGATGATTGGGAAGCTTTTAAAGTCCAACAAAAGGCAAGTAAGAAAAGCTATAAGGGAAAAGATGAAATATGAGGGTAAACTGGCCGATAATATAAAGCAGGATAATAAAAGTTTTTTCTGTTGTATAAAGAATAAAAAGGAGGTGAGAGTTGATACTGGACCACTGGAAAATGATGCTGGTGAGGTAGTATTGGGGGAAAAATAAATGGCAGATGAACTTAATAAGTACTTTGCTTCAGTCTTTACTGTGAAAGATACCAACTATATGCCAGAGGTCTGTGAATGTCAGAGAGCAGGAGTGAGTGCCATTGCTATTACAAAGGAAAGAGTGCTAGGCAAACTCAAAGGTCTTAAGGTGGATAAGTCACCTAGACTAGATGGACTACATTCCAGAGTCCTGAAAAAGGTGGTTGAAGAGATAACTGATGCATTGGTCATGATCTTTCAAGAATCACCTGATTCTGGCATGGTCCTGGAGGACTGGAAAATTGCAAATGCAACTCCACTCTTTAAGAAGGGAGGAAGACAAAAGTGAGGAAATTATAGGCCAGTTAGCCTAACATCAGTGGTTGGGAAAGTGTTGGAGTCCATTATTAAGGATGAGGTTTCAGGGTACTTAGAGACTATTGATAAAATAAGTCAAAATCAGCATGGTTTCTGTAAAGGGAAATCTTGCTTGACAAATCTGTTAGACTTCTTTGAGAAAGTAACAAGCATGGTGAACAAAGGAGAGGCAGTGGATGGCATTTACTTATATTTTCCGAAGGTATTTGATAAGGTGGCACACGTGAGACTGCTCAACAGATAAAATCCTATGGCATTACAGGAAAAATGCTGGCTTGGTTAGAGGAATGGCTGACAGGCAGGAGATAGTGAGTGGAAATAAAGGGGACCTTTTCTGGTTGGCTGACAGTGACTAGTGGTGTTCCTCAGCGGTCAATATTGGGACTGCTACTTTTCACATTGTTTGTCAATGATTTAGATAATAGAATTGATGGGTTTGTGGCAAAGTTTGCAGATGATACAAAGATAGATGGAGGGGTAGGTAGTGCTGAGGAAGCAATACAATTGTAGCAGGACTTAGACAAATTGGAAGAGTGGGCAAAAAAGTGGCAGATGGAATACAGTGTTGGGAAATGTATGATAGTGCATTTTGGTAAAAGGAACAATAGTGCGGACTATTATCTAAATGAGGAGAAGGTTGAAACATCAGAGGTGCAGATGGACTGAGGAGTCCTAGTGTAAGAGTCCCAGAAGGTTAATTCACTGGTTGAGTGTGTGGTAAAGAAGGTAAATGCAATGTTAGCATTTATTGTAAGGGTTAGGGTTAGATTACAAAAACAAGAAGATAACTTTGAAGCTTTATAAGACAATAGTCAGGCTGCATTTGGAATGCACGGATTCGGCAGTGCAGTAGACACGGCAATTGTGCTTGTGAATATGCATGTGTCAACTAATTACTATTTCATTGCGATAGTATTGAACTCCATTCATTCCATCATAGTATTTGTCAAGACTTGGACACAGCAACGCCTCGCTGCCTGCTTGCATTCCGCCTTGCCTGAGCAATTGGACTATCAAGTCAAATGACTCTGAAGACTAATGGTTTTCGTTTTATGTTTAGTGTTCTTTTCAGTCACAGTGTAGGCTTTGTTTTCCATTTGAGAGTTTTAGTTTACGGCCCTGTTTGGCCTAGCGTTTATTGTTTTCTTTTCCCTCTAACTCTGTTTGCATTAAAGTCTGTGAACTATCGACCGGCTTCAGTGTCTCTCACTCCACCCTTGGGCCATATCCGGGTGACATATTGTCATTGGAGAGAGTTCAGAGGAGATTCACGAGGATGATTCCAGGAATGAAGGAGTCAATATGTGAGGAGTGTTTGGCAGCTTTGTGCCTGTACTCATTGGAAATTAGAAAAATACATGAGGATCTCATTGAACATACCGAATGTTGAAAGGACTAGATAAGGTGGATGTGGAGAGGATGTTTCCTCTGGTAGGGTATTCAGAATTAAAGGGCACAGCCTCAGAATTGAGGGGCAACCCTTCAGAACAGAAGTAAGGAAGGTTTTTTTTTGAGAGTGGTGAATCTGTGGAATGTTCTGCCAGAGACTGCAGTGGAGGCCAAGTTCATATATGTATATTTAAAGCGGAAGTTGATAGATTCCTGATCAGTCAGAGCATCAAGGGGACAGATGTATGGGGTTGAATGGGATCCGGCATCAGCCATGATGAAATGGGAGAATGGATTCGATGAGCTGAATGGCCTAATTCTGCTCCCATGTCTTAAGATCTTATGATCTAATCACTATTCTACTGTATGTGTAATGAAATTGCCTCTCAGATCTCTTTTAAATCTTTCCCTCTTATTTTTTATCTGTGCCTTCTAGTTACAGACTCTTCAACCATGAAGAAAAGACCAGGACCATCCATCCACCTTATTTTGTGAACTTCTATCAGGTCACCCCTCATTATTCTGTGCTCCAAGGAATAAAGATACAGTGCGGCCACCTTCTCCCTATAGTTCTATTCCTCTAGCTCAGGCAGCATCCTCATAAACCTGACACACAAAACAGGGTGATCAAAACTATACACAATATTCCAAGCACAGTCTTACCAACGATTTATATAACTGCAACATAACATTCCTACTCTTAAAGCCCTGACTGATGAAGGCCCGTAAGATAAATGCTTTCTTCAGCACTTTTCCTATTTGTATGGCCACTTTCAGTGAACCGTGCACTTCTACCCGCTGGTCTCTCTGTTCCAGCAATACTAGTCCGTGCCCTGGCACTTATTGTATAACTCCTGCCCTGGTTTGACTGTTCAAAATGCATCAACTTATACTCAGCTAAAGTGAAATCCATTTGCCACTTCTTAGCCAATCTTCCAAACTAATGAAGATGTCCATGGTATTCTCAATGGTGAGTGTGAGCAGCCAGAACCCTTGGTACGCATTGGCACTAATGACATAGGTAGACAAGGTGAGGAGGTCCTGAAGAGAGATTTTAGGGAGCTAGGTAGGAAGCAGGAAAACAGGGTTTAAACTCTGGGATATAAACTCTGGATTGCCACCTGTGCCATGTGCCAGTGAGGCTAAGAATAGGATAATATGGCAGGTGAATGCGTGGCTGAGGAACTGGGGTAGGGGGCAGGGGTTCAGATTTATGGATCATTGGGATCTGTTCTGGGGATGGTATGATCTGTGCAAAGGGGATGCATTGCACCTGAACCTGAGGGAGTACAATATCCTTGTGGGCAGGTTGATTAGAGTTGTCTGGGAAGGTTTAAATTAATTTGACAGGGGGATGGGAACCAGGGTGATAGTGCTGAGGCTGAGGTCGATGTTTCACAATCTGTGGCTCTGTGTTGTGAGACTCTGAGCAAGAACAAGCTGCTGATAGGGAAAAATTGCAGTCAACAGGATGAGTTGTAATGTAAAATGCAGAGAAAATCGAAAGGGTGAATATAGGACTGCAGGTGCAAGATTTGAATGCAGGCAGTGTTTGGAACAAGGTAGGTGAGCTTGTAACACAGTTATAAATTGGCATGTATGATCGTGTAGGCATCATTGATTCAAGGCTGAAAGAACATTACAGCTGGGAGCTTCATGCCGAAGGATACACGTTGTCGTGAAAGGACAGATAGAAAGGTAGAGGAAGTGGCATTGCTCAGCTGGTAAAAATGAAATCAAATCATTGGAAAGTAGTGACATAGGGTCAGAAGGTGTTGAATGATTGTGGATAGAGCAAAAGAACTGCAAGGATAAGAAGAACCTGATGGGAGTGATATACCGACTCCCCGAGTAGTAGTAAGGATGTGGTCTACATAGTAGAATGGGAGATAGAAAATGCATGCCAGAGGGTCAATGTGATGATAGTCATGGGGGATTTCAAAATGCAGGTAGATTGGGAAAATCAATGGGATGAATGCTTAATTCTGCTCCTTTATCTCATGGATATGGTCTAAGATCTCTCTACAATTCATTATAACCTGCTTAATAAGCAAACTTATTAATCATTATGAACAATCACATCAAAATCAGTTACATAAATAATAAATAACACAGACTTCTGGGCACACCAGTAGTTACAGGCCTTCAGAGGGGAATCAGCTATCAACTATCACCCTCTACTTCCAGTTCTGAAACCACTTCTCTAGCTCCAACTTAGTCCCATATTTGATCTAACCTTCCATATCAACCTGCCATATTGGATCTTGTCAAAGGCCTTAGTAACATCCATTCATTGCCCTACCTTCATCCATCCCCCTCAGTTACCTTTTTTGAAAAACTCCAAAAGATTCATCAGACGTTATTTCCCATGCACCAAACCTATTGACTTTTCCAGATCAGATCCTCACTATCCAAGTGATTGTCTTTCTGAATTCCCTCTTGTAACGACCCTTCTGAAGTCAGGCCTCACTGGCCCATAGTTCCCTCCACTGTCCTTGCTGCCTTCTTAAACATTGGAGCAGCATTAGCCAACCTTCGGTCTTCTAGAACCCTGCCAGTGGCTAATGATGAAATCAACATCACTACAAAGGCATCTGACATTTCTTCTCTGGCTTCCTATAAGGTCCTGTGATGCACTTGTTCAGGCCCTGAGGATTTGCCCAACTTAATGCTCTTCAAGGCTGCAAATGTTCCCCTTCCTCACAAAAGTATATGATCCAAGTCATCACTACTTGTAAACCTACCTGTAAAAATGCATAGACTCATTTTTAAAAGAAATTATTTACAAAGATACAGTGTGCAATAGACCCTTCCAGCCCTTTGAGCCATGCCACCCTGCAAGCCCTCGTTTTAATCTTAGCCTAATCATGGGACGATTTACAATGACCAATTAACCTACCAACTGGTACATCTTTGGAATGTGGGAGGAAACCAGAGATCAAGGAGAACATACAAGCTCCTTACAGACAGAGGCGGGATTTGAACCCAGGTTGACTGTACATTCTCCCTGTTGTGTTAACCACTACACTACCTTGCCACCCCAATTTTGTCCTCTCAATTTCTCTTTTAAGCCTGAGTTTAAACTTCTTATATTTATTGAGGGATTCGTTCATACTCAGCTCCTTGAACACAATATACGCTTTCTTCTTTTTCTTGACTAGAACTTCAAATCCTCTTGTTAGTCAGGGTGCCCTGAAATTGGTATGTCTACCCTTCACCATAATAGGAACATGCCACCCTGGACTCCCACTTGCCAACTGTTCTTTTGTCTTCAGTCACCCAGTTGACCCCAGCTAGATCCTGCTCTGCTCCATTTTAGGTTATTCAAGATAAAATATGTTCTATTTTCTTTTCCATCACTATTTAAAAATTAATAGTATTGTGTTCACTGAACCCAAAGTAGTCCCTAACTATGACTTAATTTACTTAGCCCTTAAGAGGACGTCCGGTAGATTTCCTCTTAAGCCTGGTCTTACCGAGTAGGTTCGGCTGCATATTGCACAAGGAAACTGTTTTAGACAGACCTCACAAATTCTGCCCCATATTGGCCTTTCTCAGTCTGCCCAGAAAAATTGAAATTTACTATTAGCACTACCTGATTATCGTCACAACTACATTCACACATCTGCTCTTCAAGTACCTGCTACTATTAAGGAGTCTATAATAAAGCGCTACCAATGCGACCATTTCCATCCTATTTCTAAATTCTGTACAAATGATCTTGTTAGACGAGCCCTTAAGAATATCCACCCTAAGCACTGCAGTAATGCCCTCTCTTTTCAAAGAGAAAATGCCCCTTCACTCTTACCTTTCCCTCAGTCATACCTGAAGAATCAGTATCCTGAAACGCTGAGCTGCTGCCAGTCTCATCCTTCTCTCAGCCATGTTTCTTTTATGGCCACAATATCCCAGTCCCTAAAAGCAATCCACACCTTCAGTTTATCTACCTATTTCATCCATGTTAAGCTACATGCATTGAAAGAGACGGAACTTAAAGCAATGGTTCTATCTCTACTTGGCAATCTTGATTTTAAGTTTTACATACTTTAGTTGCTGAAGGTATCCCTGTCTTCTCACTGACTTTGCTCTCTTAAATTCAGACACCTGCCAATCTCGCTTAAACCCGTCTTCATGAAAAAAAATTCCCCACTACGATATTGGTCCCTCTCTGTTTCAAGTGCAACCTGTCCTCCTTGTACAGGCTATCTCTATCCCAGAAGTGATCCCAATAATCCAAAAGCCTGAATTCCTGCCTCCTGCATCTACACATCTTCAGCCACACATTCATCTGGTCTATCTTTCTATTCCTGGATTCACTATCACTTGGCACCGGGAGTAATCCAGAGGTCACTAGCCTCGGGGTGCTGCATTTTAATTTCTCACCTAACTCCCTATACTCATCCCTCATCCTGCCTATGTCATTTGTACCAACATGTACAGTACAACGACCTTTGGCTGTTTGCCCTTGCCCTTGAGAATTTTCTGTAACAGCTTAGAAATCCTTGATGCTGGCATCTGGGAGGCAGCTCACTATTCTAGCATCTGTTCTGTGGCCACAGAATCTCCTGTCTGTCCCCCTCACTATGAAACACTGATAAATTAAGAAATTTTGATTCCTTGATAGATGAAGGATCATCTGATTTATTACATCCATAACAGAATAATGTTCATAGCTTTATGTGAGATAATTGCATTTGTTTTGATTTTAAATGTCTTTTGATCCTTAATTATGGCTGGCTTCACAACATTAGATTAGATTACCACATCACCAGATCTATAGCTATCTCAGTTTCTAGCTCGAATATTCATTGGCTTATATATTAGTAATTCATTTAATAGTTCTACTTAAAGTAGATAGCAAATCAATATAGAATATAGAATAGAATATAGAATGTAGAATAGTACATCACATTACAGGCCCTTCGGCCCACAGTATTGTGCCAACCCTCAAACCCTGCCTCCCATATAACCCCCCACCTTAAATTCCTCCATATACCAGTCTAGTAGTCTCTTAAACTTCACTAGTGTATCTGCCTCCACCACTGACTCAGGCAATGCATTCCACGCACGAACCACTCTCTGAGTGAAAAATCTTCCTCTAATATCCCCCTTGAACTCCCCACCCCTTACTTTAAAGCCATGTCCTCTTGTATTGAGCCGTGGTGCCCTGGGGAAGAGGCGCTGGCTATCGACTCTATCTATTCCTCTTATTATCTTGTACACCTCCATCATGTCTCCTCTCATCCTCCTTCTCTCCAAAGAGTAAAACCCTAGCTCCCTTAATCTCTGATCATAATGCATACTCTCTAAACCAGGCAGCATCCTGGTACATCTCCTCTGTACCCTTTCCAATGCTTCCACATCCTTCCTATAGTGAGGCGACCAGAACTGGACACAGTACTCCAAGTGTGGCCTAACCAGAGTTTTATAGAGCTGCATCATTACATCGTGACTCTTAAACTCTATCCCTTGACTTATGAAAGCTAACACCCCATTATCTTTCTTAACTACCCTATCTACCTGTGAGGCAACTTTCAGGGATCTGTGGACATGTACCCCCAGATCCCTCTGCTCCTCCACACTACCAAGTATCCTGCCATTTACTTTGTACTCTGCCTTGGAGTTTGTCCTTCCAAAGTGTACCACCTCACAGTTCTCCAGGTTGAACTCCATCTGCCACTACTCAGCCCACTTCTGCATCCTATCAATGTCTCTCTGCAATCTTTGACAATCCTCTACACTATCTACAACACCACCAACTTTTGTGTCGTCTGCAAACTTGCCAACCCACCATTCTACCCCCACATCCAGGTCGTTAATAAAAATCATGAAAAGTAGAGGTCCCAGAACAGATCCTTGTGGGACACCACTAGTCACAATCCTCCAATCTGAATGTACTCCCTCCACCATGACCCTCTGCTTTCTGCAGGCAAACCAATTCTGAATCCATCTGGCCAAATTTCCCTGGATCCCATGCCTTCTGACTTTCTGAATAAGCCTACCGTGTGGAACCTTGTCAAATGCCTTACTAAAATCCATATAGATCACATCCACTACACTACCCTCATCTATATACCTGGTCACCTCCTCAAAGAACTCTATCAGTCTTGTTAGACACGATCTGCCCTTCACAAAGCCATGCTGACTGTCCCTGATCAGACCATGATTCTCTAAATGCCCAGAGATCCTATCTCTGAGAATCTTTTCCAACAGCTTTCCCACCACAGATGCAAGGCTCACTGGACTATAATTACCCGGACTATCCCCAATACTTTTTTTGAGCAAGGGGACGACATTCACCTCCCTCCAACCCTCCGGTACCATTCCCATGGACAAGGAGGACATAAAGATCCTAGCCAGAAGCTCAGCAATCTCTTCCCTCACCTTGTGGAGCAGCCTGGGGAATATTCTGTCTGGCCCCGGGGACTTATCCGTCCTAATGTATTTTAACAACTCCAAAACCTCCTCTCCCTTAATATCAACATGCTCCAGAACATCAACCTCACTCATATTGTCCTCACAATCATCAAGTTCCCTCTCATTGGTGAATACCGAAGAGAAGTATTCATTGAGGACCTCGCTCACTTCCACAGCCTCCAGGCACATCTTCCCACCTTTATCTCTAATCGGTCCTACCTTCACTCCTGTCATTCTTTTTTTCTTCACATAATTGAAGAATGCCTTGGGGTTTTCCTTTACAATACTTGCCAAGGCCTTCTCATGCCCCCTTCTTGTTCTTCTCAGCCCCTTCCTAAGCTCCTTTCTTGCTTCCCTATATTCCTCAATAGACCCATCTGATCCTTGCTTGCTAAACCTCATGTTTTCTGCCTTCTTCCACCTGACTAGATCTTCCACTTCACTTGTCAGCCATGGTTCCTTCACCCTACCATTCTTTATCTTCCTCACAAGGACAAATTTATCCCTAACATCCTGCAAGAGATCTCTAAACATCAACCACATGTCCATAGTACATTTCCCTGCAAAAACATCATCCCAATTCACACCCGCAAGTTCCAGCCTTATAGCCTCATAACTTGCCCTTCCCCAGTTAAAAATTTTCCTGTCCTCTCTGATTCTATCTTTTTCCATGATAATGCTAAAGGCCAGGGAGCGGTGGTCACTGTCCCCCAGATGCTCACCCACTGAGAGATCTGTGACCTGACCCAGTTTATTACCTAATACTAGATCTAGTATGGCATTCCCCCTAGTCGGCCTGTCCATATACTGTGACAGGAATCCGTCCTGGACACACTTAACAAACTGTGCCCTGTCTAAACCCTTGGAACTAATCAGGTGCCAATCAATATTAGGGAAGTTAAAGTTACCAATGATAACAACCCTGTTATTTTCACACCTTTCCAAAATCTGTCTCCCAATCTGCTCCTCTGTACCTCTGCTGCTACCAAGGGGCCTACAGAATACCCCCAATAGAGTAACTGCTCCCTTCCTGTTCCTGACTTCCACCCATACTGACTCAAAAGAGGATCCTGCTACATTACCCACCCTTTCTGTAGCTGTAATAGTATCCCTGACCAGTAACGCCACCACTCCTCCACTTTCCCCCCCTCTCTATTCCTTTTAAAGCACTGAAATCCCGGAATATTGAGAATCCATTCCTGCCCTGGTGCCAGCCAAGTCTCTGTAATGGCCACTACATCATAATTCCATGTATGTATCCAAGCTCACAGTTCATCACCTTTGCTCCTGATGCTTCTTGCATTGAGGTACACACACTTCAGCCCTTCTACCTTACTACCTTTACACCATTTATTCTGCTTCTCTTTCCTCAAAGCCTCTCTGTATGTTAGATCTGGCTTTACTCCATGCACTTCTTTCACTGCTCTATCGCTCCGGGTCCCATCCCCCTTGCAAATTAGTTTAAACCTTCCTGAACCATGCTAGCAAACCTACCTGCAAGGATATTGCTCCCCCTCGAGTTTAGGTGTAACCCATCCAATCTGTACAGGTCCCACCAAGAAATCAAGGAAATCAAGAAATCATCCATCAAGATATAATCTATATTGATGTTGCCACTACCTTATTTGCACCCTATCCAGGCCAGGAAAAAAAAAGAGTCCATCCCTATCCTTGCTAGGGCCAATGAATTCCGAACTGGAGTACATAGGAGACTGCAGATGCTGGAATCTGGAGCCAGACAAAAACAAGCTGCTGGAGGAATTCAATGGGTTCCTCCGCTGAGTTTCCACACAGCGTCTGTGGATGGAAATGAGCGGTAAATGGTTCAGATCGAGACTGAAAGATACAGCAGTTATAACTAGTATAAAAAGGTGAGGTGAAGCAACAGCTGGATCCAGGTGAGGAGTAGTGATAGGCACATGGGAAAGGGAAGAGTGAAATTAACGACTGAGGCTGGGTTTGATAGGCGGAAGCAACAAAGGGCTGCAGATGATGGAATCTGATAGGAAAGGGAGGCCGGAGAATGAAACCAAACAAGGGAGGCGTGTAGGCAAATGGTAACAGTGGGAGGAGGGGAGCCAATGGGAAGAGTGTGTAGATGAAAGAAAATAAGGTAGCTGGAGGAAGGGAAAGAAACAGATTGATGGGAGCTAGGGTGCATGAGGGAGGGAAGATGCGTAGACAAAACTGGATAGACTGGGAGAAGAGAGAAAGGGAGAACATTACTGTAACCAGAACTCATTTTCAAGCTGTCAGGTTGTAGGCTACCCAAGTGTAACATGACGTGCTTTTCCTCATGTTTGTAGGACAGATAGGACAGTGTGGGTATGGCAAGGGGTGGGGTATAGAAGGATGTGGAAACGGATGTCATTGAAATAGCTAGCAACAGGAGCACCAGATGGCCATGGCAGATGGATTCATAACTTTATGTACAGGAAGAAGATAACAGCTGGACAGAATATTGAAGTTCAGTCAAGGACCCTACCAGACTTCATTGATGGCCAATATGAAAAGGAAAGATGCCATTCAATTAAATAGCAATGTTGTCAGATCACAGTAGCAGCATAGAATAGGTCAATGCCCATAATTTGGCAGCACCAATGATATCCTCACCATGCTGTAGTCTATCCCTGCATTGTTTAAAGGCTCCCATAGAATAAATGGATGATTGATGATCTTAATGGAAACTCATGAGACCCTGAAGAACAATTTTACCCCTCCCAATGATTTAATTAATTCCATTGATTGATTCACTTAACCTTTTTTTTAACATTAGAATCAGGTTTATTATCACTGACAGACTTCGTGAAATTTATTGTTCTGTCCATAGAATTGTACGGAACATACGCTATAGTTACAGGCCATTTAGCCCAACAAACCTATGCCTGTGTTTATGTCTCTCCATCACTAATTCCAGCAGTGCTTCTATAATTCTTGCTTCCTTTTGCAAATAGCACAAGGTTGCATATTCTCACTACTTGACATAAATAAATTCAACCCAAGCCTTTGTTTGATTATTATGATGACCTCATATCAACGCTTTTTGTTCTGAGTGCTCCAAATTGAAAATAAATTATTCTTCAGTCTTGTCTTTTCCAGAGTAAAAGAACACAGACCTAATTAATCTTATCTCTGTTTCATCTAATTTCTGTTTTTATCTTTGTAATTTTTTTCTTGAGCTTTTGAGTATCTTTTGTATCGAATGGAGACCACAGCAATGCATCACACATAAAAGTTGCTGGTGAACGCAGCAGGCCAGGCAGCAACTTTTATGTGTGTTGCTTGAAATTCCAGCATCTGCAGATTTCCTCGTGTTAGAGTTTTTAAAAAAATAACAATGCATAGTTCTTTCTTCAGCTCTATAATGCTGTAAAATAATAATATCTTAAATTTCTCCTGAAGTCTATCCTTGCTTACTCTATACCAAAAAGTAGGCTTTGGAAATCGGTAACATCAAAATGAAGTGGTAAATGCCGTCATTCCTCGTATTACTACAAAGGCTCCTTGCATCAATTTTGCTGAAAAATTTGGCCTTTGATAATGCTGTTTAGATATCACCTGACTCAGGCCATTTGTGTTCAGGTATGGAATTAACCATCCATAACATTTCCCCCTCATGATAAAGGGATTCATTCACTTGGTAAGATTAGTAGCTTCAGTTGTTATCTGCTTTTGCTCTGCCCTTGTATTTCCTCTTCAAGTCTTCTCTTCAACTCATTTGGTACACTACATGAAAAATGTGACATTCTGAATCCTAAACTTATGCAGCTGCAATCAAAACAGTCTTTGTGTATGTCTGCAAAGGTTTTGTTTCATGTTGGAGGATACTTTTGGAGCAAGATACTGCTTTCAATTCACCGTGTTTTCTCAATCACATTGTTGCTTATTTACAGTATTTATGTTCTTATCCTTTGAGTCTCCCCCCTTTCTGGATCTTTCTAAATTGCAGTATTCTTCCATATGTTGTCCAGATGGACATTGTTTTATTATCAAGAACTTTCTTTTAATTCTTCCCCTTCCCTCAAATTTTCAGAGATCTTTTGCTGTGACGGAATGACATATTACTTTGTGCTTCCATAACTTGTTTTGCCTTGATGTTGATGATTGATTTGTTACCCACTTTCTGCACTAGGTGAATTTCATTTATCTGGCTATTGCTGTATAAACCATTTCACACACATATACCCAAATATTAGACAACTTCAACAGAATGGATGCTCTAACTTTGTTTCCTTTCCATTATTTTCATTTTTGATTTGGACCTTCTCCATTGGTTGAGCTTGGCATATAATCTACAGTCTTGCAAAGTACTCTACTATTGGTCCACAGCTGCCAATGTCCTCTTGCAGCCTGGCTTGCATTTGATACTTGTCAAACTGTGTCAAGTCTGCTTCTATTCCCAGAACTGATCTGAAGACAACCAGCTTATTCATCCTGTATTCTGTCTGTATTTATGATCTATATGATCTTAATCTCCCGCTGCCCAGACAGAACGTTCTACATGTCTGGGTATGCTAAGGTGAGTTGGTTTGTCAGCTTTGTATCCATTTCCTTGAAATTTCATTTACTGGCTTACCTAGTTCCTGATTCAGGTTCTGTAACTCAAACCTATGCGACAGAGGTTCCTTGCCTCTCTTCCACTCACTTAGCATTTCTCAGCTGTTGAAAAATTCTTCATCTCACTTCCACTAGAGTATGTAGAGGACTGCTATCCCTTGTGCCTTCCATCAGTTGTCAATTTACCTACTAACTTACTTTTTCTAGGAACCTGTGCAGTCTTCTGTTACTTCATGAGGTTGAACTATAGCAGACAGCAGCCATCTGCCGTCCACTCAGTGCACACAGTTCCCACAGATTAGTTTTGTTTTTCTTAATTCAACAATCCCACTTTTATGTGGTATAGAAGTTTCATCAGTAAGCCACTGCCGTCAAGTTACACCTTATTCTTCCTAGAAATTGTTTCGTGTATAAAAAGGACCAGAAGGATCACTGGGGAACCGAATCACCCCAACCACAAGCTGTTCCAGCTGTTACCGTCTGGGAAACAGTACTACAGCATTAAAGCCAGGACCAACAGGCTCCAAGACAGCTTCTTCAACCAGGCCCTCAGACTGATTAATTCACACTGATACAATTGTATTACTAAGCTATATTATTCTGTTGTGCATACTATTTATTACAAATGACTATAAATTGCACATTGCTCACTCAGACGGAGACAGTACGTGAAGATTTTTACTCCTCATCTATGTAAAGGAAGTAAGAAATAAAGAAAATTCAATTCAATTCAATTAATTATATTTTAAGACTCATTTCAAAGTAAAAGCTGAGTTTATTGTAAAATACATAAACTGATGGTGCAATAAAAAATCTTACAGTTGCGTCACAGGCACATAGCATTAGAGAGACGGTATCCACAAGCAAAACGTAAATTAATAAAAATAGATACTAATTGATACTTTCAGAAAGCCTTTGATAAAGTCCCACATAAGAGATTAGTGGGCAAAATTAGGGCACATGGTCTTGGGGGCAGAGTACTGACATGGATTGAAAATTGGCTGGCTGACAGAAAACAAAGAGTAGCGATTAACGGGTCCCTTTCGGAATGGCAGGCGGTGACCAGTGGGGTACCGCAGGGTTCAGTGCTGGGACCGCAGCTGTTTACAATATATATTAATGATTTAGATAAGGGAATTAAAAGTAACATTAGCAAATTTGCCGATGACACAAAGCTGGGTGGTAGTGTGAGATGTGAGGAGGATGAAATGAGAATGCAGGGTGACTTGGACAGGCTGGGTGAGTGGCAGATGCAGTTTAATGTGGATAAATGTGAGGTTATCCACTTTGGTGATAAGAACGGGAAGGCAGATTATTATCTAAATGGAGTCAAGTTAGGAAAAGGGGAAGCACAATGAGATCTAGGTGTTCTTGTACGTCAGTCACTGAAAACAAGCATGTAAGTATGGCAGTGAGGAAAGCTAATGGCATGCTGGCCTTCATAACAAAGGGAATTGAGTATAAGAGCAAAGAGGTCCTTCTGCAGCTGTACAGGGCCCTGGTGAGACCACACCTGGAGTACTGTGTGCAGTTTTGGTCTCCAAATTTGAGGAAGGACATTCTTGCTATTGAGAGAATGCAGTGTAGGTTCACAAGGTTAATTCCTGGGATGGCGGGACTGTCATATGTCGAAAGACTGGAGCGACTGGGCTTGTATACTCTGGGATTTAGAAGGCTGAGAGGGGATCTTATTGAAACATATAAGTTTATTAAGGGATTGGATACGCTGCAGGCAGGAAGCATGTTCCCGCTGATGGGTGAGTCCAGAACCAGAGGCCACAGTTTAAGAATTAGGGGTAGACCATTTAGAATGGAGTTGAGGAAAAACTTTTTCACCCAGAGAGTGATGGATATATGGAATGTTCTGCCCCAGAAGGCTGTGGAGGCCAAGTCTCTGGACGCTTTCAAAAAAGAGATGGATAGAGCTCTTAAAGATAGCGGAATCAAAGGTTACGGGGATAGGGCAGGAAATGGATACTGATAGTGGATGATCAGCCATGATCACAGTGAATGGCGGTGCTGGCTCGAAGGGCCGAATGGCCTACTCCTGCACCTATTGTCTATTGTCTATTGTCTAGAAAGAACACTGCTAGAACAATAAGAAAACAAAGTCCATTGTAGTGTAAAGTGGTCAAAGTAGTTATAGTGTTGCTATTCTGAAGTTGAAATTAGGATTGTGCATGTTGGTTCAAGAACTGAATAGATGAGGAGAAGTAGCTGATCTTGAACCTGATAGTGTGGAACTCCAGGCTTCTGCACCTTCTACCCAATGGTAGCTGTGAGAGGATGGCATAGCCTAGACAGTAGGGATCTATGATGAAACGAGTTGCATTTTGAGGTGCGCCTTGGGTAGATAGTACCATCCGTGGGGAGGGATGTGCACATGATACATTTTCAGTCAGTGCCTCATGAAAGTAAACAGCTTGCTCCAGGTTTATGAGGCTGGTAGCTGAGCCGTGTTATTAGCACTTACATAGTACTTTGATTACACAGGCATAAATAACTGTGTGGTACTTGAGACGCAGGATGAAGTATGCAATTGATCTTTGCACTTCCCAAACCTTGTACAACAATTGATTACACGCTTAGTCTAACTCATTGTCAACACACCAGTTCGATCTGCAGCTTGGCCACAACAGTTTATCTCTTTCACTAGAAACCAAAAAGCGGTCTGCAGCTGACACCTGTGAGAAATGATACAGAATCTGAAGTGACCCTTATGCACTTGATGTCACTTTCAAGATCAATTTACTGGAAGTGAACAGACATGAAAGCAAGACCCACAACAGTAATGAGCAACACTGTGTTTTGTCCAGTTTATCTAACGTGGGAATGCAACGAGTGTACCCATCAAGGAAATTCTGTCTGCTTCCTTGTGTGTTAAATTACATTGTATCTCTACCTCATCAATGATTTGAGATGCCATAATAATTATATCCAAGGTGTGCTCACTAGAAGGTATGACAAGTTTCAGGGTGGCCTCTCCTAATTTTTTTATTGTGTGTTAATTTCTCCTCAAACATGTTTAAACCAATCAGAATGAGACGAGCAGTTAAAGCCTGCAGGTGGAGAAGTTGGAAATTTGGAAATAAACAGAAATGAAATATGAGAGTTTAACTCCTTTAAAACAGAAGAAGGCAATGCAGGGCAATGAATGTAAGAAATAGATAAGAAAGAGAGAGAGAGAGAGAATGAAAGAGAGAATATCAGGGTTACTGCTCCCTTAATTAACTAAGATGTATTCTGAATGGTGGCATTGGAGGGGTTGAATGTGCTTCCAATCACTATCACCATGTCCTTCTGGTATTCACCATCTCACCATCACCTTCTGGTATTCTATCACTGACATGCAGAACTTATACTCATTCTATAATGTTTGCAGATCAGACCCTATGAAAAATGTGATGCTTTCTCTGTTTCTGTGCTGCGGACAGTCACCTTCACTGATGGCTGCATCTGTAAGCTTCCCCTGTGTTAAGTCATTCTCACAGGTTGGCATAAAAAGCATCATAAGATGTCCACTCAAGACTGCTGACACAAAACTCACTGAACTAAGCACTGTTCCATTCTGTTGCTTATTCTGCCAGCTAATGAAATCGTCTGCTACATTGGCTTTTTCAAGGCTGCTGTCTAAATTTACATCAGTTTAGTACCAACCACATCAAAGGATATGCAAATAAACTGATCCAATGAATATATATATATTTTTTTGCCAAGCCCAGGATGTAACCCACCGTAATGTATAAAATTAGTGCAATTCATCATTTGTTATTTCCAATCTATATAGTACTTTACTACAACTCTTAACATCTGCACATGCTTCCTCTCCATATTTACTCAAAATAATTTCCTCTCCTCACTTTAATTCTGAAAATTGCCTTTTTATACTTGTTACACTTCAATTACAGGCTTCTTTCAGAGATAGTGCAAAACTGCCTTGATTTTGTAGCTTTCAGCTCTTCATCCGAAACCCCAAGGAAATACTGTAACACCTTATGTGATAGTCTTGAATTGTGAACTTAATCCTTTCAATGTAAGTGCTATTGTATCTAACATAAATGCAAATGGATTGGAATATAAGTGAATTGATTCATTCCTTTTGCATTGGTAATGTAGCCATAAGAACAAATATAAAAAAGTAAAAAAAAATCTCTGATTAGCTACAGATTGAAATTGCTGAGAAACTCTAAGTTGCTGCAAATTCACTTAAGTAGTCAACATCCCAGAATTTTTAACTTATTCCTAAACTTTTTTCTTTCTTTCTAACATTACATTCATGAATGAAAGATATCGCTGATCTGTTTTAAATGTGTGCAAAACTTAGTCATTTTTCATTCAAATAATGTCATCTGTGAATCTACTAACAGCAATGAGAGCAATTTGCAAGATGAATTGGTGGGCAATGTGCCACTTTTAAACGATGAAACAGCTGTGCCCCTGCATTTATTTGATATTCCACATAACCCTGGCAACAAATCAAATAAAACATGCTCACTTCATGCATCATCTGCTATCTTTTTAACATTTATTCATGTGTATCTCCTTCCAACTTTGTACTCTTGACTTAGATGAGATTACTTCTCAGAGTCGCAGTAAACTTATTTATCAACCCAATTTATTCAAATAGGATCATATGCATTCACTCTCATTATCTTGTTGTGTGGAGTCTTCCACAAAAGACAATTTAGATGTTCAGCTTATATCTAAATGATCGATTAAAAACTGAGAGAATTAATGATTACTTTATTCCACCCTTTGATTAACAATTCTTTTTATTCTCTCATTTTCCAAGTCTGCTCTAATGCCTAATGAGGATACTCTCCTGCATTGCACCATTCATATATTATTATACGTTTCCTTTGGGTTGTTCTGTTCTGGCTTTAATCTTTTTATACCCAAACCTTCTTCTTTAATGCATCATGTCTTTTTCCATTTGTCTCACTGCTCACAACTTTTAATCTGTGTGGCAGAGTGACAGCTCTTACATCAGACCTAGCTCTCTCTATAGCCCATTGGAATTGCAAGGACAACGTTTCAGGTTCCACTGATTACAACCCAAATGATCCAGGAATGAAATGTCATTATATTGTGATACAGTCAGAGAAATGTGTCAGTGCTTGCACAAATGAACATTCTGGCCATTAGCATTTTGCTTGAAAATGTCACTGACGAATAAAAATAAACTAATTAAAACATTACCATTTACAAGCATTAAATATCTGAAGGTACATTTCCTCTATTGATTGTATTTCCTTAACTACTCGACATTAGCAGGAGAAAGATATTCATACCTGCGCCATCATTCAATAGTTGATCTTATATCTCAGAGCTATTTTCTTGCACTAATGCCATGTATCTTGATGCACTTTATGTTTAAAAATCTACGCAGCTCTGTAATTAATATTTCAATGACAGCATTGACACAGCTCTTAAAGAGAGAATTCCGAAAGATTCACCATCCTCTGAGTGAAAACATTATTTTCATCTCTGTCCTTCTGAATACTCCCTTATTTTAATAATTTGATCCATAGAAACATCAAAAACATCTTCTCATCTCTCCAGTTTAGCTCTGTAAGAACTTAGTATGTTTCAATGAGCTCAACTATATTCTTATGAACATATGAAAGTATAGTCTAGTCCACACAGAGTCTCCTCATACAATAAGTTTGCTATTCCAGAAATCAACCTTTGAACCTTCTGTGAACTCTAGATTTCCTTCATGTGAGAGATCAGACATACACATAATAGTGCATGTGCATTCTCATCCAGATATTAGATAAATGAAATGAGATATCCTCGCTCTGGTGCTCAAACCTTGCAACAAAAACTAGCCTATTTTTGTCTTCTTAATGGGCACATTAACATAAGAACAAACATATCTACTCATGTGGAATATGACTGAGCAACATCTCAACATTTTCTCTGCTTTTTATTCATGTACTTTGATGCTCCAACCTAATTTAATCTATTGATCCTGGTCTTAAAAATTCCAATTGACTCAGCATCCATAAAGTTCTGTAAATTATGGAATAAAAATACTCTTCACACAAACCATGTGCATTCTCACAGAAGCATTTCATTTTCATCATAACCAGTGCTCCAAGATTGAATGGGACACATACTGGAAATGGTAGGTTGTTGGTTAGAGTGGTATGAGAGTGGGAGCGGGTGTGCCTTGGTACAGGGAATTTGTGAAAGGTTTGCGATGTGTAAGTGTAATGATAGAGTAAGGAATGAAAGCTGCTCAGGTTACTGGTCTTCTGTCTAAATGGTGATTCTGCATGTTAATGGAGGTCTTTACATTAAGTGTATTGCCAGTTCAATCTGTCTGGGTTTTGGGAATCCCTTTAGGCATCAGATTATTCTCCAAGACTTTGGTAATCAGTTCCCTCGCTGGATGAGTACATGACCAGGGACAAGCTGTCATATGGGAGCACTGGGAGCGAACCCAAATGCAAGATGCAGTCATTGAAGTTCAAGGAACAGGACTAGGTTTGTCAAGAAAGCAAGGGAAGTGGGGAAGAAATGATGCTGGACATTGACACAGGCCCTGGACGAGACTAGGATACAGGAAACAACAGGAATTCTGCAGATGCTGGAAATTCAAGCAACATACATCAAAGTTGCTGGTGAACGCAGCAGGCCAGGCAGCATCTATAGGAAGAGGCGCAGTCGACGTTTCAGGCCGAGACCCTTCGTCAGGACTAACTGAAGGAAGAGTGAGTAAGGGATTTGAAAGCTGGAGGGGGAGGGGGAGATGCAAAATGATAGGAGAAGACAGGAGGGGGAGGGATGGAGCCAAGAGCTGGACAGGTGATAGGCAGAAGGGGATACGAGAGGATCATGGGACAGGAGGTCCGGGAAGAAAGACGGGGGGGGGGTGACCCAGAGGATGGGCAAGAGGTATATTCAGAGGGACAGAGGGAGAAAAAGGAGAGTGAGAGAAAGAATGTGTGCATAAAAATAAGTAACAGATGGGGTACGAGTGGGAGGTGGGGCCTTAGCGGAAGTTAGAGAAGTCGATGTTCATGCCATCAGGTTGGAGGCTACCCAGACGGAATATAAGGTGTTGTTCCTCCAACCTGAGTGTGGCTTCATCTTTACAGTAGAGGAGGCCGTGGATAGACATGTCAGAATGGGAATGGGATGTGGAATTAAAATGTGTGGCCACTGGGAGATCCTGCTTTCTCTGGCGGACAGAGCGTAGATGTTCAGCAAAGCGGTCTCCCAGTCTGCGTAGGGTCTCAGACTGGGAGACCGCTTTGCTGAACATCTACGCTCTGTCCGCCAGAGAAAGCAGGATCTCCCAGTGGCCACACATTTTAATTCCACATCCCATTCCCATTCTGACATGTCTATCCACGGCCTCCTCTACTGTAAAGATGAAGCCACACTCAGGTTGGAGGAACAACACCTTATATTCCGTCTGGGTAGCCTCCAACCTGATGGCATGAACATTGACTTCTCTAACTTCCGCTAGGCCCCACCTCCCCCTCGTACCCCATCTGTTACTCTTTTTAATGCACACATTCTTACTCTCACTCTCCTTTTTCTCCCTCTGTCCCTCTGAATATACCTCTTTCCCATCCTCTGGGTCACCCCCCCCCCGTCTTTCTTCCCGGACCTCCTGTCCCATGATCCTCTCGTATCCCCTTCTGCCTATCACCTGTCCAGCTCTCGGCTCCATCCCTCCCCCTCCTGTCTTCTCCTATCATTTTGCATCTCCCCCTCCCCCTCCAGCTTTCAAATCCCTTACTCACTCTTCCTTCAGTTAGTCCTGACGAAGGGTCTCAGCCTGAAACGTCGACTGCGCCTCTTCCTATAGATGCTGCCTGGCCTGCTGCGTTCACCAGCAACTTTGATGTATGTTACTAGGATACAGGGCCTGGGCTAGGACTTGACTAGGAAAGCGAGACCAGGACCAGGAACTAGGAACTAGGAGCTAGAGACTGGACAAGGACTCAGAACCTGGGTCTTAACTCGGACTCGGACCCCGGAACTAGGCGAGGACATGATGTGGCTACAAGACTGGACATGGCTTGGGTTCTTCAAGGCTTTCCTGGGCAGGACAAGGTACTCCTGGGCTGGGCAAGAACACGAAACCTTGACTTGGTCTTGGCAGAACAGGAACACAGAGACTTGGTCTTGGGAGACTGGATGCTTGGAGCTTTGGATGAGGACTGGACGCTTGAAGCCTTGGACGAGGATTGAACACTCGGAGCCTTGGACGAGGACTGGACGCTCGGAGCCTTGGTCTAGACCATGGGAGCACAGAGCCTTGGACTTGAGAGACAGGAACATGGAACACAGAGCCTTGGTCTTGAGAGACAGGAACGCAGAACACAGAGCTGGGACCCCTCCTTGGGAACAGGATGTAGGGTCGGAACTCATACACAGAATGCTGAACACAACGAGCCGGTTCCCAACACTAGGTAGTGGCAAACAGCCGGACCTACCTAGTGAAGGTGAGGACACAAAGAGACAGTTCCAAACAACAAAAGACAGTTTCTTATCTAGACACAGCAAGGCTCCAGTCTTGCTCTGGCGATAGAACTTGATAACAATACAGGCCAAGATGCAGGCAAGGGAACAGTCCAGCAAATGAAGCTGAACCAAGGAGCTATTTACGTAGCCAGCCCAAAATGTGACAGCACTGGTGAGTGTAATACTGACAAACCCCTGGACTTGGCAGGTGATCTACTATATTATATTCACCCTATTTTACATTCATTGCTGGAAACTTGATTTGCTGAGAATAAAATAGATCTGACTATTTTCACAGTTAGTCAAGAGAAGCAAAAAATGAATGGTAGCAGATAGAATATCTGAGGACGTCAGGTAGAATATTTAACTCATTTTCAGCACTATTCTTTAGAAAACAGATGTCAAAGCTTTATAGGAATTAATAGCTCAGTATCTCACTTAAGGGACTGAAAAATATGGAGAGACTAAGTACTAAGCTTATTTTTAGAACAAAGGAAATTAAGAGATTTTATAGTATAGAAGACCTGTGTGACTTTGATAAAATAAGGATAAAGAAATCTTTTGTGGCAGAAAGATCAGTAGCCAAGAAGACACAGATTTAAGATTATTAGCAAAAGAATCGGGGCAACATGAGGGAAAGGAACTTACGGTGATTTGCTGTGATCTGCAATAGGTGTAGAATCTGATTCAATAATATCTTACAAGTTAGAACTGGATAAAAGGTTAAAAGAATACTATTCATGTAGCTATGGGGAAAGACTACTTTATTGGACTAATGGTTTGAATGTCTTTCTAAGAGTCAGTCAATCCGGTGAAAAAAAATCATTATAAAAAATATTTGAAAATTATTTGTCTTACAGTGCCAATTCAATAGGCTGTTCCTCAATCTAACCATCATTTCCCAAAGCTCATCTTGATCTGCCTAGCAAAACATTTAGATAAGAAAGATCTATACTTCCAATTCCTTACACCATAGCAAAAATTATGGATAATGAAGTGAGAAAATTAACTTGGCTGCACTGTTGAATTATTCACATTGATCATTTCCCACTATTCAATTGCTTCTGGTAGATTTTTCAATAAACGCAAAGGCATTTTTCAATATTTGCATGCTGAATTTTTGTTTGGTACCAGCCTTGATATAAAGGTGTCAATTTTTTATAAAATGTAATGGTCTGAAGGAACCTACTTGGAGATCACAGGAGGCTCTGAAACAAGCATTATTCAATAGATACTAGTTCCTTAAGGTTGTTGTTATAGGCGGGTTGTGGGGCAGGGCTGACAGTGAGGATTAACACCCACTACCTATTAAATGCTCTCAATGGCGTGCATTCTCAAATAGTTTCTGACAATCAAGTCCAGCTCCTGACCTTCATGTGTGGCTTAGCTACTAAGCCCAGCGGAACCATTTCTACTGACAAGAGGAGGGGCAAAGGCGAGTTACTGGTGCCTTAAAACAGTTGCTTTAGGCAGATGAGACTCATCAGCCATGGTTGGTAGGTCATCTATGAGAAAGACTGTTATGATCTCAACCCTCTGCTGCCTTGTGGCTATACCCATTCATGGGGAAAGCTTTGGGACTAAACTCAGAGGAAAAATCCAATTTTGAGTTCAATACTGACTGGCAACTCCTGTAATGCAGCTGGTGCCAAACTGTATTGGTTTCTGCCGGACTTTCAATTCATCAGTTGTATGGAGTGTGGGAGCCTGCTACATGGGCAACAGCTTGCTCTCCACATCTACTGCCCTGGCTTGCGTATCACATAGACAGCTGGAAGGCAACATCCACAATCGTCCCTCACCATTGGACGGCCTCAATAGCTGCTGTTGGGCCTCATACAAGCATTTGCTTTATTGATGTCATTAATGAGAGGCTCACAGACTAATTTCAATAGAAAGCCTATATTCTTGCTCAGCATTTGCTTCAAAGGTCTTTAGTTTGTTCATTTGTCAGTTCTTGCAAATGAAACCCGTGAGTCTAACTGAAACATTTGCAAATTCCTTGTTGTTTAAATAAATTATATTTAGTTTTTATTTGGTCTCTATTCCCTTATATTTAGTTTTTATTGTGGTCTCTATTTCCTTAACCCGGCTGGTGGCATAGAGGCATCAGCGTCGGACTTTGGGACGATAGGTCCCGTGTTCGAATCCAGCTCCAGCCGGCTCTCCTGAACGCTTTCCGTCCGTGCTGGGTTACTAGCTGGTGATCTCCTTGGAAACTGACCCGGCAGAAGGCAATGGCAAACCACTGCTGTAACTTACCTTGTACACGGTTCCCCACTATGTCAGAGAGGTGTGGAGGGAAATCATCCGCTAATCAGAGAAACTCCGGATGCGACGTTCCTTTCTTATTTCCCTAACCTCAGCTCTTCCAATTGACATGGTTGAGTGAGAATCTGATAATCAAAGTTATGTTTTGCTGTGTTATTAGCTAAAGATGATGTTAAATAGCTTGCTTACTATTCACATTGGGATTAGCTTTCCATGAACAAATTAATGTTTTTCAGACTTAAAAAGAAGTGTGGTGATAGCTTGTCAAAACAGTGCATTCAACATGGTATATCAGCCTGAGGCTTTTCACAGGAGTATTAACAGACAGAATGTAACATCCGTCCAAATAAATAGCTATTGGCATATGTGGCCAAAGGTTTAGCCACGCAGAATTGTAACCTGAGGCTTCAGGAGCAGAATGAACTGGCCACTGATTATGAAAGAAAGAAAAATATGTTTATTTGATTTTACTTTAGTTAGTGATACAGCATGGAGTGTGCTCTTGTGGCTCATTCAGTCATGTTGCCCAAGCAACTCCACATCCCCGATTAAAACTAAACTTGTAAAATTAGTCAGCTCTATCATGGGTACCAGCCTCCATAGTACCCAAGACATCTTCAAGCAGTGGTGCCTTAGGAAGGTGGTGTCCATTATTAAGGACCCCACCACCCAGGACACGTCCTCTTCACTCAGCTACCATTGGAAAGGAGGTACAGGTGCCTGAAGGCACACACCCAGTGATTCAGCAACAGCTTCCTCCTGTCTGCCATCCGACTTCTCAATGGAACACTGAATCCATGAACACTACCTCACTACTTTCCTATTTCTGTTATTTTGCATGACTTATTTTAACTTTACTATTTAATAGACAAATATATACTTAATGTATCTCAGTTTTTTTCTCTATATTTACTTATCATGTAGTTCATTGTACTGCTGCCCATACAGAGAGCAAATTTCACGACATATGCTGGTGATATTAAATCTGATTCTAATCATGGGATAATTTACAGTGAACCGTTAGTCTGCCCAATATGTCTTTGGACTGTGGGAGGACACCAGATCACCCTGAGAAAACTCATGCGTTCTACGGGGAGAACATACAGAGACTCCTGAAAGAACGGCTTCGGAATTGAACTGTGAACTTTGGAACACCCGGAGCTGTAATAGCACTACACTAACTATCACATTACTGTTGCACGAAAACTAGGGAACACAATCTAGGAGTGACAGATTGGTAAATAGTACAGTCATTGGTAATTGGTTTGTTATTGTCACAGACACTGAGACACACTGAAAAACTTCATTTACTCTGTTAACAGAATGCAGAATATTATGTTACAGTTAGTTACAGAGAAAATACAGTGCAAAGGTCAAGAAAAGGTAGATCGTGAGGTCAAGAATTCATGAATAAACTCTTCTTAGGCTTCCAGCAGGGTACAGTTATCAATTTTAACTGACGTTTTGATGATTAACTCTGATATCTTCATCAGGGATGATGGCAAAGCATGTCTAGTTTGGTCGTATTTATACCTCTATCGTCCATTCCTCCTGATTGGTTATTCCTCATCCAATCAGGTTTACGCTGTCCCACTTTGTTTACAATCTTACTTACAGCGAGATTTTCATCTTTGTTAAAATTCTTTTTCTCTGGTTTTCTTTCAATGGCTCTTTCTCCAGGCAGTCCCAAAATCCATTAGTGTCTCACAATAACTTTGTGCTGTTGAAGTTAATCCAATGGTCATACTGTAAAGATGAAGCTACACTCAGGTTGGAGGAACAACATCTTATATTCCGTCTGGGTAGCCTCCAACCTGGTGGCATGAACATTGACTTCTCAAACTTCCGCTAATGCCCCACCTCCCCCTTGTACCCCATCCATTATTCATTTATTTATATACACACATTCTTTTTCTCTCCCTCCTTTTTCTCCCTCTGTCCCTCTCACTATACCCCTTGCCCATCCTCTGGGCTTCCCCCCTCCCCCTTTTCTTTCTCCATAGGCCTCCTGTCCCATTATCCTCTCATATCCCTTTTTCCAATCAACTGTCCAGCTCTTGGCTCCATCCCTCCCCCTCCTGTCTTCTCCTATCATTTCAGATACCCCCCTCCCCCTCCCACTTTCAAATCTCTTACTAGTTTTTCTTTCAGTTAGTCCTGACAAAGGGTCTCGGCCCGAAACATCGACTGTGCCTCTTCCTAGAGATGCTGCCTGGCCTGCTGCGTTCACCAGCAACTTTTATGTGTGTTGCTTGAAATTCCAGCATCTGCAGATTTCCTCGTGTTTGCGTCATTGTGAATGCAATGTTCTGCTACTGCCAATTTCTCTGCGTAACCCAAACAGATATACCTCCTGTGCTCTTGATACAGGTGTCTACTTTATGCCCCATTTGGAAAATATCCACTGCTCAGCATTCACAGAGAATCCTGTAAATGCTAGTCTTCCTGAGTCCCAGATCATCTTTGACCTGCATAAGCTGTGATTTGAGATTCCTTACGAATTTGTGAATGGTTATTAATCCGGTATGTCTCCTGGATCCTGGCGATCCTTCCAGAAACCATGGAAATATAGTGAAGACAGACAGTAGCAATAGATTCCTCCTCGTTGTTAGGTTTCCTGGTTTTTCCATTGGCCTTTTTAAGGGCCCAATTGACTTCCTTCTCCTTGTAGCCATTCTGCAGGAACATCATGCATAGTCATCTTATTTCCTCGTGGAGACGCTCTGGGTCTGAAATAGATTTTTTCACAGTTAATCAAAGCAGAAAGAACCATGTTACATTGGAAGCTGTGATGGTGGCTGTTATTGTTGAGGTATAAGTCCTTGTGAGTCAGTTTGCGATAGACGCCATCCCCGAGGTTACTATCCAGTTTCTGTTGTACTAGAATGTTCAGGAACGGGAGGCAACCATTTTTCTCTATCTCCATCCTAAATGTTTGGGTGTATGCTGTTCAGATGGTCATGGAACTGCCGGAGTGCCTGGCCACTCTACAAAGGAGTCATCAAAGTGGGGTCAGTTTCGATCTGGTGTCCTTGCTCACGAGCATTCTTATTAAGGACATCATGGTCCTCCTGTAGTTAGGGTTTGATAAGGGTACCATTGTCCTTTTTGAACACATCCTTACATCAACGTACTTCCTCTATACATGGATGGAGTGGCCATGGGATCGCTTTTGTCACTGGCTATTGCTAACTTTTACATGGAGGACTTTGAGGAGAGGGCACCGAGTTCATCGCCCTTATATTCCAAATGCTTCTTCAAGTAGGTTGATGACCCTTTTGTAGCGTGGCCTCATGGACTTCAGGCATTCCAACAGTTTGTACCAAGCTATGAAGCATTTGGATATGATACTTTCAAAATAATAGGAATAGCTGCATAAATAAATACTGGTGTATGTGAACAGAGCATGTTTACAGTGGAGGCTACTTAAATATAAGCTTTGGAAGCTAAAAAGTCAGTATTCGGCCTCTCAGTGGATACTTGTGTAATAAAGATCTCTTTTAAATATTTTACATTGTGTTCAACAATTCTATACTAAACACAAGAGATCTGCAGATACTGGAGATCCATAACAATACACACAAAATGCTGGAGGAAGTCAGCAGCTCAAGTAGCATCTATGGATAAGGATAAATGGTCGACAAATTTTACACGAAACACAGGCAAGCTATTTTAGCAGGTCAGATGTCTGTTGAAAAGGAAAAGGTCTCATTAACAGAAAAAGACTTGATGGGCCTAATGGCCTAATTCTGTCCCTATGTCTTATGTCTTGTGGTATAAATATTGGGACAAAGCAAATATAACATGGCCATGGGCAGTCTCGCATGTTTTGGTCAAATACACACACAAAAAAAACATTCTTAGGTATTTTGCACCATTGTGATATGAGAAAGGGCAGTGGGTAGTGGCAGGGTGGTGGGGAGCTGGCAGCTGGAAGGTCTGCAATAACAGATTAGCATCAAGGAAAGTTCTAAACTGGAAATTCTATCACTTGACATATCAGCAATAGTCACTGTCAAACTTGTCTTGATTGGGAATACTGGGAGTTACCCCATTGCACTCCCAAGGTACAGGAAAATCATAGTTTATAGTTCAGATAGAGTCTGGGTTTATTCCTAGAGGTTTTCAGAACTTTGATGTGAATTAATTGTCTTGACAATTGTGTTTAGTGGTCTTGTCACCTAACTTGTGCTCCCATTGTAAACCTGTACTCTATCAAGTGATTTGTGCGCACCCAGAACCTTGGTCGAGGGAGAAGAGGAACGTGGAACATAGAGCCAGGACCCCTCCTTGGGAACAGGACTTGGGGCCAGGACTCTACACAGAGTCAGGACCCCTGCTCGGGAGCAGGACATAGGGCCGGGACTCATACACAGAATATTGAGAGACAGATCTCCACTCAAGGTAGCGGCAAATGGCCGGACATACCCAGCAGAGGTGAGGGCACAAACAGATTGCTCCCAACACAAGGTAGCGGCAAACAGCCAGACCTATCTAGCGAAGGTGTGGACACAGAGACAGTTCCCAACACTAGGTAGCGGGAAATGGCCGGACCTACCTAGCAAAGGCATGGACACAGAGACGGTTCCCAACTTAAGGTAGCGGCAAACGGCCGGACCTACCTAGTGAAGGCGAGGACACAAGGAAACAGTTCCAAACAACAAAAGACAATTCCTTATCCAGACACAGCAAGGCCCCAGTCTTGCCCTGGCAGTTAAACCTGATGGTGTTACAGGTGAGGACACAGGTGAGGCTTCAGAAGGAAGGAGAAGGGAACAGTCCAGCAACTGAAGCTAAACCCAGGAGCTGTTTATGTAGCCAGACCAAAATAGGAATCATGTGCCTCAATTAAGACACACAACAGGGCAAGGGAAAACCGGGAATAAGGAACAATGGACCAGAACATGAACTGGAATGTGGATTTCATGGGCCGGATCATGACACACTGATATACACACAATGGCCTCTTTATTCTGTACTTCCTGTCTGAAATAAAGTGGCCACTGATTTTATGTTTGTAGTTTTCTGTTGTTGTAGCTCATCCACTTCAAGGCTTGATGTGTTGTGCATTCAGAGATGTTCTTCTCCACTCCACTGCTGTAACGCATGGTTATTTAAGTTACTCTCACCCACCTGTCTGGTTACTCTTCTCTAACCTCTGTCATTAACAAGGCAGTTTTGCCTACAGTACTGTTGTTCTGGATGTTTTTTCTTTAGAGTATCATTCTCTGTAAATTTTAAAGAACGCTCTGGTGAAAATCCCAGGAGATCCGCATTTTCTGAGATACTCAAGTCACCCTGCCTGGCACCAGCAATCATTCCACGGTCAAAGTCACTTGAATTACATAACTACATATCCTCCCCATTCTGATGTTTGGTCTGAACAACAACTGAACCTCTTGACCAAGTCTGTATGCTTTTATGCATTGTTGCTGCCACATGATTAGATGATTAGATATTTACATTAACAAGTAGGTGTAAAGCTGTATCTCATAACGAGATAATTGAGTGCATGTCATGCAATTTGTTGATTTTCAGCAGTAGTATGGTGCAAGACATAAAAGTACTATATAGGTTATGATAAGCTACAAAACAAATAGTGCAAATGACGATCAATGAATTTGTGTTCAAAGGTTAATGAAGCATTCAGAAAGCTGATGATGAAGCGTGCATCTAGAGCTCCCTACTGTGAAAGGTACTTTCAGCCACAACAGAGTCTAGAATTAGGGTTTTATGAAGTTGCAACATAACCTCCTGACCTTTAAACTCAGTGCCTCGACTAATAAAAGCAAGCCTTCTTAATCATTTTATTGACTGGTGTATCCATTTACAAGGAGCTATGAACTCGGATCCCAAGATCTCTCTGCTTAGTTATACTGTTAAGGACTTTGCCCTTAGCAATGTACTGTCTCTTTGCATTTGCCCTACTGAAGTGCAACATCTCACATTTATCTGGGTTAAACTCCATCTGCTATTTCTCTGCCCATATCTGCAAATGGTCTATACTTTACTCTGTCCCACCCTGTTACTTGTAAAAATGCCATCCCCTTCTCTCAATTCCTCCATCTCTGCCACATCTGCTCTCAGAATGAGGCTTTTCATTCCACGAAGGAGACATCTTCCTTTTTTAAAGAAAGTGGCTTCCCTTCCTCCACCATCAACTCTGCCCTTAAATGCGTCTCTCCCATTTCACGCACATCTGCTCTCACCCCATCCTCCCACCACCCCATTAGGGATAGGGTTCCTCTTGTCCTCACCTACCACCCCACCAGCCTCCGTGTCCAACATATAATTCTCTGTAACTTCCGCCATCTCCAATGGGATCGCACCACCAAGCACATCTCTTCCTTCCCCCCACTTTCTGCTTTCTGCAGGGATTGCTCCCTACGGGACTCCCTTGTCCATTCGTTCCCCCCATCCCTTCCCACCGATCTCCCTCCTGGAACTTATCCTTGTAAGCGGAACAAGTGCTGCACATGCCCTTACACTTCCTCCCTTACCACCATTCAGGGCCCCAGACAGTCCTTCCAGGTGAGACAACACTTCACCTGTGAGTCTGCTGGAGTGATATACTGCGTCTGGTGCTCCCGGTGTGGCCTTCTATATTTTGGTGAGACCCGACCCAGATTGGGAGACCGCTTCACTGAACACCTACGCTCTGTCCATCAGAGGAAGCAGGATCTCCCAGTGGCCACACATTTTAATTCCACATCCCATTCCCATTCTGATATGTCAATCCACAGCCTCCTCTACTGTCAAAATGAAGCCACATTCAAGTTGGAGGAACAACATCTTATATTCCGTCTGGGTAGCCTTCAACCTGATGGCATGAACATTGACTTCTCTAACTTCTGTTAGTGCTCCTCCTCCCCTTCTTACCCCATCGCTGATTTATTACTTACATATTTATTTATTTATTTGTTTGTTTGCTTATTTGTTTATTTATTTTTCTCTCTCTCTCACCTTCTCACAATAACTCCTTGCCTGTTCTCCAACTTCCTCTGGTGCTCCCCTCCCACCTTTCTTTCTTCCAAGGCCTTTCAACCCATGATACTCCCCCTTCTCCAGCCTTGTATCCCTTTTGCCAATCAACTTCCCAGCTCTTGGCTTCATCCCGCCCCCTCCTGTCTTCTCCTATTATTTTAGGTATCCCCCACCCCCTCCCACTTTCAAATCTCTTATTATCTCTTTTTTCATTAGTCCTGACGAAGGGTTTCGACCCGAAACATGGACTGTACTTCTTCCTATAGATGCTGCCTGGTCTGCTGCGTTCCACCACCATTTTATGTGCGTTGCTATACTTTACTGTGTTCTCTGTCAGTTTTCTACACTACCCAGAACTTCACCAATCTTGGTATAATCCGCAAATTTACTAACCCATCCATCTATATTTTCATTCCAATCATGACAAGCAGCAGAGATCCCAGCACAGATCCTTGCAGATCTCCACTAATTACAGACCTCCAGCTCAAATAAGTCCCTTCAACTACTACCCTCAGTCTTCCATGTGTGAGCCATTTCTGAATACAAACAGCCAGTTCACCATGGATCCCATGCATCTTAATCTTCTGGATTAGCCTCCCATGAGGGACTTTGTCAAATGCCTTACTAAAATCCATGTAGATAACATTCTCCAGCATAACCTTAGCAATCTCCCTCTTCCCCGTGTCAAAAAACTCAATCAAGTTGGTACGGCATGACCAGCTCTGCATAAAGCCATGCTGGCTCTCCCTAATTAGGCTCATATATCCTATCCCTAAGAATTTTCTCCAGCAATTTCCCTGCAACTGATGTGAAGCTCACCGGTTTACAGTTTCCAGGATTTTCCCTTGTTCCCTTCTTAAATAGAGGTACAACGTTAGCCACTCGCCAGTTCTCTGGGACTTCACCTGTGCCTAGAAGGAACACAAAGATACTGGTTAAGGGCTCATCAACATTGTATCTTGCCTCTTTCAATAACCTGGGGTAAATCCTATCAGGCCGTGGGGCCTTATCCACCTTAATACTCCTTAAGAGGCCTCCACCTTGACCTCTAAATATCCTAACGTATTCATAAACACACCACTGATCTCCTGGTGCTCCACATCCTTTTCCTTGGTAAATACTGAAGGAAATCATTCATTAAATACCGCACTCATATTCTCTGCATCCAAGCAAATGTTACTCCCTTTATCCTTGACATCCTCTCCCTAGTTACCCTCTTGTTCTTGATATATGAATAGAATGCCTTGGGATTCACTTTAATCATACTTGCCAATCACTTCTCATGGTCCCTCCTGGCTTTCCTAACTTCCTTCTTCAGTCCTTTATATTCCTCATGTGCTTTGTTTGTTCCTGACTTCTGAAGCTTTACATACTTCCCTTTCTTTTCTTGACTAAATTCATCACTTCTCTGGACATCTATCTTTCCATCCGCGTCCTTTCTTCTAACAGGAGCATACCTTTCCTGTACTCTGTGCAATTGATCTTTCAACACCCTTCACATCTCTGATACGGACTTGCCAGAATAAAAGTGTTCCCAATTAACTCTTCTTAATTCCTGCTTAATGTCAATTTAGTTTGCCCTACTTCAATTTAAAGCTTTCCTACAAGGACCATACATATCTTTATCTATAGATAAGGAGTTATGGTCAGTGTTCCTAACTGTTCATCCACTGAAAGATCAGTCACCTGCCCAAACTCATTACCCAACACAGAGTCCAGTCCAGCCCCTCTTCTCATTGGATTATCCACTTACTGATTTAAGAAACCATCCTTGATACACTTAACAAATTCAGCCCCATTTGAACTGCTTACACTACGAAGGTCCCAGATTATATGAGAGAAGTTGAAATCCCTCATGCCAACAACCCTATTTTTTATACATTTCCTTTATCTGATTACATATCTGTTCCTCAATGTCCTTGTCGTTATTAAGGGGTCTGTAGTACAATCCCATCAGTGTGATGCATCCCTCCTGTTCCTGAGTTCCACCCAAATGGACTCAGTGTCATTATTTCTCCTCTGAGTGCAGCTCTGATATTGTCCCTGGATAGTAGTGCAACTCCACCCCCTCTTTTACTTTCTCCTCTATCTAAGCACTCCAGCATGTGGCGAAAACTGCTCAGCAGATTACCAGCACCCAATTGCCCACAATTGAGAACATCTACTATAAACGCTGCCTGGACAGGGCGAAAAGCATTATCAGAGAAGCATCTCACCCTAACCATGGACTTTTTACTCTCCTCCCATCCGGTAGGTGCTACAGAAGCCTCCACTCCCGCACCAGCAGGCACAGGAAGAGCTTCTTCCCTGAGGCTGTGACCCAGCTGAACCTCACATCACAGCGCTAAGCAGTATTGCACCCATATTGTACTGTCTCAGTACTTTTATATTTGTGTGCTGTAGCACTTACTTTTTATTCGCAGTTATTTTGTAAATAACACTATTTTTTGCATTTCTGGTCAGATGGTAACTGCATTTTATTGGTTTTGTATCTGTACTTGGCACAATGAAAATAAAGTTGAATCAAATCAAATCTAATCTAATCTTTTCTAAAACTTCAAAAAAAGTTATATTAATCACCCATTCCTGCCCCTTTCTCAACCAAGTTTCAGTAATGGCTACAAAGTCATAGTACCATGTATCGTTCCAAGCTCTAAGTTCATCAACCTTACCCATAATACTCCTAGCATTGAAATATACACTCTTCAAACTATCTGACCCATCATGTCTGTTATTTCGAATGCACCTTAATAGTTTTCCTGACATCCACCTTCTGGTCCGATCCATCCCTTTCTGGCCTAGGGCTCTGTTTCCCGGCCCCATGCAAAATTAGTTTAAACTCTCCCAAGTTGCATCAACAAACCTTCTGGCCAGGATACCGGATCCCCTCTAGTTCATGTGCAACCCGTCCCTCTTGCACAGGTTACCCCTTCACCAGAAAAGGTTTTAATGATCCAAGAACTTGAAGCACTGTCCTCTGCAGCTACTCATTCATCCTTGCTGTCACCCCATTCCTACCTGCACTAACCTGTGGCACAGGAAGTAATCTGGAAATTACAACCTTGGAGATCCATCTCTTCAACCTCTTTCCTAATGCTATGCACTCACTGCATAGGACCTCTTCCCTTTTTCTGCAAATGCCATTGGTGCCAATATGCATCTCAAACTCTAGCTGTTCCCCCTGCCCTTCGGAATATCCTGCAGCCACTCCAATACATCCAAGAGGCAACACACTACTCTGGTGAATCTTTTGCAGCCACAGAATCTCCTTTCTGTCCCTCTACCTACAGAGTCCCCTATAACTACTGCACGGTCTGACTTTACCCCTCTCTGTTGAGGCTCAGAGCGCCACCAACCTGGCATCTGCTGCCGTGATCTGATGGGTCATCTCACTCCATCCCCCAACAGTATCCAAAGGGGTATACTTGTTGCTGAGCGAATGGCCACAGGGAAACCCTGCACTGACTTCTTCATTACCTTTCAGCTCCTGGTAGTCACCCATCTACTGTCTGAACCCTGTACTCTGGGTGTTACGATCTCTTCAAAAGTCTTGTCCATAATATCTTCAGCCTCCTGAATGATCCTGAGTACATCTAACTCCTTGACCCGGTCAGTGAGCGCTCAAGTTAGGTGCACTTCCTGCAGATGTAGCAATCAGGGAAACCGTCAGCTATCCTAAAACCCCACGCATGACAGGAGGAGCATTCAACCATACAGGAATATTCATGCAACCAAAGGAATTGTGTTACTTCAGGGCCAAGGTGCAAAACACAGTACCAACAGTCATACACAATACAAGGCACATATAAGATATCAGTCAAATAGAGTCACAGAGAAAAAATATATTCCAAGACCCTGAATCCATGAATGTTGCAGCAGTCTGCAGTTGAGCATAATACAGCTTGTCTTCTGCTGAGCGAACACTGGAGGGCAGCACCAACTCCAGCTTGGATGCTATGCCACTCCACCTCCGGTGGAGAGTATCGGCTCTGACACCTCTCTCCTGGACAGCTGTAAACAGAAGTCACTGTGACTTGAAGGCTAGTCCTCACTATAACCGAAGCCTCATAGCTCCCCAGCCATCTGCCAATAAATCAGTGAACTGGATGTGCAGCATTCCACATTAGCAACATCCAACAGGGTCTTACGATTACAGGAAAAATGACTAAGACAATCACTCGCTGTTAGAAGGGTGCTGCAGGGGGAGAGGGACCAAGTGCACACTTTAGATAAGTATTTGTAACTGGGTGTAACTGGGTCTTGTCCTATAAATAAATTGTTAACAGTGTTGTCGTGTGACCAAGTAGTTAAGGTCTAGTGATTTGAAGGTTGCTAGTTTGAGCCTCAGCTGAGGCAGCGTTTTGTGTCCTTGAGCAAGGCACTTAACCACACATTACTCTGCGACGACACTGGTGCCAAGCTGTATCGGCCCTAGTGTCCTTCCCTTGGACAACATCGGTGACGTGGAGAGGGGAGACTTGCAGCATGGGCAACTGCTGGTCTTCCATACAACCTTGCCCAGGCCTGTTCTTCTTTTATAAAACATATGTGGGACCAAAATCATATCAATGGGTTGCTACTGTCTATTTTTTGCTATAAACAATAAACACTTTTAGTTCTGCTGCACCTGAATCCAAGTTATACTCAATACTTACAGATGTTTCCAAAATAGCTAATCACAGATTTAATTTTTATTTTTATTTCAAGGATAGTCTTAAGCATGAAAAGTCAAAAGACTAGTATCCAAGTATGGCAAATAAACAGAAAGCTGATAGAATTTTATTGTTTAAGGCTGGGGGAATTAAATGCAAAAGCAGCAAGGATATGGTCCAGTTACCTACACATCGGAAGTATTGTGCAGAGTGCTGACATTCTGTTTAATAATTTGGAAAGTTTGAGTAGTTTTATGAGAAAAAAGATTAGACAGGTTAGGCTTGTATCCACTGAAGATTAGAATGATGAGAGTGGACTTGACTGGAATTTTGAACCCTGAGTGATCCTGATGGACTGGATATCAGGAAGATATTTCTTCTTGTAAGAGAATCTGGAAGTGAGAATTTCTGGTTAAAACCAAGGACTTGTTTGTGGGGGAGATGTATCATTCAGATACTGTACATGAATCTTTGGAACTCCTGTCTTCAAATGGAGCTGAAAGCACAAATCCCGAATATTTTAAAAACAATAATAGATACACTCAGTGGCAACTTTATTAAGTACACTTGTACAGCTGTTCATTAATGCAAATATCTGATCAGCCAATCATGTGCCAGCATCTCAGTGCATAGGAGCCTGCAGACATGATCAAGAGTCCTGCTAAAGGGTTTTGCCTCAAAACGTCAACTGTACTCTTTTCCTGGATGCTGCCTGGCCTTCTGAGTTCTTCCAGCACTTTTGGTGTGCTGCTTGGATTTCCAGCATCTTCAGATTTTATCTTGCTTGTGATCAAGATGTTCAGTTGTTGATCAGTCCAAACATGAGAATGGAAGAGAAATATAATCTAAATGACTTTGACTGTGGAATAATTGTTGGTGCCAGATAGGGTGGTTTGAGTATCTCGGAAACTGCTGATCTCCTGGTATTTTTATGCTCAGCAGTCTCGAGAATTTATCAATAATAGTGTAAATAACAAAAAATATCCAGTGAGCGGTAATTTTGTGGGTGAAAATGCCTTGTTAATGAAAGGGGTCAGATGAGAATGGCCAGACTACTTCAACCAAGCACACATTTTTCACTGGAGTGTGCAGAAGAGCATTTCTGAATACACAACACATCAAACCTTGAAGTGGATAGGGTACAGCAGTAGAAGACCACAAACATACACATGGTGACCACATTATTAGGTATCTAATAAAGTGCCCACTGAATGTCAATTCTTGATATGCAACAGGGTGAAAGGTTACTATCAACCTTCCCTCTAATGTGTAATGACCCGTGTGCACGAAAATCTTGTGCTGCGCTAATTTTTGCCCAGTGACAACAACTTATGCACTCTAAATTTTTAAGTGGAAGTAAACCTGAAGCTATTCTAAAGATGATGAACTACCAAGTCCAGTTTGTTGTTTATTGTTTCAAAAAACTTTGCTCTCTTCTGATTTTATTCATTTTCACACTGGTTCATTTGCACTCTCACAAACATATGTAGCAGGCCTGCTGTGGGTAATGAAGGATTTTCTCATCAGAGCTTCATATGTCCATATGTGATTTGCCTGTTAAATGACGCTTTAAAAAGTCAATTTTCCAAATATCACTCCACTTCTTCCCACTTGCAAATTCTCCAGCAAATTTTGCATCTCGCCAATACACACAGGTAACAGCAGTTTCTATATTGTACATAAATATTTCTCATAGCTGCACGGTCCAGACCTCATGAGCTTTCAGTGTAGCAGTTTCTACTGTTTCATTAAGCCATTCTGCTTTAAATGAACTGGCAGTTTTTTTGCGCTTCACGCCCTTTGCTTCTTTGGAATCCAACATAGTGAATCAATAACTTCTTCAATAAAAACAGTATGAATAAGCCAGTTCTAAAATCTGCAGACAAATCATCACAAACTCCAGGTTGTCAACACTGACCACATTAGAAACTAGAAAACTATGTGATTGTGTATGGTTGTGAAATATACTTAACATGCCAACAAGGTAGAGAGTGACAATCTTTTGAGTTCCGTTAAAATTCGTTTGTGCACTAGTAGCAAGGCCGGCTGGTGGTGCAGCGACATCAGCACTGGACTCCGGAACGAAGGTCCCCGAGTTCGAACCCAGTCAGGCTGCTCCCGGGCATGCTTCCCATCCATGCCAGGCTGAATGTCGAGATCACAACTCAGCCTCGTAAAAAAAAAGACTGCGCTGTGAGAAGGACATGGGGGACCACTCACAGGATCTTTCCTTCAAGACAACCTCTTGGAAATTGGTCGCCGACGCTCTGGTAGAGTATAGCACACAAAAAAAACTAGTAGTAAAATATATGTGCATGTGCGCGCGTGCACACCTCAATAGGTTCAATAGGTTCAATTCAATGTGAGAGAAATGTATACAATATACACCCTGAAATTCCTTTTCTTCACAAACATCCACAAAAACAGAGCAGTGCCCTAAACAATGAATGACAGTTAAATGTTAGAACCCTGAAGCCCCCCAGCTCCCCCCTCCCTACACATAAGCAGCAGCAAAGCATCGACCTCCCCCACGAGCAAAAAAACATCTGAACCCCCCACCGAGCACTCAAGCATGCAGCAAAGCATCAATAAGGACACAAACTTGCAGTACCCCAAAGATTACTTGTTGACCCAGTAATTCTATATACCACATGCTCTCTCTCTCTCTCTCCCTGATAAGGGAAAAAGAGACGCCACCATTTCACAGCGAGAGGGAATAATGGTTACCATATATAGATATCAACATAAAGTTGAGGGTATGATCAGGATTAGTATGATCTTATTAAATGGTGCAGGATTAAGGGGCAAAGTAACTCACTCCTATTCATAGTTTGTATGTTAAAATTAATTATTGAATTCTTTATCGTTTTCTCCAAATGTTTAAATGGAAAGTAAAGATGTTAGAAGAATCTTACTTAAGCGCTATAGATTGGTGCTTGATTTATATATGACTTCTTTCTTTGTTTTTCTTTTACTTGACACAATATTTGGATTTTGTAGGTTCAGGTGCATTGGGCTTATTAATCTGCTCAGCCAACAACCTCTGAATGTGATGCTTTTCCTGTGGCTTTGTCCAGTATTTGCTTCATGTGTTTTAACATCATCAAAGACTTTGACAAGACTCTAAGCTGCTCTTGTCTGACAGTTTGTGCTTCACTGCATCTGTTGTTGGGTAGGATAACTTTCTTAATGGCTTTTCTACATCAATAAAATTGAGTAAAGTGGTAGATTTAGGAGATCAAAACCCTGAGATTTAAGCAGTTTACTGTACAGTTACATTTGTTTTATTCTACTATGATTACATTTGTGTAATGGGAAGACACATTACAAAATGGAATATGTTATCCTAGACTTTCCTCCTGAATGTGAAATAACCAATTATGATAATCAAACATCTTTCCATGAAAAGTCCATCAATAATAACAATTTTGAAGAAAAATCATTTGACTTTCTAACATCATCATAAGCTGCATCATTGAGGTTAACCTGATATCTCCCTGAGTAAATCTGTGACAGTGTTTGCTGTCACCTGTTGAATGATGTACATTAGCTAAATCTCTTTCTGAATATATTCAGTATCATTTTTTCTCAATCATGTGATATGCTGTGTGTCAGAGGCTGCTATCTCAGTCCTTTTACGAATACATGCACAGACAGCTGAATCTGCTTATGTTGTTTTATTACTAAATCTAGCCTTTAAATATCACCCTACTTGTTGTAACCAGATGCATTAAATTCCATCTTTCTCTGTGATGTACCTATGCCCATTCCCACTCAAATACTGCTCCTTCATTACTCTGCTCCTGTTAAAGACATTCAGTTGTCAATCAATTGGCCTGCACTTCGTGATCCTTTTATTCCCCATGCAGAGCTTCGTATGGGAAGATGTGAAATTCTTTTAAGCTAAATTATTTCAACTACAGTAATTGTACATCAAAAACCTTTAATTTTGTCCAGTGAAAATGTAATAACTGCACTGAGATAGATCAGTTACATTGTGCAACTTGGTATCATTATATATTTTTTGTTATGCAGGAAGAAGCTGGATACTAAACTTAAATTTTTAACGATCTGAATCTTGATAGTGCAGGCATTGGGAAGATTTCACTTAAATGTTAAAAGTACAAAGTACAAAGTTATTAACATATACTATTAAGTTATTAACATTCTGTACCTAATAAAATGGCTGGTAAGTGTATGTTCATGGTCTTCTGCTGCTGTAGCCCATCCACTTTAATATTTGAAGCATTGTGCGTTCTGAGATGCTTTTCGACAACCAAAGTGTGATTATCTGAGTTACTGTCGCCTTTCTGTCAGCTTCAAAATTCAAAGTTCAAAGTAAATGTATTATCAAAGTACATATACTGTTTGTCACCATATGCAGCCCTGAAATTCATTTTCTTCCGGCATCCTCAATAAATCCAAGTAATAATACAATCAATGGAAGACTGCACCAACAGGATAGATAAGCAGTATGCAAAAGATAAACTGTTCAAATACAAAAAGAAAGGAAAAATAATAATTAATAAATAAATAAATAAGCAAATAAATATCGAGAGTATGAGATAAAGAGTCCTTGAGTGGGAGTCCACAGGTTGTGGGAACATTTCAGTGAGGGGGCAAGTGAAGTTTAGTGAAGCTATACCCTTTGGTTCAGGAGCCTAATGGCTGAGGGGTAATAACTGTTCTTGAACCTGGTGGTGTGAGTCCTGAGGCTTCTGTACCTTCTTTTTGCTGATAGCAGCAAGAAGACAGCATAATTTTGGTGGTGGGGTCCCTGATGAAATGGATACTGCTTTCCTGCAACAACACTCTATATAGAGGGGATGTGGTGGGGAGGTCTTTAGCCATGATGCACCAGGCGGTGTCCACTAGATATTGCAAGATTTTCCATTCAAAGGCATTGGTGTTTCCATACCAGGCTGGGACGTAAATATACTCTCCACCACACATTTATAAAAGTTTGTCAAAGTTATATATGCCATGCTGAACCTTCACAAAGTCCTAAAGAACTAGAGACACTGCTGTGCTTTCTTTGTAAATGCACTTATATGTTGGGTCCAGGACAGGTCCTCTGAAATGATAACACTGAGGAATTTAATATCACTGACCGTCACCACCTCTGAATCGCTGGTAATGACTGGCTCATGGACGACCAGTTTTGTCCTCCTGAAGTCAATAATCAGGTCCTTGGTCTTGCTGACATTGACTGAGAAGTTGGTGTTGTAGCACCACACAGCCAGATTTTCAATCTCCCTCTTATATGTTGTTTCTTCACGACCTGTGATTCAGCAGCTAGAACCAGTCTGGTCATTGACCTTTCTCATTAACAAGGCATTTTCACTCATAGAACAGCTGCTCACTGGATATTTTATGTTTTTCACCATTCTCTGTAAACTCTGGAGACTGTTCTATGTGAAAATCCCAGGAGCTCAGCAGTTTCTGAGATGCTCACACCACCTGTGTGGCACCATCATTTCTCACTCAAAGTCACTTGGATCACATTTCTTCTGCATTCTGATGCTAGGTCTGAACAACAACTGCAAAACTGGGCTGAGAAGTGGCAGATGGAGTTCAACCCAAATAAGTGTGAGGAGGTTCATTTTGGTAGGTCAAATATGCTGGCAGAACATAGTATTAATTGTAAGACTCTTGGCAGTGTGGAGGATCAGAGGGATCTTGGGGTCCGAGTCCATAGGACACTCAAAGCTACTGCGCAGGTTGACTCTGTGGTTAAGAAGGCATACGATGCATTGGCCTTCATCAATTGCGGAATTGAATTCAGGTGCTGAGAGGTAATGTTGCAGCTATATAGGACCCTGGTCAGACCCCACTTGGAGTACTGTACTCTGTTCCGGTCGCATCATTGCAGGAAGGATATGAAAGCCATAGAAAGGGTGCAGAGCAGATTTACAAGGATGTTGCCTGACTTGGGGAGCATGCCTTATGAGACTAGGTTGAGTGAACTCGGCCTTTTCTTCTTAGAGCGATGGAGGATGAGAGGTGACCTGATAGAGGTGTATAAGATGATGAGAGGCATTGATCATGTGGATAGTCGGAGGCTTTTTCCCAGGGCTGAAATGGTTGGCACAAGAGGACACAGGTTTAAGGTGTTGGGGAGTAGGTATAGAGGAGATGTCAGGGGTAGGTTTTTTACTTAGAGGGTGGTGAGTGCGTGGATGGGCTGCCGGCAACGGTGATGGAGGCAGATACGATAAGGTCTTTCAAGAGACTTCTGGGTAGGTATATGGAGCTTGGAAAAATAGAGGGCTATAGGTAAGCCTAGTAATTTCTAAGGTAGGGACATGCTCAGCACAACTTCGTGGGCCAAAGGGCCGGTATTGTGTTGTAGGCTTTCCATGTTTCTATGTTAACAGGTGAACCTCTTGGCCATGTCTGGATGCTTTTATACATTCAGTTGTTGCCTCATAATTGGCTGATTAGATATTTGCATTAAGGAGTAGGTGGACCTAATAAAGTGGCCACTGAGTGTAAGTTTGTGGTTAATAAACTAGATAAGGCATCTGAAGAACCTTCTTTATTTTGTGAAATTTTAGAATGTGATTGGCAGAGGTACACTGCAGAGGAATTGAGCTGTTTGTAGACGTTTATGTTAATGGGGCAAATCAAAGATATCTGACAGGAGGCTCACGCAAAACATGAACAGTGACAGGGTTCAGTTGATTTGTTTCAATACTTCATGTTCCAAACTATTCTGCGAACAATTGAAAGCAAATATGAAGTTAAGTTAGATCAGGTAACCGATAATTTTATACTAAGATACACACAGTATTCAGTCACTGAGTGACTTTTGAAAATTTTCTGCCATCGAGTAAATTCTTGGTTGATTTGTGCTTGAATGCATTTACTTGTTTTGTACCCATATCTCTCAGTGCCATCTCTAAACAAGAACTAGTAAAAGCTCTGCCATTCTCTGTCCTTAACAGACCCCAGCAACAAAATTCCTTTGGGAGAGAGAGTTTTAATTCTTATTATTTTGTGGTGGTGGCATCCGTTAGTCTCGCGAGACCATGGATTTGCGCCTGGGAAGTCTCTGTGCCGTCGCAATGAGGCGACGCTGGAGTGTCCTCTCCAGGGTGCAGGCCTGGGCGAGGTTGTATGGAAGATCGGCAGTTGCCCATGCAGAAAGTCTCCCCTCTCCGTGACACCGCTGTTGTCCAAGGGAAGGGCAAGGGCCGATACAGTTTGGCACCAGTGTCCCAGAACGAGGTTGAAGGCAACGTTGGACTGCCTTAGGGACTCCAGCTCCGGATTTGTCCTCAGGGTTTACTCCCGAAGCCTTTCCCATGAGCGGGAGTGGCCACAGGGCAGCGAAGGTTTTAATTCAGAGTTTTCCCTCTCTTAGATGGACTGCCTTCCCAGGCTGACGAGCTCCATCAACCTGAAGCACTGGTTTTAAGATGCCAGGACCTGCTTTCACCTCTTCGTCCCTTATTATTTTACATTATGCTTTTAATTAGTTAAAACCCTCATAATATAGTACTTGTCCTAAATGTGCAAATGGCAATGGATTACCCTACAGCTATGTTTTATTTGAAGAAAACAGTGATTACTGTAACTTATTAATAGCTTTTTAAACCAGTCTCAACATTTCTTAGATTAGGTTTAATGAAAGTAAACTGACTAATTTAGTTTAAATATTTTAAATTGATAAGGTTAAAGAAGGAGCAGACACTAATAAATAAACTAATTTTACTACTTCTATGTCTTTACCAACAGAAATATTAATCTCATTTGCCTTTTGAAGGAAGCATGATACAAACTCTTGGAATATTTCTGGTATCAGTGGCTCTGAGCAGGGATGTGGGTTTGTTTGCAACTGCAAGCTATTTCAATACAACGGGCTCTGGTGTTCTTCGGTGCTTATGAACCATAATGGATGCCACCTTTTCTGGATACTTCGAGAAGGTAGCATCCATCGTGAAACATAGAAACATAGAAAACCTGCAGCACAATACAGGCCCTTCGGCCCACAATGCTGTGCCGCACGTGTCCTTACTTTAGAAAATATCTAGGGTTACCCATAGCCCTCTATTCTTCTAAGCTCCATGTGCCTATCCGGGAGTCTCTGAAAAGACCCTATCGTATCCGCCTACACCACCGATACCGGCAGCCCATTCCACGCACTCACCATTCTCTGTGGAAAAAACTTACCCTTGACATCTCCTCTGTATGGACTTCCAAACATCTTATAACAGTGCCCTCTCATGTTAACCATTTCAGCTCTGGGAAAAAACCTCTGACTGTCCACACAATCAATGCCTGTAATCATCTTATACACCTCTATCAGGTCACCTCTCATCCTCCGTCGCTCCAAGAAGAAAAGGCTGAGTTCACTCAACCTATTCTCATAAGGCATGCTCCCCAATCCAGGCAACATCCTTGTAAACCTCCTCTGCACGCTTTCTATAGTTTCCACATCATTCCGGCAGTGATTCATTATACTTCATACTTTATACTTCATTGTCGCCAAACAATTGATACTACAGCGTACAATCATCACAGTGATATTTGATTCTGCTTTTCGTGCTCCCTGGAGTACAAATCGATAGTAAATATTGAAAATATAAATTATAAATCATAAGTAGAAAATAGAAAAGAGAAAGTAAGGTAGAGCAAAAAAACCGAGAAGCAGGTCCGGATACTTGGAGGGTACGGCCCAGATCCGGGTCAGGATCCGTTCAGCAGTCTTATCACAGTTGGAAAGAAACTGTTCCCAAATCTGGCCGTAAGAGCTTTTAAGCTCCTGAGCCTTCTCCCAGAGGGAAGAGGGATGAAAAGTGTGTTGGCTGGGTGGGTCGTGTCCTTGATTATCTTGGCAGCACTGCTCCGACAGCGTGTGGTGTAAAGTGAGTCCACGGACGGAAGATTGGTTTGTGTGATGTGCTGGGCTGTGTTCACGATCTTCTGCAGCTTCTTCCGGTCTTGGACAGAACAATTTCCACACCAGGTTGTGATGCACCCCAGAAGAATGCTTTCTACGGTGCATCTATAAAAATTAGCGAGGGTTTTAGGGATCAGGCCAAGTTTCCTTAGCTTTCTCAGGAAGTAAAGGCACTGGTGGGCCTTCTTGGCAGTGGATTCTGCTTGGTTGGACCAAGTCAGGTCATTTGTGATATTGACTCTGAGGAACTTAAAGCTTTTGACCTGTTCCACTTGTGCACCACCGACGTAAATGGGGTCGTGCAGTCGGCTACTCCTTCTGAAGTCAACAACCAATTCCTTTGTCTTGCTGACGTTGAGGGATAGGTTATTTTCTTCGCACCATGCCACAAGGTTCTTAATTTCCTCTCTGTACTCAAACTCATCATTACCCGAGATACGGCCTACAATTGTTGTGTCATCAGCAAACTTATATATTGAGTTCAATGGTAACTTGGCTACACAATCATGGGTGTACAGTGAGTACAGCAGGGGGCTGAGTACACAGCCTTGTGTGGCACAGGTGTAGAGGAGAGCTTGTCCCCTATGATGCGACCAGAACTGAGCACAGTACTCTAAGTGGGGTCTGACCAAGGTTCTGTACAGCTGTAACATTACCTTTCGGCTCCTAAACTAAATCCCATGGTTGATGAAGGCCAATGCACCATATGCCTTCTTAATCACAGAGTCAACCTGCGCAGTAGCTTTGAGTGACCTATGGACTCAGACCCCAAGATCCCTCTGATCATCCACATTGCTAAGAGTCTTATCATTAATACTATATTCTGCCATCATATTTGACCTACCAAAATGAACTACCTCGCACTTATCTGGGTTGAACTCCATCTGCCACTTCTCAGCCCAGTTTTGCATCCTATTGATGTCCTGCTGTAACTTCTGACAGCCCTCCACTCTATCCACAACACCGCCAACCTTTGTGTCATCAGCAAATTTACTAACCCATCCCTCCACTTCCTCATCCAGGTCATTTATAAAAATCATGAAGAGAAGGGGTCCCAGAACAGATCCCTGAGGCACACCACTGGTCACCGACCTCTATGCAGAATATGACCCGTCTAAACCACTCTTTGCCTTCTGGCAAGACAACTCTGAACCCACAAAGCAATGTCCCCTTCGATCCCATGCCTCCTTACTTTCTGAATAAGTCTTGCATCGGGCGCCTTATCAAATGCTTTGCTGAAATCCATACACACTGGATCCACTGCTCTACCTCCATCAATGTGTTTAGTCACGTCCTCAAAAAATTCAATCAGGCTTGTAAGGAACGACTTACTCTTGACAAAGTCATGCTGACTATTCCTAATCATATTATGCCTCTCCAAATATTTATAAATCCTGCCTGTCAGGATCTTTTCCAACAACTTACCAACCACTGAAGTAAGACTCACTGGTCCATAATTTCCTCCCTTTCTCAAATAAGGGAACAACATCCACAACCCTCCAATCCTCCGGAACCTCTCCTGTCCCCATTGATGATGCAAAAATCATCACTAGAGGCTCAGAAATCTCCTCCCTTGCCTCCCACAGTAGCGTGGGGTACATTTCATCCGGTCCCAGTGACTTAACCAACTTGATGCTTTTCAAAAGCTCCAACATATCCTCTTTCTTAACATCTATATGATCAAGCTTTTCAGTCCACCGTAAGTCAACCCTACAATCGCCACTATCCTTTTCCGTAGTGAATACTGAAGCAAAGTATTCATTAAGTCCCTCTGTTATCTCCTCCAGTTGCATTCACACTTTTCCACTGTCACACTTGATTAGTCCTATTCTCTCACATCTTATCCTCTTGCTCTTCACATACTTGTAGAATGCCTTGGGGTTTTCCTTAATTCTGCTCGCCAAGGCTTTTTCATGGCCCCTTCTGGCTCTTCTAATTTGATTCTTAAGCTCCTTCCTGCTAGTCTTATAATCTTCTAGATCTCTATCATTACCTAGTTTTTTGAATCTTTCGTAAGCTTTTCTTTTCTTCTTGACTAGATTTACAACAGCCTTTGTACACCACGGTTTCTGTACCCTACCATCCTTTCCATGTCTCATTGGAATATACCTATGCAGAACTCCATGCAAATATCTCCTGAACATTTGCCACATTTCTGCTGTATATTTCTCTGAGAACGTCTGTTCCCAATTTATTCTTCCAAGTTCCTGCCTGATAGCCTCATATTTCCCCTTACTCCAATTAAACGCTTTCTTAACTTGTCTATTCCTATCCCTCTCCAGTACTAAGGTAAAGGAGAAAGAATTGTGATTACTATTTACAAAATGCTCTCACCATACAGGATATGCCCTTTTACTACCAATGAAGAGGGTTATTGTTAAGGAACCTGAAGATACACACTCAATATTTTAGGAGCCATTTCTTCCCTCTGCCATCAGGTTGAATCATCCATGAACCCATGAACAAAACCCAACTATTTTGCTCCCTCTGTTTTTCACTTTTGCAATATTTATTTACTTATTTTTTACATTATTTTTGTAACTTATAGTAATTTGTATGTGTTACACTGTGCTGCAACTACAAAACAACAAATTTCACAACATAAGCCAATAATAATAAAATTGATTATGATTCTGATTTAAAAGTCAACTTTTCTTCGATAATTAGCTTATTCATTGTAATTATGCTCAATCTGGCTAATAGAGAGGACACGTTTTGAGAGAAAACTTTACTTGACTAATTTATTCAATTAGGTTATTGAATTTAACAATCTAACAAAATAAATATGGTTTTCAGCTTATATGATTAAATACTTCATTTCCAGAAAGTCACATGCTTAAATTCAGATCACTTTCAAAGAAACAAATTCCTTTTTATCAATTAAATGATCTTTTCCAGTTCTCCAGAAGATCTGCAGTAGAGAAGTGAAAAGCATTCATCTGCAGAAAGCTAATAACTGAATAGCCTGGCTAACTGAACCGCTCTCAAAGGCCTTCCCCACACTCCTTGTCAACTATACCTACACTCAGAGATCTTAAATTTCATGTATCAATGTTGTTTGCCAGATCTTCTTCACTTTGATAATAATTATATATTAATTAGATGTAATTTTTTACATTTTGTGATTAGTCATTCATTGCAAATGTTCTAAATGGCAATGGTGGCGTTTAAATGCCGAGCATCTTAAGGCACCAAAATAGATGGTTTGGGGCTTGGTCACAAGTTAAAATTGAACAAATATAATGTAGGAACTATAGTTTTATTTCTAATATGGGTGGTTCCAATGATGGACAATAAATCAGATCTAATGTTGGCTCGTATTTTAACAATGGCCTATGATCATCAAAGATCAAAGGACCTAGTAAGTATTAATACTTTGCCACCGCACTTACATCATTGTGATGCTAGAATATTTTAACATTGGGTTTATAAAATCTGTCATGTACCCCGTGATGGGTTAAAGAACCAGCAGAAATGAAAAACACCTTGGAGTCCGGTATTGCTGTTAACTAATGCTATTTTATTAGTCACTACGCAATACAGTAATAACATTCAGATATATCAAACAGGTTAACAATGATTTTACATATATATATGTGTGTGTGTGGGTGTGTGTGTGGGTGTGTGTGTGTGTGTGTGTGTGTGTGTGTGTGTGTGTGTGTGTGTGTGTGTGTGTGTGTGTGTGTGTGTGTGTGTGTGTGTGTGTGTGTGTGTGTGTGTGTGTGTGTGTGTGTGTAAATATAAAAACCAAGCCTCTTCAAGCCTAAGGGTAAATGGATACAGTCTTACAATGATGAGTAAAGTTCAGTTCAGTTCGTGGTATTGAGTTGAGTAGTGATGGAAAGAGAGAGGTGCTGTGGTTGTTCAAGTAAGCCAATGCTGTTGATTCTTCCCGTTATCCTCCAAAATCCTTTAGAAGTCACTGAATGTGACCACAATAAGTGGACTGTTTTCTGTGGTGGAGTTATCAACCCAGGCGAGGGTTAGACATACTAATAACTTCCCACCGGTCACACCTTTTCCACACTGAGAGAGACACTGATCGATCCTCCAAAAACCCACCTTTTTGTGGGCACAACAAAGCTCATCCAGTGTCCAAAATCATGCTGAACACCAGCTGTCCAAGTAGCTCCTCCCTTCTCTCTCTGTAGGAACTCAGAAACTGGCAGTGTTTTTGCGGAAATTCCAAACAAACTGTGAGCAGTCTTCACCTCTCTCTTCTTTAATAACAAGATATTTGTGCTGTACAGCTCTCTTTCTCTTTTTAAAAGCACAGTTCATAAGGGATAATTTAAAATCCCATCACACCTCCGTCCTTGTAGAAAAAATTTTGATGTAGGAGCAAAATTTTTAGTTTAACTGTAGATTATAAAGTTTGAAACAATACATGTATAATTTTCAGATAACAGAGCAAAACGTGTACAACTTCTAATTTAACATCTAGATAAACAATCAGCTATAATGTTGTCAGTACTTATTACACGTTTTATTTTCAGGTCATATTCTTGCAAGATCAGACTCCAGTTTAGTAACCTTCTATTCTTATCCTTCATCTTCGTTAAAAACACTAATGGATTATGGTCCGTGTAAACCACAAGTGGTTTCTGGGCAGGACAAACATAGATTTCCAAATGTTGTAAAGCCAGAATAAGTGATAACCCTCCTTTTCAACAGTGGAATAATTTTTCTGGTGCATATTAAATTTCTTTGAGAAACAAACTACTGGATGTTCAATGTCATCATCATCCTTTTGCAATAATACTGCCCCAGCAGCTCATCACTAGCGCCTACCGTGATTAAAAATGGTTTAGTAATATCAGGTGCTTTGAGCACAGGGTGATAACACAGAATAGATTTCAGAAGTTCAAATGCCTCCTGGCAAAGGTCACTCCATACAAGTCTTTCACTCTTCCCCAGGAGTTTTGTTAGGGGAAGAGAGATGTCTGCGAAGTTCTTACAAAACTTACGGTAATGCCCAACCATTCCTAGAAACCTTCTTAGAGCTTTCTTGCCCATCAGAACAGGAACCTCAGCAATAGCTTGAACCTTGGCCTGTACAGGAGCCAGTTGGCCCTGGCCTACTACATAGCCCAGATATGTAACTGTGGCATGGTCAAATTCACTCTTATCGAGGTTCACGGTAAGATTGGCCTTGGAAAGTCTGTCAAATAGTTTTTCTACTGCTGCAATATGCTCTTCCCACTTGTCATTCCAGACTACTAAATCATCAATATAAGCCCCTGTATTTTCCAAACCCTGACTTACTGAATTCATCATCTTTTGAAATGTCCCTGGAGCATTTTTCATTCCAAAGGGTAAACCATTGTACTCATACAGTCCAGATGGCAACTCAGATGCAGATATTTCTTTAGCCCTCTCCGTCAAAGGAACACCCCAGTATCCTTTTAATAGGTCACTCTTTGTGAGGTATTTAGCCTTCCCCACTCTATCAATAGTTATCCACTCTCTTTCCTTGTTCTTTCCTATTTCCAATTTCTTGTTCAACCATTTTACTTCTTTCTAAATTCATTCTGTAAGGATGCTATTTGATCGGTTCGGATTGGCCTGCAACTACGTCATGCACTGCAGCTGTGCACTGTCTTGGAATGTCAGGGAATAAATCTTCATAAATACCAATTAATACTTTCAATTGTTTATTTTCTGTGCAGGCTCCAAATGATGGACCTTGTTATTAATATTTTTCAAAACAATAATGTTTTTGAGTTTTTTGGAGACTACACTGAGTACATTAAAATTATCTGGTATCTCGGTACCAGGCCCTACAGCTTCATTTGTTTTCATAACAGTACTCACAGGTGCTATCCTATCAAACCAGTGTTCCATTTTAATTTGGGAGTGTTGCAAATTCTGCTTTGCAAGGTCACAAGCCTTGTTAAGCTTTTGTCGAAATTTCAAAACCTAATCCAACATACTGACACGTATTTTCAGATCAGACCACTGTTCTCTGAGTAGCGTCAAAGGTCCTCTGGGCCTGTGACCAAAAACAAGCTTAAATGGACTACACCCCAATGATTTTGAATGAAATCCCTAACAACAAATAAGAGTAGAGGAATCCTCTAATCCCAGTTGTTTCCATTTTCCACACAAATATGTTCTAATCATGGTCTAAGAGTGGAGTGGAACTGTTCCAAGGCTCCCTTGGACTCTGGGTGATATGCAGATGACACAATGTGCTTAGCTTCCAGTTCTCCAATTATCCCCTGGAATGTTCTCGAAGTAAAGTTACTACCCTGGTCATATTGAATTTCTTTGGGCAGACCTACCAGTGTGGAAAACTTGATGAGTGCTTTTATCACAGACTTTGCCTGGATGTTTCCGAGAGGCACTGCTTCATGGAACCTAGATGCAGCACACATAATTGTTAACCAGTACTGAAGACCAGCTGCAGTCTTTGGCCATGGGCCAACACAATCCACTATGAGCCTAGAAAAGCTTCACTGAAAGCAGGTATCGGTTTAAGTGGTGCTACTTGAATAACCTGATTAGGTTTCCCCACAGCCTGGCAGGTATGGCAAATTTTGCAATAATTCACAGTATCCTTTCTTAAATTAGGCCAGTAGAATTCATTCATAATCCTGTTCACTGTCTTTCTCTTTCCAAAATGTCCACCTAAAGGCATACTATGAGCCATGTTTAAAATTTCAGCCCTGAAAACCTTTGGAACCACCACCTGGTGCACAATAGCCCAATCCTCACTTGCAGGCACAGTGGTTGGTCTCCACTTCCTTATTAACACCCCATCCTTAAGATAATATCCTACTGACTCTTTCTGAACCTCCTCTTCTGTGAGAGCTGTCTCCTTTAAAGCCACAATTTCAGAATCTCGCTTCTGTTCCTCTATAAATTCCTTCCTAGATAAGGACAAACCTTTGTCATCAACCTTACTACCCAAATCCTGTTGTAACATGGAAGGTAGAGAAGTCTGTGACAAATCATCAGGATTTGAACCCCTGTTTTTGCTATCATGGGCTTCAAAATCCCCCTGCCCTGAACTATTTGCATCAGCAGACTTTTTAGCCATGCTTCGAGTGACTACGCAAGTAGGGTAAATATCAGCCTTTCTGTGTGGGTCATTAGCAGCAGCTTTGCTCGTTAGCTGAACTGCTGAATAAACATCACCTTGGATAGGTGTTAACCTCCCCCCAATGTTTACTAAACACAGCACTACCACCAGACTTACGAAAACCATGTGTATATTGTGAAAGATCCCAAACAATCAGTTTATTCCATTCCTGCAACCTTTATCTCAATTTGTCTCCATAGTAATCTCTGCAAATGGCCTCTCAAAACTAAACAATCTTTTTTCTCCACATCACAATCGTGAAAAGCGACTTCATAACCTTGAAGGTGTTTACATCAAATGTTAAAACAGAATTCAACAGAGTGGCACATACTTCTTTAGTAGGCCATTGTCCTGAAAGCAAGGTCAAAGGTCACAAAACCAATCCAACCTTCCCAGTACTTTATTCAAAAGTACAAAAACTACACTTTTCTCAATATCTTTAGTAACACTTACTTCACCAATTTTCATCTCATCACTAACTTTTAGAACACTGTCTAATACAAGTGACTGAGAATCCTTAATTTCCACTGGTAACAAGGTTAACCCCTTATTCACTGAAGCAAGCCCATCTGACGCAAAAGGACTACATTTCTTTTCAACTGAGTCAGATACCTCAGACCTTAAGTGAGCTTCAACACAAGGTTTAATACCCTGTGAATCCACAGGAACTTCAACAACTTGAACACAGGCAATCGGGACAGCTGCCTCTTCTAGGCTTTCATCACTTGTCCCAGTTTCAAATTCAAGGTTACTCTGATCCTACCAGCTACTCTCTGGGAAACTCTCATCCGGAGTAAACTCGACCTTGTAGGCTAAAACAACCTTGTCTCCTGTCTTAGCAGACCTCCGCAGGGTGACGGCATCCTCTCCATCTAGGAATGCCCTTACATCATCGGGGACACAATTTTAAATTCATCAATCAACACAAGCTCTTTCAAGCTGCAAAAATCAGCAGGGTCCAGCACTGGACCTCCCAGCTGCCACATCTCCCTCTCGAACTGTCTCTGTTTTGCTGCTTCTTCTCTCTGTTTTGCTGCCTCTTCTCTCTGTTTGTCTGCTTCTCTTGCCTCTCTCTTGAGCTGTTTTAATTTCAATTCATGCTGCCTTTGCTCTTCCTCAGCCTCCAGCCTGATTTGCCCTACCTGAAGCTGAATCTCAGCCTTAGTAAGTTTACCTCCATTGAATAACTCTAACACCTCCTCTTCAAACTTTCCCTTAGCTATGTAATGCTGGGCTATTACCGTCTGCATCCGAGCTTTCCTCATTTTAGTGGTCACCTTAACTTTTAACTTTTGAGCGATTGCCAAAAGTTGTCCTCCAACGCTTCAGGGGTTGGTTCCAACAGAAACCTCTCAACTCTAAAGTTTATTTTTGCTGTTTATCCACACAAACAAATCAAAAAGGATTTTCCCCAATCAATTCAAATGAGCCCCCACACAATTTGTTCAAATCCCGGACGCAGGCCCGAATTTTGTCACGTACCCTGTGACGGGTTAAAGAACCAGCAGAAATGGAAGACACCTTGGAGTCTGGTACTGCTGTTAACTAATGGTCTTTATTAGTAACTACACAATACAGTAATAAAATTCAGATGTATCAAACAGGTTAGCAATGATTATATATATATATATATATGTGTGTGTGTGTGAGAATATAAAAACCAAGCTTCTTCAGGCCTAGGGGTAAATGGATACAGTCTTACGATGATGAGTAAAGTTCAGTTCAGTTCGTGGTATTGTGTTGAGTAATGATGGAAAGAGAGAGGTGTTGTGGTTGTTCGAGTAAGCCAATGCTGTCGATTCTTTCCGTTGTCCTCCAAAATCCTTTAGAAGTCACCGAATGTGACCACAACAAGGGGATCGTTTTCTGTGGTGGAGTTATCAACCCAGGTGAGGGTTAGACACATTAACAACTTCCCACCGTTCACACCTTTTTCGCACTGCGAGAGCCAGTGATCGATTCTCCAGATCGATCCCCCAAAAACTCACCTTTCTGTGGGCACAACAAAGCTCATCCAGTGTTCAAAATCATGTGTCTATCTGTCTACCAGCTGACCTTCTATTTATCTCAGCATGCTGAACACCAGCTGTCCATCAAGTAGCTCCTCCCTTCTCTCTCTGTAGGAACTCAGAAGCTGGCAGTGTCTTTGCAGAAATTCCAAACTGTGAGCAGTCTTCACCTCTCTCTTCTTTAATAACAAGATGTTTGTGCTGTACAGCTCTCTTTCTCTTTTTAAAAGCACAGTTCATAAGGGATAATTCAGGATCCCATCACAGACCTCCATGGTATATTTGAGATTCCATACTACAGGCATTATGTTTCATACAATACATAAATGAATTACAGCCAAGTAAGCATTATGGGTTAGGTTGTGTTGTCAAAGTTACAATGTACATTTGGGTCAAGTTCAAGATCAAGTTTAATTATCATTCAAACATACATGAATACCCATGAATACAGCCAAATGAAACAACGTTACTGCAGGGTCAAGGTGCAAAACACTGTACCAACAGTTATACACAGCACAAGGCACAGATAGCATATACAAGATATCAGTAAAGTACTATCACACAGTAAAGCTACAGTCCAAGATCCTGAGTCCATGAATGTTGCAGGAGTCTGCAGTCGAACACAGTACAGCTTGTCATCGGCCAGTGAACACTAGTGGGAAGCATTGACTCAAGCTTGGATGCCAACCACACCACCTCCAGTAGAGTGCACTGACTACAACATCTCCTGCCTGGGCGGTGGCTTGAGGCGTAGTCCCCCCTACGACCGAGGCCACTCAGATCCTCTGCCATCTGCCAATAAATCAGTGAATCCAAATTGCAGCATTCCACATTAACAACGTCCAGCAGGGTCTTGCAATCACAGTAAAAGTGACTAAGATGATCACTCGCTGTCAGCCTGCACACTGCCTTCATGCACTAGTTTCTACAAAGCCCCTCTGACATAGGGAGTAGCATGATCCACACTGAAGCCAATGAGCAACTCACTGATAAGGTAGACCTGCAGTACTTTAAATTCTTAATGTCTAGCAGGGGTCTTGTGATCATAGAAAAAATATTAAAAAGGACAATAACACCTTAGGTTGACCCCATAGAAGCCACTGAGATTGAATGTTCCATCTTACTGAAAGCAATGTCTCTTGCCATTGCTGATGTCCAACAGATATAGAAACTTTTACTTTTGTTCCATTAGTGGGCATGGACATTGCTCACAAGTGTAGCATTTATTGCCCATCCTTTAGCTAAGTGGCTTGTTATATTATGAATAAATGAGTTTACACCTCCATTATGTTTCTGGGTGTTTGTTTTTAATATTCTTCCATCTAATCAAGTAAAGTGATATTTTGTTCTTTGACCTGTTCAATTAATGCGCAGCTGTCCACTACTCCTTGATGGGGAACTTTCAGCTTCCACGTAAACAAAAGATCAACCAAAGTAATTAAAAATCCAAATGAGCAAGAGAAAGTCTGATGCACAGATGAAGTATTTTATTGATAATTTTCTGCCAAATTTCCATTTTTTTTCCAGTAATTATATGAAATGATAAGTCGCTGTTGGCCATTGGTACAACAAAGTACAATGAGTCCGGTTCAATGGTTTGTTGGCGACACTGAGAGTAGAGGAGTTGCTTTGGTGCGGGTTGTTGTGCGACCAGGACTTCATGCTGCTGTTTCGTTGTTGTAGACACCCAGGAGAAGAGGTGCCGGAGGTAGTGTGGGAGAGGACAGAGGCTCAGTGGGCAGCCTGTAATCCATGCTGGGTTGGGAACTGGCTCTCCTGTCGGTGCTACTCCCCAGTGTTTGTTCCCTGGTAGAAAAGCTAGACTGCCTTCATCTGCAGCTGACCCAGCGTAAGATCAGAAATTGCTGCATGCTTTTTTCTTGCAGAAACATGGCTCATGTTCTCATTGCTACAATCAGGATGGAGGTATAGAAACCGAAAGGCACTCACTCAAAGATTTAGGAACAGCTTCTTCCCCTTTGCCATCTGATTTCCGAATGAACATTACCTCACTACTTTTTATTTCTAGTTTTGCATTACTTATTTAAATATATATATATACACACACACACTTATTATAATTTATGTTTTTTCCATTATTATGTATTGCATTGTACTCTGCCACAAAGACAACAAATTCCATGACATATGCCAATGATAATAAACCTGAGTCTGATTCTGATTCAGATTCAGTACAACATCCCCATGCACCATCAATCTTCCGGCCGTGTCATTCAGGGACTTATGCTAACATTAATTTGTGACTGTATGTGCTATTGTAACTTTATATGCTGTATATACTGTTTTGCAACTTAGCGCCAGAGGAATGATATTTCATTTAGCTGAATTAAGCTTTTTAAGTATATGGTTGAAAGACAATTAAACCTGATCTTGAACTTGAACTTGAATTGAACAGGTGAAAGATCATAAAGCAAAGGAGCTTAGAAATTGCTAAAGTAATCAAAACAAACTACCTTTAGAAAGCCTTTCGGTTGTTTTCAGATACTGAATGGACAATTAATGCCAGAATAGCAATTAAACATTGGAAATAAGCTAGAGAATGTTATCCAATAATTGCCAAGGTCTCCTGGTTTATATATATATATATATTCAATTGTCCTGTGATAAAATATGCAGTCATACTACATTCAGTGGCCACTTTATTAGGTACACTTGTATCTCTGCTTGTTAATGCAAATGTCTAATCAGCCAATCATGTGGGAGCAATTCAATTCATAAAAGTATGCAAACATGGCCAAAAGGTTCAGTTGTTGTTCAGACTGAACATCAGAACGGGGAAGAAATGTGATCTTAGTAACCTTGACTATGGAATGACTGTTAATGCCAAACAGGCTGGTTTGAGTCTCTCACAACTTGCTGATCTCACGGGATTTTCAAGCACAACAGTCTTTAAAGTTTAGAGAGAATGGTGCCACTATGTTTTGTAACTTCAAAACATTGAACTAATTCAAAGGAAAATGCGGGACTACAGGAATGTGGGTCCAACTGCGTGTTTACTTTAAGCAAGGTGTGCAGATGTAGCGTGTGGTAACGTGATGACGTATGCAATTCACGTATTATACATATAACTTGCAAAGAATGCTTAATCAAAAACATAATTTTAAGATTACTCAAATATTATTGAATTATTTAATATACAACAGGTGCTAAAAACAAAAAGTACTCTGAGTAGCAGTTCTGTGGGTGAAAACACCTCATTAAAGAGGGAGCTCAGAGGAGAATGGCCAGACTGGTTGAGCTGACAGGAAAGCAACAGAAACTGAAATTGCAGTGCAATACAACAGTCGTCTGCAGACGAGCACCTCTGAGTGCACAACACATCAAACCTTGAAGTGGATAGGCTACAACAGCAGAAGACCACAAGCATACTACCTTCGTTAGGTACAGGAGGTATCTATTAAAGTGGTCACAGACTGCACATGATGGTTGTATGTGGCAGAACAAACATTTCCATTATGGACCAGCCATGGGCGACTATTTATGTGATCTGAAATATGTGAAGGAAAATACAACACTAAAATCAAGAGTGGGCCAAAAGACTTAGAATAGAAGGAAGACCAGCAATCGGCGTTTTAGTCATTACTGGATGTAACCTGTCAGGGATTGCTGTTTGGGCCCTGAGAAGGTCCTAAGTCTTTGGTGGATCATGACTGGGGTCTGCTATTAGGCCCTAAAGATTTGGCTACTAGGGTGATCTTGGTCTCAGTCCATTAGTGAACTTTGCAAATATGATGCCAGTGCAAGGACAAAATGAAGTGTCAATCAAGAATATCGGGCAGTTGGGTTGGAGATTTAAGTAGGGTCAGGGGCCATGACATGGGCTGAAAAGGTTAGGTTTGAAGTAAGGTATTGGAGGGCAATGTGAAAGATGTTTGGTTGAGGCAGCAAGTGTGGTGTGTTGGGACAGTTAAAGGAAGAGATTGGAATGGCTAACACTGTGTGTGGGAATCCTGATGGATAGATAACTTCAGCCTAATGAGTTTTCTATAAAGCGCTGTCCTCAGAGAATTTGGTTGGCACTATGAATACAGCTGTGTTATAAATCATGCCATTTAGTGTCTGTGTGAGGTGGAAATTCTGTTGTTTGCAGGGTAATGCAAAATGGCTCTGAATGTGTTCAGTAACACGTTTAATTTCATCCAGACTGAAATTCAGCCACCTTCAACAGGACCCCACAACTAAGCACATCTTTCCCTCTCCACCCCTCTCCACTTTCCGCAGGGATCGTTCCCTCCTCGACTCCCTGGTCCACACGTCCCTCTCCACGGATCTCCCACCCGGCACTTATCCCTGTAAGCGTAAATGCTACACCTGTCCCTACACCTCCTCTCTTGCCACCATTCAGGGCCCCAGACATTCCTTCCAGGTGAGGCAACACTTCACTTGTGAGTCTATTGGGGTCTTCTATAGCATCTGGTGCTCCTGGTGCGGCCTCCTCTACATCGGTGAAACCCGACGCAGATTGGGGGACCGCTTCGTCAAGCACCTCCGCTCCGTCCGCCACAATAGACAGGATCTCTCGGTTGCGACCCACTTCAACTTTGCTTCACATTCCAATTGGGATATGTCCATTCGTGGCCTCCTCTACTGCCATGATGAGGCTAAACTCAGGTTGGAGCAGCAACACCTCATATACTGTCTGGGTAGTCTCCGGTCCCTTGGTATGAACATTGAATTCTCCAACTTCTGGTAATTCCCTCCCCCTCTCTTCCCCTATCCCTATTTCACTCTGCCCCCTCCTCCAGCTGCCTATCACTTCCCTCTTGGTTCCGCCTCCTTCTACTACCCATTGTGTTTTCCCCTATTCCTTCTTCAACTTTCCAGCCTATCCCCTCCCTGCTTCCCCTCCCCCACCCTTTGATCTTTCCCCTTACTGGTTTTTCACCTGGCACCTACCAGCCTTCTCCTTCCCATCCTCCCCCCAGCTTCTTTATAGGGCCTCTGTCCCTTCCCTCTTCAGTCCTGACGAAGGGTTCCGGCCCGAAACGTCGACTGATCGTTTCCACGGATGCTGCTCCACCTGCTGAGTTCCTCTAGCATGTTGTGAGTGTATTTTCAATCATACAGTATAGTGTTGCAATAAATAGTCTGCTTAATAAAATAATCAGGCCACTAAACAAGAGAAAGGACAAAATATAAGAATGAATATTCCCACAACCTGTTCTCAATTTACTCCTAAATCTTCCTCTTGCCTAAAACCTTTGCTTTTTGGTTATAGGCACCAAAGCAAAGCAGATGTGTTCATTATTATCTTTTCTTTCAACACTGTTCATATTTTCTTGTCTCTTCACAGACTTCTCTGCTCTTAGGAAAACAAACCCAGTCACTCAAATCTCTCTTCATGGCTGAAATATTCTATCCTAGGCAAATAGTATGAATGTTCCAAAGGCATTCAGCAGCATTCAAAAGACATTTGTAAAAGCATATAGATTGGAGGAGTTCAGAGGGTGACTGGCCAAACACAGGTAAATGGGCTTCGCATGGTGGGAACCATGGTCAGCAGAGACAATTTGGGACAAAGGGACTGTTCGCATTCTGTATTACTCAATTACACTATGGCTCCATTACATCATTATAATGTATTATCAATGTATAGTTTATATTGAAAATACTTAATTCTTTTAGAATGTATCTTCTGTTTCTTCTTCAACTGTTTTCAACATTTTTTCCTCACTGGCCCGGTGTTGCAACACCCAGAGTTGATATGAATTTCCACGATTGTTTGTTCTGGACATACTTAAAGATATTATATGGTTTGAAAATCTGTACTTACAAACGTTTGTAGATACGGTGTTGATTTTGAGTCCCAGAGAGATGAGTTTGAGCATTTTCTGTTTACTTCACGAGGTATCACAATTTTGGCTCATGGTCACTCATGCAATGGAAAAATCCAGCTGGTTTGTAAATGGTCTGGTTTATGGAAATAATTAAATAGCCTTTTAGACTTTTCAATTCAGTGGAGTATAGAAATTAATTACTTTCCACCAAAATTTACTCTTTTGAGAAATGTTATTAAATGGAAATATCCACTTGAGATAGATAGCCAGTCATTACTTTTAAAACTGAAGTTATACAATTACTACTTGACGTAGGTTTTCAGCGGTAGTTTTATATTGCACTGATTTTGAAAGATATGTCACTCATTTCTTGCAGGTAGTTTACTGCAATTGTCCTGCATTTCTAGGTTTCAGCAAGAAAAACAAACTAGTGAGAGTTTCTTCTGCTGTCTCTTAAAATGTTAAATTCAGTCATATCAGCTTGAAAGAATCAATCATTTCAAAGGTTAAAATGACTCACTTTTATAACTTTCTATTAACTAATCTGCTGAAAATTTTAATATTAGTTTGATTTTTATTTGACATTTATTGCTAGTACAAGTGTCATGTTATTAATAGTTTCTTCACTGTTCATCACAGATGAACAGTACCTTTAACCGTAGCTTTTATTAATCCTGCATTCCTTACCAGTGATCAGCATGATGGAATGTAAAAAAGACATCAAAACAAAAATTATTTCTGAGCTGTCAAATGCCAGTTGGATCCAATAATACTCAAGGCAAATGCCTGGCAGAGATGTGATCAATTTTGTTTCAATCTACTGTATGTTATCTGATTTTTTTTAAAGAAAAAGATATTGAAGTTTTATTTGTTACACCTACATTGAAATAGACAGAGAAACGCTTTGTTTGCATCAAATCAAACCAGCAAGGATTGCGCTAGGCAGACCACAAGTGTCACTACATGCCTGCAAATCACTACCCTAACCAAACTTTTTTGGAATATGGGAGAAATCAGAGCATCTGGAGGAAAGCCACATAGTCATGGGGAGAATATACAAACTCCTGACAGAAAATAGCAGGAATTGAAGACCAATCTTACATCTGGCACTATAAAGCATTACGCTAACCGCTACGCTACCAAGCAGCAGAGTGAATCTTCTGGCTACATTTTTCCTACCTTAGCTCCTGAGCAGATTCCATGAGCTGCATTTATGCAGCCATAATTTAATCCACCTGGACCTAATACTTTGGAATACTCTGCTAAAGTTCCCAAGTACCTCTCAATCATTTACCTCCTCTTAGAACCACTATGAAACCAACCTCTATTATCTAGACAAGGGTCACCTTTCTTAATATCTGCATTGTCCAGTTTATTCTTGTGATCTCATGAAGTAGAGTTTTCATTTCAGGGCTATGGAAAATTGCTTTTGATGACTGGGATGTTGGAATAAATGCAAGTTGCTGAAATTTAGTTATGAGTAGATACACTCAGCACTAACCCAGCACAGAGAACTAAGCATAAAAAAACGAAACTGATTGGCCCTCATTTCCCTCGGCTATCAGCCTCTGCATCAATTTAATAATGCTGAAAGTTTGGCAGGAAGGTCTCTGCTCAATTTCTGATAAAGATGAGTATCACTGTCAAAGATCATTAGAGGAGATTAAGCTTTATAATACCACAAGTGGAATGCCTCTGACCTCCTGGGGTAAAATTCCACCTCTATTCCTGCATGTAATTTAGTTTTATATAGTAATACAATTAAGTTATGTAGTGGTCAGAGATCATAGTTCCATCATCTCTTGTACTGTATATGTATGAGATACAAGCATCACTCGTACAGAGTTTCTTGCTGATGCTGCAGAATAATGTATACTCGATTGTATGTAGATCCTGTGATCATTGACTGTTGTTGTAGTTGAACATTTCTGTTAACAGTCTCTGAAGATATATTCTGGACCAGACATATTGATGCAATTACAAAGAAGGCATGGCACTGGCTACATTTCATTAGGAGTTTGAGGGGACTTGGTCTGTCATCAAAGGCTTTCCAAATTTCTACAGATGTTCTGCGGAGAGCATTCTAACTGGTTGAATCACCATCTGGTATTAAGGGGTGACTGCACAAGATCAGCAGTTTGTAAACTCAGCCAGCTCCATCATGGGCACTGGCATTCCCAGTATCAAGGACACTTTCAAAAGGCAATGCCTCAAAAGAGCAGCATCCATCATTAAGGACCCCCATCATTCAGGCCATGCCCTCCTCTGTTTGGTACTATCAAGGAGGAGGTATAAGAGCCTCACGACACACACTCAATGTTTTTCTCATTGTCCGGTCCGTTAACTACTCATTTCAGTTAATTTCCTTTTCCCCGTGTTCCACCGGGCTCCTTGATTAGGGCAGCTGATCTTCATCCGAACCGGCAGGATAAAAACCCCGGCTTACACAGAGGTGCAGAGCTGCCGGAACTCACCGGAACGCCGCTCTGGCCCCTCTGTAAAAAAAAAGTCAAAATAAACAAGCGGGGAATTTAACAGTGGCGGCATATTAGATAGAGTGAATTTTACAGAAGCGGGGGTTGGGGAGAGGAGATGGTGGTTGGTGGGGAAAATACCACTAATAACATTAGGATATTTGATCATTTTTGGTGAAATCCTGGAGCTGTGACTGTTCTGTGAAGTTCCTCCTTGCCCGACCCGTTGTCCCAGCATACCCTGCTGTAACCTCCGGCTATTTCACAGATCCTCGATCTCTCTCCAGCACTCGTTGTTTTAGCATTGTTCGCCGAGAAAATAAAAATCTTAGATCTTTTGCAAAGTGGCATGTCGCCTGCCGAAGTGGGCCGTCAGGTCGGTAAGAATGAATCGAGCATTCACACAATAAAGCAGAAGGAAGCTGAAATTCATGGAAGTGTTAGTGCTACCCCTACAACGGCAAAAATGGTCTCTCTGGTTTGTGATAAAGTGCTTGCAAAGATTGTGAAAGCATTAAGCGTGTGGCTAGAGGACATGTCACAGAAGCATATCCCTGTTGATGGCAAAATTATGCGTGAAAAAGCTCTTAGCCTCTATGAGCACTACTATGAGGGGGTTGAGGAGAGCGAGAGGAAGGAGCTTAAGGCTAGTAAGGGATGGCTGGCTAGCTTCGTAAAGCGCCACAGCCTCAAGAACTTAAAGATCACCGGAGAATCAGCATCGGCTGATGTACCAAGTATCCGATTATGGAGCCGATCAAAGTACACGCTTGAAGTCTCTCAGAAAGAAAATTGTTGATCACAAACTATCAAAAGCTCATACTGCTGCTCTAAGTGTTGAAAATATAGCTAGTGAAGATGCTGTTGGAAAATTATGTGACCATGAATGCTTCGTGTCTAAAGGCAAGTTGCTCAAATTTTTGCTCTGCATATTATTTAACTCAAAATAACAGACCATACACTGATCACTTTGGTTTATTGAAACTTCAAAAAAAAAATGGTATTGCCATTGGAATTGGACTGCATTCCCATACTAGCACTACAAAGATAATTAATCACATAGCCATTAATATGAAAAAGAAAATTTGTCAGCATATCAAGCAGATAAGTGGCAAATTTTCTGTTCTCATTGATGAATCAACAAGCCTGAGCATTATGACCACCTTAATAGTTTATCTGAAATGTGAAAGTGATGAGGAAGGTGATCCCTATTTTATGTTCTTAGATCTAATTGAACTGCCTGATCAGAAAGCTGCAACTATTGTTACGCATCTATTGATCTGTCTCAATAACCATGGATTTGATGCCTCTTAGTTGAAACAGAACCTTGTAGCATTTGTTAGTGACGGGGCGAGCGTAACGCTTGGTGTCAAATCTGGTGTTGCTACAATTCTCAAGGAACATTACCCTGATGTGATAATTTGGCACTGTCTAAATCACAGATTAGAACTTGCAGTAGGTGATTCGGTGAGAGAAGTTTATGGAATAAATCATTTTCAATCATTTATGGACCAATTGTACTCTGTTTGCAGGAGATCACCTCTAAATCAAAAGGAACTGTCTCTCAACTAGAACAACATATTTGCAAAATAGGCCATGTTCTGGGCACCAGGTGAGTAGCTAGCTCATTTCGAACAAAATTATGAAGCACTGTGTTTTCATTTTGAAAAAGCAATGAAGGGTGAAACAAGATCTGGGAGTGACAGGAAAACCTATGAAGGTTTGTTGAAAAGACTGTCTTCAGAACAGTTTCTATTGGACTTAGCCCTAATGTATGACACGTTGTATGAACTTGGTTTACTGTCAGAGTGTTTACAGAAACGCACTACTATGATTGTTTATGCAGACAAACTGATCCAACGGAGCCTAAGATCACTGCATGGACTGAAAGAACAACCTGGTACAAAAACTCTAGAAGCTCAAGAGGCAGTTGAAAAGGGGAAGTTTGGAGAAATTAAATTAGATTAGATTGGATTAGATTATGAGGACACTCAGTCCTCGTTTATTGTCATTTAGAAATGCATGCATTAAAAAATGATACAATGTTCCTCCAGAATGATATCACAAGAAACACAGGACAAACCAAGACTAAAACTGACAAAACCACGTAATTATAACATATAGTTACAACAGTGCAAAGCAATACCGTAATTTGATAAAGAGGAGACCATGGGCACGGTAAAAAAAATCTCGAATTCCCAATAGCCTCATCATCTCACGCAGACTGTAGAAGGGAGAAACTCTCCCTGCCATGAACCTCCAAGCGTCGCAAACTTGCCGATGCAGCACTATTGGAAGCACCCGACTGCAGTGGACTCTGAATCCGTCCGAAAACTTCAAGCCACAGACCAGCCCTTCGACATCGAGCACCGAGCACCATCCTCTGCCAAGCGCTTCGACCACGCCCTGGCTGCCGAGTAACAAGCAAACCTGAGGACTCGGGGCCTTCCCCTCCGGAGATTTCGGACCACACGGTAGCAGCAGCAGCGAAGCAGACATTTCAGAGATTTCACCCGATGTTCCTCTGTGCTCTCATGTCCGTCTCCACCAAATCAGGATTGTGCACAGCAACCTACTTGACAAATAACAGACATCACCACCAGAGTGGCAGCTGAAAGCTACATCGGGCCGCCATCTTCTCCTCTCCTCCAGTGGTGATTACTTTAACAAGCAACAACAAAATTGTCTCCATTAATTATCTACAGTTTCCTACTAGTCTTATAAATTATTTGCAGCACCGTATGTTCACGGCAACATCCTTGAAAGGTTCTCAAACTTCTAAACCTCAAAGTAAGTATAAATTGCTGCGAAATGAAATGTGTGTCTTTGATAAAGATAAGACCATAAGACATAAGACCGTAAGACAAAGGAGAAGAAGTTGGTCATTCGGCCCATCGAGTCTGCTCCACCATTTTATCATGAGCTGATCCATTCTCCCTTTTAGTCCCACTCCCCTGCCTTCTCACCATAACCATTGATGCCCTGTCTACTCAGGTACCTATCAATCTCTGCCTTAAATACACCCAATGACTTGGCCTCCACTACCTCCCATGGCAACAAATTCCATAGATTCAACACTCTCTGGCTAAAAAAGTTTCTTTGCATCTCTGTTCTGAATGGGCGCCCTTCAATCCTTAAGTCATGCCCTCTCGTACTAGACTCCCCCATCATGGGAAACAACTTTGTCACATTCACCCTGTCCATGCCTTTCAACATTCGAAATCTTTCTATGAGGTCTCCCCTCATTCTTCTAAACTCCAAGGAATACAGTCCACGAGCGGACAAACGTTGCTCATATGTTAACCTCTCATTCCCAGAATCATTCCAGTGAATCTTCTCTGTACCCTCTCTAACGTCAGCACATCCTTTCTTAAATAAGGAGACCAAAACTGCCCACAGTACTCCAAGTGAGATCTCACCAGCGCCTTATAGATCCTCAACATCACATCTTGCTCCTATACTCTATTCCTCTAGAAATGAATGCCAACATTGCATTCGCCTTCTTCACCACTGATTCAGCCTGGAGGTTAACCTTAAGGGTATCCTGTACAAGGACTCCCAAGTCCCGTTGTATCTCAGAACTTTGAATTCTCTCCCCATTTAAATAATAGTCTGCCCGTTCATTTCTTCTGCCAAAGTGCAGAACAATACACTTTCCAACATTGTATTTCATTTGCCACTTCTTTGCCCATTCTTCCAATCTATCCAAGTCTCTCTGCAGACTCTCTGTTTCCTCAGCACTACTGGCCCCTCCACCTATCTTGGTATCATCAACAAACTTAGCCACAAAGCCATCTATTCTGTAATCCAAATTGTTGATGTACAATGTAAAAATAAGCGGCCCCAACACGGATCCCTGTGGAACACCACTGGTAACTGGCAACCAACCAAAATAGGATCCCTTTATTCCCACTCTCTGTTTCCTGCCAATCAGCCAACGCTCTATCCACGTATGTAACTTTCCCGTAATTCCATGGGCTCTTATCTTGTTAAGTAGCCTCATGTGTGGCACCTTGTCAAAGGCCTTCTGAAAATCCAAATATACAACAACCACTGCATCTCCCTGGTCTAGCCTACTTGTAATTTCCTCAAAAAATTGTAATAGGTTTGTCAGGCAAGATTTTCCTTGAAAGAATCCATGCTGAGTTCTGACTATCTTGTCATATGCCTCCAGGTACTCTGTAACCTCATCCTTGGCAATTGACTCCAACAACTTCTCAACCACCGATGTCAAGCTAACAGGTCTATAATATCCTTTTTGCTTCCTTGACCCCTTCTTAAATAGCAGAGTGACATTTGCAATCTTCCAGTACTCCAGAACCATGCCAGAATCTATTGACTTTTGAAAGATCACCGCTAATGCTTCCGAAATCTCCACAGCTACTTCCTTCAGAACACGAGTGTGCATTCCATCTGGTCCGGGAGATTTATCTACCTTTAGACTATTGAGCTTCCTGAGTACTTTCTCTGTCGTAATTGTGACTGCACACACTTCTCTTCCCTGCCACCCTCGAGTGTCCGGTATACTGCTGATGTCTTCCTCAGTGAAGACTGATGCAAAATACTCGTTCACTTCCTCCGCCATCTTCTTATCTCCCATTACAATTTCTCCAGCATCATTTTCTATCGGTCCTATATCTACTCTCACCTGTCTTTTACTCTTTATATACTTGAAAAAGCTTTTAGAATCCTCTTTGATATTATACGCTAGCTTCCTTTCATAGTTCATCGTTTCCCTCTTAATGACCTTCTTAGTTTCCTTTTGTAAGCTTTTAAAAACTTCCCAATCCTCTGTCTTCCCACTAATTTTTGCTTCCTCGTATGCCCTCTCCTTTGCTTTAACTTTGGCTTTGACTTCTCTTGTCAGCCACGGTTGCATCCTTTTTCCATCCGAAAATTTCTTCTTTTTTGGAATATACCTGTCTTGCACCTTCCTCACTTCTTGCATAAACTCCAGCCACTGCTGCTCTGCCTTCCTTCCCGCCACTGTCCCTTTCCAGTCAACTTTGGCCAGTTCTTCTCTCATGCCACTATAATTTCCTTTACTCCACTGAAATACCGACACATCAGATTTCGGCTTCTCTTTTTCAAATTTCACAGTGAACTCAATCATGTTATGAACACTGCCTCCTAAGGGTTCCTTCACCTCAATCTCTCTAATCACCTCCGGTTCATTACACAATACCCAATCCAGTACAGCCAATCCCCTAGTGGGCTCAACAACAAGCTGTTCTAAAAAGCCATCTCGCAGACATTCTACAAATTCTCTCTCTTGAGATCCAGTGCCGACCTAATTTTCCCAATCTACTCGCATGTTAAAATCCCCCACAATTATCATAACACTGCCCTTCTAACAAGTCTTTTTTATTTGTTGTTGTAATTTGTAGTCCACATCGCTGCAGCTGTTTGGAGGTCTATAAATAACTGCCATCAGGGTCCATTTACTCCTGCAATTTCTTAGCTCAACCCATAAAGATTCTGCACCTTCCGATCCTATATCACCTCTTTCTAATGATTTATTATCATTTCTTACCAATAAAGCCACGCCTCCCCCTCTGCCTATCTTCCTATCCTTCCGATACACCACGTATCCTCGGACATTCAGCTCCCAGAGACATGCATCTTTTAGCCACGTCTCAGTGATGGCCACAATATCATACCTGCCAATCTGTAGTTGTATGACAAGATCATCCACCTTATTCCTTACGCTGCGTGCATTTAAGTATAAAACCTTAAGACCAGTATAAGGTACTTTTTGCTTTGATTTCACTGTAACTTTATTGCACTGCAACTCATCCCAATGGCTACAAATTTGCCCCATCACCTGCCTATCTTTCCTGACATCTTTGCTGCTCACTATCTTAGATTTATTTCTATTTTCCCCTTCTCCGCTCTATCATTCTGGTTCCCATCTCCCTGCCAAATTCGTTTAAACTCTTCCTAACAGCTCGATTAAACCTTCCCGCCAGGATATTAGCCCCCTTTGGGTTCAGGTGTAACCTGTCCATTTTGAACAGGTCATACTTCCCCCAGAAGAGATCCCAATTATCCAAGAATCTGAAGCCCTGCCCCCTGCACCAGTCTCTCAGCCACGTATTCATCTGCCTAATCCTACTATTCTTACCCTCACTAGCATGTGGGACAGGTAGCAATCCCGAGATTACTACCCTGGAGGTCCTGCTTCTCAGCTTCCTTCCTAACTCCCAGAAATCTCTCTTCAGGACCTCCTCCCTTGTCCTATCTATGTCATTGGTACCAACATGTACCAAGACAACTGGCTGCTCGTCCTCTCCCTTCAGAATATTTTGGACCCGATCTGAGACATCCCGTACCCTGGCACCTGGGAGGCAACACACCATGCGGGTATCTCTATCAGGCTCACAGAATCTCCTGCCTGTTCCCCTGACTATGGAATCCCCTACGACTACCGCATTCCTCTTCTCCCTCCTTCCCTCTTGCACGACAGTGCCAGGCTCAGTGCCAGAGACCTGGTCACTGTGGGCGTCCCCTGTCAGGTCATCCCCCTCAACAGCATCCAGAACAGGATATTTGTTGCTGAGGGGGACAGCCACAGGTGTGCTCTCCACTATCCGGGCATTTCCCTTCCCTCTCTTGACAGTGACCCAGTTTTCTGATTCCTGTAGCCTAGGGATGACTACCTCCCTGTAGCTCCTGCCTATCACCTCTTCACTTTCCCTGATAAGCAGTGCTGCAGCTTGAGATCCCTAACACGGTCTCTGAGGAGCTGCATCTCGGTGCACCTGGCACAGATATGGCCATCAGGGAGGCTGGAGTTCTCCCAGGATTCCCACATCTGACACCCTGAACAAAGGCATGCTACCTAATTCTACAGGAATGAAACAGGAAAAATAAGTCCACTCACCCACTTACCTCGCCATACAGATGAACTTTTTAAACTGTTAGCTCGTACCATTAGCTGTCAGAGCCTTGCTGCTCCTGTCTGTGCGGGCCAATTCGCGAAGGGGGGAGGGGAGAAAAAAAAGAGTTGGTGCCTCACTCTCGCCTCTTCCCGTTTACCGCTGTAGCCCGTTGAAGCCAAAGCCCTACACTCTGCTACCACTCACTCCGCTGCCTGCTCTGACAGCTGCCCTCTGTATGGGGTGGCCTCCTTTTGAAACTCTCCACGCTGTCCTGTTACATCACGCGCCTGCGCAGTCTCGTCCTTCTTGCACTCGAAGAAGTTTTTTAAAAAACTGCCTTCCTTCAGAATACAGCTCCCACGCAGCTCTGTTATCCTGATCCACAAGAAAGCCGTTGGAAGTAACCTTCCTTTTTAAACTCTCCGCGCTGTCCTGTTACGTCATGTGCCTGCGCAGTCTCGTCCTTCTTGCACTCAAAGAAGTTTTTAAAAAAACTGCCTTCCTTCAGAATTCAGCTCCCACGCCGCTCTGTTGTCCTGATCCAGATCAGATAACTGGCCTGCTGAAATACCGCCTAATTATGGAGAAGCTGCAATATCATCTCTCTGTAAGAGGTTTAAGCTTTCTCCTTGCTCTGTAAAAAAATGCATTCAGAGGTCATGTGGAGGATCGTGGATGTTGCGTCCCCCAAGATTTACGCCCATTACTGAGCTGTTAACAAGTTATTCCTATTAGTACTGCTGAGTGTGAGAGAGGATTCAGTACATGAACTTGATAATAACAAGAACACGCTCAAGAATTCTCATAAATCATGTATCAGCACTTAGGTTTGGTAAACTACATGGACCTCTTCTAGTTCAGTGGAATCCTGAGCCATATGCCACATTATGGCTGCAGTACCACAGATCAGCAGATGACACCAGGACAAGAGTTGCTTCAGACCCCCGAACACATATTACGCCTGACCCTTTTGTGGAAATTATTGTTAAACTTCTCATTGGTGACATCTGGTAAGTAGGTAATTACTTTTAAATTGGTAAAATACATGATTACCATCTTTTTCTTTACTTGCTTGATAATTATATTTATGAAAATTAGTGAGTGCAACGGTACAATACTTTGTCATATTATTAAATTAAGTATTATATGTTTTATTGTACCAATTATACACTGAAATGTAGTGATAGGCTATAATCTTGTTAATGTCTTAACTATCGCTATATTTCTCTGGAGCTCTGGAATTCATATATTTCTTTCATCTTGGTTAAATGCTTGACATTATAAGAAGCCCTATTCATATATATATATATATGTCACATCCAATTTGTGTACCTGCTCATTACATGAATCGGGCAAGGAAGTTACCCAGTACATGAAATGAAAAGGTATATAAATTGGGTGTGACATATATATAGAGAGGATATAGGAAATGGCAAGCATTTTGTCAACTCTGGTACCTAAAAAATTAGCACTGCACCCCTGGGCTTACAGCTACTTGGGACTGGTCCATCACTGTAGCCAGGACGGCGATGAATGTTCCAAGCCGCCAAGAATAAGGGACCGTCTTCATGAACTTCTCCATGTCAAGATTCGTATTGTTTGTTTTTGTCGTCTTGTGTCCAGCTGAGTGTGGTCGGCTGTTTTGCCGCTGCTCCAAGCTGGGATGCGAGTGGTCTGTCATCGTTTGTTTTTATCATCTGGTGTCCAGCTGAGTGTTGCCAGCCGTTTTACTGTTGCTCCGAGCCGGGATGCAAGTGGCCTGACGTTGTTTTATTTTCAAGGCTCCGAGTCCCAGTCCAAGTCAAGGCTTCGAGTCCCAGTCCAAGTGTAAGCTTCGTGTCCAGTCAAGTGATTGCTGGCCGTTTGCCGCTTCATGAGCTTCTCCATGTCAAAATACGTTTTGTCTGTTATTGTTTGGTTTAGTCGTCTCATTTCCAACTGAGTAGGTCCGGCCGTTTGCCGCTACTCCGAGTTGAGAATTCTGTCTCTTCGTGTCCCAGTCCAAGTCCATGCTCTGTATTCCAGTCATGTCCAAGTCCAGGCTCTGTGTTCCAGTCATGTCCAAGTCCAGGCTCTGTGTCCAAGTCAAGTCCAAGTCCGTCTTCGGGCCTGTGTCCCGCACTTGGGTCCGCTCCCTATGCCCCACTGCAGCAGTTTTAGGGACAGCTTCTTCCCCTCGGCCAACACAGAGCTCTGAATGGAAAATGAACCTATGTACACTACCAGAGCATTTTTGTGCCCTCTTTTGCACTACCTGCTTTAATTTATTTTTATATATTCTTCTTATTATAATCTTTAGTTTTCTTTTATATTATGCTTTGCATTGTACAGTGATTGTAAAAAAACAGATATCATGACATATGCCAGTAACATCAAACCTGATTCTTATTCAGATTCCGAACTTGCCAGCAGAACCCAAAGTCTACCTCAGGATACATTGCTATTGTCCACACGGTTTCTGGAGTTTTCTAACACACACTGACAGTGCAACAGGAGAAAACTGAGGGAAAGTATATGTTTCCTCCTTTCAAGGTGCTGATTCTCCATTTAAGAAATTGTGATACCCTCCAAAATGGAAGGACATATGGCCTAGAACATTATAGCTTACCAACGTTTGATCTGCCTGTTTATTAGTGTGAGACTTCTTCACCCACCAGGTAGAAATAATGAGTGACTGGGTCATTAAATGCATAGGAATTAGTTTTAATATAAAAGTGAAGTAAGAAAGATAATGGAAATATGGAAATAGTGGAATCAGCTAAGAACATAAATGTAAATATATAGGTTGCTAAGCACTGTGCGTGTATTGACAGCAAAACAAAGGAAATGATGACTCAGGCACAAACAGGCATCAAAGGTAGATGAAGGGTGTGTTGCCAGCTGTGTGAATCATTCACATCCCAAATGGACAGGATGGTTTTCCTGCCTGATGAAATCCTTGACATGGAAGGCAATGGTAAAAATGTGCAGACATTGAAGCAGCACTACAGGACCATATAAAAGCAATATTACAGTAATCAGTAGAGTATTGCACACTCACTAACTTCAAAGCTCTGCTGAAAGCTATGGATGTTTTGCTTGCAGAGGTAGCTCAGAATACTTCCACTTAGTCATTTCAAAGAGCTGAGAGCTATAAATTCAGAACACACAATAAAAATCATCGCTCTCAAACAGCTATCAAGTTTTTATGACTTTGGAAAGCTTTAGATTGTACACCGAGAAGTATACTCTTCTGTGCCCCAAGAACAAAGAGAAGCAGGCAAATTTGTTAAGAACAGAAATAATTAAATTGGAAAATTGGAGATGACAGCTGGGAATGGAAGCAAATTCTCACATATGACAAGATATAAGTCAAAGAACCAAAATTTTGTATCAGATACAAGGGTAGCATCATGCAGCCTTAAATAGATGTACCACTGCTGTAGATATACTGAGGTAGACACTCTTCATAAATGTGTCCTCTTAACTTCTTTAAGGAAGAGTGCTATTGCAGGAAAGCAGCATCCATCATCAAGGAGCTCACTATCCAGGCTATGTCCTCTTCATGCTGCTGCTATCAAGAAGAAGATACACGAGCCTCAGAACTCGCACCACCAGGTTCAGGAACAGTTACTACCCCTCAACCATCAGGCTCTTGAATCAGCGGGGATAACTTCACTCGTCCCATCATTGAACTGTTCCAACAACGTATGTATTCACTTTCAAGGATCCTTCATCTCATGTGCTTGACATTAATTACTTATTTATTTAGTACTATAAGAGCATTAGATATCGGAGTAGAACTAGGCCACTTTGGCCTATCGAGGCTGCTATGGCATTACATCATGGCTGATCCATTTTTCCTCTCAGCCCCAGTCTCCTGCCTTTCCCATGTGTCACTTCATGTCTGACTAGTCAAGAATCTATCAACCTCTGCCTTAAGTATACATAAAAACTTGGCCTCCACACCTGCCTGTGGCAATGAATGCCATAGATTCACCACTCTCTCGCAAAATAAATTCTATTTATCTCCACTCTAAAAAGATGGTCCTATATTTTGAGGCTGTGACATCTGAACTTAGACAGCCCTACCATAGGAAACACCCTTTCCGCATCCACTCCATCAAGACCTTTCACCGTTCAATAGTTTTCAATTAGGTAACCCCTCAATCTTCTAAATTCCAGTAAATACAGGTCCAGAGCCATCAAATATTCTTCATATGACAAGCAGTTTAATCCTGGAATCATTTTTGTGAACCTCCTCTAACCATCTCAAGTTTCAGCACTTCCTTTCTGAGATAAGGAGCCGAAAACTGTACACAGTACTCCAAATGAGGCCTCACCAGTGCTTTATAAAGTCTTAACATTACATCCTTGTTTTATATTCTTGTCCTCTTGAAATGAATCAATTCTATCATCCAAATCATTGACATATAACATAAAAAGAATCGGCCCCAACACATACCCCTGTAGTCACCGAGCACAGCCAGAAAAGGCTCCCTATATCAGAGAAGTAATTCATTAGATGTTAAACATTATACTGCCACTTTGCATGTTTGCCATTTAGATGTAAAAGATCCTCCAGTATATTTTTAAAGAACAGTAGAACAGGCATTTGGTATCAACGTCTCCATGCATTTGAACAAGATCAATGGCATTCATTAAAAGGTTAAATTCAGGCTAAGATTTTGTGACTTCTTTATTTCACTCTATATTTATGACATGTAAAATAATTATTCACAGTAGTTATTTTTTCATTTGTCAAGCAAATATGAACTGCTAATTAGGAAGGAGATTTAGCATTGCTGTGGTATAGAAGCCTTTTCTCTGCTTGCTTTCAGCTGTCTGGGCACTAAGTACAGCAGCTGGGACATTATGTTACAACTGTACACAGTGTTGGTGAGACCATACTTTGAGTATTGTGTGCAGCTCTGGTCACCCAACTACAGGAAGGATGTCATTAAGTTGAAAACGGTGCAGAAAAGATTCACCAAGATGTTCCTGACTCTGGGGGGCTTCAATTATAAGGAGATTTGCTGAGGTTTTTTTGCCCAATGCTTGAGAGTTTGAGGGGTGAATTTATAGAGATCTATAAATTCTGAGGGGCATAGAAAAGGTGAGTCTTCACGGTCTTTTTCCCAGGAGAGAGGAATCTAAAACTAGAGGGCATTAGTTCATTGTTGTTGCAGTAAACTGAAGTAAGCACCTTTGTATGTAGAGCCTGGGATCTATGACTAAATTAAAATGAGAAGGCAAAGATTTAGACCAGGGGTTCCTTACCTGGGGTCCACAAAACCCTCATTGATGGTAAGGCTCCATGGCATAAAGAAGGCTAGGACCATAGATCATAAACAATAGGAGAATTGTAAAAGAGATATGAGGGGCAACTTACTCACACAGATGGTGGTAATTATATACAACGTGCTGTGGCAGGAAGTAGTCGAGTCAAATACAATTTACAATGTTTAAAAGGTATTTGGACGGTATAAGCACAGAAAAGGTTTAGCAGGACATGGGACCAAATGGGACTAGCTTAGACAGACATCTTGATCTGCATGGATGAGTTGGGCTGGTTGCCATGTTGTATAACTCTATTCTCTTTACAAGGACTTGATGTCGAAGACCATCAGGATGGCTTTGAGATCAGAGCTTCAGGGTACCATGTTCCTGATGCCTGGTCACCACTTCTGGCCCTCTCGGCCACTCTGAGTACAATAGATCCCAGGAGTGTTGCAGTGGGTATCAGCAGGATGATGGAGAGAGTGGAAATGAAAAAGTGTGGACAGTGGATCTGATCAAGCAAGCACAAGACAGATTTTCACTTTGCTGACCCTGGGATCTTGCTTTGTGCTCTTGAGCAACGGTATTTTGTACCACACAGCCTAGAGATCAAATAACTTGGCATTATCTATAAAATGCACTGGAAACCCCCATAGGTTTAAATCTTTCTTTGTTTTATGCACTTCTGCAGCACATTCTTTATCTTTTTATTCTCTGGATTCTGCAAGAGTATAAGAAAATCCAAAAGGGACTTTGGATTAACTTCTCTTTTCTTAACTATTAGTATTTGGAACAGGATAAATAACTGCTGCAAAGATCATCTGAAGTTGTTGCATAGACACCTTGTCATGAATACAAAGCAAATCCTTGGTCTGCTTTAAGATTTTACCTTCTTGTGACACCAAAATACGTTCCCATTTGTTTTAATTGGTATTCAATTTCTGTTATTTTTCAAACAATTGTTTTACATATGATAATTAAATCTTGCCATTTGCTCCTCAATCTTTTTTTTCATTTACTTGGTTCCAGTTATTTTTATTTTTATTCCGCTGTGTCATGTTTAACAGGGAAAATTCTCCACCTTCTTCACTATAGCTGTGAGTTCTCATATGTTGAACAAATGTTCACTGTGAAGATTCAATTAGGGGTCATGTACCCCAAGTACAGTTTAACACTGAGAACACAATAAGAGTAACAAGATATATCAGTTCAGCTAAACAGAGGGAAAGCAATGCAACAAAATATATCTGCCTGTCTCATAATTTTCACAAAATGCCCAACCCAGTGAAGAACTTGTGTCTCCCCTTGTTAGGCATATTCATTTGAGATGGAGACACTGAAATTATAATGGCTCATTTGCCAGGTAATTTTGTACTATATAAAGGAAGGTTTACCAGGTGAGGATTTAACTTCCAGATGAAGAGTTTCAACCCAAAATATCGGTTATCTATTTCCCCATAAAAATGCAGCTTGATCTGCTGAGTTCTTCTTCCAGTTTGTTTTTGCTCCAGATTCAGATATCTGCAGTTTCTTTTGTCTCTGAGGAGTTCACTTCTAACCAGTTTGCCTATTTGAAGGCAATGTATATTGTACCTTGGGCTGATGTGAAATAAAACTCTTAAGAGACTGCAGACACTGGTATCTGGAGCAACATGTGAGAAGGTGGAGGAACACTGTGGCTCAAGCATCTATGGAGGAAAATGAGCAATTAACATTTTGAGTTGAGACTGATTATCTCGACCCTTCCTCTGATATGATGTAAGTATGTCCTGGAGCAATGCAATGTATTGAGCAATTACTAAAGCTTGAAGCTTTGAATAGCAGGAAAACAACAGAGCATATGCATGCCAAGAACCATTAATACCCTTGTCACGGAAATACAGTGTATATTCTTGGTAGAATGTAACATCTTGAAGTATAGATTTGTTTGCCTCAACTCCTCTGAACTGAAATCTTCTCCTACAGCAGTCAACAGTTTTGCTTCAAGGGTGCTTTCAGAATGATGTTTGGCTCAGTGAAAAAGAATAAAAGGAAAATCTGATATAGACGATCCTGAAGGTCTGCACATTGACAGAGACAATAATTTATCTGGTAACCTTGAAGGGGAAATAATCTGATATCTTCAAGCAGTGCTCAGACAGAAGAAAGTATTTCCCTTACATATTTAAAATAGTATGTCCAACAATAGCCTCACATCTTGTCAGGGTTTTAATGAAAAGAGCTCAATGCTCCAAGTGTTCAAATTAGTTCTGAGGATCAAAATCCGCCAAGCTATTACAATTTTTCCACTTGCTACCGAAACATTCATTACTAAGGATTTGTATAGAAGATGTAAACCGTTGGCTCCAATAAAGTCTGACTGAAGTGCTTGGAATCATTTCCCACAAAGCAGATTAACTAGGGGTCCTTCTGAGGCCCATCTCATTCTGACCACAGCAAGATAAGATTTTTAAAATTACTTATTTGAATATACCGTAGAATTCGGCAGTGCTTAGCAGGGCTTCTCTTTGTCCTGCTTAAAATGATTTAACACTGTCAGCTATCATCTTCATCCATCCCTCTGCTGCTTTCTGTCCTGTCTCCCCGCTTTTCCTAATTTTCCCTCTCCTCCCATTTAAGATGCTGTCATCTCATGTGTCACCTGATCACCTCTGTACCGTTGGTTCAATACTGATATGGCCATCATCTTCACATTGCCTGCAGGCAGACCACAGATGTTTGCAATTCATTAATCCTGTTCTGGTTCAAAGATTTATCTGCAAACCAATTTTTAGTCCATATTGGACTAGAAATATTGTATAGGCACCCTAGCACTTCTAAGGTATTTGAACAAAAGTAATTGTCAGTGCTTATTATTAAGTGAAGTTTAAATCAGAAAGGCTCGCTACTAAAAGCCAGAGGGATTAGGGAAGAAGATGGGAGATCAATGAAATTTTCAGTGATGTTTCTGTCATATGGAAAAACAAGTGATATGGATCAAAGGTGTATAGATGAAGTCAGTGCAATTAAATTCTAATCTGATAGATTGGCAAAACACACTCAAGGGTATAATTGCCCACTCTGTAAAACCCTACTGAGGTCGCTGTGTCTCAGAGAGAAAAGTGATTATATAGATTTAGCACAAAACAGGAGCTGCTTGGGTTACAGTAAGTTGTGAAAGGTTTTAAAATTGAATAATTGCTTTGGAACTACATGCAGGCAGTGTTTACCAAATGAATATGTTAAAAAGTTGCCTGAATGATAATTGCATTGCAGTGAGTCAGGATGAATTGAATTTACATGTGAAATAAATTATGAAAATATATTGGTAGCATTAATCATGAGACTTAATATTTGCCAGTTCATCAATTGTGACTTTCTTTACAGCAATTTTCTTCAAAAATATTCATCCATGACTTACTGTCAAGCAACAGTAGGGCTAAGTTATTTATGCCCAATCTTAATAGGAGCTTCAGATAATCATTCAGTTCTCTATTAAATTTGCTCAAAGTTTGGCTTAAGGAATGAGAAAATCAGAGCGGGAGTATTCACTAAGCCCTTCAAGTTTGACCCAACATTTAAATGTGATCATGGCTGATCTATACTGGCCACAACTCTGCTTCTATACCAGTTCACCATAACATGTAATTTCTTGGCTTTCATATATTTTTCTCTCTCCAACTTAAGTATATCTACTAATCTGGAATCCTCTGACCTTGAGTTTGGAAAATTCCAAAGGTTCATGAACTTCTGGCTGTAGAAATTACCTCCATTCCCCATCAAAGGCCTCAAGGACCTCCATTCCCCATCAAGAAGGCCTCAAAGCCCTTCGCTACTTTCTGGATAATAGACCTCACCAGTTCCCTACCACCACCGCCCTCCTCTGGTTGGCGGAACTGGTTCTAACATTCAATAACTTCTCTTTTGGCTCTTCCCACTTTCTTCAGACTAAGTGTGTAGCTATGGGAACTCGAATGGGCCCTAGCTATGCCTGCCTCTTCATTGGTTATGTGGAACAGTCTGTGCTCCAAACCTATTCTGGTACTGCTCCCCAGCTTCTCCTTCGGTACATTGACGACTATATTGGTGCTGCTTCCTGCACCCATGCTGAGTTCGTCAATTTCATCGACTTTACTTCAAACTTCCACCCAGCTCTTAAATTCACTTGGTCTATCTCAGACACTTCTCTCCCCTTTCTCGATCTCTCGGTCTCCATCTCTGGAGACAGACTGTCCACTGACATCTCCTACAAGCCCACTGACTCTCATAACTGCCTCAACTATACTTCTTCCCACACCGCCACATGCAAAAATGCCATTCCCTATTCCCAGTTCCTCCATCTCCGCTGCATATGCTCCAAAGATGAGGTTTTCCGTTCCAGGACATCTCAAATGTCCTCTTTCTTTAAGGATCGTGGTTTCCCTTCTGCTGTGATCAATGATGCCCTCACCTGCATCTCTTCCATTTCCCGCACTTCGGCCCTCACCCCATCCTCCCGCCACCACAACAGAGACAGAATTCCCCTTGTCCTCACCTACCACCCCACCAGCCTCCGGATCCAGCACATTATCCTCCGCAACTTCCGCCACCTTCAACAGGACCTCACAACTAAGCACATCTTTCCCTCACCACCCCTCTCCGCCTTCCGCAGGGATCGGTCCCTCCATGACTCCCTGGTCCACACGTCCCTCCCCACGGATCTTCCACCTGGCACTTATCCCTGTAAGTGCAAGTGCTACACCTGTCCCTACACCTCCTCTCTTGCCACCATTCAGGGCCCCAAACAGTCCTTCCAGGTGAGGCAACACTTCACTTGTGAGTCTGTTGGGGTCATCTATTGCATTTGGTGCTCCCAGTGCGGCCTCCTCTACATCAGTGAAACCCGACGCAGATTGGGGGACCGCTTCGTCAAGCACCTCCACTCCATCCACCACAACAGACAGGATCTCCCGGTAGCCACCCACTTCAACTCTGCTTCCCACTCCCATTCAGATATGTCCATACATGGCCTCCTCTACTGCCGTGATGAGGCTAAACTCAGGTTGGAGGAGCAACATCTCTAGGTAGTCTCCAGCCCCTTGGTATGAACGTAGAATTCTCCAATTTCCGGTAATTCCCTCCACCTCCCTTCCTCTATCCCTGTGTCACTCTGCCCCCTCCCCCAGCTGCCTATCATTTCCCTCATGGTTCCGCCTCCTTCTACTACCCATTGTGTTTACCCCTATTCCTTCTTCACATTTCCTGCCTATCAACTCCCTGCTTCCCCTCACCCACCCCTTTATCTTTCCCCTTACTGGTTTTTCACCTGGAACCTACCAGCCTTCTCCTTCCCACCCTCCCCCCACCTTCTTTGTAGGGCCTCTGCCCCTTCCCTCTTCAGTCCTGACGAAGGGTTCCGGCCCGAAACGTCGACCGATCTTTTCCACGGATGCTGCCCGACCTGCTGAGTTCCTCCAGCGTGTTGTGAGTGTGGCTGTAGAAGTTTCTAGGCATCACAATTCTAAATTGCAAACCCCTGATTTGTAGCACCTGCTCCTTATTCATCCACTGGCGAAAACATCCCAACATCGACCCTGTCTGGCCCCTTATGTTTGAACACGGTCAACCATCATTCTTTTAAACTTCAAGAAATGCGGAACAAACTGTTTAGCCTCTCTTAATAGGCTATCCCTTAACTTACTCTGTGAATCTCCTGTGCCTCCCATGCTGCTATGTTCATTTTTAGGCAAGGGGGATCATTATTGTGTACAATGTTCAGGACTGTCCTGACCAACACCCTGTACAATTGTCACAAAACTTCTCTATTCTTAAATTCCAACCCCTTTCAAATGAAAGCCAACCTGCCATTTACCACCTTAGCAAATTGCTCCCCATGCTTGCTGACATTTTGTGATTCACGTACTAGAACAGCTAGATCCCTCTAAACTTTACTCATTTGCATTCTCTCTATTTAGATAATAATCTACCCTTTTTGTCCTCTTATCAAAGAGTATGCCTTAATTCTTTCCCAAATTAAATCTTGTTTGCCTGGTTTTCACCCACTCACTCACTCTAGCTATATATCATCTTGCATATCACAATATCCTCATCACAAAATGCCCTTCCACTTGTTTTCATTGAATTGGCAAACTTGGAGACTTTACACTTCATTCCCTCCTCACTTTCCCCTCCTTCTGGCTCACTGTTGAAATACATGAGGTTGACAATTTTTCAGAGCAGGAAACTTTAAAATTGCCACAGAAAAATGCATTCTGCCTATTTCTGTCTTAATACTCTGGAATCTGAGTGTTATTTTCTGTCAGTTAATATTGCAGGTCCTTAGAGTTAACTACTTAACATTTCATTCTTGTTTTAATTGGAGGGAGGAGAAGATGGTGGCTGTATGCAGCGCGCACGGCCTGTCCGGTGAAACGATATCATCTTTGTTAAATAGGGGCCGTGCACAATCCTGATTTGATGGAGACGGACGTGAGAAGCACAGAGGAACATCTGGAGAAACTTCTGAAATGCCTGGATCACTGCCGCTGCTACTGTGCGATCGAGAATCTCCGGAGGGAAGGCCCCAAATCCTTGGTTTTGCCTGTTGCTGGCAACCGGGGCTGGGGTCGAAGTGCTAGCAGAGATGGTGCTCGGTGCTCGGTGTTGGAGGGCTGGTTGGAGGCTCGAAGTTTTTGGACGAACTGAGAGTCAGACTGTGGTCGGGTGCTTCCAAGATGCTGCATCGGCAAGTTTACGGCACTGGAAGCTCATGGCAGGGAGAGTTTTCTTCCTCCTACCATCTGATGAGATGTTGGGACTTTCGAGAGACTTTGAGACTTTTTTTACTGTGCCCATGGTCTGTTCTTTTATCAAATTACAGTATTGCTTGCACTGTTGTAACTATAAACAACAGGAATTCTGCAGATGCTGGAAATTCAAGCAACATACATCAAAGTTGCTGGTGAACGCAGCAGGCCAAGCAGCATCTATAGGAAGAGGCGCAGTTGACGTTTCAGGCCGAGACCCTTCGTCAGGACTAACTGAAGGAACGCAGCAGGCCAAGCAGCATCTATAGGAAGAGGCGCAGTCGACGTTTCAGGCCGAGACCCTTCGTCAGGACTAACTGAAGGAAGAGTCACTCTTCCTTCAGTTAGTCCTGACGAAGGGTCTCGGCCTGAAACGTCAACTGCGCCTCTTCCTATAGATGCTGCTTGGCCTGCTGCGTTCACCAGCAACTTTGATGTATGTTGACTGTTGTAACTATATGTTATAATAATGTGGTTTTTGTCAGTTTTTCAGTCTTGGTCTGTCTTGTGTTTCTGTGATATCACACTGGAGGAACATTGTACCATTTCTTAATGCATGCATTACTAAATGACAATAAAAGAGGACTACGTGTCTTCATAATCTAATCTAAAAATTGCTGGTAGTAATCTCACAAATTGTAGAAATGTATACAAAATTTAGTGTGTATCATATTTCTTTTGCTAACCTTGAGTTGATAGTTGGCAAGTACAAAATGACATTGAATCAATGGTCTAGGAACACTTATGTAAAGAACAGTGAGTTTAAATGTATATTTAAAACAATAATCAGAATCAAATTTAATATCATTGGCACATGTGGTGAAATTCGTTAATTTCACAGCAACAGTAGAATGAAATTAATGATAGATAAATGTAGAGAAAAAAAGCTGAGTTACATTAAGTATATATATCTCTATTAAAGAGTTAAGTTAGATTAATTATACACACACACACACACACACACACACACAGATGGATAATTGTATATAAATAGATAGATAGAGAGAGAGATAGATGCTGCCTTTTTGAGGCAACACTTCCTGAAGATGTCCTCAATGCTGGAGAGGCTGGTGCTCATGATGGAACTGGCTAAGTCTGCAGCCCTCTGAGACTTCTTCCGATCCTGTAAAGCGGCCCCTACATACCAGATGGTGATACAACCAGTTAGAAATGTTTCCACAGTACATCTGTAGAAATTTGCTAGAGTCTTTGGAGACATACCAAACTTCCTCTGTGGATATGAGAAAGATTGTTATGAAATGCCACAAATTGGTTAATGATTAGTTCTTTTCCACAGTCAGTGTTTCATCTATAGGAACTTAACATCTGTCTCAGAGTCAAACACGAAATTGCTGAATGTGTGTCAGAAGTTTCAATTAAATTTTCCATGTATAATTTTATCACAAGGACCGTATTAATGAGTTTATTTATACACCTGATATTCCACTAAACCTGGTAGAGACAGATAGGCAAAATTTAAACCATCTCTTTATGTGGTTAACAATTTCATAAAACTTCTAGTTATTCAGAAATACGGAACAGTAACAAGTCTTTTTGGCCTAATTACACCCATGTGACAAATTAACCTACTAGCCTATGCATCTTTGTAACATAGGAGGAAACTGGAGCTGGTCACATGGAGGACAGACAAACTCCTTACGAACAGTGGTGGGAATTGAGCCCCCATTGCTGGCGCTGTTACACTCTTATGCTAACCACTGTGCTAACAGGCAACCTTAAAAGTTCAATATGTTAAGTTTAAATTTTGACATTTAACTTATTTCTTTTTCTCGCATTTAAAAAACATTTTTTTTTGTTGTTCCTATGTGTGTCATATGGAGGTGGCTGGGAACGGACCCAAGTGCAAGACACAGACACTGAAGTACTAGGGACAGGACTAGGATACAGGGCGATGGCAAGGATATGGACAGGAACACCAGGAACCTGGAACAGGACTGAACAAGAGAGCTAGGAGCCCAGGCTTGGACTCCGAGCCAGAGACTGGACAAGGACCCAGTACCTGGGTCTTGCCTCTGGATCGGACCCCAGAACTGGGCAAGGACGAAACTTGGCAGGCAGGCAGGACGAGGCTGGAATCTTCAGGCTTGAGGCTAGAGACTAGAGACTTGGCTTGGCAGGAGGCAGGAGGCTGGAGTCTTCAGGCTTGAGGCTAGAGGCGAGAGACTTGGCTTGGCTTGGCAAGAGGTTAGAGGCTAGAGACTTGGCTTGGCAAGAGGCAAGAGGCTAGAGGCTGGAGTCTTCAGGCTTGGGGCTAGGCAGGAGGCTAGAGTCTTCAGGGTCAAGGCTAGGCAAGAGATGAGGCGAGGCTTGGCAGGAGGCTGGAGGCAGGAGACTTGAGGCGAGGCTGGAGGCTGGAGGCAGGAGACTTGAGGCGAGGCGAGGCTGGAGGCTGGAGGCAGGAGACTTGAGGCGAAGCGAGGCTGGAGGCTGGAGGCAGGAGACTTGAGGCGAGGCGAGGCTGGAGGTTGGAGACTTCAGACGAGGCTTGGCAGGCTACTCCTGGGCAGGGCGCAGTTCACCTGAGCAGGGCGCGGATCGCCTGGGCAGGGCGCAGATCGCCTGGGCAGGGTGCGGATCACCACCCGACAGAGGCAAGGGACAGGAAGAGACAGAACCAATCCCAGGTAACGGCAAGACGGCCTGGCTTACCTGGGTCGAGGCAAGGGACAGGAAGGGACAGAACCAACCCCAGGTAACGGCAAGATGGCCTGGCACACCTGGGTCGAGGCAAGGGACAGGAAGGGAGCTAGGTACAGGGTGGCTCCAGGACAAGACTACAGGTGAGATGAGGCGAGAGTTACCGGCAAGACAAGGCAAGGCTTCTGGCAAAGCAAGGCGAGACGAGAACTTCAGGCGAGGCAAGAGTTACCGGCAAGACAAGGCAGGGCTTCAGGCGAGGAAACAGAAGGCAGAGCAAGGGATACAAGGAGAAAGGACAAGGACAATCCAGCAGCCATGCCTGGGTCTCTGAAGGTATTTATGCAGCCAGCCCCAATGAGCATCAGCTGCCTCAATTAGCTCAACAAGAACAGAAACAGGGTAGATAGGAAAACCTGGAGCAAGGGTCGATGGACCGGACCGTGAACCGGAATACGGACTTCATTGACCGGACCATGACAATGTGGCAACAATCAGCCAAGTGAATTTACATTTTCTTCTCACCCATGCACTGATAATATTCAAACCGATTGGGAAAGATTAGCTTAATTCATTCATATTTATCCCAGATACCCACCTTCCTTTGCAGTTTCAACAGATTCTCACTGCACATATATTACAAACCTTTATGTCAACGTAAACCTGAGAAGTAGAAGCAGGATTAGGCCATTCAACCACTTGTGCCTTCTCCACTAATTGATGATAACAGGAATGGACTAGTTGGGTTGAAGGTCTTTTTTCATAGCAATAATGCTCAATAAGTTTGAAGCTGATGGTTTATCTCTGCAGCCCTTTCCAGAACTAATACTATATCCTTTGATTGCTTCAGTGTTCAACATTCTGTTGGAGGCTGACAGAGCGGGTTTGAATAATGGGAGACACAGGTAGATGTCCTACCTCAAAACTTTATGATGACAAACAAAAGCAGATGCTGGTTCAACAATTTATGATGATATACACGGGTAAGTACCCTGCCACAGAGGTTGGTGTTGGATCCATTGTGTTTCTCATTATATGTTAATGATCTGGAAGACAGAATTGATGGCTTTATGGCCAAGTTTGTGGATTATACAAATGTACTTGGAGGGGCAGTTGGTTTGACGAAGCAAGGAACCTGAAGAAGGACATGAACATATAAGAAGAGTATTGTAGAAAAGTTTATCGTCATGTATTTTGCTAGAAGTGATAAAGGCATAAACTATTCTTTAAATGTAGAGTTAATTAAGACATCAGAGGTGCAAAGAGGCTTAGGAATCCTTGTGCAGGATTTCCTTAAGGTTAACTGCAGGATGAGTCGGTGGCAAGAAAGACAAATCCAATGTTAGCATTCATTTCGAGAGGACTAGAATATAAGAGCAAATATACAATGTTGAGGTTTTATAAGACTTTGGTCAGATCGCACTTGGAGTATTGTGAGCAGTTTTGGGTCTCTTACCTAAGAAAAGAAATGCTCGCATTGGAGGTTCATGAGAACGGTTTTGGGAATGAAAGGGCTAACATATGAGAAGCTTTTGATGACTCTGGGCTTATACTCACTGGAGTTAGAAGAATGAGGGGAGATCTTACTGAAACTTATCGAATATTGAAAGGCCTAGATAGAGTGGATGTGGAGAGGATGTTCTCTATAGTCGACCAGAGGGCACAGCCTCAGAATAAAGGGATATCCAGTTAGACCAGAGATGAGGAAGAGTTTCTTTAGCTAGAGGGTGGTGTTTCTGTGGAGTTAATTTTCACGGATAGCTGTGGAGGACAAGTCATTGAGTATATTTAAAGTGAAGGTTGATAGTTTCTTGAATAGTTGAAATGTTATGAAAAGATGGTTGGAGAATGAATGAGGAATAATAAATCAGCCATGATGGAATGATGGAGCAAACTGATGGGCCAAATGTCCTAATTCTGCTCTTATGTCTTATGGTCTGAACACATCGTGATGGCATTCACGGATGAATGCCCTGTTCTAATAGATTATGACCAATTTTGTCTATTTGTTTCCTTAATTGTACTATCCTTACAATACAGTCCTAATACTTGCTTACATTGTTCCCTTTATTTCTATCTTGAGCTTATCATCCATCTCTCCTTTCTTTCCCTGTGTGTTGCATATTTTTGTTGCTTCTTCGTATTTTTCAGAGTACCTTGTAATTTATAGCAATAAAAATGAATTCTAATTTTTTTAATGTGACTGCAACTGTTCTGTATGCTTTTCTATTTTTAGTGAATAGACCTCTGGCTTGAGATTTGTCAGGTTATCATCATTCTCCTTTCAAAATAAATATGAGATATTAAACTGACAGCATCGCTTTTCACGGGCCATTTGCTTAGGCACTATTAATGACTATAAATGTTTAAATACCCAACTTCAATTTGCATCTTTGTAAATTATCTAACACTGTCTTTGTGAAATTTATTTCATTTGCACATTTTAAAATGAATGAAAATTGTTTGAAGACCTAATGTATTTATCAGTGCAGGGACTGACATAGTCTGAGTCAAGGCTGCATTACAGGTTGACCTTTGAGAAATTGTTTGTCTTCGTTAAGAAGATATGAAGTGAGTCAGATGATGGAGTAGTCACAGGATCTCAGAATTAAGGTCAGTGCTGGCCATGAAAGAAGCTATATCAGGCAATAGGCAACTAACAGTAGAAATAGAAGGTACAGTATAGAGGTTGAAGTCCAAATGGCAAGAGAGTGTACCTAAGTTGAAGGCTGTCTGTACTCCAGTGGGAAAGAGGTCAGGACAGACCAATTGGACAATGATATTATGTTATAGTAAGGCTGCCCTTGTTAGCTGTTAAGGATTATTATACATTTTTTTCTAGGCATGTATGAATAGAAGGAATGAATAACTCTCTTAGTGAACACATAAGTGTGGAACTAATAGTGAAAGTCCTTAAGAATAATTTTGATTTGTATAAATTAAGAATGGAGGTGCAGAACAACTTCAGAATTGTAATACATTGAACAGGACAAAGTTGTTGATCAAAATTCACATATTAATTAGTGAACAACAGGAATTCTGCAGATGCTGGAAATTCAAGCAACACACATAAAAGTTGCTGGTGAATGCAGCAGGCCAGGCAGCATCTCTAGGAAGAGGTACAGTCGACGTTTCAGGCCGAGACCCTTCGTCAGGACTAACTGAAGGAAGAGTGAGTAAGGGATTTGAAAGTTAGAGGGGGAGGGGAGATCCAAAATGATAGGAGAAGACAGGAGGGGGTGGGATGGAGCCAAGAGTTGGACAGGTGATAGGCAAAAGGGGATACGAGAGGATCATGGGACAGGAGGTCCGGGAAGAAAGACAAGGGGAGGGGGGGGAACCAGAGGATGGGCAAGGGGTATATTCAGAGGGACAGAGGGAGAAAAAGGAGAGTGAGAGAAAGAATGTGTGTAAAAAAATAAGTAACAGATGGGGTACGAGGGGGAGGTGGGGCATTAGCGGAAGTTAGAGAAGTCAATGTTCATGCCATCAGGTTGGAGGCTACCCAGACGGAATATAAGGTGTTGTTCCTCCAACCTGAGTGTGGCTTCATCTTTACAGTAGAGGAGGCCGTGGATAGACATGTCAGAATGGGAATGGGATGTGGAATTAAAATGTGTGGCCACTGGGAGATCCTGCTTTCTCCGGCAGACAGAGCATAGATGTTCAGCAAAGCGGTCTCCCAGTCTGCGTCGGGTCTCACCAATATATAAAAGGCCACATCGGGAGCACCGGACGCAGTATATCATCCCAGCCGACTCACAGGTGAGGTGTTGCCTCACCTGGAAGGACTCTTTGGGGCCCTGAATGGTGGTAAGGGAGGAAGTGTAAGGGCATGTGTAGCACTTGTTCCGCTTACACGGATAAGTGCCAGGAGGGAGATCAGTGGGGAGGGATGGGGAGGACGAATGGACAAGGGAGTTGCATAGGGAGCGATCCTTGAGGAATGCAGAGAGGGAGAGGAGGGAAAGATGTGCTTAGTGGTGGGATCCCGTTGGAGGTGGCGCAAGTTACGGAGAATAATATGTTGGACCCGGAGGCTGGTGGGGTGGTAGGTGAGGACCAGGGGAACCCTATTCCTAGTGGGGTGGCGGGAGGATGGAGTGAGAGCAGATGTACGTGAAATGGGGGAGATGCGTTTAAGAACAGAGTTGATAGTGGAGGAAGGGAAGCCCCTTTCTTTAAAAAAGGAAGACATCTCACTTGTCCTAGAATGAAAAGCCTCATCCTGAGAGCAGATGCGGCGGAGACGGAGGAATTGCGAGAAGGGGATGGCGTTTCAACCGTCTCGACTTCACCGCACCTTGTCCCCATTCCAACCTCACTCCTTCGGAACGCTCTGCTCTCCACTCCCACCGCACTAATCCTAATCTTATTATTAAACCCGCTGATAAGGGGGGTGCTGTTGTAGTCTGGCGTACTGACCTCTACCTTGCCGAGGCACAGCGACAACTCGCGGATACCTCCTCTTATTTACCCCTTGATCGTGACCCTACTAAGGAGCACCAGGCCATTGTCTCCCACACCATCACCGACTTTATCCGCTCAGGGGATCTCCCATCCACTGCTACCAACCTTATAGTTCCCACACCTCGCACTTCCCGTTTCTACCTCCTACCCAAGATCCACAAACCTGCCTGTCCTGGCCGACCTATTGTCTCAGCTTGCTCCTGCCCCACTGAACTCATTTCTGCATACCTCGACACGGTTTGATCCCCCCTGGTTCAATCCCTTCCGACCTATGTTCGTGACACTTCTCACGCTCTTAAACTTTTCGATGATTTTAAGTTCCCTGGCCCCCACTGCTTTATTTTCACCATGGATGTCCAGTCTCTATATACTTCTCTCCTCCATCAGGAAGGTCTCAAAGCTCTACGCTTTTTTTTGGATTCCAGACCTAATCAGTTCCCCTCTACCACCACTCTGCTCTGTCTAGCGGAATTAGTCCTTACTCTTAATAATTTCTCCTTTGGCTCCTCCCACTTCCTCCAAACTAAAGGTGTAGCCATGGGCACCCGTATGGGTCCTAGCTATGCCTGCCTTTTTGTTGGCTTTGTGGAACAATCTATGTTCCGTGCCTATTCTGGTATCTGTCCCCCACTTTTCCTTCGCTACATCGACGACTGCATTGGCGCTGCTTCCTGCACGCATGCAGAACTCGTTGACTTTATAAACTTTGCCTCCAACTTTCACCCTGCCCTCAAGTTTACCTGGTCCATTTCCGACACCTCCCTCCCCTTTCTAGATCTTTCTGTCTCTGTCTCTGGAGACAGCTTATCCACTGATGTCTTCTATAAGCCTACTGACTCTCACAGCTATCTGGACTATTCCTCTTCTCACCCTGTCTCTTGCAAAAACGCCATCCCCTTCTCGCAATTCCTCCGTCTCCGCCGCATCTGCTCTCAGGATGAGGCTTTTCATTCTAGGACGAGGGAGACGTCTTCCTTTTTTAAAGAAAGGGGCTTCCCTTCCTCCACTATCAACTCTGCTCTTAAACGCATCTCCCCCATTTCACGTACATCTGCTCTCACTCCATCCTCCCGCCACCCCACTAGGAATAGGGTTCCCCTGGTCCTCACCTACCACCCCACCAGCCTCCGGGTCCAACATATTATTCTCCGTAACTTGCGCCACCTCCAACGGGATCCCACCACTAAGCACATCTTTCCCTCCTCTCCCACTCTGCATTCCTCAAGGATCACTCCCTATGCAACTCCCTTGTCCATTCGTCCTCCCCATCCCTCCCCACTGATCTCCCTCCTGGCACTTATCCGTGTAAGCGGAACAAGTGCTACACATGCCCTTACACTTCCTCCCTTACCACCATTCAGGGCCCCAAACAGTCCTTCCAGGTGAGGCAACACTTCACCTGTGAGTCGGCTGGGGTGATATACTGCGTCTGGTGCTCCCGATGTGGCCTTTTATATATTGGCGAGACCCGACGCAGACTGGGAGACCGCTTTGCTGAACATCTACGCTCTGTCCGCCGGAGAAAGCGGGATCTCCCAGTGGCCACACATTTTAATTCCACATCCCGTTCCCATCCTGACATGTCTATCCACGGCCTCCTCTACTATAAAGATGAAGCCACACTCAGGTTGGAGGAACAACACCTTATATTCCGTCTGGGTAGCCTCCAACCTGATGGCATGAACATCGACTTCTCTAACTTCCGCTAAGGCCCCACCTCCCACTCGTACCCCATCTGTTACTTATTTTTATGCACACATTCTTTCTCTCACTCTCCTTTTTCTCCCTCTGTCCCTCTGAATATACCACTCGCCCATCCTCTGGGTCCCCCCCCTCCGTCTTTCTTCCCGGACCTCCTGTCCCACGATCCTCTCGTATCCCTTTTGCCTATCACCTGTCCAACTCTTGGCTCCATCCCTCCCCCTCCTCCTATCATTTTGGATCTCCCCCTCCCTCTCCAACTTTCACATCCCTTACTCACTCTTCCTTCAGTTAGTCCTGACGAAGGGTCTCGGCCTGAAACGTCGACTGCACCTCTTCCTAGAGATGCTGCCTGGCCTGCTGCGTTCACCAGCAACTTTGATGTGTGTTGTATTAATTAGTGAAGTCATTGCCAGTGAAGTGGTTAACCTTTCGTGCTGCTGTAGACAAGACTTAGAAGAAATGAAGGAAATAGTTTCAAACAACAGTTTATGAATTGTTTATTTTAAAATTTCCCCTCTATCCAATAGAATAGTGGTCCCCAACCTCTGGGCCGCGGACCGATACATTGCTGCGAAGCATTCAGGGGTGCAGCGGTAGCTGAAACGCACCCAGCACATCTTTAAGAAAGAAGCCAAAGTAAACAAGCTAATTAATTACATGCCATTAGCTTGTTTATTTCGCCTTTTTTCTTAAAGATGTGCTGGGTGCGTTCTGGCTACCGCTGCACCCCTGCATGCTTTACGGCCCGGAATTTGGGGACTACTGCAATAGAGCATAGAAGATAGAAGCACAGGAACATGTCCTTTGGCCTACAATGTTGTGCCAAACCACTTAAATCAAGTGATTTATCTATCTATTTATATATTGATTGATTGAGATATGGTGTATAATAGGCCATACCGGACCATTGAGCCATGCTGTCCAGCAATACACCAATTTAATCACAGCCTAATCCAGGGACAATTTACAGTGACCAATGAACCCATCAACTGGTATGTCTTTGGACTGTGGGAGGAAACCGGAGCACCCAGAGGAAACCCGTACAGTCACAGGGAGAACGAATAAACTCCTTACAGGCAGTGGCAGGGATTGAACCTGTAGTATAAAGCGTTATGGCTAACCACTCTTGTACCATGCCGCCCTGGTGGTGAAATGACCAACTGATCGCTTCTGCCTAACAAAACCTTCCTGAACACCGTTGTCAAACTTTATTCCATCTATTCCTTTTACAGCATGGGAGTCTCAGTCAATATGTGGAAAGTTAAAGTCACTTATTATAACAACTTTATGTTTCTTTCAACAATCTATGGTCTCTCTACAAATGTGTTCCTCTAATTCCTACGGACTGTTGGGTCTTCTGTAATATTGCCCCATTAACGTGGTCATACCTTTCTTATTCCTTGGTTCCACCCATAATGCCTCACTAGTTTACAATATATATTAATGACTTGGATGAGGGAATTAAATGCAGCATCTCCAAGTTTGCGGATGACACGAAGCTGGGTGGCAGTGTTAGCTGTGAGGAGGATGCTAAGAGGATGCAGGGTGACTTGGATAGTTTGGGTGAGTGGGCAAATTCATGGCAGATGTAATTTAATCTGGATAAATGTGAAGTTATCCACTTTGGTGGCAAAAATAGGAAAACAGATTATTATCTGAATGGTGGTCGATTAGGAAAAAGGGAGGTGCAATGAGACCTGGGTGTCATTATACACCAGTCATTGAAAGTGGGCATGCAGGTACAGCAGGCGGTGAAAAAGGCGAATGGTATGCTGGTATTTATAGCGAGAGGATTCGAGTACAGGAGCAGGGAGGTACTGCTGCAGTTGTACAAGGCCTTGGTGAGACCACACCTGGAGTATTATGTGCAGTTTTGGTCCCCTAATCTGAGGAAAGACATCCTTGCCATAGAGGGAGTACAAAGAAGGTTCACCAGATTGATTCCTGGGATGGCAGGACTTTCATATGAAGAAAGACTGGATGAACTGGGCTTGTACTCGTTGGAATTTAGAAGATTGAGGGGGGATCTGATTGAAACGTATAAAATCCTAAAGGGATTGGACAGGCTAGATGCAGGAAGATTGTTCCCGATGTTGGGGAAGTCCAGAACGAGGGGCCACAGTTTGAGGATAAAGGGGAAGCCTTTTAGGACCGAGATTAGGAAAAACTTCTTCACACAGAGAGTGGTGTATCTGAGGAATTCTCTGCCACAGGAAACTGTTGAGGCCAGTTCATTGGCTATATTTAAGAGGGAGTTAGATATGGCCCTTGTGGCTACGGGGGTCAGGGGGTATGGAGGGAAGGCTGGGGCGGGGTTCTGAGTTGGATGATCAGCCATGATCATAATAAATGGCGGTGCAGGCTCAAAGGGCCGAATGGCCTACTCCTGCACCTATTTTCTATGTTTCTATGTTGCTATGATTTCTCCAGTCTGCCGTGACTGAGCACTGCCATGGTATTTTTCCTGACTAATAATGACACCCCGCCCCCTTTAGTTATTCCTGATCTGTCAAGTCTAGAACAACTGAACCACGGAATATTGAGCTGCCAGTCCTGCCCCTACTGCAACTAGTAAGTCCCACTAATAGCTAAAATATCATAATTCCAAGTGTTGACCCATTCTCTAAGATTATCTTCCTTTACTATAATACTTTTTCCATTGAACTATATACAGCTCAGAACATTAGTCACACCATGCCCAACCTTTTGATTCCTGATCTTGCCTGGTGTCTTTCCATTTTTCGCCACAACCACTCCACTATCTGTTCTGGTGCTGTGGTTCCCACCCCCCAAAGCTCTAGTTTAACACACACCCCTCAGCCCGCCCGGTGGGATTTGCACTAGCAAAACTTTCCGTTAGGATATTAGTCCCCCTCCATTTCAAGTGCAAGCCATCGCTCCTGTGCAGGTCTCACATTCCTGGGTAAAGAACCTAATGATCTAAAAAGTCAGGCATCCTCCCTCCTTCGCCAACTCCTTAGCCACATGTTAAACTGTATGACCTTCCTACTTCTGGTCTCACTAGCACGTGACATAGGTAGCAAGCCCGAGTTCACAGCCCTAGAGGTCCTGTCCTTTAACATACCACCTGAATCCCTGAATTCACTTTGAAGAACCTTATCATTTTACCTACCTGTCTCATTGGTAAGTACATGGACCATGACCTCTGGCTACTCACCCTCTCATTTAAGAATGCTGAGGTCTCGATCTGAGATGTCCCAGACCCTGGAACCAAGGAGGCAACATGCCATCTGGGAATCTCATATATGTCCACAAAACCTCCTTTCTGTTCCCCTAACTAAAAAATCCTCTATTACCACAGCTCACCTCTTCTCTCCTCTTCCCTTCTGAGTCACAGAGCTAGACTTAGTGCCAGAGACCTGACTGCTGTGTCCTTACCCCAACCATATCCAACTTGTTGAGGAGGAAGGCTACAGGTGTTCTCTGCACTGTCTGCTTAACCATTTTCCCCTTTTGACTACAATGCAGTTTCCTATGTCCTGCACCTTGGATGAAAAAACCACTGTGTCCTATCTATCACCCTGTCAGCCTCCTGAATGATCCAGAGTTCATCCAGTTCCAGCTCCAACTCCTTAACACGGATTGTTAGAAGCTGCTGCTGGACGCACCTCTTGCAGGTGAGTTTGTCAAGGACACTGAACGCCTCCTTGCCTTCCCACATCACGCAAAAAGAATATGCCCGGCACCCCTACTGTTCTAACCGTGCAAATATAAAGAACGAAACAATGTCTAAACTGGAAAGAAAATCTACCTATAATCTACCTCTCACTCAATCCTTTCCTTGCTAAAGCCTCAAGCGACCACTGTAACGCTGTCCACTCCAGCAATGGCCGCTCCACTTGCCCCTGCCTTATTTCTATTTGTTCTTGCCAATCAATTTCAATCACTGATTGGCCACTGTTCAAACACCATACGGGCATGAATCGATGCCTTATGTACTCAGTCGGCAAAATGGAGCGAGCTACATCCTCTCACACTAACAATCACTGGTTGGCTGTTCAAGCACCACGCTGCCACGAATCAACAGCCTCTACCATTCCACATGTAACCTGTCCTCCTTAGATTCTGATTATTGACATCAAGACTTATGGCATTATTCTATCACTTATTTATTGGACGTGAACGTATGTGAACTGATAAATAAATCTGTTGATGATATAAAAAGATGGTGCAACTGTAGGTAATGACAAAGCATACATAAGGACATAGATCAGTTGAAAAGTTAGATGGAGTGAAAGGAGATGGAGTTTAATCCAGACATGCTTCAGGACGTCAGGTGCAGTAAATGACAGAGACCTCAGGAGTATTGATGTTTCGAGGAACCTTGGGTATAAGTTTATAGAGCACTGAAAATGGTGTTGCTGCTGGATTGTGTAGTGAAGCAGGCTTTCAGGATACTTGTCTCCATGGGCAGTGGCACTAAGTATGAGCTGAGATATGTATAGAATGGAGGGCTTTACTTGTAAGAAGAGATGGAATAGGTTGGGTTTATTCTTTTCTCACTGGAATATATGAAGCTGAGGGGTGACATGATAGAGGTTTATAAAGGTATGAGGGGTACAGATAGGATAGATAGTCTGAGCAACATTCACTAGATTCTAGAGTTCTTCTAGCACTTAGTGTGTGTTGCTCAGCATTTCCAGCATCAGCAGATTCTCTGGTTTAGAGATAATCAGAGCCTTTTTCTTAGGGTGGGGAAGTTAGAAAGAGGAGCCAGGTTTAAGGAGAAAGGGGAGAGGTGTAAACAACATCTGAGCATCCAGTTTTTCAGGCAGATGGTGAGGACTGTATGGAATGAACTGCTAGAGGAAGTGGTAGAGGCAAACATGATTATGGTGCATAAAACATATTTGGATAAGTTCATAAATAGGAAACTTGAGGGATTTGACCTTAATGTGAGCAATTTGGATTAGCATGGATAAGTATCATGATTGGAAAGTATGAGTTAGGTCTCAGAACCCATCTCTGTGCTGTATAATTCCATGACATTTTCATATTTTATACCATATTTCAACAAAAAATGTTTTGATATGTATCTGTAATTTTGCAGCTGTAGTTCTGCAATTGGCTACTTCAGTTTGTAGCAACACTTTATTGTGCTCAATTAGGTCAGGGGAAGCAATACGCTACTGGTGCAAAGGATTGTTTAACTAGGTTGACTCTGCAGTGAAGTACTGACAAATCTCTGAGCAGCTGTAGGTGCGGTACTGGAGAAGAGATGCTAAACTGCTTGTTCTCTCAGATGTATGAAAGAGATGTCATAACACTATTGAAGAATAGGTGGGATCCCTTAAATCCGAGACTAATATTAACCTTGTAAATTACTTCACGAAAACAGATTAACTGGTTACTCATCTCAATGTGATTTGTGACATCTTGCTGTTCTCGAATTAACTCTGTATTGTAGCAATGCTTTAGAAATACTTGACATAATATGATGATGCAGAAATGCTATATAAATACAAATTGTTTTCTACACCTTACAGAATATTTTAGCCAACATAATGTATTTTTGTCTTTGCTCATACATTGAACCTTTTAGACTTAGTTTTCATTGAACAGTTGAAATATTTGGAGGTGCTGAATGTCTGCAGACTTTATAATTCCCGATTGAGATAATCATGCCGTATTTCTTGACCTTTTTATCGTTCTCTCAGAAATCTATTCATTAGCTATTAATTGCCAAAATGCTAACCTGGCTTTTCCCTTTGCAGATATGCGATGCATTTTCAGCAATTTCCTCTTCAAAGTAAAGTTCCCAGCATTTTCAGATTTTCCTTTTTATCTTACAGACCATTAAATCAATTAAGTGGTTTTACATAATGTCTGCATCATCCATCTCTTCTTTTGTGGAAGTGACTCATGATGATTGCTCCCATCTTATAAAAGAATTTGTTTTTCCCTTGCTTTTCAGAGGTGATTGGAAGTTCCGAACATGATATTAACTTGTCTCATTTCTCTACAACTCACAGCCATTGAAATAGGATTTTCATCATTTTCTGCTTTGTTGTACTTTGTCCTGAAAGACATTCAGAATGATCCAAAGAAATGCAGAATAACATAATTTTCACTTGGGTAAGAATTCAAAGTTATCTTTTTTGATTATTTAAAAATGCAAGGTACATTGGAGATATCTAATTCATTAGGATAGGTAGAACTACTGTGGTCATTCGAGCTGAGTATGATATTCTCTTAATGAGTTGTCTATTTATCGGTCCTCAGGTGGCTGTCGAATCTGACCTGGGCTCCACATAACTAGAATGTTAGAGTGGATTACCTTAGTGGAGAATGTCTGTGTATGACATTGTTTAACATGGGGAGCCTGATGCATGGGCAGCCACCACAGAGGGTGGTCCCCTGAGCAGACCGTCCAGTTCATCTGGTAAATTGTCTCATCGCCAGACCTCACCAACAGGCACCAGGACCTCGCCTGGCTGGCAGTGAGAGGGGCCCTCCCAGTCAGAGCCCTCCTGTACGCCCGAAATGTCACCTCCACAGCCCGCTGCCCACGGGAGGACTGCAGTGAGGAGGAGTCTGTGACCCAACTCTTTGCACACTGTCAGTTCGCAGAGAGGGTGTGGAGGAGGATGGATGGGCTGGTGTCACATTTCATCCCCAGTAGCTGCGTAACAGAGGATTCCGTGATCTACGGGCTGTTCCCGGGGACGCATACGGAGACCAACATCCGGTGCTGCTGGCAGATCATCAACTAGGTGAAAGATGCTCTTTGGTCGGCCCGAAACTTGATGATCTTCCAGCACATGGAGACGTCCGTGGCAGAATGCTGCTGACCGGCACATTCTCGGCTGCAGGAGTATGTGCTGAGGGACGCGCTGAAACTTAGTGCAGTCACCGCAAGGGCCTGGTGGGGAAGGACCACAGTTTAGGGTTCTTCTCCCGCAGGAGTGGGAAAAGTTGGATGGCGGGGAGTATACCCCTCAACAATGGTGTGGTAAGGTGAACCAATGGATTGCCACGTGGGTGGCCAAAAGTATGGATATGTAGAGACCATAAGGGAAACATATGTAAGGGCTTGAGAGTCATTGAATGGTTTATTGTATATAATTTTATTTTTGAATAAAGTATATTTTGGAAAAAAAAAGTCTTTGACAGATTGGGCTCAGGGTCCAGTGGCATAGAATGCAGGATAAATGGGGACCCTCCACTACTGTAACCTTCCTCTGCCTTCATACTCATTGTTATGTGTCATCATCTTCTGCCACCTCCAACGTTGATGTCTTTGTTGGATCTCTCTTTTGTCTGGAAGCTCCCCCTTCACCTTACTGCCATGGTTGACGCTACCAAGAGCTAAATGGCAGATGGTAAACTCCAGGCAGCATTGCTGTCAGGACCTTAGGAACTCACAAATCTCTCCACTATGACAAGGTGACGATCCTCAGGGGTGGCACAAGCAGCTTATTTTCAAAACATCAATTGTAGTCTTTCATTCAATGTGCAAATCCACCTCAGTTTGTGTTAAATGCTGCAATAAATATCTTGTTTGAAATTCAGGAAGTTTGTGTGCTGAACTTAAATATTCTTATTGTCTTTGAAACAGTAATGCAGAATCTTCTCTGTGTGGGTTGATTTTGAATTATGAAAGCTTTTTGTTATGTAAAACTAAACATAAGGACATCACATTGTGGTGAATTGCTGGAAGTTGTGATAGGTATTGCACAGTTTCCTCATGAAGCAGCCTACATGATTGGAATTCCTATGCAAACCTGGAAATCCTAATCATCTGATCTTTGCCGGCAATTTAGAACTGCAGTCTGATTTTGGATTTTTCTTGGAGCTCCCAGGATTATTCTGAACTTGTACTGGGAAATTTGCCTGCAGAAACTGAATTGGCTAGACCACTGCCAGAATAAACTTTGAAATGGAAGAAGGAAGAATGTTTCCTTTCATTCATATAGATAGGAAAGGCTGCAAAGGAGCAAAGTCTGATTTTCAAAATAACTAATTTTATTTAAATTGTTTTAATTAGTTAAAATAGTTCATCAGTATTTTAGATTATTTTTGAAAGCAATGAATGTTTTAATTTTAATTGCTTGATTTTTAAATGTTTTGATTTCTTTTATTATTCATTTTCTGGGGTCTGTGCATGACTAGCAAGTAAAGCATTTAATACCCATCCTCAATTACAACTAAGAAGGAGCTGAAGAACTAAGATCTTAAATGGCTGCAGTTCTCCTTTCGAAGATTCAGTGCCTGTGCTGTTGGGGAAGGAGTTCCAAAACGCCACCCAGAGGCAACAAAGGACCAACAATACATCACAGTATCTGGATGGCCATTGAAACTTGGAGGCAGGGCTGCAGGAGTTGGTGTTCTTATTGGGAGAGGACAGGATTTTGGATGTTGCTGTTAGTGTAGCCTGTGTAAGTAACTGTGTATTTTGTATACAATCATCACTACAGCTACCCTGTGGTGGATGGGGTGCCAGTCATGCAGGTTGTTTTGATCTGGATGGTATTAACCATGTTGAGAATTTTTGGAGCTGCTCTCTTCCAAGCAAGTGGACAGTATTCTAGTCTGGCATACTGGTACAAGTATATCAAATGGTTTCACACCAGATTCCAACAGGCTTTCGTCTTATTCCTTGTAGAAAGTGGAAAGGTCTTGTGGTTTCAGGAGGTGAGCCACCTCAAGCCTGTTCTTGAATTTACGACACTTATATGGCTAGACAATGGTGACACACAAAATGTTAATGCAACATTTGGGCTTTGTGATTGTCATTGCCTGACACTTGTGCTCCAAATGTCGTTTGCCACTTCTCAGTGAATCTAGGTCTTGCTGCTGACTTGGACTGATTCATTTGCTGAATATCTGAAAACTGAATTGATAATGTAATCATCAGTTAACATCTCCATTTCTGACCTTATGAAAGAAGGACTGTCATTGTTGAAGCAGTCGAATATAGTTGGACTAAGGAAACAACCCTAAGGAAATTCTGGGGCTCTGATGATTGACTTCCAACAACCAAAAACATTTTCCTCTGTGTTGGATATGAGTCAGCCTGATCACTAGAGCTCTTTCTCTTTGATGCCTATTGACTTCAGTTTACCCATATGCGGGGGATTGTTGCCTTGACACCAAGAGCATTTTCTCTTCAGTCACCAGTGAAATTTAGCTCTTTAGTCTGTGTTTGGATCAAGGTTATAACAAGGTCTAGTTATTGATGGGTAAGTGACATTTGATAACTCTGTGGAAAACTGTGTGGTTACCATGGTAGCGTAGCAGTTACAGGCTCGGGGCACCTGAGTTCAGAGTTCAATCCTGGTGTCCACTATAAAGAGTTTGTATGCTTTTCCTGTGGAATCCATGGGTTTTCTCTGGGTGCGCCTGTTCTCACCCTCAGTCCAAAGGTGTACTGGTTCATAGTTGAATTAATCATTGTAAATTGTCCTGTAATTTGGTGAGGTTAAATCGAGGGATGCTGGGAGATTCAGCTGGATGGCTGGAAGGGCCTATTCTGCACAGTATCTCTAAATAAATAAATTAAACAGTCACTACTTTACTGATGATTTAGCATCAGTTAATTCAGCAGTAATTAGCTAGATTGGATTTCTCCTGTTCTTTTTTGCACAAGATATGCCCTGAGAAAAACTTCCATGTAAGAATTACGATTTTTTTTTATTGTCATATGCACTGAGGTTCAGTGAAAATCTTGTCATGCATACTGTTCATACTGATCAGATCATTGCACGGTGCATTGAGATAGAACGAAGTAACACAATAATAATGCAGAATAAAGTATTATTAGTAATTCTTAGAGACAGAGTATTTAGATTTAAAAGTGCAGAATGATTCTAATAGAAGTAATGAGTGGATCTGCAGGCAGCAGCTTACAAATAGTTGTCATGCTCTAGCACCATCTTGCCACAGCATCTGTCGGGTAGATTCCGATATTATAATCTTATGGGACAGCTTGGCCAGAGGCAATGCTAGTTTTGGAATCCAAATTTTTGTAGTACAGCCGGAAAATTGTCCAGTCCCAAAGTGCTTGGTGTATCTAGTGCTTTTAGCCATTTCTCGATAGCACCCATATCAATATTTCATTCAGCGAATTCCGAAAATGTTCACATTTTTGACAGGTTTTACGGCCAGTGGTAATGTTTAGGTTGTAGGTAGAGTGACGAACAAGGCATATGAATATGAAAGTTGATATTTTATATTGCAATTTAAAAACAACAGTGATTAGACTGGTCTTGGAGTGCTATGTGCAATTCTGATTGTACACTAGAGGAAGGAGTTGGTTGTACTGATGACAGTGCAGAGGAGATTCACTAGGATGTTGCATGAATTGGAGGACATTGGTTATGGGGATAGATCAGGGAGGCAGGAGTTTTCCTTGGAGCAAAGGAGGCTGAGGTGTAATCCAGCAGAGGTATACAAATTTATAAGGGGCATAGATAAAGAAGACATTTAGAATCTATTTCCCATGGTTGGAGTAGCAACAGGGAGACATTTTAAAGATCAAAGGATGAAGATTTTTTTAAACACTGTATGGATGATATCTGGAATGTGTGGCCAGAGGAACTGGAGGAGTCAGGTATGATTTCTATGCTTTGGTATCATTTAGATACGTGCTTGAATAAGTAAGGCACTGAAGAATATGGTTCTAATGCAGGCAAATGGAATTAGTGTAAATGGACAGAAAAGTTAACATAGATGTTACTAGCTAAATGGCCTGATGCTATGCTATATATATCCAAGTTTTTTTAAAATCTTTCATGGGCCGTGCTTGCTGTAACAACAGCATCCACCATTATTCACAAGATGACGAAAATCAGGTAGATACGTGCCATTACTCAGTGAACAATAGCAGATCATCAGTACTTGAAGCCTAGCACAAACTAGCCAGAATGTCTGATATTTCAAAAACACTGTGGCTCGTAAGTAGAAAATGTCAAAAGTTACAAGCAGAAATTGCAGCACTTTTCAACACATACTGCAGCTCATCACCAAGTGCAGACAGCACTCTGCCAGCAGAAATTCCAGACCATTACTTTGCTGTTAATTCTTATTCCTTCCATCTCATACTAATTCTTATGCTTTTCAAAAATAAAGAAGTAACGATATTTTTAAAAAGTTAAATAGATTACTTTAAATAATATTTCTTAATTATTTCTGCAATCTATTGCTTCCCATATGAGTTTTTCATTCTTGTATCTCTGGTGTATGACTTGCAGTTCTCAATTGAACATCTAGAGCAAATATTCTGATCCCCGAACAGCAGGACATGATTAAATAGCTACTCTCCTATCACCTGGTCTCAGGGTAATTCTGTGTTCACAGAGAGGATTGGTGAAAGAAATGTATCACGTAAGTTGAAATGGATAGATAATGAGTGGTTGCGGGTTGTACACTCCCTGTGGATGATCCCTGCAACACTCTCCAGCGTCCACTTGGAACTTTTCAATCGTATTGAGATTTTTCTATGAAGATCACGTAACAGCCTTTTTCAAAATGACCTTTTTAGACAGCTTAGTTTAGCCAGGTCTTAGCCTTTGTTAAAATATTAGAAAAGAAATGTGCGTTTTGATTTCCTGAGGAAATATCCCACACACACTTTCAACGCTTTAGAAATGTACGAGCATGAGAAAAGCCATTAGGTAAAATGATCTTGGTTGTGATTAGGGTTGGGGTTAGGAGAATTCCCTGGTAAGCATATTAGCTGGAATTTGACAGACAATCACTCTTTATTTATTCCCAGGATAAAGACCACACTTATTATCAGAGGCAGGTTGATTTGTCATTTGTTGCATTAGGGATATTATGTGTGCGAAGATAGTGGTGGATGCGCAAAATACCAAAGTCAAAGTTAAGAAGACTTGCAAAGTACAGAAGACAGGGGTTGAGGCCTTTGAAAGATTTAATTATGAAATTTAATTTTGAGACCTTGGGAGACCTGAAACTGATGCACATAGGTGATGGCAGAAGTGATGTATGATAGAATATTGAGAACAGAACTTAGAACGGGTTCCAAAGGGAGGGAATGGATGGGAAGCAAACCACAAATGCTTTCAAATTATCAAGCCAGCGGGTAACAGAAATATAGATTTTAAAGAGAATGGAAATATCGCTTCCTGTAATGGGGAAACATATTACAGCACTACTATGGCAGTGTTGCCATACTTTTTGCAACACAATCATTAACAAAACTTCATTAGACACACATAACAAAAAAACCTCTTGACACTAAGAGGAACATGAATCCGGATCTCCAAATTGGCATAACTCCCTCATTAAACTTTAGAGACTGGTCAACTTGTCATGTGGCTCTTTCGAGTTATGTGACCATAACCGTGCAAATTGCCTGCTGCATTTCCCCTCACATGTAAAGTAGCTGGCACTGGTTGTACACTGGTACTCCGCTTAATGATATCTTGTAGATTGCTCTTGATCCTCTAATCTGAACATTCACTGTTTCCATTTTCACATCTGCTCAAATTTTCTGTTGCTGTGCTAGGAACTCAGCATGATCTCTGCTGTCTGCCAGAACTCCCCCAGGATGGTTTATTTTTTGTTGCGAAATTTCTGGGTTGGGGAAATCCGTGAAGCCAAACAATTTGTTTTTTTTTTCCTAAATGGTTTAACTTTTTGGGCCAAGAAGGGAAATTTTGAAATTGTATTTGTGCTGATAGCATAATTTCAGTCCATGATGAATGAGAATTGAAATCTCTCCCTGCACGCGTTCCCTCGCATGCGTTCCCATTTGGGTCTTCTCACCTGTCCTTCGTCACTCCTCCAGCAACACTTATCATTGACCTGTCTTTGAACCCCAGCTTGACCAGAGATCCAAAACTTGATCTCTTGTCCTTACTCGGTTTTCAGAATCAGAATCGGGTTTAACATCACTGGCATATGTCATGAAATGTCATAAATTTCTTTTGGGACAGCAATACATTGCACTATATAATAATAAAAACTATACATTACAATAAGAAGTAGAAGTATAGAAATTAAATTAAAAAAGTAGTGCTAGAAATACTGAGGCACTGTAATGTTCACGGGTTCATTGTCCATACAGAAAATTGATAACAGAGGAAAAGAAGCTGTTTCTGAAACATTGAGTGTGTGCCTTCAGGCTCCTATACCTCCTCCTTAAAGGTAGCAATGAGAAGAAGGCACGTCCTGGATGATGGGGGTTCTTAATGACAGACATCGCCTTATTGATGCATCACCTTTTAAACGTGCCCCAGGTGCTGGGGAGACTACAGACCCTAATGGAGCAGACTGAGCTCACAACTTTCTGATGTCTCTGATCCTGTGCAGTGGCCCCTCCACAGCAGATGGCGATGCGACCAGTTAGAATGCTCTCCATGGGACATCTACAGAGATTTGCAAAAGTCTTTGGTGACCCACCAATTCCTCTCAAACCTCTGATGAAATATAACTGCTGTTGTGCCTTCTTTGTAATTGCATCAACTCTTTGGGACCAGAATAGATCCTCAGGGATGCTGACACCCAGGAACTTAAAATTTCTCACCCTTTCCACCGTTGATCCCTTGATGAGGATTGATGTGTTTTCCCTCGACTTTCCCTTCCTGAAGTCCACACTCAATTTCTTAGTCTCGAGTGCAAGGTTCTTGTTGTGACACCATTCTACCAGCCGATTTTCCTGACTCCTTGTCACCATCCGAGATTCTGCCAACAGCGCCTGTGTCATCAAAGTAGAGGGCATTTGAGCTGTGCTTCATCATGCAGTCATGGGTGTAGAGAGAGCAGAGCAGTGGGCATGCATCCTTGAGGTGCATGGGGAGGGGATATTACTTCAGTTTCCCCATCCAACTTTAAGGCTATGTCCTTTAGTATTTGACAATTCTACCCTGGGAAAAAGACTACCCCATTTATACCCTTCATCATTTTATAAACATTTACCAGGTTGCTTCCTCAGTCTCTAATGTTCCAGAGAAAACAATTCAGATTTGTGCAGCCTTTCCCTATAGCCAATAATCTTTAATCCAGGTAATAACCTGGGGTACACAATGAATAAACTCTTCTTGAGCTTTCAGTCAGGTGCAAGTATTGATCTTAACCATTGTTTGGATGACAAACTGCCATCTTCATCAGTGATGATGCCCGGGTATGCCTAGCGGTGGTACTTACACTCCAGTCGTCTGTTCCTCCTGATTGGTTAGTCCTCATCCAATCAGGTTTCCGCTGTCCCACCTTGCTTACAATTGAATTTCAGTTCTTACTTAGAGTCAGTCCTTCGTCTTTGTTAAAGTTCTTTTTCTTTAGTTTTATTGCAATGGCTTTCTTCACCAGACTGTCCCAAAACCATAGGTGAGGCACAGTAGTTTTGTGCCATGAACGTCAATCCTATGGCTATTGTGAATGTAATGTTTTGCTACCATCAATTTCTCAGGTTGCCCAAATGGATACACCTCCTGTGCCCCTTGATGTGGGTTTCCATGGTGCGTCCCATCCGGCTGATGTACACTGACCCCAGAGCACATAATGGTCTGTTGTGACATGGCGTCCCTGTTCACGACAGTTCCCATTCAGGACAGCTTGGTCCTCCTACAGTCAAAGGTTGATAAGGATACCATTGACCTTTTTGAATACACCCTTAAATTAACATACTTCCTCTTAAGGGGAACTAATACGAACAAACGGATAGAGCGGCCATGGGGATCACCCTAATCGCTGGCTATTGAGTTCATTGCCATTACACCTGAAATGCTTCTTCAGATATATCGATGGCACCTTCGTAGTGTGGCTTCATGGACTCCAGGCACTCGAAGAGTACCACAACCATCTAAAGAGCATATATCTAAGCATTCAGTTTACAATGGAGATGGAGAAGAATGGCTGCCTCCCATTTCTGGATGTTCTAATGCAATGGAAACCTGATGGTAGCCTTGAAACCCTCTCACTCAGACTTATACCTCATTAACAGCCACCATCACGCATCCCAATGTAGGGAGATACTGGTGGGGTTGACGGCAGAGCAGAGGTGGCTGGAGTTTCTGGGAGTAATTAACAATGCTCAGGATTGTTATGTCCCACAGAAGAAGAAGTATTTAAATGGCAGGGGAAGGCAACCGTGGTTGACAAGGGAAGTTAAGGATTGCATAAAAGCCAAGGAAAGGACACATACTGTAGCAAAAGTGAGTGGGAAGTTGGATGATTGGGAAGGCAAATAAAAAAAACTATAGGAAGGGAAAAGATTAATTATGAGAGCAAACTAGCCAAAAGTATAAGCCAGGATTCTATAAGTTTTTTCAGTTATATAATGAGTAAAAGGAAGGCAAGAGTTGATATTGGATCACTGGAAAATGATGCTGGTGAGGTAGTAATGGGGTACAAAGAAATGGCAGATGAACTAAACAAGTACTTCGCATCAGTCTTCACTGTAGAGGACACTAGCAGTGTGCCAGAGGTCCGAAAGTGTCAGCGAGCAGGAGTGAGTGCCACCTCTGTGTGACAGGAGAGCACCCATCATAGTACAATAGCCACTGATTTATTATTTCGTACATTATTATTGTACAGTATTGCAAATGATTGCACATTGGTAAATTATCATTGTGTATATTATTCTGTACGGTACTTTATTATTAGTTAAGTCTGCACACTGCTGTGTGGTTTTAAATGTTTTAAATGTAACAAAAGAATTTCTCATTTGGGGTCAATAAAGTACTTACTATTATTATTATTAATAATATATGAGGAGCGTTTGTCAGCATTGGGTCTGTACTCGCTGGAATTTAGAAGAATGTGGGTGGATCACATTGATCCCTACCGACTAGATAGGGTGGATGTGGAGAAGATATTTCCTATGGTGGGGTTGTCCAGAACTAGAGGACACAGCCTCAAATTTGAAGGGTAACCTTTTAGAAGAAAGGTAAGGAGGAATTTTTTTAGCCAGAGAGCAGTGAATCTGTAGAATGTTATGCCACAGACAGCTGTGGAGGCCAAGTACGTGGATATATTTAAGGCAGAAGTTGATCATTTCCTGATTGGTCAGGGCATCAAAGGATATAGCGAGAAGGCAGGTGTATGGGGTTGAGTGAGATCCGGGATCAGCCTTGATGGAATGGCGGAGCAGACTCAATGGGCTGAATGGCCTAATTCTGCTCCTTTGTCTTATGGTCTTTTGGTAGAGCGGTTCTTTCTACTTTAATTAGCCATATGAAAATTAATTTGGACCCAGAGTGTCTTCACAAGGAAATAAGACAGTTACACACGACATTGCCTGGATCCTGAAGAAATACTGGGTTAATACCATTCACAACCCCATAAGGAAGCTCAAATCACAGCTTATGCAGATCAAAGATGACCTGGGACTCAGGACAGCTGGTGTTAACAGGATTCCCAGTGAATGCAGAGCAGAAGATATCGACCAGATAAGCTGCATGAAGGAGAACAGGAATTCTATCAGTTTGGGTTACCTGAAGAAATCAGTGGTAGCAGAACATTTCATTCGCAATGTCCATAGGATTGGCTGGAAGCCCGAGAAGAGTTTATTTGTAGCCTGGTGTACTTCTGTGCACTCTCTAAAACCTCCATATTCCTTCCTATAATGTGGTAACTAGTGAGCCATACACATTGGTTGCATATCGAATGTATGCTAACTGAAGCTTTATACTGCTGCAAAATGACTGGTCAGCTTTCATATCTGATATCCTGACTGAGGAAGGCAAGTATACTGTAGGATTCCAAAGAAATCCTACAAGACTGAAAGAAGCTGCGGAGGGTCATACTTTTAGTTGGCTCCATCTTGTGTACTAGCCTACAAACTACCCAGAACATCTTCAAGGACCGGTGTCTCAGAAAGGCAGCGTCCATTATTGAGGACCCCCAGCACCCAGGGCATGCCCTTTTCTCACCGTTACTATCAGGTAGGAGGTACAGAAGCCTGAAGGCACACACTCAGCGATTCAGGAACAGCTTCTTCCCCTCTGCCATCTGATTCCTAAATGGACATTGAACCTATGAACACGACCTCTTTTTAAATATATACTATTTCTGTTTTTGCACGATTTTTAATCTATTCAATATATTTATACTCTAATTGATTTATTTATTTATGCTGTGGCGACCCACTTTCTGGCACACACGAACCGGCTCACAACAGCGCGCGCAGGCAGAGGGCCGGTCCCAAAAAGGGCGCCAGGCCATCTTCACCAGCAGGGGGAAAATCCCGCGTGCAGAAAGGGTCTGGGAATATGCATTCCCCACAGCGATCCCGCCCCAGGGAGGGCGGGAACGGGAAGGCTTTATAGCAGACCGCGAAGTTTGAATAAATCTCTTTCATCGCAACTCTAACTCACCGACTCCGTGTGGTTATTCTAGCGCTGTGTGTAGCACATCGCCACAATTGGTGACCCCGACGGCCCAAACGATATTTGGACCAGAGATGACCGACGCTGCATCTGTTCACGCAGTTTCGTTAAAACTGCCAAGCTTCTGGACGCTGCGACCCCATTTATGGTTCGAACAAGCAGAAGCTCAATTCCACATTCGGCAGATAACCTCGGAGTCCACTCGCTACTACTACGTGCTGAGCTCCCTCGACCAGGAGACTGCTGCACAAGTTGAGGAGTTTATACAGTCGCCCCCGGAGGACGGCAAATACACAGCATTCAAAGCCCTGCTCATAAGGACTTTCGGACTCTCACGGCGCGAACAAGCACGCCACTTAATGCACCTGGATGGGTTGGGAGACAGGCCGCCGTCAGCATTAATGAACGAGATGCTGGCCCTGGCTGAAGGACACAAACCCTGCCTCATGTTTGAGCAGGCGTTCCAAGAGCAACTGCCCGAGGACATATGCCTGCTGCTGTCCGACGCAGATTTCAGCAACCCCCGGGAGGTGGCGGCCCGAGCAGATGTGCTGTGGAATGCCAGGAAAGAGAGAGGGGCATCCGTCGCACAGATCACCAAGCCGCGTGCCCAACGACAGACCAGACCAGGCCCGGCAGCAGAGCCTACAATACCCAACGATGGGAGTGAGGAGTCCAACGAACAATGGTGTTTCTACCACCAGCGGTGGGGCACAGAGGCCCGCTGCTGCAGACCACCCTGCAAATTCCCGGGAAACGCCAGGGCCAGCTGCCGCTGATGGCTACGGCGGCTGGCCATCAGGACAGCCTCCTGAACGTCTGGGACAAGTAGTCGGGACGCCGCTTTTTGGTAGACACCGGAGCGGAGATCAGCGTCTTACCTCCAACGAGTTACGACACCCGCAACAGAGAACCGGGACCCACCCTGAGGGCCGCTAATGGCAGCACAATATGAACCTACGGCACCCACATGGTATGGCTACAGTTCAGCTCCAGCCGGTTCACGTGGGACTTCACACTGGCCGCCGTGGCCCAACCACTCCTGGGGGCGGATTTTCTACGAGCCCACAGCCTGCTGGTCGACTTGCAAGGGAAGCGATTAGTCCACGCCAAGACTTTTCAAACATTCTCCCTGGGTGAAGCTAAGTTGCCGGTCCCACACCTGGACTCCATCACGCTGTCCGACGACAAATTCACCAGGGTCCTGGCGGATTTCCCATCAGTACTGACACCGCAGTTCACGGCAGCCATGCCCAGACACGGAGTGCAGCACCACATCCCGACCCAGGGACCACCCCTCCACGCCTGTGCTCGAAGGCTTCCCCCAGACAAGCTCCGACTGGCGAAGGAGGAGTTCAAGAAGATGGAGGAATTGGGGATAATACGACGGTCCGACAGCCCATGGGCCTCCCCCCTTCACATGGTGCCCAAGGCAACGGGGGGCTGGAGATCATGCAGTGACTACCGCAGACTGAACGAGGCTACAACGCCAGACCGCTACCCTGTGCCACACATTCAAGACTTTGCAGCAAACCTACATGGCGCAAGGATCTTTTCCAAGGTAGACCTCGTCCGGGGATACCATCAAATCCCAGTATATCCGGACGACATCCCCAAAACAGCACTTATCACCCCGTTCGGACTTTTCAAATTCCTCCGAATGCCGTTTGGTCTAAAGAATGCCGCACAGACTTTCCAGCGGCTAATGGACGTGGTGGGACGCGACCTGGACTTTGCATTCATCTAATTGGACGACATCCTCATAGCAAGCAGTAGTCGGCAGGAGCATCTGTCCCACCTCCGCCAGCTCTACTCCTGCCTGAGCGAATTCGGCCTTACAATCAACCCAGCCAAATGCCAGTTCGGACTCGACACCATCGACTTCCTGGGCCACAGGATTACTAAAGACGGGGCAACCCCGCTGCCCGCCAAGGTAGACGCGGTCCGCAACTTCCCCCGACCCAACACAATCAAAGGCCTGCAGGAATTCGTGGGTATGGTGAATTTCTACCACCGTTTCCTCCCCTCAGCAGCCCGAACCATGCGACCCCTGTTCACTCTAATGTCGGGTAAGGGCAAGGACATTACCTGGGATGAAGAGGCCGCAACCGCTTTCGTTAAAACCAAAGAAGCCTTGGCAAACACTAGTGCACCCCAGAACGGACGTTCCTACTGCCCTCACGGTGGACGCATCCAACACAGCAGTCGGTGGAGTGCTGGAACAACTCATCGAGGGTCGCTGGCAACCCCTGGCATTCTTCAGCAAACACCTACGACCACCTAAACTCAAATACAGTGCTTTCGACCGGGAGCTATTGGCACTATATCTGGCAATTCCGCATTTCAGGTACTTCTTAGAAGGTAGGCCCTTCACCGCGTTCACAGACCACAAACCGCTTGCCTTTGCGTTCATGAAGGCGTCTGACCCCTGGTCGTTCCGCCAGCAGCGACATCTGTCCTACATCTCCGAGTACACGACGGACATCCGGCATGTCTCTGGAAAGGACAACGTTGTGGCGGACGCACTATCCAGACCTACCATACAGGCCCTGTCCTGGGGGGTGGACTGTGCAGCGCTGGCAGAGGCACAGCAGGCAGACGCTGAGATCCCCAGTTACAGGACTGCAGTCTCCGGTTTGCAGCTCCAAGACCTCCCCATAGGCCCAGGTGAGAGGACTCTACAATGTGACGTAGCTACCGGCCAACCCCGCCCCGTCGTCCCAGCAGCCTGGCGCCGGCGGGTTTTCGAGTCCATTCACAACTTAGCGCACCCCTCCATCAGGACAACCGTCCGGCTGGTCGCCAACAGGTTTGTGTGGCATGGACTTCGTAAGCAGGTCAGTGAATGGGCCAAAACATGCACGCAGTGCCAAACGGCCAAGGTGCAGTGGCATATCAAGGCTCCGCCGCAGCGGTTCGAACCCACCCGCCGGAGGTTTGACCACATCCATGTGGATATCGTGGGGTCCCTGTCAGTGTCACGAGGAGCGCGGTACCTCCGAACTATGATAGACCGGTTCACCAGATGACCAGAGGCAGTCCCGCTCACCGACACCACCTCCGAATCCTGCGCCCGAGCACTGATCGCAACCTGGGTAGCCCGCTTCGCGGTACCGGCCCACATAACCTCCGACAGGGGCGCCCAGTTCACCTCCAGCCTGTGGTCGGCTATGGCCAACCTTTTAGGATCGCAGCTACACCACACAACTGCCTACCACCCACAGTCAAACGGACTAGTGGAGCGTTTCCACTGTCACCTGAAGTCAGCTCTAATGGCCCGCCTGAAAGGGCCTAACTGGGTGGACGAGCTTCCCTGGGTCCTGCTCGGAATCCGCACGGCGCCCAAAGAGGATCTGCACACCTCGTTGGCCGAGTTGGTGTACAGCGCATCCCTGGTAGTCCCAGTAGAGTTCATACCAGCCCCAAGGGGGCAAGAGGAAGAACCCACAGCAGTCCTGGACAGACTACGTGAGAGGCTCGGTAACCTGGCCCCCATCCCCACTTCACAGCACGGACAGAGCCCGACCTGCGTACCCAAAGACCTGCAGAACTGTAAGTTTCTTTTTGTACAACGGGGTGGACACTGGGCACTACTACAGCGGCCCTACGAGGGGCCGTTTAAGGTGATCAGGAACAATGGGCCCACATTCGTGCTGGACGTTGGGGGGAGAGAGGAGGTTTTCACGGTGGACCGACTCAAACCGGCCCATGTGGACTTGGCGCAGCCGGTCCAGGCTCAGGCACGGCGGCGCAGGGGCAGACCTCCCAAACAGAGGCCGATCCAGACTGTGGACATTGGGGGAGGTATCGCCGTTTCTGGGGGGGGGGGGGGTTATGTGGCGACCCACTTTCTGGCACACACGAACCGGCTCACAACAGCGCGCGCAGGCAGAGGGTTGGCCCCAAAAAGGGCGCCAGGCCATCTTCACCAGCAGGGGGAAAATCCCACGTGCAGAAAGGGTCTGGGAATATGCATTCCCCACAGCGATCTCGCCCCATGGAGGGCGGGAATGGGAAGGCTTTATAGCAGGCCGCGAAGTTTGAATAAATCTCTTTCATCGCAACTCTAACTCACCGACTCCGTGTGGTTATTCTAGCGCTGTGTGTAGCACACCGCCACAATGTATTATTATTATTATTATTTTCTTCTTCTATATTATGGATTGGAGTGAACTGCTGCTGCTAAGCTAACAAATGCCACGACACATGTCGGTGATAATAAACCTGATTCTGATTCTGAAGTAATGAGAACATGAAGCACAAGATACATCAGGATGATAGGCATATGTAACATGGGCACTTAAATAATCATAAAAAACTTACATGAACAGGAGATTAAATTAATTGCAATAGTTAGGAAAGTGAATTCATACATTTTAGCTTTTAAGTGGTATGTTGGTGAATCAATGTGGTTATACACTACTGTGTTTCTATTATTGTGGAAAGAGAAAGGATTAATTAATAATCAGGTAGTAAAGGGATCTTTGGGGATGAATTATCATGATATGTTAGAAAATTAATTTAAGCATGGAAGAGATTGATTTTAATCTGAATCAAACTTATTAAATGTAATAAAAATATAACTAAAATATGGGAATTATATAAAACAAACTGCCAGAACTTCAAATCTTAAAGACAAATAGGAAATGCTGGAAAAACTTAAGAAGTCAGACAGCATAGGTGGTTAGAGAAAATAGTCGATGTTTCAGATCCTTTAAAGAGTTGTAGATCTGATATGTTCACTGTTTCTGTTTCCACGGGTGCTGCCCAGTTTGCTGAATTTTCAAGCATTTCTTTTTTTTTGTATGAAGATATGAGGCTTGAGTTGAATACAGCAGATTCGGAAGCTACTTTAAAAAGTGCAATGAGCAGTACTTGACATTAAAAAAAGGTTTACAAAAAATATGTGTTCTTTTAAGGTACAAAGTCCTGACAAGAAAATTGGTCCATTCATAGCTCGCAAAATAATTAAAGATTATATCAAAAGAAAAGTTTAATAATGCTGTCAAAAAGAACAGTAGGCCTGAGGACTGGAACTTTTCCAAAACTCAGACAAGGAGGACAACATGTTGATAAGAAATGGAAAGTAGAATAAGAGTAACCCTGTGAGAAGCTAAAATCCGACAGTTAGAGATAGACATGGGAAAAAAGGTTAGCAAAAGTTAATGTGTGCTCTTGATAGACTAAAACAGGAGGAATTATAGTGATAGATGAGGAAATTGCAGAGAGTGAGATATATCAGTTAGTTGAGTGGGGTCACAGCAACAACCTTGCAGTCAACATCAGCAAGACCAAAGAGCTGAGTGTGGACTTCAGAAAGGTTAAGATAAGGGAACACACACCAATCCTCATAAAGGGATCAGAAGTGGAGAGAGTGAGCATTTTCAAGTTCCTGAGTGTCAATATGTCTTCAATATCTCTGAGGATCTAACCGAGATGCAATATATTGATGCAGCTATAAAGGAGGCAAAACAGTGGCTATATTTCCTTTGGAGTTTGAGGAGATTTGGATTGTCAACTAAAATACTTGAAAATTTCTACAAATATACTGTGGAGAGCAATCTGATTGGCTGCATCACCGTCTGATATGGAGGTGAGAGGCTACTGCTCAAGATCGAAGGAAGGTGCAGAAACATGTAAAATTAGTCAGCTCCATCATAGGTGCTAACCTCCGTGGCATCCAAGACATCTTTCAGGAGAGGTGCCTTAGGAAGACAATATCCATCATTAAGGATCCCCACCACCCAGGATGTGTCCTTCTCACACCGAACCATCGGAAAGGAGGTACAGAAGCCTGAAGAACAACTCCTTCTCCTTTTCCTCTGCCATCCAATTTCTAAATGGACATTGAACCAATGAACACTACCTCACTACTTTTTAAAATTTCTTTTTACGTGCACTACTTATTTAATAGACATATATACTTACTGCAATTCAGTTTTTCTCTATATTTATTTATCATATATTTCATTGTACTGCTGCTGTAAAATTAACAAATTTCATATGCCAGTGATATTAAACCTAATTCTGATTCTGAGATTGAAAAACTATTTCAAACACAAGAGATTCTGCAGAGAAAATTCGAGAACCCGATGGAAAGTTTGAATATTTTGGACTTTATTCCCTGGAACATAGGAGAACAAAGGGAGACGATAGGGGTATGCAAAATTATGAGGGGTATAGATAGGGTAAATGCAAGCAGGTGTTTTCCACTAGGGTTGGGTGAGACTGCAACTGAAGGTCATAGTTAAGTATGAAGGGCGAAATGTTTAAGAGGAACGTTAGGGGTAATTTCTTCACTCAGAAAGTGGTGTAAGTGTGGAATGAGCTGCCAGCAGAAGAAGTGGATATGGGTTCAATTTCAAAATTTAATTTAAATTTTGATAGGTATATGGATGGCAAGATATAGAGGACTATAGTTCAGATGCAGGTTGATGGGACTAGGAATTATAGTACTTTGGCATGGATTAGATGTGCCAATGTATGTGTGTGTCTGTACTGTAGTAGTGTTCTATAATTCTATGACTTTGTGTTAGAAGTCTAGAGCAGCATATAAAAAATGCTGGAGAACTCAGCAAGTCAGGCAGCATCTGTGGAAGGAAATAAACAATCAACATTTTGGTCCGAGACCTTTCATCAGAATTGGAAAGGAAGAGAGCAGAAGTCAGATTAAAAAAAATAAGGGTGAACAGGAAGGACTAAGGAGGGAGTAGGGAAGAAATTATCAGAAGTTATAGAAGTTGATGTTCGTGCTATAAAGATGGGCACTGCTCAGGTGAAATATGAAGTTTTGCTCCTCCAGTCAGAGCTTGTCTTCATTATGGCAATAGAAGAGACTATAGACAAGCACGTCAGATGGGAATGGGTAGTTGAATTGAAATGGTAGTCACTGGGAGATCCTGTTATTTGTGGTGGACAGAGAGAAGACACTCAACAACGTGGTCCTCCAGTCTCTGACTGGTCTCACTGATGTTGAAGATATTTTATGTCTGTTATCATTGTATAAGACAAAATAATGTCTTGTAAGTTGTGGAGAAAAATACTGAGGGAAAGATCTCAAAAAATAGCATTATTAAACAAAATTGAGTTGGAGAAATAAATAGGAAAATAAATAAAAGCTCTAAGAAATGATGGCCTTCATTCCATGATTTTGAAAGAGGAAGCTGTGAAAAAATTAGACAGAAGTGATTTTCTTCTTCCAAAATTTTGTAGATTGATACAATTTGGAAGCTTGTAAATGTACCATCAGTATCTGGGAAAGGATATAACGAGAAGAGGGAACTATAGATTAGAGCCAATTTTTAATAAACATAAATTTGTTGGTGCAAGAAATGAGTGTGCTCAGCACTTCTGACTAACATACTGGGTTGAGGCTGTTGAAGTATCTGTCATTGCCGATAATAAAATAAAATAATTAAAGTAACGGGGCCCAGAACACATGCACGCACTTACGACTCGAGCATACTTTTTAATTTAATTTGTGCACAAAAAGAAGTGCATGCACCCCCGTAACCAACACAGCAAAGCGGAATGCTGTGTATCATCATGTTAAATAAACCTCAATGAGACTGACCCAGACTGAAATTAGAGCTGCCATGCTCATAAGGTATTTTCTACAGGTTCAGTCTCAAAGTTCAGATCAAATGACACAGGAGCAGAATTAGGCCATTAGGCCTATCGAGTCTGCTCTGTCATTCTATCGTTAATTGTTTCTATGTCTGAACTAAAGAAGGCGGAGCTTAGGAATGTTAATGGCACCTAACGGTGACTGCTTGCATCTATGGAAACAGCTTTATTTCTGTCTTTAATATCTCTATTTTTTCCTTTCAGGGTTCTTTTGAAGACCCTGACCTGGAGTTACATGCTGACTATGGTTCTTTGTGGGAATGGGACCTACTCTCGGGGTTCCACGATCAGCCATAGTTGTTCGGCAGGCCAAAGGCTCGGCCTAAGAGTCCAGCTCAAATTTGGAAGCCTACGATCTTGGGGCTCTGGAGATGGGCAGATCGAGGGTCAGTGTCATGACAGGAGACCTGTGTGTCATCAGGGGAGTCGGGTTATCTGCTGTGTGTCTGGAGACCTGGGATCTTTGCGATCTTCTGGCACAGAGCTCGTAAAAAGCGACGTAACGGACTATTAACATCATAAACTAGTGAGTTGTTTGTTATGTCTGCCTGCTCACTGGGAAAATGGAGACACCTTTTCCTCCCTTCTTAGGAAGAGAGGGAACCTGTGGTATGTCGAATACCGGGGTGAAATGCAAAGCCTTTGGGTAACTGCAAGTCTGTGTCTTTGCTATTGTTTTGCTCATGCTTGAGTGCTCGGTGGCAGTGCCGATGCTAATTTTTGACAGTGGGGGGAAAGGGGATTGTTGCTCGCTGCCGCTTACACATGGGGGGTGCTGGGGGGGATTTTGGGGTTCTAACATTTAACTGTCATTTATTCTTTGGGGTACTCCTCTGTTTTTGTGGATGGTTGCAAAGAAAAAGCATTTCAGGATGTATAATGTATACATTTCTCTGACATTAAATTATACCTTTGAAACTTTGAACATACAAAGACAAATGATTATAGATGTGGACTTATAGCTGGAAGTTGCTGGAGAAGCGACTTTCTCTGAACGTCTGTACTTTAGGGAGCCCCACACAGCAGCCAATTACTTCTTCCAGGTGCAATTTCAGAGGCAGCAATTATCAAAAGAAAATAAATTTCCACTTTCCCAATTACTAGTCAAACCTCCAGTAGTTTTCATACATAAGTGCTTTTATAACTCTCAGTCTTCTCATTCTCATCTGTCTCACCTCAGGATGCTTACTGGTGGTCCACTGAGAGAGACCTCATATGGCACTTGTGCTTTACCAATGCATTGTGGAAGTCAAGGGAAGCTCTACTGGCAAAATGAGGATTGTCTTTTCATAAAGACAACTTGCGTTCCCTATGGCTGTAATACAGTTGCTCCAAAAGAGCAGATATTCATGGTCATCTTGACATCGTCTTGCTATGATTGTCCTTTGAACAATGGAGGACAGTGCTCTCCACCTCACATCCCCTTCCCATCAAAGTAACATGAACTCTTTCCTCATCTTTGGAAGACTGCTGGACAGATTCTAGGGTGACCCATTAAGGGTTATTTTCTGAGGTGAAAGCTACGAGAATTGTGAACCATGATATCCTCCATTCCTGAAAGTGGTTGTGTGACAATGCTCTTTTGGATGAGGGCAGAAAACTGTAGTCCCTTTCAAAGCTTCAGAACTAGAATTAGGTTTATTATACCTGTCATATAGGATATGAAATTTGTTGTTCTGTGGCAACAGTTCAATGCAAAGACATAAAATTGCTATAAATTACAAAATAAATAAATAGTGCAAATAAAACAATAATGAGCTACACCTGGATCATTGATTCTGGGTCTTACATGCTTTCGTATGTCCTCCCTGATGGCAGGAACAAGAAGAGTACATCTCCCGAATGGTGAGGGCCCTTAATAATGGATGTTGCCTTTTCAGGCATCATTTCATGAAGATTGTAAGACTCCCATTGAACAAGCAGCCTTACTACCTCTTGATAGTTAAGTGTCAAGAGATATAGTGTTGGATGTAATCAGCAAAATATGTGGAGGGGGTGAAATGATGGTTTGTACTGAGAAAAAAAGGTAAGAGTTACCTTCATTCTCCAACATTGTTGTAAAATCATGAAAGGTAGGAGACATTCTCATAAGATTACAATGGATCTTTCAACACTGAAAATAATATCTAGCACTTAATGTGTTGTCAAGCATTAAATAATCTTAGACCCATATTTCATATTAAAAGTGCTTCTTTTTGCAGATTTTTTTCTTTATTTTTACTGGATGATATCCAAATTTACAAATCCACAGAACAGAACTAGATCAAATTCAGCCATGAGGTTAATATTTCATGTGTGCTGAAAGTACTTGGTTCATAGGCATTGACATGACCATAACTTGTATAGGCTTCACTTGAGTCTGACTAATCAATTCAGTCAGACTGGAACCTATGAAATGTCATTCTATTCCATGTTCAAGTTAGAATATAATAAATTATTTACCGGAATATAATTTGTAACATTTTATCTGAGCTTTCCATAGCCTGTCAGTGAACTCTTCTCTGCACCAGTCTAAACGTTCCTATTTGGTGTAGGTTTAATCTCAGCCTACCTGTATGCATAGTTTGGATTCGCATATTAGCTGCGTGGCATGTTCAGTTGCTTGGATGCTCAAAGTTTAAAGTCAATTTATTATCAATGTACATATATGTCACAGTACAACACTGAGAATCATTTTCTAAGAAACACAGTAGAATCAATAAAAATCTTCCCCAGCCAATGTGCAAAGGACAACAAACGGTAAATATAAAATATACTAATAAATAAATAAACAATAAATATCAAGAACATGAGATGAAGAGTCCTTGAAAGTGAGTCCATTGGTTGTGGGAACATTTCAATTATGGGACATGTGAAGTTATCCCCTATGGTTCAAGAGCCTGAAGGTTGTGGGGTAATAACTGTTCCTGAAGCAGGTAGCATGGGTCCTGAGGCTCCTGTAGCTCCTTTCTGATGACAGCATTGAGGAGAGACCATGGCCTGGCTGATGGGGCTCCTTGATAATGCATGGTGCTTTCCCGTGACAGTGCTCTGTGTAGATGTGTTCAATGGTGGGGAGGGCTTTACCCATGATGGACTGGGCTTTATACACCGCTTTGCGGAGGCTCTTCAATTCAAGGGCATTGGTGTTTCCATACAAGATTGTGATGCAACCAGTCAAAAAACTCTCCACTGCATATTTATAGAGGTTCATTAATGTTTTAGATGACATGCTGAATTTTCCCAACCTTCTAAGAAAGTAGAGGTGCTGTCGTACTTTCTTCATAATGGCACTTACTTACTGGACCCATGACAGATCCTCTGATATGATAACACTGAGGAAGTTAAAGCTGCTGACCTTTTCCACCCAAAGGGAGCTGGCTCATGGGCCTATAGTTTCCTCCTCCTAAGTTAGTAATCATCTCTTGGTCTTGCTGACATTAAATGAGAGACTGCTTTTGTGGCACTGTTCTGCTAGATCTTCGTTATCATGATTCATCACCACTTTAGATTCAGCCAATGACAGTGGTATCGTCAGCAAACTTAAATATGTCATTGCAGCTGTGCTTAGCCTCACAATCACAAGTGTACAGCAAGTAGAGCAGGGAGCTAGGTATACAGCCTTGTGGTGCACCTGTACTGATGGAGATAGTGGAGGAGATGTTGTTGCCAACCCAAACTGACTGAGATCTGCAAGTGAGGAAATCAATGATCCAGTTGCACAAGGAGGTATGGCAGTCGAAGACTTGAAGCTTTATTGAGTAGTTTTGAGGGGGATGATAGTATTAAATATTGAGCAGTAGTCAATGAAGAGCATCCTGTTGTATGCACCTTTACTGCCCACATGTTCCATAGTTGAGTGAAGAGCCCATAAAATGGTATCTGCTGATGACATGTTGTGACGGTAGGCAAATTGGAGTGGATCCAAGTCACTTCTCAGGCAGAAGTTGAAATGTTTCATCATGCTGGATGGAAGTACTACTGGATGACAGTCACTGAAACAGGTTACCATGTTCCCAAGAATGGGCTATAGATTATCTCTCTCACAGTTATATATCTAGTTGAAAGAAATTCAGATCATCTCTGCCTGATATTTATTTCTCTCTCACTTACAGTTCACTATTGTACTTTCACCCTGACAGCCACAGAGTTATAAAGAAATACAGAGTGGAAATGGGCTCTTTGGCTCAAGTTGTCCAGGCCAACCAAGATTCTTGTCTAAACTAGTCCCATTTGTTTGTATTTGTCTGACATCCTTCTTAAGCTTTCCTATTCATGTACCTGTATCAACTATTTCTTCAGGCAGTTCATTCCAGAAATGGATCACCCCTTGGATTAAAATCTGTCCCTCCAGTTCCTATTAGACCTCTGCCCTCTCACTTTAAACCTATGTTCTCTAGTTCTATATTTCCTAGCCCTGACAAAATTATTGTATGCATCACCCTTCCAGTGGCTCTCATTTATATACTATAGTCCCATACTACAGTCTCATTTTCCCCTACGCTCCAATGAAAAAAGTCCAAGCCTGCTCTCCAAAGCTCCGTTCCTCAAGTCCCACCTACATCCTTGCAAATCTTCTCTGTACTCCTTGCCACTTCATGGTGTCTTTCCTAGAGTAATGTGATCTGCACTGAATGCAATATTGCAAATACAGTTTTACTGCCATCTTCTGCAACTGTTATATTACGTCCCAGCTTTTACTCCTGTACTCTGCCTGGACTGGTGAATGACTTCTTCACCACCCTGTCTACTTGTAAAGCCTCTTTCAGGGTAACCACGTATTGATCCAAACTTTAAGCTTAATGCCCTGATCTTCTTATGACTGGCTTTGATATCACACATTTAACAGTTTATCTCTATCTTTAAGTTTTGAGTCCAGCGACAGAACTGGATCTCGCTGAGCTGTACAAGTTATGTCCGGCACAGCATTCAAGAGGTCAAAGACTTCAGAGAGAATAAGAACATAAAAACAAGAGAACAGGAGCAGGCAGAGGCTATATGGTGGGGGTGCAGACTCAATGGACCACTCCTATATCTTACCATCAAATAGCCCCTCAAGCAGGGGTTCCCAACCTTTTTCATGCCATGGAACCCTACCATTAATTGAGGGATGTGTCGACCTCAGGTTGAGAACCTCTGCCAAGCCTGATCAATATGATCATGGCTGACCCGAGCCAGGTCTCAAGTTTGTGTATTTTTGTCATAGCAATACATACATAGGCTATAAATGCATTGAAGATGAGCTTTTAGTGCATTGCAAAAAGAGGACAAATATTTAGTTAACATAATAGAACTAGTCGAGTTTAAAGCAAGCACTGGAACTGGAGTCCTAGTGGGCAGAGACGAAGTGCCAAGACCAAAGATGTAGCAGATGGATAAGGAGCAATGGAACGGGAGCTCTCTTAAGTGATCAAGAGTGCAGGACCTGGAGCTCCTGTGAGCAAAAGGGAACTTGGAAACCAGGGTCGCAGTGATTGTTTGGAGAGTATGGGAATTGGGGGCCTGTGAGCAGAAAGAGTACATGGGAATTGTAGATCCTGTGAGTAGAAGAGAGCACGGCAATCTGGGTCCAATGAGTGGAAAGTGCAAACATCATCTGGTGAGCAGAATGAATGATCATATAGCGGATTATTGGCGTTTCACTTTACATCAGGGGTTTCCAAACTTTTATATGCCATGGACTAATACCATTAAGCAAGGGGTCCATGGACCCCAGGTTGGGAGTCCCTTCCTGAGATCATTGTGAGTTATTAAAGGCAAAGCATAAACATTTTTGAAGGATCAAGGAATTGAGGGTTACAAGGACTGGCACAGATAGGGACATGGTGACATTGTTTATTTTGCACATTTGAATTTTTTGTTAAGTTAAGTTTATGCTAACAAATATTCCTGGATCATTGTAACAATACACTTAGTGGCACTTTATTAGGTACATCTGTACACCTGCTCATTAATACAAAGATCTTATCAGCCAATCACATGGCAGAAACTCAATGCATAGAAGCATGCAGACATGATCAAAAGATTCATTTGTTGTTCAGACTGAACATCAGAATGGGGAAGAGATATGAACTAACAGACTTTGACCATAGAAAGTTTGTTGGTGCCAGATGGGGTGGTTTGAGTATCTCAGTAACTGGTGATCACCTAGTGTTTCATGCACAATTCTTTACAGTTTACAGCAAGAAACAACAAACACCAACTGAACAGCAGTTCTGTGGGTGAATATACCTTGTTAATGAGAGAGGTCAGAGGAGAATGGTCAGACTGGTTCAAGACGACAGGAAGGTGCCAGTATCTCAAATAGTCAAACATTTCAACAGTGGTGTGCAGAAGATCATCCGTGAACGCACACCATATCGAATCTTAAAGTGGATGAGCTACAGCAGCAGAAGATCATGAATATACACTCGTTGGCCACTACTTTAGGTACAGGAGATACCTACCAAAGTGACCATTGAGTGCATTTCCCTGCTTCTAAATTCTAGACCTCTTGGAATAAAGTCCAATATGGCATTTGCCTTCCAAACTACATGCTATACCTGTCTATTATTCTTTTGCCATTCATACACCATAAAATTTAAATCGTTAATTTCCAGGTCTGTGTTGAAGAAAGGCAAGAAATTTTCATTATTAAAATTATTTGTGAGTTGTTTAATTCTTTAATCATTCAAAAGACATTTTTTTAGATTTAAAGCTGAATTTATTTTCTAACAAAAACTATAACTGTATGAGTTTGTAAATGTTTCTGAATTTCAAGTGCATTAAAAAAAATGATAACTCTAACTGCTGGCAATGGTGGCAGATAGGGCTTTGTTGGCTGTTGAAGCACCAGTGGGTATATCAGTTTCTCTATTGTATTGTTCAAAGTGTGAATCAAATCAGGAATGCTAAATACTGCCCTATATTAGGAGAGTGAATGGAGCCCATTCAGATCCTTTACTACTTCACCAGACTATAATGACTTCTTTAAAGTCTACAACAATAATATTTCTGAAACGTATTTTGATATATCTGTTAAGTTTATTTTATATTTTGTCCAGACTGAGGGGTTGCCTTTTTATTTTACTAGATTAGTATGTCAAGGCACATGTATGATCCTTAAATTGTGGAATAATCATACTCCTGTTAACATGAAAACAACTTACATAACTTTTACAGTTGCAATATCTCTGGTGATGTCAATCCTTATTGAAATTATCGTTGTTTGTGTATGGTTTCTATGTGTGTCTCATTAAAATTCACTCTTGTCACCTCTACAATCTCTGTACAAGCACAACATCGTCATGCAGCAAAAAATGATCAACTGCATTTGTACTTTCTTTCCTTGGTTTGCATTCAGCTCTAACTTTGTACTTGTAACTTCAAGCTCGATCACATCTGTCTCATGTTGAACACTTTCACATTGTCTAATGATGTGAATAAATGAGGATGGAAGCTACTTTGAAGAATATTTACAAAGTAAACTGCCTGCTGCATTACCTCTGACACATAATTTATATTAAAAACATCCTACTATTCTGGTACATAGATAGTCCCTTCAGAGCAAAGAGTGTTCCTGCACAGAAGCAGACTCTTCAGCCAACCATGAGTAACTACTCTCAGTATATGGTAGGAAAGCTGATGAACAGAGAAAATATGGAGTTATGTCCATATTCTGTGGAAGAAGCAACATGGACAGATGGAGTGTGATGAAGACAGATGGTATGCTTAGCTTCAGGCCTAGAATATAAAAGCTGGGGCATTGGGTTGCAATTTTACAAAGAATTGGTTTGACTGCACTTAGTATGTGGATTTCTTGTTGCTAGATTTTAGGAAGAAGGTGATTGTTTTGGAGAGCGAAGAAGAGGTTCTCCAGGGCATTGTATGCATTGGAGGGCTTTAATTATGAGTAGAAATTTGAAACTGGTTTTCCCTGGAGTGAAGGTGAATGAGGCATGACCTGATAGTATGGCACTGTGGCTCAGAAGGGAAGGAGGGAGAAGAGGAATGTGGTAATAATAGAGGAATAATCAGGTGATTTTGTGGACATGAAAAAAACTCCAGGATAGTATGCTACACACACAAAATGTTGGAGGAACTCAGCATGTCAGGCAGCATCAATGGAAATGAACAGTCGAAGCTTCAGGCCAAGACCCTTCTTTAGGACTGAGAAGGAGGGGAAAAAATTCCGGAATAAAATCATGGTGGGAAGGGAAGGAGGCTAGCTGGAATGTGATAGGTGAAGACAGGTGGGTGGGAAAGGTCAAGGGATGGAGAAGCAAGGGTTTGATTGGAGAGAAGAGTGGACAATAGGAAAAAGGGAAGGAGGAGGGGACATGGGGGGAGTAATAGGTGAGAGGAGGAAAAAGATTAGAGTGGGGAATAGAAGAAGGGGGAGGGGGGGCAAATTTGTTTACCAGAAGGAGAAATCTGTAGTCATGCCATCAGGCTGGAGGCAACCCAGATGTAATATAAGGTGTTGCTCCTCCACCCTGAGGGTGGCCTCATCTTGGCACAAGAGGAGGCCTCTGACCAAAACATCGGAATGGGAATGGGAACGGGAATCAAATTACTTGATGGTAGATAGTGTCGAGGTGCTCAACAAAGTGGTCCCCCAATTTACTACGGCTCTCAGCAATGTACAGGAGGCTGCATCGGGAACACTGGACATAATAGGTGATCACAGCAGATTCACAGGTAAAGTGCTGCCTCACCTGGAAGGACTGTTTGGGGCCCAGAATAGAGGTGAGGGATGAGGTGTATGGGCAGGTGTAGCACTTAAGCCACTTGCATGGATAAGAGACTAGTGGGGAGGAATAAATGGACAAAGGAATCACAGAGGTAGCAATCCCTGCAGAAAGTGAATGGGGGTGGGGGAAGGCAAAGATATGTTTAGTGGTAGGGTATCTTTGGAGATAAAAGAAGTTACAGAGGATAATGTGTTGGATGTGGAGGTGGATAGACTCAATTTCAAGGGAATCTCTGGCCGTTGACTGGACAAAACAGAGAAGGAACATAAGTTATCAGGAGCCTGCAGAAGCCCAGTATAAATGGTAGAAGAGTGCAGCATCTTTCAGTTTATCCCCTTAAATTTCCTTTCCCACCTGTGGTAGAGTCTACTCTTCTACTATGGCTCATCAAAAACCTCTGAACGAAGAGTACTGCCAAAACAAGTCATCCTCAGTCCCAAGGATTGCCTAGGTAAGAAGATGAAGATTAATTTTAAGAAAAACACTGTCAACGTGTTGGGTAAAGACAAGAAGGACTCTATCACTATTACGGTGTCAGGAAGATGGGGCGAGCGCAGGTGTTCAGGAAATGGAGGAGTTGTGGGTGAGGGCAGCATCAGTAGTAGAGGGAGGGAAACCCATTCTTTAAAGAAGGAGGACAGAATGGAAGGCCATGTCCTGGGAACAGATGCGGTGGAGGTGAAGAAACTGAGAAAAAGGAATGGCATTTTTGAAGGGGATGGGGGGCGGGGGGCAAGAGGTATAGTTGAGATAGCCATGGGAATAAGTAGGTTAGTAAAATATCTTCGTTGACAGTTTGTCTCTAGTGATGGAGACAGAGAGATCGAGAAAGAGGAGGGAGGTGTCAGAGATGAACCAAGTGAATATAAGGGCAGGGTGAAAGTTAGAGGCAAAGTTGATAAAAATGACAAGCTCAGCATGGGTGCATGAAGCAGTGCCAATGCAGTCATCAATGCAGCAGAGGAAGAGTTGAGGAATATAATCAGGGAAGGCTTCGAACATGGCCTGTTCTACATAGCCAATGAAGAGGCAGGTATAGCTGGGGCCAATACGAGTGTTCATGACTGCCCCTCAAGTCTGGAGAAAGTGGGATGAGCCGAAGGAAAAGTTGCTCAAGGTGAGGACAAAGGTGAGAGCTTAAATAACATGTTGCCTCCCAAGTGCCAGGATCTTGGGCATCTCCAAATGGGTCAATAGCTTTCTTAATGGGAAAGGTGAGCAGCCAGAAGTCGTGGTACCTATGACCTGGGTTGGGAAAGGGTTGAGGTCCAGAAGAGCGAATATAGGCAGCTAGGTAGGAAGCTAAAAAGCAGGACCTCAAAGGCAGTAATCTCTGGATTGCTGCCTATGCCATGCACCAGTAAGAGTAAGAATAGGATGATTTAGCAGATGAATGTGTGACTGAAGAACTGGTGTAGGGGCAGTGTTTCAGATTTGTGGATTTTTGAGATCTCTTCTAGGTCATTTATAACCTGTACAAGAGGAACGGGTTACATTTGAACTTGAGGGGTGGCAAATAAGCTTACGGCAGGTTTGCTGCAGAGCTGAGGAGGTTTAGAATAGTTTAGCAGGGGGATGGAAACCAGAGTGATAGGTCAGAGGATGGGGCAGTTGATGTAAATGTAGATGCAGCTAGTAGGGCAGGAATTCCCTACTTTTTTATGCCATGGGCCCCTACCATTAACTGAGGGGTCTGTAGACCCCAGGTTGGGAACCCTTACTATAGTGAGAATGTTAGGAAGGATTGACAGTGGAAAGGACACAAATACAGTCAGTTGGATGGAATGAAATGTATTTATTTTAATGCAAGAAGTATCAGGAACAAGGGTGATAAACTTAGAGCATGGTTCAGTACATAGAACTATGATTACAGAAACTTAGCTGTCACAAAGGCAGGAATGGTTACTGGATGTTCCAGGGTTTTGCTGTTTCCAAAAGGGCAGGGAAGGCGATAAAAGAGGTGGGGGAGTGGCATTCCTAATCATGGGATAGCTTGACCGATACTAAAAGGAGGACATCCTGGAGGGATGTGTGAGTGAGTGAGTGTGGATGGAAGTAACAGTCAGGAAGGAAAATCAGTCCATTCGGAGTACTCTATAGACTCCCCAATAGCAATGCAGACAGTGAGCTGCAGATCCGGAGGCTTAAGAAAGGGGATATGGTAGAACCTTTGAAAAATATTAGGATAGGTAACTCCCCAGGGTCAGACAGATTATACCACAAGTAGCTATGGGAAGCAAGGGAAGAGAGTGCTGTTCATTTGTTTGCTGATGACCTTTGCATCCTCACTGACCACAGGAATAGTGCAAGAGGATTGGAGGGTCGCAAATATTATTCTTTTTTTCCAGAAAGGTAATAGGAATAACTCTGGGAATTATAGACCTGTGAGCCATACTTCATTGGTGTGAAAATTATTGCAGTGGATTCTTAGAGACAGGACTCACGAGCATTTGGAGAAGCATAGTAAGCATCAGAATCAGGTTTAATGTAACCAGAGATGATGTGAAGCTTGTTGTTTTGCGGCAGCAGTACATTGCAATACATAGTAACAAAAACCATAAATTACAATATGAAGTATATGAAAAAAAAATTAAATCATTTGTGCAAAAAGAGAAAAAAAAACTGTTCACATAGGTTCATTGTCCATTGAGAAATATGATGGCGGAGGGAAGGAAGCTATTCCTGAAATGGTCAGTGTGTGACTTCAAGCTCTTGTCTCTCTGTCTTGATAGTAGCAATGAGAAGCATGTCTTGGGTGTTGGGAGTCCTTAATGATGGACGCCGACTTTTTGAGTCACTGCCTTTTGAAGGGAGGCTAATGTTCACAATGGAGGTGGCTGAGTTTACAGCTATTTGCAGCTATTTCTGACCATGTGCAGTGGCCTCTCCATACCAGACAGTGATGCAACCAGTTAGAATGCACTCCATGGTCTACTTATAGAAATTTGTGAGAGTATTTGGTGACCTACCAATTCTCCTCAAACTCCTAATGAAATATAGCTGCTGTTGTGCTTTATTTGTAAATGCCCAGGGTAGATTCTCAGAGATGTTGACACCCGGGAACTTGAAATTGCTCACCCTTTCCACCTCTGATCCCTGAATGAGGACGGGTGTGTGTTCCCTCACTTTACCCTTCCTGAAATCCACAAACAATTCCTTCATCTTACTGAATTTGAGTGTAAGATTCTTGCTACAACACCACTTAACCAGCTGATCTATCTCCCTCCTGTACACTTCCTTGTCACCATCTGAAGTTCTGCCAAAAATAGTTGTTTCATCGGCAAATTTATGAATGTCATTTGAGCAGTGATAGCCGTACAGTCGTAGGTGTTGAGAGAATAGAATAGTGGGCTAAGTACATATCCTTGAGCTGTACTAGTGTTGATTGTCCACGAGGAGATGTTATTTCCAATCCATACAGACTGTGGTCTCCCAGTGAGGAAGTCAAGTATCCAGTTACAGAGGCCTAGGTTTTGGAGCTGTTTGATTAGAACTGATGATATGATTGTGTTGGACGTTAAGTTGTAGTCAATAAATAGCAGCCTGATATAGGTATTACTATTGTCTAGGTGATCCAAGCCTGAGAGGAGAGTGAGTGAGGTTGCATCCGCAGCAAACCTATTGTGGCGGTAGGCAAACTGCAGAGGGTCCAGGTCCTTGCTTTGCAAGAGTTGGTTCTAACCGTGACCAAGCTCTCAAAGCACTTCATCACAATGGATGCAAAGATGTGAGTGCCAGTGGGCGATCGTTGTTGAGGCAGCTTACCCTGCTCTTCTTGAGTGCTGGTATGATTATCTCCCTTTTGAAGCTGTGAAACCTCTGACTGTAGCAATGAGAGACTGAGGATGTCCTTGAACACTCCCACCAGTTGGCTGACACAGGTTCTCAGAGCCATTAGGGCCTGACGCCTTGTGAGGGTTCACCCTCTTCAATGATCTCTGAGGTAGAGATTACAGGGTCACTGGATGCTGCTGGGCATTGCATAGGCATAGTTTTATTCTCCCTTTCAAAGCATGCACAAATGTGTTGAACTCTTCTAGGAATGAAGCATCACTGCCATTCATGATGTTAGCTTTCACTTTGTAGGTAGTAATGGCCTGAAAAACTGCTGGAGCTGATGTGCATCCGATTCCATTGCTAACTTCAATAGAGTTAAGATAGTTTTCTGCAGATCATACTTGGACTTCATGTATAGTTCTGGATCACTGGTCTTGAATGCCACAGATCTAGCCCTCAGTAAATGACAAATCCGTTGGTTCATCCATGGCTTTTGGTTTGTTTATGTCCGATATGCTCTCAAAGGCACACACCCATCCACACAGCTTTAGATGAAGTTGGAAACGATTGTAGCATATTCATTCAGACTCAAAGATGATTCCCTGAATATTGTCCAGTCCACCCACTCAGAGCAATCCTCTAACACTCCTTCACCCCCCTTGACCATACCTTCTTGGTCCTCACCACTGTTGTTGCAGTCTTTAGTCTCCGGGGGTAGAAGAACAGCCAGGTGATCAGATTTCCCTGGTTAAAAGTGTATTTCTACTGCTATGCTGTTAGGCATTTTATTTTAGCAGTTTTATGCAAATATAATGTGTTCTGTTAATTGAGCTTCATATACTGGTGTTTTGGCTTCAGCTGAGATAAGGGGCTATTTGCCTAACTTAGGAACATTGTGTCAGCCAGTTGGGTTTGCCCAGTGGGGTACTATGGAACAATCGAGAGAGCTGAGTGGGATCAGATTTATGAAGGACAATAGCCCGGTTTTGGGTCTTTTGTTGGTAGGAGCTGGAAGACGAAGGCGGTGTGGAGCACAAGGGAAGATGCTCAAAGAATCCCACCTGAAGGAGAGACCCCGCTGTAAGAAGTGCTTTGTGCAGTTGAATGGTTCTGAGGAGGAAGTGCCAATACTCCTGAGTTAGCCGGTTCAGTCAAAATGGTCTTTGAGGGAAGTTTGAACTGTAGCTGGTGTCTTTCATGCAGAGTAGCTGGTGTCTTTCATGCAGAGTGTGAGTGCTCAAAGTGAAGCACCTGACTTCTTCAGAAACAAGCTCCAATGTTTATGTGCATATTAACCTAATTGGCCTTTTCTTATTAGCTGCTTGCTAAAGTTGAAACATTGTTAAATATACTTCCTCTTTAATTTTATGTAGGTGTAACGTTTGTTACATCCTGGCAAATGATAATTTTGCATGGGGCAACACTTACCATGCATTCACCACAATTTTTGTTCCCTCATCGGAACATTCGAACTTTCCTGTTTGGTTGAACCTGAATCAGACCGACTCTAGGTGTGCGTTGCTTATTGAAAGTGGCCTTCTCATCATTACCATGCAATGCTGAGTCACATGGCTGTTCGCAGAGGTAGCTAACGAGCACTTGGATTGGGATGTGGAAGTGAGGTTCAGTAAGTTTGCAGATGATACAAAGGTGGTGTTGTGAATAGTGTTGAACGTTGTTGTAGGTTACAATGGGACATTGATAGGATGCAAAGTTGGGCTGAGAAGTAGCAAATACATTTCAATCTGGAAAAAAATATGTATTATAATACACATTAGAAGATCAAACTTGAAGACAGACTACAGGGTTCATGGCAGCATTCTTAACAGTGTAGAAGAACAGTGGAATCTTGGTATCTATATACCTCAAAGTTGCAACACAAGTTGACAGGGTATTTAAGAGGCATATGTTGCATTGGCTTTGTTTAGTCAGGGGCTGAGTTCAAGAGCGGTTTGTAATGCTTCAGCTCTCTAAAACTTTTTTCGACACAATTTGGAATATTGTGTTCAGTTTTGGTTGCTTCATTATAGGAAGGATGTGGAATCTTTAGAGAGGGTGCAGAGGAGATTTAGTAGGATGCTGCCTGGATCAGAAAGCAAGTATTCTGGAGATAGGTGGAGGGAGCTAGACTTTTCTCTTTTGAGAAAAGGAGGGTGAACGGTAACTTGATAGTGGTGTACGAGAAAGTAAGAGGCATTGAACCAGTGGACAGCCAAAGACTCTTTTCCAAGGAGTAAGTAACTAATACAAGGGGGCATAATTTTAAGGTGATTAGACAAAATTTTAGAGGGGGATCTCAGAGTTAGATTTTTTTTCAAAGAGAGTGGTAAGTGCAAGGAATGCATGTAGTGGTAGATTCAGATACATTAGGGATATTTAAAAGCCTCTCAGATAGGCACATGGATGAAAGGAAAATAGAGGGCTATGTGGCTAAGATTAATCTTGAAGTAGGTTAAAGGGTCAGCATAACGTTCTGGGCCAAAGAACTTGTATCGTGCTCAAAATTTCTATTTTCTATGTAAAATAACAAGGAGTTATAAATTCCTTTGCAGTCTAACCTGCAGGAAGAACATTCTAACACAGAATAAAATCGAACAGAAGGTGTCAGTTTGCTGCACTGTGAAGGCTATGAGTTGTGGCTTTGCCAACATCAAATGACCAATCTGTATATTTCAACATGCTACGGGGAACCAACAAGCTTTCTGATGAACTTTTACTGAAGGAACTCCAAGAGAAGCTATCAATACAAACTATCTATTTTGCTCTCAGAATCCTTGAGTTCTGGCTGTCCACAAGACTTAGTGCAGCCAAGTCTAGATTCATCACCAAAAGCCTTTGGAAGCATTAATACTATATTTATTGCTGGAGTCAAGTCCATTCATCATCCTTTTTAAATGCTTATAAACAAAGAACCTTTTCTTTCAAAAGAACTTTGTAAGATATAATTAAACATCAAGGAGAGTGATACTTAGTTAATGACACTAGACTGGTTCACTAAGTAGACTGATTCACAGATTGAAAGCAAACAGTGTGAAGACTGTGTGATCAAGTGGAAGAAATTGCAAATCTGGCTACATACTGAATGTCACTGCAAAGTCATCTGAGGTATTTATCACATGAACTGAACTTAATTGTCACATGTGATTTATGGAATTGTATTAAGATAAATGTGAGTCTGGCTGGTAGACAAGGCAACAGTTCAAGCTGAGTTCCTAGAAACCTGGGAATCAACAGTTTTGAAGCCTGTGAGTAAGGTCATGTAAACAGGTCAAGGAATAAGAGAAGCTGTGAAAATGACTGACAATAGAGTTTGACTTTAGGATACGTATCAATGTACTGCTGTGAGAAAAGGTAACTGCTCAGTCACCAGAAGATGTACCCAAATATAGCATTGATGGATTCCATACAGAATAAGTTTCTTCCACTGTATTCTTAATTAATTTACTCAGGAGGAAGAAGTTTGTTGAGCTGCAGAAAACATTATATATGTGGGAGTCAGAATTATTTTATTTTTGTTGCTGCAGCTTTCTTCTTGCTTTCTATTATCTGAGAGATGAATGTCTCTTATGTTACATCCTTTGTTAATCCAGTTCTTTCAGTATATACATTTCCTCCTTTCACAACTTGTAATACTAAATTTTGGCATTAATACCAGGTACAAACTTTGAGTTCTTATGTAAAAATGCTCAGATTTCTTAAGCGAATAATTTGCTGTCAAATAAATTGCTTAACATTTCTGCTAAAATAATGAAGGAGAGTTTATCTTGAAGTGCCAAGTTTTCTTTTATTATCCCCAATAAACAAACATTATAGTGTATTTCATGTTTGCTGGTGGAGATAGTACTAAATGTGAAATATCAACTGACTTCTCAACGCTTAGACTATTTGCATTGCTATTCCTGATTCTCCTTGTCAAATACATTTCAGGTAGTTTGCAGTCTTGAACCTGTTATGTTCAGTTTTGAGAATAATATTGTGGTTAATACATACCTGACTCTATATTTAGGATCTAAGCTGTTGAAAATGTTCTTAGGCATCTGTTCATGACAGAATTGGGATCCTGTACAGATCTCAGAAAGAATCTTCACTTTTTTAAAAATTTACAACCAATAGCAAAATTTCTTATATTTTTCAAAAATTCATCTTCTTTATATGTAATGTGCTCCCCAAACTTTATTGATAACTTCCAGAGACATTTATTTCTATTAAAATGTGTTTTATTTATTGACTTTTTTATCTAGAAGGATCTCTTCTTTATATTCTATAACTTTTCTTTGCCACCGTTCATGTCTGAAACTCCACCATGGACAGTACCAAGCCTGGCTATGACAGGAGGAAAGTTGGGCATAGGGCCAGCAACCCCATCCCATAAAAACCTAGAGCTACAGAAAAGCCAACAGAAGCTCCAAAGACCTCATCCCTGGGAGAGGAAGGAGACACCAAGAAGGTGGGCTACATCAGGGGACAACTTGAGAGATTGGTCCAGGATAGTGGACTCTGGCCCATTATGGATGATATGTTGCTAGTAAAACTTTGTCTCTGTTTGCATTAAATGTTATCTCACCAAATGCAATGTGTGTTTCTTCACCCATCATGCAAACCCTGAATGTTAGTGTTATCCACTCAATCTGACCTTAGTGAAGGAGTGTGACTTTGCCAATGGACTCAGAGGGAGTGGCGATCATTAGTCTCTCCTCAAGCCCTCATTGATATCATGAAATGTACCTCTGCCAGCATACATCTGTCATGAGAAGATCTCTGCATCTTCTGCTAGAGGATTTGTGCTTCTGGGCCAGACTCCTGTGAGGAAAGTCATCCTGGAATTGAGACAATAATTAGATGTTGTTCCTTCATTGCCTGATTATTTTTAGCCCATGACTCACCCTCTCTCATTTTTTATGCTTTTACTCATTTTTTCATATTTTCTAAGAAATTGTTTTTGATCTCCCAGTTGTCTTTCCTTGACCTGTTATATATTCCAGTTTTTTTCTTTTAGTTATGCTTTTACATTGATTGATTTGCATACTTGAAAAAGAAATCATCCTTTAATGATCATTAATGGAAAACCAAAGTCCAACACATAGGTTTCAATTCACAATGTTTAATCCTTTTTAATTGCTTTCTAACTCTGATTGTGTACCCTGATTTTTAATTATAGCAGTGTTAATCTTTAAAAAAATGTCATTTACAATACCATGGTTGACATTGCTTCATTTAAGAATATAATATTTTAATATATTTTCAAGGATTAGTTGTTGACAGAAAGATGATGAATACCTTCAAATTTTTTTTCAGGGTAGTGTGGCAGGAATGATGTAACAGCACAAGACCAGCAGATGGGGAGTTTCATTTCAGCCTGGCACAAAGACGAATCAGCTTTGTGATTCAGTTAAGCAGAAGATGTTCTTGCACCCTGTAGTGCACTCTATTAATGTAACCCCCTTCTCCATTAACATTCTTAGCTGACACCCTTCGAGGCCTGTTCCAGACAAATGGAAAGGGCTTCATGAAAGTTATTGACCAACTTTCTTCTGAAGTCAAACCCAATCATAACTTAATTCTGACTGCAGGTTCAAGCATTTGATAACTTGCTTAATTGAATCACAGCAAGGCTTCTGCTCCTTCTCAAGCACTTTGTATGAACTGTGATTCATTAATTTTTACCTACTACACATTTTGTTTGGTCTATTATTTTACACATTATGGCATTGAATTTTATCTACCATCTGTTCGCCTAATGATCCAACTACCTTTGGAGGTCCTTGGTTCATTTTTTAAAAAATATACATAATCTGCGTTTCCTGGTTTGGTGTCATCTAGAAATTTGACAACCTTGCAAAGTGATTTGGAATTTTCATCAATTAAACAAATGAGAAATAAATAACAATGGTATACTCTGTAAGTCTGTGATGAGTCTATTAGTTCATTGAAAAGGTGGTTTTAAATACGAGGTGCAGCGAATGGTGTATCCTTTATATTGAGAAAACTTAATGAATTACTTAATATAGACATATTGCCATACGTACAACAGAGTTTCAGTAGGCACTCTTTTGTATACAAGTAAGAACAGCCTCTGCATTTTCAACTATTGAATGCTAACAACAATTTGGATTCTATGTGGAGAAAAGCAAAGTATTGTGGATGCTGGGAATCTGAAATTGGAACAGAAATTTCAGAAAAGGCAGTATCTATGAAGATTGAAGAAAGATTTTATTTTAGTCTGGTGATACAACTTCAGAACTAAAAGTATGTGTATTTGAATTTGACGAAAGTGACTTAGAGAATTTTAAAACAATCCATAAGCAGAGATTTTATGAGTTCATGCTCATTCCTGTGTCCTCCATGGGCTCGGATCGAAAAAAATCATATAAATTCATCTTATAATCAATTTCCCTTCTTCCAGATTGATATAGGTAGAAGTTTATCTCTAGTCAGTAGGTATGTATTAAACTTTCTATCTTGCCTTTCGAACTTAATTCCACAGAAGTCAGCAGAATGAATTTCCAGGGCAGAATACAATGCACTGATGCGTTAATATACAGTGTATTTTGATCAGTGAGTTTCCAGACAAGAATATTTTTAACGCATCAGTAGTTTTAGTATCTCTTACTTTTGTCTGCAATAACTTATTGCTAGATTGCTTCTAACCTTTCACCTATCATCTCCCCTTGTACCTAGGGCGGGCAATCAACATCAGACTTCCTAAGGCTCAGCCCCTTATCATTTTTCTGTGACAATCTTCTTTCAACCATTGTACTTCTATTTAAAAAAAACAGATGATATTTGCAGCCAAAGGCTTGTTTGTATATGTAGAAAGCATGAGAGCCAAAGTTCTGCCAATGTTGACTTTATCTCTTGCTAAGGCATGCATTTTCACTGAGGCTATTTCCTAGGAATTTGCTTATGCTTCCAAATTACAGCTGAACTACCTTTTAACCAAAATGATGAATTCTTTACTTGCCATTATACAGTCAATGGATTGTTCTATAATTCAATACCTTTACTGCAAAGCTATTAACACTCAGTGGTCACTTTATTGCATATACCTGTACACCTGCTCGTTAATGGAAATATCTAATCAGCGAATCATGTAGCAGATGTGGTCAAGAGGTTCAGTTTTTGTAAGGACCGTACATCAGAATGAACACGAAATGTGATCGAAGTGCCTTTATCCATTGGTGTGATTGTTGGTGCCAGATAAGGTAGTTTGAGTATCCCAGGAACCGCCACTAAACTCCTAGGAATTTTGCGCACATGGAATCTAGAGGTTACAGAGAATCGTGCAACAAACAAGCAAAAAATATGCAGTGAGCAGCAGTTCTGTGGGCAAAATTGGCTTGTTAATGACAGAAGTCAGAAGAGAATGGCCAGATTGGACAAACTGACAGGAAGGTAGCAGTAACTCAAATAAGCATGTGTTACAACAACGGTATGCAGAAGAGCATCTCGGGATCCACAACATGCGGATGGGTTACAGCATCAGAAGGCCACTGTACCTAATAAAGTGGCCTCTGAATATATGGGTAAATATATTACGATTATTTCATCTAGATTGTAATTATATGAATTAATTTGTAGACAATTGAATCACAGTTTCAAATTCTAACAAGACTAATTACTTAATAACTTTTATTGATGTGATGAGGGTTGACACAGGGGGAAAGTGTAGTTACAACAGTAAGTACAGAGATTAAGAAATAATATGACATATGTACATTAAGTCAAAGAAGAAGACAACAGAGATGTAAAGGAGCAAGCAGCACTAGACAAAATGATGTACTTTCCCGATCTGAGTTTCAGAGAAACCCATTCAAGTGTCTCCTGTAGAAAGTAACTTAGTTGAAAATTGCTGGAGCAATTTGCTTGCCTACTTTCTGGAACACTTGATGGAAACATAATTTAAAATGAATCATACAAACATATAACACAATGTATGACTGTAGTGTGCCCTTTGAAGAGAAAAACATTTAGGGTGACAAGGTAACAGAGGTAAAAGATAGTGAGAAACAGTATTGTGAAGGAAAGAGAGAGCAAGGAGAGATAACAACAGAAATAGAGTCAGAAAACCTCTGGTGATGAAAGATTTGGCTCAGATAGCTATATAGAAACAAAAAGGAGGAAAATTAAAATACAATTCATAAGCAGGTGATAAGTCATATCAGATTAAAACATTTTCATTCAAATAATCATGGGAATGGATTACAGTCCTGAAACTTATAAATGCTTGTAAATTGTATACTGCTTGTGGAAAAAATGCTCAGAAATAATTCTGTGTGGATCTGGAATTGGATTGCAATGGAGAGGGTATCATTCTGTTCTGGTTGTGTGGACATCATGGCATATCCCCAGGCAGTTAGAACCAGAGAACCATAGAACATTACAGCACAGAAACAGGCCTTTTGGCCCTTCTCAGCTGTGCCGAACCATTTTTCTGCCTAGTCCCACTGACCTGCACCTGGACCATATCCCTCCTTACACCTCTCATTCATGTACCTGTCCAAGCTTTTCTTAAACTTCATCTGGCAGCTCATTCCACACTCCCACCACCCTCTGTGTGAAAAAGCCCCCAACCCTAATGTTCCGTTTAAACTTTTCCCCCTTCACCCTTAACCCATGTCCTCTGTTTTTTTTCTCCCCTAGCCTCAGTGGAAAAAGCCTGCTTGCATTCAGTCTATCAATACCCATCATAATTTTATATACCTCTATTAAATCTCCCCTAATCTTCTACGCTCCAGGGAATAAAGTTCTAAGCTATTCAACCTTTCTCTGTAACTCAGTTTCTCAAGTCCCGACAACATCCTTGTAAACCTTCTTTGCACTCTTTCAACCTTATTAATATCCTTCCTGTAATTTGGTGACCAAAATTGTACACAATATTCCAAATTCCGTCTCACCAATGCCTTATACAACCTCACCATAACATTCCAACTCTTATACTCAATACTTTGACTTATAAAGGGCAATATACCAAAAGCTCTCTTTATGACCCTATCTACCTGTGACGTCACTTTTAGTATCTGTATTCCCAGATCCCTCTGTTCTACTGCACTCCTCAGTGCCCTACCATTTACCTTGTATGTTCTACCTTGGTTTGTCCATCCAAAGTGCAATACTTTGGAAATTTCTTCAGTTGATAATATTTACAAATGGATTTGAACAATGTATTTTAGACTGTTAGACTAGATTAGATTATGAGGACACCCAGTCCTAGTTTATTGTCATTTAGAAATGCATGCATTAAAAAATGATAGGATGTTCCCCCAGAAAGATATCACAGAAACAGAGGACAAACCAAGACTAAAACTGACAAAACCACATAATTATAACATATAGTTACAATAGTGCCAAAGCAATACCGTAATTTGATGAAGAGCAGACCATGGGCACGGTAAAAAAAGTCTGAAGTCTTATAGCCCCATCATCTCACGCAGACGGTAGAAGGAAGAAACTCTCCCTGCTATGAACCTCCAAGCGCCGTAAACTTGCTGATGCATTGGAAGCACCTGACCGCAGCTGACTCTGAGTCCATCTGAAAACTTCGAGCCTCCGACCAGCCCTCCAACACCAAGCACCGAGCACCATCTCTGCCAAGCGCTTCGATCCCGCCCCGACTGCCAAGAAACAAGCAAAGCCGAGGACTCGGGGCCTTCCCCTCCAGAGATTCCGGATCACACAGTAGCAGCGGCAGCGAAACTGGCATTTCAGAAGTTTCACCAGCTGTTCTTCCGTGCTCTCACGTCTGTCTCCATCAAATCAGGATTGTGAACGGCACCCTACTTGACAGAAAACAGATATCATTCACTGGAGTGGCCACTGCCAGCTGTGTCGCGCCGCCATCTTCTCCTCCAAAGGTTGGTATAGTTGCCACATTTCATTAGGGTCTGGTAGAGTCTATTAACCTGTAAATAAATAAAAGTATCTGGAAGTGAAATAGTTAATCAGGAATAATAAATATAGCTAACATCTCTACTGCACTGTGGAAATTCATTCTAATCTCTATTATAAAAGTGAAAAGCTCCATTAGTTGCTTATGTGATTGTACACTACATTTTAGTCAAAAGGCAATGCAATGAGTACCAATTCCAATTTATCTATGTGCCATCAATTGGACCACATCTCTGATGATGGCTACACCAACACTGATTCTATCCATATAACTTAGCCTGAAAGGTAGACAGTAAAAGCACATAGGTGAGGGGTGGGTGTTGGTGGTGCCTGGATGTGAGATGTCTCCCATGAGGAGGAACAAAATAGCATGATGTTAACGTGACACGTATATGAATGTAAACCAGTGCAACACCTCTGGACGACTGAAAGATCATTAGTAGTTCTACTTTGGAATCAGAAGGTAGTTTTGAGGAGTGCATTCTTGCAAACACAATCTCTTTAACCTGGTAGTTCCACTTTCCTAGGCTGAAGACCAGTATCATTGACCAGATGGCTAGCTCAATATGGAAATATCCCAATAGACTTTGATAGCTGGTAATACCTGAGGCAGAACCTTACTAACTGCAAAATAAACTTCTAATCATTAAAGATAATTAAAAACTATTAAGATTGAAGCAAATTTAGCACAATTTGCAAATTGTTACTTTCAAGTAATCACATTAACTAAAAAACTTATTATAAATTAAAAACAAAATACAGAAAAACAAATCGATTTTAATGATAGAACTTACCGTCCCCATTTTCTCTTGGCTACAAAGTCAATAGAACTCATTAGGTCTTGGATCAGGCTCAGAGTCAAACTTGCCCCAGGAACAGAAGGCAAGCCCTCAGCATAACAGCTGGGGATTTCAGCAAGACTAAATTTTGACACTAGAGTCCATATGGAATTCACCAGTAGAGCAAACTGACAGGTTCAGCCTTGTGAATTCACCAGTGATTTTCTGATTTTTGAGTTTCAAACTGTGAGCACAAAAGGATAAGATGCATCACGGGGAGAAGTGCTTCTTTTTCCAATAATAGGACACTGATGCACTAGCATAGTTCAAGAAAGGGTAGGTACCAGGAGTGACAATACAGGGATAGGGGTGTGGGATTAAGAGGGCAAAGCTGGTAGAGGCTAAATGGACTCCTCTGTGCTTTCAAAGTCAATAGTACTGTTGGCATGCGTCTTCCCCATTGTTCTAAACTGACATTTTTAAACATACCTGTCAAATCACCTGTAAAGAAGAAGACTGCTTGCCAAATTCGTTGCTCCCCTTCTTTTTCTAATAATGCAAAAGTTAGAGACAATTTTGTTGATTGTTTAAAAATTAATTTCTTCAAATAAATTTAGCATTGTTGTCCAGTGGCCAATGAGTGTATGTTCAAGGTGTCTGCTGCTGTAGCCCATCCATTTTAAAGTTTGACAATTTTAAGATTCAGAGATGTGCTTCTGCACAATACAGTTGTAATGTGTGGTTATCTGAGTTACTTTTTCCTTCCTGTTAGTTCAAACCAGTCTGGCCATTATCCTCTGACCTCTCTAATTAAGGTGTTTCTGCCCAGAGAACTGCTGCTCCCTGTTTTTTTTTAATGTTTTACCCACCATTCTCTGTAAACTCTAGAGACCGTTGTGCATGAAAAGTCCAGGAGATCAGCAGTTTCTCATACTCATAGCAGATAATGTGCAAATGTCTCAGGTACCCAAGCTATATATGTATATGCATATATATGTGTGTGCCTTAAAATTTTTGCGTTGCACTATATATATATCTGGGTGGAAGTGAATTAGTGCCACAAACAGGTTTTGATTCAATAACCATAAATTAACCATTCTTGCATGGCTGATGATTAAGTGTTCCACGATAATTCTATGTTAAATGTGATAGACAAAAAGGAAATGGAAGTATAGCAATAGAATGGATGCATGCTATGTTAAGCATGCCAAGATAATGAATTTGGCAGGGAGGTGGAAATTGGTGTGACAGAGCTGAGGTTGGGATAGTTGGTTTACAGAGACAGTATGTAGTGAGATTGCTAGCAAGAACAGGCTGATGATAGGGCTAAATTGCTATTCATGGGATGAGTTGCAATGTTAAAGGAGGACAAAACCAAAAAGGGTGAATACAGGACTGAAGGAGTTACATTTGAATGCACACAGTATACAGAGTAAGGTAGCTAAATTTGCAGCACAATTACAGATTGGCATGTGTGACGTTGTGGACTTCACTGAATCTTGCTGAAAGAAGATTATAGCTGGGAGCTTAACGTCCAAAGATACACATTGTATAGAAAGTACAAGCAGATAGGCAGAGGGGGTGGTGTGGGTTTTTTGGTAAAAAATTAAATCAAATCCTTAGAGAGAGGTGACATAGCATCAGAAGGTGTAGCATCATTGTGGGTAGAGCTAAAAAACTGCAAGAGTTATAAGACCCTAATGGGAGTTATATACAGACCTATGAACAGTAGAAAAGATATTAGCAATAAAATACATCAGAAGCTAGAAAATGGACGCCAAAAGGACTATGTTACGATACTCATGGGGGGATTTCAATATGAAGGTTGGGAAAATCAGGTTGGTGTGCATCCCAAGAGGGACTTTGTAGAATACCTACAAGATGGCTTTTTTAGAGCAGCTTGTTGTTGAACCAGCTAAGGGATCAGCTATTCCGGATTGCACATTGTGCAATGAACTTGAATTGATTAGAGAGCTTAAGGTGAAGGAATACTTAGGGTTAAGTGATCATAATAAGATAGAATTCATACTGCAATTTGAGAAGGAGAATCTAAAGTCAGATATATTAGTATTACAAAGGAGTAAAGGGAATTATAGAGGCATAAGAGAGGAGTTGATTGTTAAGGATGTGGTTTCAGTGTACTTGGAGGTACATGATAAAATAAGCCAAAGCCAGCATCATTTCCTTAAGGATAGATAAGGGAGAATTAGCGGATGTTGTGTCCTTGGATTTTCAGAAGGCCTTTGGCAAGGTGTGGCGCATGAGGCTGCTTGACAAGTTAAAAGCCCATGGTATTACAGTAAAGATACTAGCATGGATAAAGCAGTGGCTGCTTGGCAGGAAGCAAAGAATGGAATAAAGGGAGCCTTTTTTGGTTGGCTACCATCAACTAGTGGTGTTCCACAGGGGTCTGTGTTGGGACCACGTCTTTTTTATATTATATGTCCATGACTTGGATGACAGAATTGATGGTTTAATGGCCAAGTTTGTGGATGATATGAAGATAAATAGAGGGGTAGGTAGTGTTGAGGAAGTGGAGAGGCTGCAGAAGGACTTAGAAAAATTAAGAAAATGGGCAAAGAAGTGGCTCATGGAATACAGGAATTGTATGGTCATGCACTTTAGTAGAAGAAAAAGAAGTGTAAATTGTTTTCTAGATGAAGAGAAAATTGAAAAATCTAAGGTGCAAAAGGACATGGGAGTCCTTATGGAGAATTCCCAAAAGGTTAATTTGCAGGTTGAGTTGGTGGTGAGGAAGGCAAATGCAATGATAGCATTCATTTTGAGAAGACTAGAATATAAAAGCAAGGAAGTAATGTTGAGGCTTTATAAGGCACTGGTGAGGCCTCACTTGGAATATTGTGAACTGCTTTCAGCCCCTTATGTAAGAAAGGATGAGCTGACATTGAAGAGCGTTCAAAAGAGGTTCATGAAAGTGATTCCAAGTTTGAAAGGTTTATCAAATGAAAAGTGTTTGATGGCTCTGTGCCTGTACTCACTGGAATTCAGAAGACTGAGGGAGGATCTCAATGAAACCTATCAAATGTTGAAAGGCTTCATAGAGTGGATGTGGAGAGGATATTTCCTATGGAGGGGAGTCTAGGACCAGAGAATGCAGCCTCAGAATAAAAGGGCATCCATTTAGAATGAAGATGAGGAGGAATTTCTTTTTACAAAGGAAGGTGAATCTGTGATACAGGTAGTGGTAGAGGCCAAGTCATTGGGTATATTTAAGGCAGAAGTTGATAGATTCTTGATTAGTCAGTGCATGAAGGTTTACAGGGAGAAGGCAGGATACTAGAGCTGAGAGGGATGATGAAATGGTGCAGTAGACTCGTTGGGCCAAATGGTCTAATTTTGCTCTTATATCTCATGGTCTTATAGTCTTATAATTCTATGTTAAATGGGATACACAAGAAGGAAATGGAAGGATAGCTCATCTTATAGAAGATGGGATAGAGGCAGCAGAAAGAAAGGTGTTTAGTTCCAGAAATCAAGAACAGAATCACTTATTAGGAGTTGAGCAGCAACTAAAGACTGAAACTATCGGTGGGGGTAATCTATAGATGCTCAGACAGTAATGTACAGCATGGGAGCATGTGACAAGCAAATGCAATTCGGGATCCTTCATCTACATATCAATCATAAATTTTAAATGCCATAGATCATTAGAAGCCATTGAACTATGTGTAGCTGGAGGGAGATTTGAAGAAAAGAAAGCAATGTAGTTGTGACATTCAGTGCGCTACAGATTGTTTGATAATTAGGCATTTGGCAAGGGACAACAAAAAGAAGTTAAGTTTAAGCAGAGTGGCCGTGTGTTAATGAGCCAGTATTAGAGTGGGAAATTGAGGTTTTGACTCAGAGGCTTTGACATGTAGATGAGGAGGTTCTAGGTAGATTTTAGGTAACTTCCTTTCTTATCACTTAATTAGAGCAGTGGGAATGCCAGGCAGGGTAGTGGAAGGCTCCTCTTGTGATCTGGCAGGGAGAACCCTCAGTGCGCCTGATGACTACGCCTCCAAGAAATGCATCCCTTTGCAGCTTCATCCACACCATGTTAGAGACCTGAAGCTGGAGCTGCATGACCTCTGGATCATTTAGGAGGCTGAGTGGATAATTGACTGGTGATACAGTGAGCTATTTACATCTAAGCTGCAGGACGCAGGTAACTGGGTGACCATTGGTTGAGGAGGTAGACAATAGACAGCAAGTGTAGGGTACCCCCGTGTCCATTCCCCTCATTAACAGGTATATCACTTTGAATACTGTGGGGGTGGGGTATGACCTAGCAGAAGAAGGCTACAGGATCAGGTCTCTGACACTGAGTTTGGCTCTGTGCCTCAGAAGGGAAGGGAGGAAAAGAGGTGAACTGTAATAAACTGTAATAATAGGGTATTGAATTGTTGGGGGGACAGATAGGAGGTTCTGTGGATAAGAATGAGATTCCCAGATGGTATGTTACCTCCTAGTTGACAGAATTAGGGACATCTTGGATTGATTTCAAGCCGTTTTAAGTGGAAGAGAGAGCAGCCAGAGTTGTCATCCATGTTGGTATCAATGACGTGGGAAGGAAAAGTGATGATGTCCTGCCAGGTGTGTTCAGGGATTTAGGTGCAAAGTTAAAAGACAGAAACTCCAGGGTTGTGATCTCGGGACTGCTACCTGTGACACATGTTAGTGAGGCCAGGAATAGAAAACTAATACAGATTAACACATGGCTAAGGAGATGGTGCAGGAAGGAGGGCTTCAGATTTTTGGATCATTGGGTTCTCTTGCAGGGAAGACAGGATCTGTCAGGATCTGTACAAATATGATGGTTTGCTGGAGGGGGAGCAATGTAATTAGAAAACATAGAAACATAGAAAACGTACAGCACAATACAGGCCCTTCGGCCCACAAAGCTGTGCTGAACATGTCTCTACCTTAGAAGTACCTGGGCTTTACCCATAGCCCTCTATTTTCCGAAGCTCAGCCATCCAGGGGTCTCTTAAAAGACTCTATCATTTCCACCTCCACCACCACGGCCGGCAGCCCATTCCATGCACTCACCACTCTTTGCATAAAATAATTACTCCTGACACTACTTCTAATAATTACTCCTCTGTACCTACTCCTAAGCAGCTTAAAACTATGGCCTCTCGTGCCAGCCATTTCAGCCCAGGGGAAAGCCTCTGACTATCCACATGATCAATGCCTCTCATTATCTTGTCACTATCAGGTCACCTCTCGTATTCCGTCGCTCTAAGGAGAAAATACCGAGTTCACTCAACCTATTCTCATAAGACATGCTCCCCAATCCAGGCAACATCCTTGTAAATCACCTCTGCACCCTTTCTATGGTTTCCTCGTCCTTCCTGTAGTGAGGCAACCAGAATTGAGCACAGTACTCCAATTGGGGTCTGACCAGGGTCCTATATAGCTGCAACATTACCTCTCGGCTCTTAAACTCAATCCCATGATTGGTGAAGGCCAATGCACCATATGCATTCTTAACCACAGAGTCAACCTGCGTAGCAGCTTTGAGTATCCTATGGACTCGGACGCCAAGAACCTTCTGATCCTCCACACTGCCAAGAGTCTTACCATTAATACTATATTCTGCTATCATATTTGACCAACCAAAATGAACCACCTCACACTTATCTGGGTTGAACTCCATCTACCACTTCTCAGCTCAGTTTTACATCCTATCAATATCCCGCTATAACCTCTGACAGCCCTCCACACTATCCACAACACCTCTAACCATTGTGTCATCAGCAAATTTACTAACCCACCCCTCCACTTCCTCATCCAGGTCATTTATAAAAATCACAAAGAGTAGGGGTTCCAGAACAGATCCCTGAGGCACACCACTGGTCACCGGCCTCGATGCAGAGTATGACCTGTCTACAACCACTCTTTACCTTCTGTGGGCAAGCCAGTTCTGGATCCATAAAGCAATGTCCCCTTGGATCCCATGCCTCCTTACTTTCTCAATAAGCCTTGCATGGAGTACCTTATCAAATGCCTTGCTAAAATCCATATACACAACATCTACGGCTCTACTTTCATCAATGTGCTTAGTCACAACCTCAAAAAATTTAATCAGGCTCGTAAGGTACGACCTGCCATTGACAAAGCCATGCTGACTATTCCTTACCATATTAAACCTCTCCAAATGTTCATAAATCCTGCCTCTCAGGATCTTCTCCATCAACTTACCAACCACTGAAGTAAGACTCACTGGCCTATAATTTCCTGGGCTATCCCTACTCCCTTTTTTGATTAAGGGAACAATATCCGTAACCCTCCAATCCTGCAGAAACTCTCCCATCCTCACTGATGATGCAAGGAATATTGCCAGAGGCTCAGCAATCTCCTCCCTCGCTTCCTACAGTAGCCTGGGGTACATCCCATCTGGTCTCGGTGATTTATCCAACTTGATGCTTTCCAAAAGATCCAGCATATCCTTTTTCTTAATATCTACATTCTCAAGCTTTTCAGTCCACTGCAAGTCATCCCTACAATCACCAAGATCCTCTTCCGCAGTGAATACTGAAGCAAAGTATTCATTAAGTGCCTCTGCTATTTCCTCCGGTTCCATACACAATTTTCCACTGTCACACTTGATTGGTCCTATTTTCTCACGTCTTATCCTCTTGCTCTTCACATACCTGTAGAATGCCTTGGGGTTTTCCTTAATCCTGTTAGCCAAAGCCTTCTCATTGCCCCTTCTAGCTCTCCTAATTTCATTCTTAAGCTCCTTCATGTTAGCCTTATAATCTTCTAGATTCCTATCATTACCTAGGTTTTAGAACCTTTCGCAAAGCATTTCTTATCATTACCTGGTTTTTTGAACCTTTTGTAAGCAATTGTAGGAAGATTTGCTAGTGTTTCATTGGGGAGAGGGTACGCGGAGGCGGGTTTAAACTGAAGTGCAAGAGGATGGGAACCAGAGCGCTGGAGCAGATAGTGCAATAGATGAGGGAATTGATTGTGTTAAGCCTTCATAAAAAAACAGGAATCGAAAAGTTGAGTATGGTGAGAATAATATTTTGAGTTGCATTTATTGTATGCAAGGCAGATGAACTTAGAGCATAGATCAAGAGGGGCAGGCTTGAGAGCTCAGTGTTCCATTGCAATGTACATGATAGAGCCAGAGGGTTTAAAGGGGGAGGGATGGCATTATTAATCAATACATAGTGGTCCCAATTAGAAAGAATGCAATACTGGATCTCTTTTTAAGGAATGAGATATGACAAGTGACAGAATTGTGTGTAGGGGGAACACTTTGGATCTAGTGATCATGATGTCATTTGTTTCAAGATAATTATGGAGAAGGATAGGTCTTATCCTCTGGTTGACACTAAATTGGAGAAAGGCCAATTTTGGTATCATTAGAAAGGACCTGGGACAGGCTGCTTTCTGGCAAAGATGTGCTTGATAAAATGAAGGCCTTCAAAGTAAAATTTTGAGTTTTCAAAGTTTGTATGTTCCTGTCAGAATAAAAGGCAAGGCTAACAGTTTCTGACTTTCGAGAGATGTTATGGCCGTAGTTAATAAGAAGAAGGAGGTGCATAGCCAGTATTGGCAGTAAGGAACATATGATACTTGAGGCGTATAAGAAATGCAAGAAAATATTCAAGAAGGAAATCAATAGGGCAAAAAGAAGGTTGCTCTAGCAGACAAGGTGAAAGAAAACCCCAAGGGCTTCTACAGATATATTAAGAGCAAATGAATAACAAGGGATAAAATTGGTCTTCGTGAAGATCAAAGTGGTCACCTATGCATAGAGTGGAAAGAAATGGGGAGATCTTAAATGGAGTTTTTGCACCTGTATTTACTTGGGAGATGGACATGGAGTCTGTAGATGTGAAACAAAGCAGCAGTAACTCATGAACAATATATAGATTACAGAAAAGGGTTTTTTGTTGTCTTGAGGCAAATTAGGGTGGATAAATCCCTAAGACATTACATGGTGTTCCTTTGGATCTCATGGGAGGCTAGTACAGAAATAGCAGGAGCCTTATTAGAGATATTTATGTCCTTAGCCACAGGTGAGGTGTAAGAGGATTGGAGGATAGCTAATGGTGGTTCGTTGTATAAGAAAGGCTCTGCAAATAAGCCAGGAAATTATAGGCCAGCAAGCCTGACATCAGTAATGGGTAAGTAATAGAAAGGTATTCTAAGGGATGGATATATAAGTATTTGGATAGACAAGGACTAATTACTGGGTAGTTAACATGGCTTTGTGGATGGTAGGTCTTGTCTAACCTAACTTAGAGACCTTTTCAAGGTACATACCTAAAAAGTTGGTGAAGGAAAGGCCGTGGATGTTATCTGCTGGACTTTAACAAGGGCTTTGACATAGGCCCACATGGGGAGTTCGTCAAGAAGAGTCAGTCACAGGCATTCAGGATAAGGTAGAAAATTGGATCAGACATTGGTTTTGCAGGCGAAGACAGAGAGTGATAGTAGATGATTGCCTCTCTGGCTGGAAGCCTGTGACTAGTGGTGTACCACAGGGATCAGTGTTCTGTCCATTATTGTTTGTCCTACAGACCAATGATCTGGATCATCAATTCTGTGGATGATTCCAAGGTTGGGGGAATAGTGGACAGCAATGAAGACTATCAAAGCTTTCAGCGGGATCTGGACCATGTGGAAAAATGGGTTGAAAAATGGCAAATGGAAATTAAACACAAAATAATCTGCAGATGCTGTGATCAAAGCAACACTTTCATTATGCTGGATGAACTCAGCAGGTCGGGCAGCATCAGTTAGAAACGATGAGTCGATGTTTCAGGCCGGAACCCTTCGTCAGGACTGAAGAATGAAAGATGGAGAAGGATTTGAAGAATGCTTGTAGTTTCAGTTGAAAGACCAGTAATTTGAAAGACAAAGGGGTCGGGGAGGGGAAGCATTGACGTCATAGCCCTGAAAACAATGGGTAGTAGAAGAAGGAGGTGGAACCATGAGGGAGCTGGGGGAGGGGGTAGAGTGAAAGAGGGATGGAGGAAGGGAGGGGGAGGGAATTACCAGAAGTTGGAGAATTCTATGTTCATACCAAGGGGCTGGAGACTACCTAGACGGTGTATGAGGTGTTGCTCCTCCAACCTGAGTTTAGCCTCATCATGGCAGTAGAGTAGGCCATGTATGGACATATCTGAATGAGAATGGGAAGCAGAGTTGAAGTGGGTGGCTACCAGGAGATCCTGTCTGTTGTGGTGGACGGAGTGGAGGTATTCAACGAAGCGGTCCCCCAATCTGCATTGGGTTTCACCGATGTAGAGGAGGCCACACCAGGAGCACCAGATGCAATAGATGACTCCCAACAGACTCACAAGTGAAGTGTTGTCTCACCTGGAAGGACTGTTTGGGGCCCTGAATGGTTGCAAGAGAAGAGGTGTAGGGACAGGTGTAGCACTTATGCTTACAGGGATAAGTACCGGGTTGGAGATCAGTGGGGATGAAATGCGGATAAAGGAGTCGCGGAGGGACCGATCCCTGTGGAAAGCGGAGAGGGGTGGAGAGGGAACGATGTGCTTAGTGGTGGGGTCCTGTTGAAGGTGGCGGAAGTTGCGGAGGATAATGTGCTGGATCCGGAGGCTGGTGGGGTGGTAGGTAAGGACAAGGGGAACTGTCCCTGTGGAAAATTAATGCAGATAAGTGTAAGATGTGCACTATGGGAAGACAAACCAGAGCAGGACTCACACATTGAGTGGTAGGGCACTGCGAAGCGTAGAACAGAAGGATCTGAAAACAGATTCATAATTCCTTGAAAGTGATGCCACAGGTAGAGATGTAAAGAGTGCTTTTGGTGCATTGGCCTTCATATATTCAAGTACTTAGTGTAGGTGTTGGTATGTTACGCTGAAGTTGTATAAGACATTGCTGACTTCCTTCATAAGACTTCCTTATGCAGTAAAAACACTGATAGGTAACACTGAGCTCATCCAGACACTGAACATGCTTGGAAATGGGGTGTCTTACTTCCAACTTGAAGAGAATGTCACTGTTCCGTGTCTCCAAAAGCTAGCAACAGTCTCCAACCAGAGAGTTGTACTTCCAGCCTCCATCAAGCCTCATGCCTTCACCAATCTTGCATGGGACAATATCGATAGACGTGAGGAAACTCTCACTGGAAAGGGTACATTACATAGAGTCAATGGCATAGTGGTACAGGCCAATGTCTATAGACCACATCTGCCAAGAGCTGAGCTTCAACACATTGAGAAACTGAAGCAGAGATCAGTCACCATTGAGGATCAAGAACTGGAAGTGTATGTAGCAGGTGCACATGTGGGCCTACAGCCTCTCTCAATCAGGGAACACTGTGTCCAGGAAACCAAGGAAGCTGCTCTTCTTGCCTGCAAGAAGAACCTCGTGTGGACACTTGCAAGGCAAACAGATCCAGAGAATCAGACAATCCCAAGATGGACTGGTTTTAAGATCAGCACCAAGGACCAAGAACCAATCTCACAAGATATTGTTGGGTATCTGTCAACCATCTTGTTGGGTATCTGCCAACCATCAATTCACCAGCCATAGAGTTGACTACAGTATTTGAAATCCTGAACCAATCAGAGCTAATCAGGAAGGAACTTCATCTAGAAACAATTATGGTAGTCATGGATCAAGCACTCTATGTAAAAGCCACTGATTTTGCCTGGAAGCACAAAGAGTGCTTCTCCAACATTCTTCTCAGGATGGGGACATTCCATTACATATGTGATGCTTTAGCCATCCTAAGAAAGCGATTTTGGGATGCTGGTCTAAAGGACATATGCATAGAGGCTGGAATTGTTGCAGAGGGGTCCATCAATGGAGTCCTTGATGGTAAACACACGTAGTGATCTGCTCAGAAGACACAGATGTCTTTATCATGTCTTTAGCATTTTGTGACAAGATTGAGGTCCATTTTTTCCAGAAGTGTGTCACTAGAACCCGTACAAAGCTTGTAGACATCAGGAAGGTTGCTGCCACTGTTGGCATAGAAGTTTATAGGGCTCTCATCGGGTTGCACGCATATACAGAATGTGACACTGTAAGCGCTTTTGCAGGCAAAGGGAAGACAAGTGCCCTAAAACTTCCAACCAGCAACAGGGCACATTCTTAGAGTTGGGTCAGGAATAGGACCTCTCCCCAGAACTGATGGACAAACTGGAGGCATTTACATGTCTCCTTTATGCCCCAAAAGCATCGACCACCAAGGTCAATGAGCTCAGGTATCACCTTTTCTGTGCCAAAAAAGGTGAAATCGAAAGTCATCAACTCCCACTATGCAAGGACTGCTTAACAAAACAGGTACAGAGAGCCAACTACCAGGCTGGTATATGGAGAAGATGTTTGGAGAAGGACACACAAGTGCCAAGCCACATAAAGCTACCACTGGTGCAATGCTATCACATATTTTCTAACTCTAGAGATGTATACCTTGCCAAAAACCACTGTGAGCATTATTCTCCTCAGATGGTACTGACCAATCCTACTGGCTCGTAGACTATACCAATAAGGTTGAAAGAATGCAGAGGAAATTTACAATGGAGCTGCCAGGACTTGCTGATCTGAATTATAGGGAAAGGTTCAATAGATTGGGACTTTATTTCTATGTGTGTAGGAGAATGAGGGGAAATTTGATAGTAGTATGGAAAATTATGAGGGTATTGATGGGGTAGATGCAAATAGTTATTTTTTCCAATGAGATTGGGTGAGAATAGAACTAGAAGTTAACACTCAATCTTCAGATCTTTGAGGTGGCAGGACATGCTCCCAACAGCTCACGACCAGCCGCTTTTTGAAATCCCAAGGATGCGGCCGAGAAGATGAACGAGCCTTCACGGTTCTGAGGATGAGCTGCTTCTAAGCTGGTGCCGCTGACTGAAGCATCATGGGGAAAAAAACAGAATATTGGGAACAGCGGATTGGCCGTCGGGCTCTTTACTCATCGAACAGTGTGCTTGCTTTCTCTCTCCCAGTGGGGAAGAAATTATTGCTGATTCTCGAGTCGGAGAATGCTGAAGAAATGATGTGACAGACTTTATCATTGCAAATAAGCAAGTTGTTTTGTTATGTCTCCCCTCTCGCTGTGAAAGGGGACACCTCCCTTTCCATTCATTAGGGAGAGAGAGAGAGAGCCTGTGGTATCTCCAATTGTCAGGTGAACGATTAGGTTTTGTTGTACTATAGATCATGGTCTTTCTTAGGGGCTTTGTTTTTGCTGGCTTAGTGGGTGGCAGGTGCTGATGCTTTTTTGCTGAATTAAGTTGGGGAATGGAAGGGTCGTTGCTTTGCAGCTGCTTGTGTGTGGGAGGAGTGAGTAGGGGGACTTTGGGGTTCTAGTGTTTTTACTGTCACTCATTCTTTGGGACTCTTCTGTTCTAGTGGAAGAACAAGAGTTTCAGAATGTATATTGTATACATTTCTCTGATATTAACTGGAACTATTGAACTATTGATATATTTAAGGGAAGCATGAGGGGGATCTTCTTCATTCAGAAAGTGGTGAACATGTGGAATGAGCAGCGAGCACAAATGATGAATGTGGGTTGGATTGCAACATTTCCGGGAAATTTGGATAATGCTTGGATGGAAGGCTTATGGAGGGCAATGGTCTGGGTGCAAGCCAATGGGATTAAGCAGAATAATAATTTGTCATGGACCAGATGGGCCTAAGACACTGTTTCTCTGTTGTAGTGTTCTATAACTTCTATGACAATAAGGCCAGAGTTTCCCAGCCTTCTTTAGCCCAATGCCCCCTTAAAGCACCATCATACTTTTCAACGCCCCTCTTAGGCACAATATATTTTCCAGCGCCCCAATAATGTAAAACCATGTTTATCATATGCTAACATGAGAAAAATGATTCTGCTTTAATTTTTATTTGTCTTTAAACCTAGCTTACACAGTACCTGTGCACTGTACAGTAGCTTCGATATCAATGCATTCCTTGAACTTGATGATTTTCAGCAAGAGTTGAATTATCTGATTCAAGTTGTGACGGCAAAAACCTTAAGTCCCTGCGCGTAACAATGTCCAAGTAGTTTCTGTTTTTTGGGAGTACATGTTTCACTGTACTGAAGCCTCTTTCAGCAAGGTAGGAGGATGGAAATGCAATGAAGAGCAGTTTGGCTCATCTCCAAAAACCAGGAAACTCTGTATGACAGTGTAGCCACATACCACAAAAGCAGACATTTTTGAAAAGCACTTTTGCATCTTCATCATTCTGATTTCCGATTTTTTTTCTTCTTGCCAGTTCTCTTTCCTGTTCTTCCACCTTGCAAATAAATGGGTTAATCACTCAGTCCGGAATTTCGAGACCATTCAAATCATTGAATTGATTCTGAAAATCCTTCTTCAGTGACTGCATGTATAAGTAGTACTCTTGCAAATTATTGTCTGTGAAAGAGAGTGCCATACTTTCCATGCAGGGAAACTGTCAGAACATTCTTCTCCCAATGCTTTGCTATATATTTCCAATTCTCCAATAAAAGTGGACACTGCACTTTTCACCTGGATTAAACTGAAAGTCACACCCTGCAGTTTCATATTCCGAATGTTCATTTTGTCATACAGATCTCCACATAGAAGTTCAGTCTTTTGTCGACTAAGCCAAAATTCAACCACAGTGTCAAAAAGATCAAAGAAATGTCTCAGCAGCAGCCTTTTAACAGCCAATGCACTTCACTATGAAGAAGCAAGTGTTCCAACTCTTCATCATTATCTTGACATTTCTGGTAAAATATTCTGCTATTTAATGGATGAGCTTTAATTTTGTTGATAACAGATATTACAAGAGATTGCATGAAAAAAAATACTGACTGGGGTTTTTGGCTGTGAGATATTGATGATGAATTACACAATGGATTGCAAACAGACTTGGGATTTCTTTTCTCATGAATGCCACTAGATCAGCATGGTGACCTGTCATATATAGAAACATAGAAAATAGATGCAGGAGTAGGCCATTCGGCCCTTCGAGCCTGCACCACCATTTATTATGATCATGGTTGATCATCCAACTCAGAACCCTGCACCAGCCTTCCCCCCATACCCTCTCATCCCCCTAGCCACAAGGGCCATATCTAACTCCCTCTTAAATATAGCCAGTGAACTGGCCTCAACTGTTTCCTGTGGCAGAGAATTCCACAGATTCACCACTCTCTGTGTGAAGAAGTTTTTCCTAATCTCAGTCCTAAAAGGCTTCGCCTTTATCCTCAAACTGTGACCCCTCGTTCTGGACGTCCCCAACATTGGGAACAATCTTCCTGCATCTAGCCTGTCCAATCCCTTTAGGATTTTATACGTTTCAATCAGATCCCCCCTCAATCTTCTAAATTCCAACGAGTACAAGCCTAGTTCATCCAGTCTTCCTTCATATGAAAGTCCTGCCATCCCAGGAATCAATCTGGTGACACACATCAAAGTTGCTGGTGAACGCAGCAGGCCAGGCAGCATCTGTAGGAAGAGGTGCAGTCGACGTTTCAGGCCAAGACCCTTCGTCAGGACTAACTGAAGGAAGAGTGAGTAAGGGATTTGAAAGTTGGAGGGGGAGAGGGAGATCCAAAATGATAGGAGAAGACAGGAGGGGGAGAGATAGAGCCAAGAGCTGGACAGGTGATAGGCAAAAGGGGATATGAGAGGATCATGGGACAGGAGGTCCGGGAAGAAAGACAAGGGGAGGGGGGACCCAGAGGATGGGCAAGAGGTATATTCAGAGGGACAGAGGGAGAAAAAGGAGAGTGAGAGAAAGAATGTGTGCATAAAAATGAGTAACAGATGGGGTATGAGGGGGAGGTGGGGCCTTAGCGGAAGTTAGAGAAGTCGACGTTCATGCCATCAGGTTGGAAGCTACCCAGACGGAATATAAGGTGTTGTTCCTCCAACCTGAGTGTGGCTTCATCTTTACAGTAGAGGAGGCCGTGGATAGACATGTCAGAATGGGAATGGGATGTGGAATTAAAATGTGTGGCCACTGGGAGATCCTGCTTTCTCTGGCGGACAGAGCGTAGATGTTCAGCAAAGCAGTCTCCCAGTCTGCATCGGGTCTCGCCAATATATAAAAGGCCACATCGGGAGCACCGGACGCAGTATATCACCCCAGTCGACTCACAGGTGAAGTGTTGCCTCACCTGGAAGGACTGTTTGGGGCCCTGAATGGTGGTGAGAGAGGAAGTGTAAGGGCATGTGTAGCACTTGTTCCACTTACACGGATAAGTGCCAGGAGGGAGATCAGTGGGGAGGGATGGGTGGGACGAATGGACAAGGGAGTTGTGTAGGGAGCGATCCCTGCGGAATGCAGAGAGGGGGGGGAGGGAAAGATGTGCTTAGTGGTGGGATCCCGTTGGAGGTGGCGGAAGTTACGGAGAATAATATGTTGGACCCGGAGGCTGGTGGGGTGGTAGGTGAGGACCAGGGGAACCCTATTCCTAGCGGGGTGGTGAGAGGATGGAGTGAGAGCAGATGTACGTGAAATGGGGGAGATGCGTTTAAGAGCAGAGTTGATAGTGGAGGAAGGGAAGCCCCTTTCTTTAAAAAAGGAAGACATCTACCTCGTCCTAGAATGAAAAGCCTCATCCTGAGAGCAGATGCGGCGGAGACGGAGGAATTGCGAGAAGGGGATGGCGTTTTTGCAAGAGACAGGGTGAGAAGAGGAATAGTCCAGATAGCTGTGAGAGTCAGTAGGCTTATAGTAGACATCAGTGGATAAGCTGTCTCCAGAGACAGAGACAGAAAGATCTAGAAAGAGGAGGGAGGTGTCGGAAATGGACCAGGTAAACTTGAGGGCAGGGTGAAAGTTGGAGGCAATGTTTATAAAGTCAACGAGTTCTGCATGCGTGCAGGAAGCAGCGCCAATCTGGTGAACCTTCTTTGTACTCCCTCTATGGCAAGGATGTCTTTCCTCAGATTAGGGGACCAAAGCTGCACACAATACTCCAGGTGTGGTCTCACCAAGGCCTTGTACAACTGAAGTAGTACCTCCCTGCTCCTGTACTCGAATCCTCTTGCTATAAATGCCAGCATACCATTCGCCTTTTTCACCGCCTGCTGTACCTGCATGCCCACTTTTAATGACTGGTGTATAATGACACCCAGGTCTCGTTGCACCTCCCCTTTTCCTAATCGGTCACCATTCAGATAATAATCTGTTTTCCTATTTTTGCCACCAAAGTGGATAACTTCACATTTATCCACATTAAATTGCATCTGCCATGAATTTGCCCACTCACCTAACCTATCCAAGTCACTCTGCATCCTCTTAGCATCCTCCTCACAGCTAACACTGCCGCCCAGCTTCGTGTCATCCGCAAACTTGGAGATGCTGCATTTAATACCCTCATCCAAGTCATTAATATATATTGTAAACAACTGGGGTCCCAGCACTGAGCTTTGCGGTACCCCACTAGTCACTGCCTGCCGTTCTGAAAAGGTCCCGTTTATTCCCACTCTTTGCTTCCTGTCTGCCAACCAATTCTCCATCCACATCAATACCTTACCCCCAATACCGTGTGCTTTAAGTTTGCACACTAATCTCCTGTGTGAGACCTTGTCAAAAGCCTTTTGAAAATCCAAATATACCACATCCACTGGTTCTCCCCTATCCACTCTACTAGTTACATCCTCAAAAAATTCTATGAGATTCGTCAGACATGATTTTCCTTTCACAAATCCATGCTGACTTTGTCCGATGATTTCACCGCTTTCCAAATGTGCTGTTATCACATCTTTGATAACTGACTCCAGCAGTTTCCCCACCACCGACGTCAGGCTAACCGGTCTATGATTCCCCGGTTTCTCTCGCCCTCCTTTTTTAAAAAGTGGGGTTACATTAGCCACCCTCCAATCCTCAGGAACTAGTCCAGAATCTAACGAGTTTTGAAAAATTATCACTAATGCATCCACTATTTCTTGGGCTACTTCCTTAAGCACTCTAGGATGCAGACCATCTGGCCCTGGGGATTTATCTGCCTTCAATCCCTTCAATTTACCTAACACCACTTCCCTACTAACATGTATTTCACTCAGTTCCTCCATCTCACTGGACCCTCTGTCCCTTACTATTAGATACAGAACATTTTTTTTACTGCAACAGAACTTTGAGTGTTGACATTAGACACATTGTCATTTGGTTTCACCTCACACTGTTTGGTCACCTGCTCTATATGTATTCAAAATATGTCTTGGAATTTGAGAAACATTGCCTGATGGAACGTGAGACATATATTCACTTGCTGCTGCAACATGACCTTCAATGTAACATGTTTGGTTCAACCATTATTCTGTATCCTGTATGAATGCATTGCAATAGCGATCAATGTTTGAAAAACATTGGTTCTTTTTTCTTGTTTGGCCTTGGGAAGTAATGAGATTTCCATGTGATGTTGCATAGCAACCGTTTCACAGAGATTAGACAAGTTCTCAAGATGAGATCGCATTTGTAAGGCATTTTCTTTAATTTTCATAAGATCATTAATTTATGGCATTAAACCTATAATTTAGTTCACATTTGTTTCATTCTCCTTTTGAAGACTTTTTATTATATTAGCCTTAGCTTCAGCTTTAAATTCTCTTTTGCAAGTCCAACTGTAGGGTTTTTGGCGCCAATTCCATGCTTTAATGCACTCGTGTTGCTTTCTCTAGTTGAGCAACTTGCAATTAACTCTTTGTTCGTTTGCAGTATTGGCAATATTTGATCCAATAAATGTAGGCAACAAACAAACATAGGCATCCACAGTACTTAATCGAGACTGTTGTAGTTCATCCATGCAATCTTTAAATGCTTGCCATTGCATATCCACTATTTCTTGGTGCTCCATCTGTTGCACAAGAAATTATGTTCCTGATCAGAATACTTTGATCCTCAATATACATTCTGAGCTTGATTTTCCATTGTTATTTGTTTTTAACTTTTTACAAAAGAGAATCTCATCATAAACTTTTCAATTTTTGATAAACCATTAGGGTTTTCAAATGCTTCTTTCATCTTCTGGAACTGAGTAATACCATAGGTAGCCTTTTCAGGGTGTCTTTTACAAAATTCTTCCTGTAATCATGATGGGTTCATGGGTTCAGTAGACAGCGCAGTATTACAAATAAGAGACAGAGGGTGCCCCTGATCTGACAGGAATGGAGTAAAACCATACTCCAGGTATGTAACATTGTATTGACGCACTTTCTGTAGTTTCTGTTTCTTAGCAGGATTCGAATTCAAGGCTTCACTGCCTTCAGACATAGAGATTGTGCCATGCATATTTATCCATTATTAACGAGGATAAATTAAAATGAAAAAAATAACACAAACTGGGAATGCTTATTGGATGTTGATGCCGGCAGCGCATTGACATGGATGGAACGATGGTGTGGCACACAAATGAACAGTGAGGCGAAAAAAGACAAATACAACAGCAAAAATTATGTTGCCAAGGATTCAGTGCAAAATCTGAATGTTAGTTAGGGTAGAGCTGGTTTTCGGCCATCTACCTTTATACTATGCAGTACCAGTTAGCGCAATTGACCAATCATATAAGGTCTCATAATCCTCAAAGATGGTTTTTGGCCGCACTTATGATGCCAAAGTTGCTTTGAACACCTCAAGAGGAATCCTCGGGTCAGCAGGTTCACTGATTTGCTCTGTTTTACGGTTTGGTTCTGACCTGCGCTGTATCATTTTCCATTAATCTGTAGAGAAAGTTGAGAGGGTGTACCTGACTTACAAACTGTTAGATTGCATGAACTTGTTCTGTGCCATGAGTCAAGGGCACCTGGTTGCTAGTTTATGTATCCCCAATAATGTCTTTTGTTTGGTAAGGTCGGATGAGATTGCCAAGTTTCAGATGCGTTGTGATGACAGGTGCTCACCGTCTGTAGACCAGTGCCTCTGTTCCAGTGCCTCATACTTTTTTTTTTGGAAGTGCCTACTCTACTAGCAGTTGGTCAGGTCTCGTGCCTCAAGTTAGGGTGCTGCTTACTCCCACCGCCCCCCCCAAGAATCCTCAACACCTCCCGACGTCTTCTATTTCTCCCTGAAGACATGTAACTGCCCCCTTAGGAGGATGGTACCATTCCCGTTGGGAATCGCTGTATTAGACAAAACAGACAAGCAGAACTCATGTGAAGGGCAAATCGTTGGAGTGCCTAAGAGGTTTCCATGATCATTTTGTTGTGAGGAAGGAATTATTTTTCATGAAGTGTGGTTGTATGACAAAGGGTTATCTAATAATCTGATGGCTATGGAGAGGTTGGGAGGAGTAATCATAACATTCATATCAGAATTGAAACTGATTTGGTTCAATCTGAAACAATGGTCTTAATTTTAAAGAAGCCAAGATATAGAAGTATGAGGTGTGACATTATAATGGTAGGTTGGATATTTATATTGAATGATATAGAAACACACAAAAGCTATTAGTTGAAGAATGAATGCAGTTCACAACAAATCATGTTGTTTAAGGGATAAAATCCTAACATGATAAACAAGAAAAGTTAAGGGCAGTATTAGTTTAAAGGAAAAGGTTAATAGCATTGTTAAAAAGAGCAATAAGTTCAAGGAATAAGAAAATTTGAGAATTCAGCAAGCTGGTCAAGGCATTGATAAGGAAAAGGTAATGGAAAGGGCAAAGCCCAATGGATAAGGCACTGGCTTCCTAAGCCAGTGATTGCGCACTCGTGTCCCACCTGGGGTGGTGAATTTTTGGGGTGCCACGGCAGTGTTGCAGTTATCGCAGCATTATTACAGCTCAAGGCGTTAGAGTTCGGTGTTCAATTTCAGTGTCATCTGAAAGGAGTCTGTATGTCCTCCCTGTGGAATGAGTGGGTTTTGCCCGGGTGCTCTGGTCTCCTCCCATGGTCCAAAGATGTACTGGGCAGGTTAACTGGTCATTGTAAATTATCTCATGATTATGTTAGCATTAAATCAGGGTTGTAGGGGGCTGCGGGGCTGTGTAACTCAGGGAGCCGGAAGGACCTATTCTGTGCTGTATCTCCAAATAAATAAAAACAAAATAAATAACTGGAGTATGAGAGCAAGTGAGCAATGATAAAATATAGGCAGGTTATAACAGTTTCTGCAGATACATAGAGAGGGAAAAACAACAAAAGTTAATGTGGATTCTTTGTAGACTGATACTGGAGTAACTTGGAAAATGGAAGTTGCAGAATTTTTAAAGATATATATTTTGTGTCTGTTTTTATAGAAGAAGTACAGAAAAATCTTCTGGCAATAGTCGGGGAACAATAGATGTAGATTGAATGACAAGCTGAAAGAAACTAGCATGAGTGAAAAAAAATAGCTTTGGTAATGGTGATGGGAACGAAAGCCAATAAATTCCCAGGACCTGATGACTACATTGTACAGTAAATTTTTGAAAGAGGTAGCTGTGCAGATAATGTATGCACTCATTGACATCTGTTCAAAATGGTCTTCATGTTAAAATATTTTGCACAGATTGGAAGGTAGCAAACGTAGCCCCTGTACTTTACAAAGGAGAAAGCAGAAAGTACAGACCTGACACCGGTAGTAAGGAAAATACTGAAATTTATCATTAAGCCAGTCGTAAAATGACACTTAGAAAATAAAATTCGGAACGTGCAGAGTCAACAGGGCTTTATGAAAGGGAAATCTGAGATTCTGAGTTGGAAACTAAAGGAATAGATAATTACAAAGAAACATAGAACGTGATATATTTAGATTTCCAGAAGGCTAGCAATAGATTTTACACTATTAATAGTCACTTATCCGATATTAGTTATTTTTTCTGGAATTGTTTATTTAACTTGCCTGTGTTAGGAATCAAACACATAGATTTAGATCAGTAATCTAGACCACTAGAGAGAAATCCAGTAATTTATCTAGTGTTCTACCATAACTCTTTCCAAAGCCAAAATAGGGCCCAACCCATTTATTTTTCACTCTAGCATAAAGTAGTAGCATCAAATTATACTGCAAACATATCAGAAGAAACAGAGAAATGGAGTAAAGTGCATTTTGTAAGTGCCAACATAAAACTGGCTAACCTTTAAATGAAATGAATGGAATGAATTTGGAATAGATTTTACGAGGCCTTTGTGACCCTTCTAGCTCTGCTTCCCTCTACATGTTGATAATACCCTGAGGATAAAGATGACAGTCTCTGGAAAGGTGTTCATTAGGTAGTAGAGGGATTGAAAATAGTTTTATGGGTCCCAGAGCCTGTTGTGTATGGAATATTCATTTGTACATGGAAAGTGTTTATGAAAAACATTAATTAATAACCTATCATAAAGGTTCACACTTCTTGGTTAACTGTGTGTAAATTAAAAACCAGCTGTGTTTGCATAAGATATCATCAAAAAGTAGGAGTTTTAAATAACTGTTATAAACTGAGCATTTATTCCCAGTTACAATGGACAAGGAATTAACTAATCCCTCAGCAAATAATATGTTATTAATGAATATGTATTCATTAATGTCTGAAATACAAATACATTGATCTATGCTTGGTGGCTCACTGTGTACTGATTTGAATCCTTGTGTTTCAAACAGATCTGTTTTATGGCCACCTTCCAGTTTTATGTGGAGCTTAGAGATCCAACACACTGCAAATGTTTGACTTCTGTTGTCCTGAAGTCTATATCCAAAGTAAAATATATGACAACAGAAATGATTTGTCTAGTCAATATACTAGTCAAAAATAGCCTACTAGCTCAGAATAATGTTTCAGGTCATTAAAATAGAAAGTGCCAGGGAACATTCTGAGAGAACAGCAAAATGTTGGAACTTGTTCTTCCTCGTGAGAGCTTGGAATGAGCTGCCAGTGCAAGTGGTGCATGAGAGATCGATTTCAACATTTAAGATAAGTTTGGACAGGTACAAGGATGATAGGGGAATGGGGGGTTATGTCCCCAGTGCTGGTCTTCGGGAACAGGCAGTTTTAGTGGTTGGGCACAGTAAGGCCTGTTTCTGTGCTCTACTTTTCTATGACTCTATGACTGACTCACAAAAGCTTTGAGATTATGTAAATTAACTCTAAGAACTGTTAGCAACAGATTTTTGTCGAGTAAGTATTAAGAAATGTAGAACCAAAGTGAGTAACTACAGATTGATTGAGGTCAAATATGATCTCACTGAATGGTGCTACAAGCTTATGAGGCAAAGTATTTCTATTTCTGTGCTAACCAAGTCATCATGTTGAGGGCTATGTAAATGTTGGTGCATAAATACTTATTTTTATGTGGCTGAATTCAACCATTTTATTTGAGGCAATTCACTTTATGACGAAACGATAAGACTGCTCTAAGGAAGTCTGTGATCACAGAACAAGGAGCACTGTAAATACGATGAAGGATCCTACTTGGTAAGTTTTTATAATTAAGGGTACTGCTCCAATACCAAATTCTTATCCTTAAAGATAATGGAAAGATTAACTTTATTTGCTACATGCACAACAAAACATCGAAGCGTACAGTGAAATGAGTTGACTGCACCAGATCAAATCAGCGAAGATTGTGCTGGACATCTTGCAAGTGTCACCATTCTTCCGACACCAACATAGCCTACCCACAGCTCACTAACCTTAATCCTTTTATTGGAGAAGAAAGCTTTGCATAATATGATTTCATTAACTCCAGCAAATAAAATGATATTCCAAGTTTGTCTAGTTGTGGGCAAAATATTGCTTACAAGCCGCCTCAATATGTACAGCTTGTCAGATTATGCAATATATCTGGAATTTAACAGCCACAACATGACTTTTTCCTTGTTAGTTTCACATTTGTGTATTACAGAGTCAATACTCAAGTCGTTTTTTTTATGCTTTAAAGGCTGCTGGAATGGAAGTGTTGTCTGTGCATTAAATAGATTGAAAGGGAACTTAGAGTACACAACATTCTATAATACATAAATCAATTGCCAAAAAAAAGTTGAAGGGTGTATATCTGCATGAATGGAAGGTGCAACTATCTAATTATATATGACATGGTAGAATATATAGGATGTAAAGAGCTAACTGTCTGCAGAAGTGATATATCAGTTTTTTCACATAGCAGTATACTCATTCAGTTCTTACCTGGTGTTTTGTATAATTATCAATCACAATTTTAAAGATAATGTGACCAAATGACCAAGTTACCAGAAGATTGATGCCGATAAGAGAGATAAGTGAGAGACAAATGGGGGAAATATTCAAAATGCTAATAAGGGAGAGACGAGAGAGATTAATGAAAAGAGACACAGTTCCGAGTATTGTCAGACTGGTTGCTTTGAACCTGAACTGTTTGAAGTTTGATGGACAGGTGATACCCCAGCAGGGGGATAAAAAGAACAGGTTCGCTAAGGCAAGCGACACACCACGACACCACGAGATAACGAGACCCTGGAAGTGCGGTGTGCCCCCCCACAAGTTGGTGGGAATTTTGGAGGTCTGGTCACAGGACTGACCATAGACGCACAGGGTGAAAAGGTACGATCGGCGGGAACCTGGTGTGTGTGTCCGCCCTTGCCTGGGTGCCGGGTTCACCGCAGAAGAACGATCGTATCCGGAACAGAGGGGTCACAGTCGGTGACCTCAGAAGACATTACAAAGGGCTCGCCCGATAGCTAACTGCGAGGAATATCAAAGGTCTGTTTGAATCCGATTTGAATATCATCATTCGCTCTCTCTCTCTCTCCCCCCAACGGCACAACAGCGATTACTGCAAACTGAACTAAACCGAACTGAACTCTGTGTCACTTGAGACTGATCATTTTACCCCTAGACTGCGATAGAGCTTGATTGATCCTATTATCCTAGTTCTGTGTACATGTGTGTTTTATCATTGCTAACCTGTTGCATTTATATCCTTATGTTTAGAGTACTGTGTTACTTATTTCTTCAATAAAACTTTCTTAGTTCCAGTAATCCAGACTCCAACTAAGTGGTCCATTTTTGCTGGTTTGGTGGCCCAGTTACGGGGTACGTAACAATAAAAACCCATTCTTTGCAAAGCAAAGGCAGTACTTATCCTTCTGACATTTCCCTCCACTTTGTAGATCAGTAAGATTTTTGAGTTACAATCAGATATGTTCTTTCCATCGCACCTCGTTCATCACTGTATTATTTAAAAGTGTGCCTAGTAGCATACTGTGTAAACATTCACAGGTCAGGATAATGTGAGTTTGATGCTTTGAAATGGAAAAAAAAATGTCAAGCCTATTAGGAACATGGGATAATCAATGGACCTGTTACTCCATTCTAATACATCATGACTGAGCTGTACCTAAAGAGACTATGGTGAATGGTTCCAATCACCAATCAACTTGACCAGCAAAATCCAACAATTCATAAATTGTTAAAATATTATTTTAGCTCAGAAATCCATAGCCCTGGGTGGAATGTGATTTGCAGCATGAAAATATAATTACTCACCTCTGGCATTCAATATCTGCACCAAAGCTATTATAACATGATGCTAAGCATCATATAATTGCAGCATTTCAGAGCATTCAAGTCACTGGAATATCTAGAGGAGAAAGATGGGTGTCCACCATATCTACCGTTCTGCAAACCTTTGTACTGAATTTGGTAGTTTGGGTCTCCGTTTTGAAATGGCAAGTTTCTATGAATGAAGCAGCATTTCAATCATAACAGGCATTTTACAGATCTGATGGCAGTTGATAAAACTGTCATGGTCTTTTAAAGGGCACTGTTTTAAACTTTGGAGAGTGATATTAGGCTGTTTGCTATCAGTTGTGCCTTACATTCAATTAAAATACAAAAGCTTCAGGATACTGTGGGGGATAATGTTTTGAAAATTTTTTAATAAGTATTTTAATTAGCTCTACTTCTCTGCTGATTTCTGCAGTTGGATAAAATCTCAACTGATGATTTGATTGTAACATCAGCTCTTTTTATTTCACTTCCGGAATATATTCCAAGTAATTTCAATCTTGAACGAAGATGGCAATTTTCATATTTCTATCTTAAACTCCTGATTTCATATTTTAAGTTTTACTAACAAGATCATCACAAAATAGATTAAAGGAATGTACTGGTTCAATTATTAGACATAATCAACAAAGGCATATTGTCAATTTGAATAAGAGCCATGGACTGGTGAGGTGTTTGGAATGTGTTGAATGGAAAGCCACTGGGGAGTAGATCTGTTCCTCATCCCTCCTCTAGCTCTCAACTCACAGGAACAACAAATGTTCATGTGCATTACCATCCTTTCCAAATGAATGCAATGAGGTTTTCAATCCACGATATAAATGTTTTAAAATTTTCATCTTGAAAATCTGAAGGAAGGATGTGGACCTTGTACTCAAATTTCTAGAATACAAGAAGAGGCATAGCTAAGGTGAACGTGCAGTCCTTTTCTCCCCAGGATTCTCAAATCAAGAACTAGAGAGAATAGGATTAAGGTAAGAAGGGAGAGGTTTAATAAACCTGAGCGACAGAGTTCTCATGCAGCGAGTGGTCAGTGTATGGAAGGAGATGTCAGAGGAAATAGTTGAGTTTGGTGCATTAGCACCATTTAAAAGGCACTTGGACAGACACAGGGAGAGGAAAGGTTTAAAGGGGTATGGACCTTTTGGGCAAATTGTGACATCTGAGGTGAGACTCTTATTCGTTGTGGCAAAGGGCCTGTCTTTGAGCTGAATATACCTAGGACAAGGTGTAAAGCTGCTCACACTAGGCTTGAAGCTTGTTCAAGTGTTTCTATGATCATGCATTTTCTAAAATGAAGGTGTTGCAGTGACACCAGCACTCAATGGCCATCACTACTCACCATTGAAAATATGGTGAAGGTACTTGTATAGTCCTGTTGGTTAAAGAATTTCAAACCCAGCAATGAGTGGAAAGCTGATATTTCCAAATCAGGATGATATGCATTTAGAGGGGCCTGCAGAGGACAACATTCCCATCATTATGAGTAGCATAAGATTGCATTACAAACTGACTGATGGCCTGATGCTGTGCAGTGCATAAACACCCATAAGCATGAATTCCAAATTTGTGTTTTCACAGACTTTCTCTTTACTTACCATTGCTTTCACCTGGGGGGTCCTCACAGGGGGGATTTTGCAAGGTCATTATGCTTTGTGGGAGAATCTGGAATGAAGGGCTACTGCATGAAAATAATGAATTGCTTCTTGAGATTCAGGTTAGTTTATTGTCATATACACGAGGGTACAATTAAATTTCTTCACTGTGTGAAGCTCACACGTACAACAATAAATACAAATGCAAAACAATGGAATGGTGCAAAGTCTAGAAGTGAAAACAGAAGTAGTCCAAAAACAAAACACTAAAGTAACAACAATGCTTGAGATAGAACTAAGAACTTGAGAATGAAGCAGCATGACCAGAAAAGGGATGTGAAAGAACTGACTCATACAGAAGTCAAACAGAAGGAGATAAGCTGTTCTTGAATCACAGGCTCATCACTTCCTACCATCTAGTCCATCTTCATGATGCATTGCATCAGGAAGTCTAACAGTAGCATCAAGTCAAAGAAAAAAGAGGAAATGGCTCCAGATTTGTATATTAATTTATTTTTTCTAAATATGCATTGATACCTATAATAGAACCTATCTATTTGATAATCGCATTAAAATTGCATCATAAATGGTCATTCATACTTTTGCCTATTCGATCTACAGCCTGTATCTTGGAAATATCCCTGTAATACTATTGTCTCTATTTTTCTGCTTCTCAAGTTGTTATGATTGTTGCTATCTAATTAGAAGCAATTGTATCAATGATTATCCAAACATGAGCATGAATGAATGAATGTCAAATGAAATTAGGACATGTTTACATGAAACATACATCAAAGTTGCTGGTGAACGCAGCAGGCCAGGCAGCATCTATAGGAAGAGGCGCAGTCGACGTTTCAGGCCGAGACCCTTCGTCAGGACACTTCGTCTGGCCTGCTGCGTTCACCAGCAACTTTGATGTATGTTGCTTGAATTTCCAGCATCTGCAGAATTCCTGTTGTTTTTGTACATGTTTACATGATGTGGTCCATGTATATATATCCACCATCTTCTGATAATCCTTTTGAGGAATATGCTGGGAAACTGGCTGGTAGTTAATTTGAACAATAAACGTAAAAGAAAATCACAACCAAATTCTTAGTATAATGTGACATTGTCAATGTTTTGACCGGTTATTGGAAGTTCCACATGAAAAAAATAAGGCCTAATCAGCTCAGACTGAAAGGACGTCATTGTCCAAATCCCCAGCTATTGTGATGGGGTCCTGAATTACCCCTATGAACTGTGCTTGATTACCCCCATGAACTGTGTTTTTGAAAAGAGAGAGCGAGAGGTGCCCAACACAAACACCTTGTTAAAAAGACAGAGTTATTTAACACTGACATCTTGTTTTTAAGAGAGAGAGCGAGAGAGAGAGAGAGAGAGAGAGAGAGAGAGAGAGAGAGAGAGAGAGAGAGAGACAAAGCCTGCTCACAGTTTGTTTATACTTTCCCAAGGACATCGCTTGCTTGTATATTCTTACACAGACAGAGAAGGGAGGAGCTGTTTGAATGACAGTTGGTACTCAGTACGGGGAGATAAATAGAAGGTCAGATGATTGACCTGAGACACATGATTTTGGACACTGAAAGAGCTTTTCTGTGCCCACAGAAAAAGTGGGATTTGGAGGATCGATCAGGCAGATCGATCAGTGGCTCTTGCGGTGTGAAAAGGAAGTGACCGGTGGGGAGTTGTTCATGTGTCAGCCCTCACCTGGGTTGATAATTCCACCACAGAAGAATGGTCCCCTTTGTTGTGGTCACAGTCGGTGACTTTTAAAGGATTTTGGAGGACAATGGGAAGATCGACGGTGTCAGCTCACATGAAGACTCAAATCTCTCCCTCTCCCTCTCTCCATCACTACTCAACTCAATACCACAAACTGAACTGAACTTTACTCATTATCATAAGACTATCTATTTACCCCTAGACTGGAAGAAGCTTGGTTTTCATATGTATTCCACAGTTACTTATATATAATCATTTGCTAATCTGGTTGATTTGTCTTCATTTATATTACTGTATTGCGTAGTTACTAATAAATATCATTTGTTAATAGCAATACCGGACTCCAAACTGTTTTCCATCTCTGCTGATTCTTTAACCCGTCAAGGGGTATGTGACACTATGAAAACTCCCAAAATCCAGAAAGGTTGAGTCAAAATGGAAGTATATGTAAATTAATTCCAGGAAAGGCAATTTAAAGAGAAAATCCACTTGTAATTGCTAGAGTTTAAGAGACTCCATGCAAAGGCTAAATGTAAATAGATCTGTGAAAATGATTTATGAACCACCCACACATTAAACCTCTTCCAACCTCAATTATTGAAGGTTATTTAATGATATAATTTCAGACATCAGATGCACTGAAATCAAGGTGCCATTTCCAAATGGCAAAAGATCTGAAGAAGTGAATGGTAGACTATCTTATGTCTGACAGGATAAAAGACAGCTTTAAACTTGTGACAGGATCTGATGGATCATTAATGAAGGAAAGCTGTATGCTCTGAAGATTGACCTAATCCTGCATTTAATCAATAAACTTACATCTCTGATAGAGAAAGACCTCTATATTCCTGAGTCTGATAATCACAGATTCACCACAGTATTGATGTTGCCTTTTGACTCATATTTTTTGGGGGATTTTAATAATATTCAGTTGAGTGAAAACGTGTAGGCAGAGTATAGCCCCCATTAGGCATATGGCAGTGTGTGGTTCCCCAAGCAGAGAGAATTTCATCAGGCAAAAGACAGGCCTACATGTTCAGAATAGCAATATTGATGAGATAAGATAAGCTGCCAGCTTATTCTTGTCCTGATGAAGAGTTTTGGTTGAAATGTCGATAGTTTGTTCATTTCCATAGACGTTTCCTGACCTGCTGAGTTCCTCCAGCATTTTATATACGTTGCCGACTGACTAACTGTCCTTAACCTTGTCACCAACTTTATAACGGAGACAGGAGAGTGCGGTAGCTAGAAGGGGAAAATTGGTCAGAAATTTCAGCACAGAGATTTGTTCAAAGTGAAAGTAAATTTGTTATCAAAGTATACACAGTATATGTCATTATCCATTACCCTGAGATTAATTTCACTGTGGGCAATCACAGTAGATACAGAGAAACACAATAGAATCAGTGAAAAACTACACACGAGCAAAGTCAAACAATCAACCAATGTGCAAAAGAAGCTGACTGTGCAAACACACAAAAAATGATAACTAAATAAATAATAAATAGTAGTGAGAACATGAGTTGTGGAGTCCTTGAAAATGAGTCCACAGTTTGTGGAATAAGTTCAGAATTGAGGAGAGTGAAGTTACCGAGGTTCAGGAGCCTGATGGTTGAAGGGTACTGCTCCGGAACATTGGGGATGGCTTCTACACCTCCTTGCTGATTGCAGCCTTGAGAGGAGAGCATAGCCTGGATGGTGGGGATCCTTGATGATGGATGCTGCATTTCTGTGGCACTGCTCTTTGTATCTCAATAACTGATCATATGCGTGATCAAATATCCTTCACACAAAGCAAGCAAGTATCCTTCATGCATGGTCACTTTAACCTGCCTGTTCCAATCTGTAAAATTGCTGGTCCAATAAAGATAATAGACCTCAAATTATTAATTCAAGTAAGCATATTTATGGATATATTTATTCACAGTAAGTGTTGAGATTCCTTGTAGTTTCTGAGTGTGTGTGTGTGTGTGTGTGTGTGTGCGCGTATGTGTTACTCCGTCTTCGGTGGTTATGTAATTGAACACAATCCTGTTATTGATCATTGATGGATCAATAATAAGACCATGGTTGATCATAATTACAAGACCCTCTGTAATACATACTCACGGTTGAGTGGTTGTCACGTTCGCTAATAACATGACAGTGCTGGGGCTCATCACCAATAATGATGAGAAGATCTATGGAGAGGAGGTGGAAGAGCTCAACACCTGGTACTAGGCAAATAAACTCTTCCTCAATATTAACAAGACAAAGGAAATGGTTATTGACTTCAGAAGAACTCACACCACACACACCCCTCTCTACATCGGCAGCAAAGCAGTGGAAGCTGTGAGCAGTTTCAAACTCCTGGGAATCCACATCTCAAACAACTTCTTTTGGTGCCAGAACACATGCTACACAGTCAGGAAATCTCACCAATGTGTCTACTTTCTGAGGAGGCTAAAGAACACTGGACTGTGCATATCTATGCACACTTCATTCTGCAGGTGTACAGTAGAGAGTATCCTAAGAAGCTGCATCATTGGACAGTACGGAAACTACACTGCAATGAGCAGAAAGCTCTACAACAGGTTGTCAAAACTGCCCAAGACATCACCAGCACCAGCCTGCCCACCAAGTGTCAGAAAAAGGCCAGTAACATCATGAAAGATCCCACCCACCCTGCTAATGTATTGCTTGACTCACTCCCATCAGGGAGGAGGCTATGAGGCATCCACACTAGGACCACCAGATTCACAAAAAGTTAGTTCTCCAAGAGGTAAGGCTGACAAACACCTCCACCAACTAATCTAGCCCTCCATGGGATTATCATTTCCCGTCAGAGACACCTTATGTCCAGACACTCCTGGGCCTAGCATCACTTTGTGGACATTCAATCAATCTATGTATATAATCCATCTTATGTATTTATATTTAATGTTTTTTTTATTAACGTGTTCTTTGTTTTTTGCTCCTCATTGGATTCGGAGTAACAATTATTTCATTCACCTTTACACTTGTGTACTGGAAATTACATTAAATAATCTTGGAACTTATTGAAGTGATTATTTATTGTTTGCATTTAATAACCAATTAATCCATTGTTTTTATTTTGACAATATTTTTATTAATATAAAGGTGTTGTGGGAAATCAGATTTGCGAGTTTGGTGAGTGGAGAAAGAAGATACTTACTTACTTACTTAAGTTGGTTAACTATTTCTCTGCAAGACTAAACAGATACTAATCATTCAATAAATCCTTCAAGCTAAACTCAGTTACAGATAGTTATCTAAACCAAGCACCTGAAGTGGAAGGACAAAACTGACACTAAACATACATACAGTGGCAAATACTTATCTAAAGTGCGCACCGGGGCCCAGGGCCGGATTAACCTAGTAGCAAAAGTAGCATATGCTACGGGCCCCGCATTTTTGAGGGCTCCGCCCGCACTAAATGCTTGCAAGCTGCAGTCTGGTAAAATCAGCATCTCACTGTATTCTCACGACTATTAGAGTGAGCTTTGGGTAGATGATTCATTTACTCTTAAATAGATGACTTTGACCATCAGTCTTCTGTTCTTTGACAAAGTACTGTGGATTGAGTTCATAACAATGCATTTCCTAAAAGCTGTGAAGCCAGTTTCATTTGTAACAATGCATCTCTGGCCCCTCTGCGACAAGAATGTTAAGTTTACAGGTGGTTGCGAAAACACCATATCTATGTTTTTTGAATATGAATTGTCCTCTATGTTAACACGTAACATACCAAATAATGTATTATGGATTTTAACTTGCATTCCTAAAGACCATGAATGCCAGTTTAGGCATACTTGCGCCGGTAGAACGATCTTAATCAAAAGATGGGAAAACTTCAAAGAATTGTCCATACTTGTAACCATGAACTGTCCTTTGTGTTTAGCAAATAAATATCGAGCTTCAATCGCAAGGCGGTTAGACCTGTTCTGCCAGGGGTTTCTGCCTGCTGTAACCTTGTTTTGTCAAATAAAGAAACTGCCTTGTACCTACTGGTAACGCAACTCTCTGTGATTTCATCCATGCCACAACAATGACGATCTGGCAAATGCTGTTGTTTTCATGTCGGAGGTGCTGCACGGTACAGTATGTGTGTGCAGGCGTGTGTTGGCTCCTTGCTGTGTCGTGGTATAAATGCTCATGGAATCCAAGGAAGGGGACATAAATCATACCTATCCAAAACAACATGTGAGGAATTCATCAATCTGATTGGGTCCAGCATACTGGATCACATTATCGGTGAAGTGAAGAAATACAAGTATTATTCTGTTTCATGGATCCTGCTCCAGATATATCTAATGTGGACCAGCTGACTCTGACAGTGTGCTATGTTTTGCCATCTGGACCAGTTGAAAGATTTGTGAAATTTTTGGATATGGAAGGTCATAGTGCTGAACAGCTCGCTCAAAGTTTACTTGACTTTTTAAAGGAAAATGACATTGATATAAAAGACTGCTGTGGTCAAAGTTATGACAATGCCAGCAACATGAGTGGCAAATATGGTGGCTTATAAGCACGAATTAAAGAGCTGAATGAGTTTGCGGATTACGTTCTATGTTTTGCACATTCACTAGATTTGGTTGGAAAATGTGCTGCTGAATGTTGTCAAGAAGCATTAATTTTTTTTCAATTTGTAGAAAGCTTGTACACATTTTTTTTCTGCTTCTACTTATCGGTGGGATCTCCTTTCTGCTGCATTATCCGATGGTGGTGCTCATTTGCCCATTGTGAAAAGAATGTCTGATACCAGGTGGTCAGCTCGTACAGATGCAACGAAAGCACTTTTACACAGCTTTTCTGCAATAAAACAAGTCTTGGATGACACTTCAAATAACAATAATCAGAAGGCAGAGTGTCGACAACAGGCTCATGGACTACTTTCAACCATGATGAAGTTGGAAACAGGAATAATGGTCATATTGTGGGATCAAGTATTACAGCATTTTCAAATGACCAGTGCTTCTTTGCAATCTTCTGGCCAAGACTTGAATGCAGCTTCTGCACTCTATGAATCCTTGCATGGATGTATTGAAGCTATGCGGTCTACTTTTTCAGACATTGAGCATGGATACGGGGCACTAGATTTAAGCCCTCTAGTGCCTCATTGGCTAAACACAATCTAGTAGGAAGGACTGCAATGCTCCTTCCACAGGCCAGTCCCCTCCTCCCACTGTGCAGTGGCTTTCAGTGAGTAGGGAAGCACTTACTGCAATGAAAGGAAACAATGAAAAGTGCATTTTCTTCTGCAATTTTCACAGTCAACACTCTTGTCTGAATCCAAGGTCACTAGAAGGTGAACAGCTGTTGCCTGACAGAAAGAGTCAGTGTCATTGGTGTTACATGAAACCAAGTAAAACAAAAATTTTGCTTCCTTGAGTTCGTGATCATGGCTTTGGGAGGGAGAAGCATAACTTTTTTATATACTGTCAAAGTGGAGGTTGATGTTTTGTGGGACCAGCAAAAGAGAATAATTTACATTTGCTACATAATTTTACACATTCAGCATAGCTCCAGCACACTAACAAAGTAAGTTGAAGGGTCTATAAAATGCTGGAGGAACTCAGCAAGTCAGACGGCATCGATAGAGGGGATAAATACTTGATGTTCAGGCTGAGATCTTTCATCAGGACTGGAAAAGAAGGAGGCAGAAGCCAGAATTAGAAGATGAAGGGAACGATTGTGAGACCGGCTGAGGGGAATGGTGGTTGGGCGGGTGGGGAAACGGGGGATGAAGTAAGAAGCTGAGTTTTCCTCCAGAAGAAAACTCCATCCTATTACACACTTGCTGTAATATTTGTCACAGTGAGTAACAAGTTATCATACTGTAGTTGGAGAGATGTTAGTTAGAGGTGTACATCTTAAAGGAAAATAAATATTCATTTGAAGTACTGCGATTGATTATATATAAAGTGGTTCCCAAAGAAGTTCCTGGTCTCTTTCCAACAATTATTTATAATCTTCAGTCCAAAGAAAATAATGTGGTGTGAGATTTCTGAGGGGATATTTCAAATGTAGAAAGGACTAGATAGGGTGGATGTAGAGAGGATATTTTCTCTGGTGGGGGTATTCAGAACTAGAAGGCACAGCCTCAAAATTGAGGGGCGGCCCTTTAGAACAGAGGAGTATTTTTAACCAGAGGGTAGTAAATCTGTGGAATGCTCTGCCGCAGACTGCAGTGGAGGCCAAGTCCGTGTGTATATGTAAGGCAGAAGTTGATCGTTTCCTGACTGGTCAGGGCTCAAAGAATATGGCAAAAAGGCAGGTGTATGGGGCAGGAGAGGGATCCGGGATCAGCCATGATGGAACGGCAGAACAGACTCGATGGGCTGAATGGCCAAATTCTGCTCCTATGTCTTATGGTCTTATTTCCATATCACTTCATTATTTAGATTTGCAGTGTTTGCACTGTGCCACGTGACAGTGAGAGTAGGAATGCGATGAGGTGGAGGATAAATGCGTGGCTGAGGGATTGGAGCAGGGGGCAGGAATTCAAGTTTTTGGATCATTGGGACCTCTTTTGGCGCAGGTGTGACCTGTACAAAAAGGACGGGTTACACTTAAATCCTCGGGGGACCAATATCCTGGCAGGGAGATTAGCGGGGGCTACTGAGGTGACTTTAAACTAGAATGGTTGGGGGGTGGGAATCAAATTAAAGCGGCTAGGTGTGAGGGGGTTAGTTCACAACAGAGGGATGGGAACCAGTGCAGAGAGACAGAGGGGTGTAAAGTGAGCGTAGAAGCAAAAAGTACAAAGGGGAAAAGTAAAAGTGGCAGGCCGACAAATCCAGGGCAAGCATTAAAAAGGGCTAAGAGAGTTGTAAAAGAGTGCCTGAAGGCTTTATGTGTCAATGCAAGGAGCATTCGTAATAAGGTGGATGAATTGAAAGTGCAGATTGTTATTAATGATTATGATATAGTTGGGATCACAGAGACATGGCTCCAGGGTGACCAGGGATGGGAGCTCAACGTTCAGGGATATTCAATATTCAGGAGGGATAGACACGAAGGAAGGGGAGGTGGGGTGGCGTTGCTGGTTAAAAAAGAGATTAACGCAATAGAAAGGAAGGACATAAGCCGGGAAGATGTGGAATCGATATGGGTAGAGCTGCGTAACACTAAGGGGCAGAAGACGCTGGTGGGAGTTGTGTACAGGCCACCTAACAGTAGTAGTGAGGTCGGAGATGGTATTAAACAGGAAATTAGAAATGTGTGCAATAAAGGAACAGCAGTTATAATGGGTGACTTCAATCTACATGTAGACTGGGTGAACCAAATTGGTAAAGGTGCTGAGGAAGAGGATTTCTTGGAATGTATGCGGGATGGTTTTTTGAACCAACATGTCGAGGAACCGACTAGAGAGCAGGCTATTCTGGACTGGGTTTTGAGCAATGAGGAAGGGTTAATTAGCGATCTTGTCGTGAGAGGCCCCTTGGGTAAGAGTGACCATAATATGGTGGAATTCTTCATTAACATGGAGAGTGACGTAGTTAATTCAGAAACAAAGGTTCTGAACTTAAAGAGGGGTAACTTTGAAGGTATGAGACATGAATTAGCTAAGATAGACTGGCAAATGACACTTCAAGGATTGACGGTGGATATGCAATGGCAGGCATTTAAAGGTTGCATGGATGAACTACAACAATTGTTCATCCCAGTTTGGCAAAAGAATAAATCAAGGAAGGTAGTGCACCCGTGGCTGACAAGAGAAATTAGGGATAGTATCAATTCCAAAGAAGTAGCATACAAATTAGCCAGAGAAAGTGGCTCACCTGAGGACTGGGAGAAATTCAGAGTTCAGCAGAGGAGGACAAAGGGCTTAATTAGGAAGGGGAAAAAAGATTATGAGAGAAAACTGGCAGAGAACATAAAAACGGACTGTAAAAGCTTTTATAGATATGTAAAAAGGAAAAGACTGATAAAGACAAATGTAGGTCCCCTGCAAACAGAAACAGGTGAATTGATTATGGGGAGCAAGGACATGGCAGACCAATTGAATAATTACTTTGGTTCTGTCTTCACTAAGGAGGACATAAATAATCTTCCAGAAATAGTAAGGGACAGAGGGTCCAGTGAGATGGAGGAACTGAGCGAAATACATGTTAGTAGGGAAGTGGTGTTAGGTAAATTGAAGGGATTGAAGGCAGATAAATCCCCAGGGCCAGATGGTCTGCATCCCAGAGTGCTTAAGGAAGTGGCCCAAGAAATAGTGGATGCATTAGTGATAATTTTTCAAAACTCGTTAGATTCTGGACTAGTTCCTGAGGATTGGAGGGTGGCTAATGTAACCCCACTTTTTAAAAAAGGAGGGAGAGAGAAACCGGGGAATTATAGGCCGGTTAGCCTAACGTCGGTGGTGGGGAAACTGCTGGAGTCAGTTATCAAGGATGTGATAACAGCACATTTGGAAAGCGGTGAAATGATCGGACAAAGTCAGCATGGATTTGTGAAAGGAAAATCATGTCTGACGAATCTCATAGAATTTTTTGAGGATGTAACTAGTAGAGTGGATAGGGGAGAACCAGTGGATGTGGTATATTTGGATTTTCAAAAGGCTTTTGACAAGGTCCCACATAGGAGATTAGTGTGCAAACTTAAAGCACACGGTATTGGGGGTAAGGTATTGGTGTGGGTGGAGAATTGGTTAGCAGACAGGAAGCAAAGAGTGGGAATAAACGGGACCTTTTCAGAATGGCAGGCGGTGACTAGTGGGGTACCGCAAGGCTCAGTGCTGGGACCCCAGTTGTTTACAATATATATTAATGACTTGGATGAGGGAATTAAATGCAGCATCTCCAAGTTTGCGGATGACACGAAGCTGGGTGGCAGTGTTAGCAGTGAGGAGGATGCTAAGAGGATGCAGGGTGACTTGGATAGGTTGGGTGAGTGGGCAAACTCATGGCAGATGCAATTTAATGTGGATAAATGTGAAGTTATCCACTTTGGTGGCAAAAATAGGAAAACAGATTATTATCTGAATGGTGGCCGATTAGGAAAAGGGGAGGTGCAACGAGACCTGGGTGTCATTATACACCAGTCATTGAAAGTGGGCATGCAGGTACAGCAGGCGGTGAAAAAGGCGAACGGTATGCTGGCATTTATAGCGAGAGGATTCGAGTACAGGAGCAGGGAGGTACTACTGCAGTTGTACAAGGCCTTGGTGAGACCACACCTGGAGTATTGTGTGCAGTTTTGGTCCCCTAATCTGAGGAAAGACATCTTTGCCATAGAGGGAGTACAAAGAAGGTTCACCAGATTGATTCCTGGGATGGCAGGTCTTTCATATGAAGAAAGACTGGATGAACTGGGCTTGTACTCGTTGGAATTTAGAAGATTGAGGGGGGATCTGATTGAAACGTATAAGATCCTAAAGGGATTGGACAGGCTAGATGCAGGAAGATTGTTCCCGATGTTGGGGAGGTCTAGAACGAGGGGTCACAGTTTGAGGATAGAGGGGAAGCCTTTTAGGACCGAGGTTAGGAAAAACTTCTTCACACAGAGAGTGGTGAATCTGTGGAATTCTCTGCCACAGCAAACTGTTGAGGCCAGTTCATTAGCTATGTTTAAAAGGAAGTTAGATATGGCCCTTGTGGCTACAGGGGTCAGGGGGTATGGAGGGAAGGCTGGGTTCTGAGTTGGATGATCAGCCATGATCATAATAAATGGCGGTGCAGGCTCGAAGGGCCGAATGGCCTACTCCTGCACCTATTTTCTATGTTTCTATGTTTCTATGTTTTCGTCTCATCTTCCATTACCTGCAACTAAACCCTTTCTGCAAGCACTTACATTGACTGAAGAAAGATCTATGTTTTACACAGAGGTGCTGGCGTGTTGTACCACCGGCAAGCATCCAGACAAATAGTAAAACTCACCCGCAGTCATTCTTTGAATGGTGATTAAAACATGGCATAATCACCTGGGAGCTGCTAAGAATTACAACCACAGAATAGTTGCAAAGAGAGGTTTCTGACTTCATAGGTGATGTTGCCAAGTAGTTCAGATGTGGTTGGGTTATAGGAGAGTGCAAGTCATTGGGAGATGCAGAGGTAAGATTACTCAAATCAAATCAAATCAAGTTTAATTATCATTCATATAGCCAAATAGATATAGCCGAATGAGACTGCATTCCTCTGTGGCCAAGGCGAAAAACAATTATGAGTTTGTTGGGCCTGGTGAAGGTGCTTTCAATGTTTCTGGACTACAAGCCCTGCTGTAAAAACACAACTCAGGAATTCATTTTTATCATCTGCTTTCAATTGTCCAGTATCCTTGAAGCCTGTAAAACCAAGATATCTGTGGATGGAAGCATACTTATTGCTACAATAAAGGCACACAACTTCATTATAATATATAAATAACTAATCCCCATTTCCACCAAATTGATCGAATGCTTTATCTCATTCTGTCCGAGGTGAGCAGATCATGTTTCTATGACACTTTTTGTAAATAAACTTCTGTCTGCACCCCAATTTACTCCTTTTTTTTAGCAATTAAGTTTGGTTTAACAGTGCATCCATAATAGAAATATGACGATTCTGTTGTGCTAATCTCAAAGGTTTGAGAAGAATCTGGAATAATTTGATGCTTAATTTTTTTTATTGGCCATCACTTCTCACCGCAATCCAGCTCAGGCTTGTTTCATCCAAAAGGATTGTGAGATTATGTTGTTGAATGATGCTCCTAGTGAGAATATCTGCAATATGGAATTTATTACTGCAATATGATGAATTTGAATTACAGTATAGTCAGCTTGCTATCCGATTTGCTTTAAGGTGGAGTACATGCTGTGTAATGACACCAGCCACTTACCCTGAATGATTTATATTTTTTTTTCTGAAAACTTTATTGCTGATCTTAAATCTCAAAACACATAAACCTGCCACCTAACAGGCACAACATCTCTTTGGGCAGAAGTGCAGATATTCACTCACATACAAAGATTATATCAGGTTGCTAAGTGTGATCTTATTCTTTGCAGACAATATCCTACTTACACTAAAGTGGCAAAAGTGTGATTTTAGGAGCTTATAGACTTCTTTCCCAGGGTTTCAATCTCTCAGCTTGAGATAGGAGGTTGAAAATTAAATTGAAACTTTTTCAATATAATATTGTTGAATGCAACCTGAGTTTTAGGAATCGCACCATGAGCTGAGTTTGGATGATCAGAGAAATATTATATTTGTTTCACAGGGATAGATTTCAGTACAATGAGATTTGTGCAGTTGAGTTAAATCTGTTCTAAGATGTAGCATTTCTACGTTTGTCACAGTACACTCAGGGTGGCATGGTGGCGTAGTGGTTAGCACAACACTTTACAGTACAGGTGTCCAGGGTTCAATTCCTGCCACTGCATGTAAGGAGTTTGTATGTTCTCCCTGTGACCACGTGGGTTTCCGGTTTCCTCCCACAGTTCAAAGATGTACTGGTTAATTGGTATTGTAAATTGTCCTGTGATTAGGTTAGGATTAAATTGGGGTATTGTTAAGCGGCATAGCTCAAAGGGCCAAATAAATAAATCTGAAAAATCTCTATACTGTTTTTATTGCAGATTATTTTCTGACCAAAAAGGCTTCTGAGAGTAAAATTTCAATTGCTTAGGATTTTAAGCCATGGATTATTAATTAAGCCTTACGCCACTGAGCACAGAATTATTTAACAAAGAGGTTCAAAGGAAGAAAAGAAACACCCAGATTAAAAATGAAAACCCACTGTAAGAAGAATTTCTCTCTGGTCTCCCAAACTAAATGCTTGTGAGAGTCCCTGCAACAATTTTACTCATTTCCATGTATGCAAGTTCAAAAAGTGCCTGATATGTTTTATAACTTCAAATCAGTAAACTAATTTAAAGGAAGACACAACAGTCTGAGAATATGGGTCTAACTTCAAGTTTACTTTGAGCGAGGGGGGTGCACATATCTTTTTTTAGCATGACGGTGTATGCAATTCACGAGTTTCTATATATAATTGGTAATGAATATGTAAATGAACAATTATGCTTAATAAACAATACATGTACAATATTAGTGGTATATTAAATACACAGCAGTGCCAAACATGCATATTTGAGTATTGCCAGCAGCTGACTGATAGATGTATCTTTATGCTTTATTCTCCCTCAGTGACCCCTTACCATAGTTCAGAAGCCACCTCTCAATGAAGGCAGACATCAGTGATGGAATTCACTGTTCACATCGGTGCTCCAGTGCAGCCTTTGGTTGTCTGAGGTGAAATGAGTTTGAACATCACATTGCAGCTGTATAAAACTTTGGTTCGGCCACATTTGGAGTTAGGCTGAATTGTATCCAATTCTGGTCACCTCTTTACAGGAACAGCATGGAGGCTTTAGAAAGGTTGCTGAAGAGACTTACTAGGATGCTGCTTTGATTGGAGAAAAGGGGCTATAAGGATTGGTTGGACATACTTGGTTTGTTTCCTTTGGAACATCAGAAGTTGAGGGGAGATCAAAGGGAAATTTCTAAGAATATGAGAGGTATAAAAGGGGTAGATAGTCAGAATTTTTTTCTTAGGGTAGAAATCCCAAGTGTTAAAGGACATATATTTAAAGTGAGAGGAGGGAAGTTCAAAGAAGATGGGTGGAGCATTTAAGAAGCTATTAGATAGACACATGAAAATGCAGGGAATCAAATGTTATGCATCAGGTACAAGCGGAAGAGAATTAGTTTAATTTGGTATTGTGTGAAACAGACATTGTGGGCTGAAGTCCCATTTCCCGTGCTGTTGTTTTACATTCAATGTTCTGTGTCGATCAAGATGTCAAACTTGGCATAAAATTCATGCTTAACTCAGCCGCAATGACTTTGATCTTTTTGTATACTTATGGGAGAAATATTGAAGCTGTTTCTGCAAAACTCTTCTAAATCCACTGGCAGAAAATGCAAACAAATTACAGCAGCCCCCTCCCAGACTAAACTCCCCCAGCATTCAAGCAGTGACTATAACATTTCAACCTGGAATGACTTGTCACATCATTTACATGACAAAACCTGACTACAGAAACGTGCGATTCATTCTGATTTGTAACACAGGAGGAGATCACAAAGTGGTCAGAAGAAATAATTCAAAGACAATTTCAAGGAAAAGACTTAAAGCTTTCCTGAAAAACTGCAAAATCTTGACCATTTTATGGAAATCCCTAGCCCCAATTTACTCAAATTGGAGGAAATGCTTTCAGGATTGTATTGAGGAATTCAAATCAATTTATTGGAAACAACAGAAATCCAGCATTAGAGGCAAAGGGAAAGCACACTACCTTCCAAATTTCCCATTACGCACCATGTCCTGTAACTATGGCAGTCTGCAGTTCCCACACTGGTCCCAACAGCCACCTCAGGAAGTTATCAACTAGAATGGAAGAAAGTTCTCCTCAAACGCACTTCTGTTAAAAGTAAAGTGCAAGTCTTACATCAGGCTAGAATTAACTGTGACATTAACTATTAAAACAAGCTACAATTTGATATACAAACAAAAAGATTTGCTCACCAGCAAGTGTAATAAATTGCTTTTCAACAACATTTCTTTAGTCATGGTGAGTGCAATTTTGAAATTAAGATCTAAGTTACCACTTGATTCAATCTTTGGTACAAAAATCTTTGGCACAATAATTTCATTTGTAGTATTTGCTTCTTTTTTGTATGAATAAGGACTATCTTTGACCACTAATTTCTTCTCTTCCAAAAAAAAAGCCTAAAAAAGAAAATTCCAGTCCTATGTTGGTTGGGATGGCAGGTCCCCTGAAACAAGCATCAAGCTTTTGTTGTAAAATGAAAAGTTGAATGTCTGTTTTCAGGATTCTTTGCAGAATCATACTGCTTTGAAGAATTGATTGATTGCTTGAATCTGTTCAGCTATGGATTTGACAAAGCACCCAGAGTTATAAACACCAAAGTTCAAAGTAAATTTTGCTGTCAAAGTACGTATATGTCAGCATATGCACCCCTGAGATTCATTTCCTTTTGAGCATACTCAATATGTGAGTGAGTGAGGCCTCGGAGGCCTCCATCAGTCAGGGTCGACCACTGATGTTGTACCCTAGCTGTCTAGATACGCAAGCCTGGGCTGTATGATATGGAGAGCAAGCTGCTCCCCATGTAGCCAGCTCCCCGTCTCCACGCATCTGAAAAATCCAAAACAACAACAGAGACCAATACAGGTTGGTACGAGCAGCATCACAGGAGTTGCCAGTCAGCAGTGGACTGCCTTTGGAACTCCTGCTCCAGATTTTTCTTGTGGAGCTTACTCCCGAAAGTGAGCTTATACCCACTTTCTCATGAGTGGGTATAGCCCCAAGGCAGCTCAGAGTTTTCTTTCTCTTAGATGAGCTGCCAGCCACGGCTGACAGGTGACTATTTTTAAGGCACCGGTAAGCCACTTTTGCCCCTTCTCTTGTCAGTAGAAAAGGTTCCATCAGGCTTATTAGCTAAGCTACACGTGAAGGCCGGAATTTGGTTGTCAGAGGATATTTGAGGTGCACACTATTGGGAGCACTTAATAGGTAGTGGGACCTTGTCCCTTTTACCATCCCCCACTATAGCAACCTTAAGGAACCAATATCCAATAAATCTTTAGAATAATAACCATAGCACAATCAATGAAAGACTGCCCATCTAGGGAGTTCAACCAAAGTGCAGAAGACAACAAACAGTGCAAATATAAAAAGACAAAAAAATAATAATTAATAAATAAGTAATAAATATTGAGAACATGAGATGAAGAGTCCTTGAAAGTGAATCCTTTGGTTGTGGGAACATTTCAATGATGGGACAAGTGTAGTTGAGTGAAGTTATCCCTTTTGGTTCAAGAGCCTGTTGTTTGAGGGGTAGTAACTGTTCCTGAACCTGGTGGAGTGAGTCCTGAAGCTCTTGTACTTTCTTCTTGATGGTAGCAGTGAGAAGAGAGCATGACCTGAGACACCAGCTGCCAATTCTCATTAATTCCTCTTTAATTAAAGAAAATTGGAAAATATTGCCGTGAAGTCATAAAGGCTGAAATATCCACTGTTGCCTAACAATACTTGCCATTATAAACGCCATTCCACCAGGCTATCCGGTAAATATGTCAACGTCATTTGATGTGAAAATTTTCACTTGATGGTCCCACATGTCAAGCAAATTAGCTGCCTATGAAAATGACAAAAGTATAATTAATTTTCCTAGCTAGTGAGAATAAGAACAGGCTATCGATTCCAGGCTAGATTTAGATAAACAGGTTTGGTTCACATGGATTAAGTACTGGAAAATGGGTGTGGATGGGTTGAGATTAGTTTTTCACAGGTCTTCACATAGCTAAAAGAAGGAAATAGCAGTGGGAAAATGAAGGAAGGATTTTATAGAGGTGGAATTGGAATTTATAATGCGGAGGGGCTGAAGAATTGAGATCTGAGCTTGTAGTCCAAAAATACAGATTGTTTGACACTAACCAATAAAAAGTGGAGAGGATGATAAGTTAAGACACCATAGTAACAAAACAGGAGGAGATCCTGGAGATAAAGTGGGATGTGAGACCATAGTAACTTCTACAAATGAGAATGGATATATCTGTGTCTTTGCTATTGCTTTGCTCACACTTGAGTGCGGGTAGCAGGTGCGCTTTATTTTTGCCGGTTGGGAGGAGTGGGGATTGTTGCTCGTCGCCACTTACGTGCGGGTGGGGGAAGCTTGGGGGGTACTTTGAAGTTCTAATATTTAACCATCATTCATTCTTTGGGGCACTCCTCTGTTTTCATAGATGGCTGCGAAGAAAAAACATTTGAGGATGTATATTGTATACATTTCTCTGACATTAAATGAACATTTGAACCTTTGAAGTTTTGAATAAGAATTATGAGAACACTGAAGCCTCTTCAGCTGCATAAGCAGTGACTACTGACCATTTAACCATCTAATAGATGAAACTGTATCAATCGCGTGCTGATCAATTGGACTGGCTAAATCACTGTCGCGAAAGAAACTGAGCAATGGGGCTTGTGTCTGTATCACACAACTGAAGTAAGATATAATATTAACACAATATTCTTTGAAGAAGGAAGACACCTCAGATGCATCTATGCTTTTATTCTAATTAGTTTTGCAATGCCTCTTAGTCAGAGTAATTATATTTGATTCTCCTATCTCCTCTAGCAGGATGTTCCAGATTATCAACCACACTCTTTGAAAATAACTTACCCCTCAGTTCCCTCTTTTGTATCCACTTTCCCCTTGCCCCATCAGAGGCTACCTTAGCTTCTGCTACCCAGGCCTCATTGTGTTGAATTTCCTTGACCTAACTTTTCTCCTTTAACCATTTGCAACCAAGTTTATTGTCATAGCTGCTAATATCTCCATCTCTGGGATCAGCAATCTGATTTTTGATTTTGCATTTCCACAGCAATCTGTGACATTTTACCGCTATAAATATATTGGATATAGCTGAGTGGCTGCTTCTGTTGGTCAAACCTATTGTGTAATTCTCATTTAATAGCATAATGCTCTTCAAAATGATCACACTTCAAAGATGCTTAGAAATAGCTTTTCTGAAGTCACAGTATTGACTCATAGCAAGTCATGTTGACCTCAGGACATCCCGTCTTGGAGCTAATACAGCGCAGTCATTGGTTCAATGTCAGAAAATGACAGCCAATTTGTGCACAGTGAATTGACGTCATAGAGAACAATGTTTTTTGTTGTTTTTCAAGAAGATAGCATTGACAATTTGGATATAGAAAGAAACCAACTGCAAGTAGTGAAATAATTCTTAATAAATCATATGTTTGGTTATATAATTAATATATATATCCTTTAACGAATATATTTCTTACACCAAGCACAAAATCATGAAGTTATTTTATGACTTTCCGTTTATCTGCACTCAGTCAGCAAAACTCAGAATCATTCGACGTCTTTTCCCTTCAATGAAATCTGAAAAATAAATGTGACATTTTTTCAGCAAATAGCTCCAAAGACTAGTTAATAACAGTAATCAGTTTGGCATGACAGCACCTCTTGGGGATTGTGCATGTGAGTAAAAGATGGGTTGAAAGGCAGATAATAAGATTATTTTGAGCGAAGATGAAGACATACTGTATGATGGAATAAATTCAAAGAATTATATGATTTAAATCAGCATTCCAGCATGCTCCCATCTTGCAATCTTACTATTAATAGATTATACATTATGTGGTGATTTTCTAATCTTTATTTTCTGTTTTTTTATTATTTATGACTGTGATAGTTTCTGCATCAATGTGGAGTGCTTTACAAACAGTAAAGGTACACCTATCTTAGAACAGCTTATTCATTTCATTTTAAACATATCATGGATAGCAGCTATGCGGTGACTAATATTTATGTCATCACTGAGATATGCTAAAACAGATCTTACGCTCCATGATTCCCCTTTATATATGAATATTTAATCAAGGCCAGCAATAAACATCATCACTTTTGCAATGTGCAGGAAAATATACCTAATGGCTGCTATCATCTTTTGAGAAATTAGGTTCATTTTTCTACTTTATAGTGCCATTAGTCTCAGTACATACTTGTTTATAATGGGATGGACTGCGTTCTCAGAGTCACTAACTAGTTTTAATGCTCCCATTAGAACATTTAGTGCATGGAAGTACAGAGCATGCTAGCATTCAGATGTGGATGCATCAGAGTGTTTGCTCGGCTCTTGAAATGACCACTGAGACCGGACATATTTGATCATTTATTGTATCGTGAGTGTGACTACCCTTCTTAGCTGCCCCTCACCTGAAGAAGCCACACTTATTTGAAATCAGATCACTGACCTGCATGATAACAATACCTGCTACTTTATTTTAATCAATTTTATTTTTTAATTAATTCATATCAGTAAATTATTTTAAAGTTATTTTAAAGATTTTTATTGAAAATTTTTAGTATCTTTTATCTACAAATGTTTCAGAATGTCTCATATCAGCAGATTAAAGGCTTCTGCCTAGCATGAGCTGCTAGAAGGCCATGAGGGAGTCTGTGAGTGATAACTCAGTTCAAGCTGGCTGCGTTCTGCTCTTTTCTCGAGGCCTGTTGGAAGCATTTGTATCCGATGAAAGTTGCATATCATATAGATAAGTCCTAATGTATGAAAGGAGCATTCTATTCAAAATCCGCTCACAATAATCGTAGGGCACTAAACAATGCAATATTTGAATCTCTATCTAAAGATGAAAATAATACGTAGTACTAAGTATGCTGTGATTAGACGAAGAATATAAGTTGATATTGACAGAGACAAAAGCACTAAAGCCCCAAACCAACATTTAATATTAATAATAAAATACCATTTTCGAGGCTGCAGTGATGTTTCTGCTTGAAAAAGGCAGAGGTTCACAAGTATTAAAGGCTTACCTTTAAGATAAAGTTATCAATGTTATCATAAAGGTAAAGTTATCCCTGCAAGCATGACAAGTGTTATACTGCCCCTAAACTACCTCTTTCATCGCAATTTAGGGCCCCAAACAGTTCTTCCAGGAGAGGGAACACTTCACTTGTGAGTCGGTCGGGGTCACTTATCGTATCCTGTTCTCCACGTGCGACATGCTTCCTTTGGCACTATTGCTCCATCCTCCACAAAAGGCAGGATTTCCCTCTGTTCATTACAATTTGGCTTTCCATTCCCGTTTTGCCATGTCTGTCCATGGTCTCCTCTACTGCCACAATGAAGCCACACTCAAGTGGAAGAACAACACTTGGGTAGCCTCCAACCTGATGGTATGAACATTTTTTTTAACTTCAAATAATTTCTTACACCTTTCCCCTATTTGCCCATTCTGTTTTCCCTCTCATCCCTTCTCTTTTCCTCACCTGCCCATCACCTCACTCTGGTACATCTCCTTCTTTCATTTCTTCTCTCCTATTGCCTCCTAGCTTCTAACTTCACCCACCCGAACTACTTACCCCCTCACTTGGTTTCAACTATCACCTGCTAGCTTGTCGTCCTTCCCCTCCCCACACCTTATTTTGACTGCTGCCTCCTTTCATTCCAGTGCTGATGAAAGGTCTTGGCCTGAAATGCAATCATTTGCTCCCTCCACGGATGCTGCCTGATTTGTGAGTTCCTCGAAAATTTTGCAAGTGTTGGTCAGGATTTCCATTAGCTGCAGAATCTCTTGTTAATAAATTTTTAAAGATGTTTTATAGTAATGAACTTAGTGTGGTTGGGCTTTTATGATTTTCATTTCAGACAAATGATGTCCTGAACTAAGTAACTGGTTGAAGGTAAATGACCATCTAGGCCATAGACAACTTGTTCAATAGCCTGCATTTTTTTTTTAATTCAGAGGAAGGTCAGAAGTGAAGAATTAGTAACTAAAATCAATGCAAATCTTTCTAACCTTGATGGAAACAGACAGATTTTTTGGCCAGTCTGCGCTAAATTAATCATAAAGTACAGTCTTTATAACATAGTATATACTTCTTCTTTTAGAACCTTTGAGCTAGAAAAATATGAAAATTCCTTCTGGAAAGGTGACAATGAGTAATAAAGAATATGTAAATCAAAAGAATACAGTGTTTTCTGTTCAATCTATATATAGCTAAACCTTGGGTTACGTTATTCATAAAAACTGTCTGTAAGCCAGTTTCTCTGAGAAACATCTGCAATGCATATCAGATCACTGTACATAAACTTGTAATTCTTTCATTCATTGTATATTCATTTTAACAGTAAACAAAATATGGTATCCAGATATTAAAGAGCACGATAAAAATGTTATTATTATTTAGAACATAGAATATAGAGAAGTACAGCACACAAACAGGCTATTCAGCCCACAATGTTGTGCTGGACCAGCTAAAAGGCAAATCAAAAACACCCAAACAGTAATCCCTTCTACCTTCACCAAGTCTATATCCCTCGATTGTCCTTACAACCATGCTCCTATCCAAACATATCTTAAAGGCCTCTAATGTATTTACCTCTACTTCCATAACAGACAGCACATTCCAGGCATCTACGACTCTCTGAGTAAAAAACTTGCCCCTCACATCTCCCTTGAATCTACCTCTCTCACCTTCAATGCATGCCCTCTGGTATAAGATAGATCTCTGAGGAACACTACTAACTACGGACCTCCAGCGTGAATAAGTTGCTTCAACCCACTATCCTTCATCTTTTATGTGCAAGCCAGTTCTGAATTCAAACAGCCAATTCACCATGGACCCCATGCATCTTAATCTTCAGGATAGCCCCCAATGAGGAACTTTGTCAAATACCTTACTAAAATCCATGTAGACAACATCCACTGCCCTAAACTCAACAATCTCCTTTGTCACCTTGTCAAAAATCACCTCCCTCCACCACGACCCATTACTTTCTGCAGGCAAGCCAATTCTGAATCCACCTGGCCATACTTCCCTGGATCCCATGCCATCTGACTTTCTAAATAAGCCTACCGCGTGGAACCTTGTCAAATGCCTTACTAAAATCCATGTAGATCACATCCACTGCACTACCTTCATTTATATGCCTGGTCACCTCCTCAAAGAACACGATCTTCCCTTGTTAGACACGATCTGCCCTTCACAAAGCCATGCTGACTGTTGTTGATCAGACCATGATTCTCTAAATGCCCGTAGATCCTACCTCTAAGAATCTTTCCCAACAGCTTTCCCACCACAGACATAAGGCTCACTGATCTATAATTAACTGGACTATCCCTACTACCTTTTTGGAACAAGGGGACAACATTCGCCTCCCTCCAATCCTCCGGTACCATTCCTGTGGACAACGAGGACATAAAGATCCTAGCCAGAGGCTCAGCAATCTCTTCCCTCACCTCGGGGAGCAGCCTAGGGAATATTCCGTCAGGCCCCGGGGAATTATCCGTCCTAATGTATTTTAACAACTCCAACACCTCCTCTCCCTTAATATCAATATGCTCCAGAACATTAACCTCACTCATATTGTCATCACCGTCATCAACTTCCCTCTCATTGATGAATACTGAAGAGAAGTATTCATTGAGGACCTCGCTCAATTCCACAGCCTCCAGGCATATCTTCCCACCTTTATCTCTAATTGGTCCTACCTTCACTCCTGTCATCCTTATGTTCTTCACATAATTGAAGAATGCCTTGGGGTTTTCCTTTACCCTACTCGCCAAGGCCTTCTCATGCCCCCTTCTTGCTCTTCTCAGCCCCTTCTTAATCTCCTTTCTTGCTACCCTATATTCCTCGATAGACCCATCTGATCCTTGCTTCATAAAACTCATGTGTGTTGCCTTCTTCCACCTGACTAGATTTTCCACTTCACTTGTCACCCATGATTCCTTCACCCTTCCCTTCTTTATCTTCCTCACCGGGACAAATTTATCCCTAACATCCTGCAAGAGATCCCTAAACATCGACCACATGTCCATAGTATATTTACCTGCAAAAGCATCATCCCAATTCACACCCGCAAGTTCTAGCCTTATAGCCTCATAGTTTTTCCTTCCCCAATTAAAAATTTTCCTGTCCTTTTCCATGATAATGCTAAAGGGCAGGGAGCGGTGGTCACTGTCCCCCAGATGCTCACCCACTGAGAGATCTGTGACCTGACCCAGTTCATTACCTAATATTAGATCTAGTATAGCATTCCCCCTAGTCGGCCTATCCACATACTGTGACCGGAATCTGTCCTGGACACACTGAACAAACTCTGCCCCGTCTAAACCGTTGGAACTAATCAGGTGCCAATCAATACTGTATTAGGGAAGTTAAAGTCACCCATGATAACAACCCTGTTATTTTTGCATCTTTCCAAAATCTGCCTCCCAATCTGCTCCTCAGAAGCTCTGCTGCTACCGGGGGACCTATAGAGTACCTTCAATAGAGGTACTGCTCCCTTCCTGTTCCTGACTTCCACCCATACTGACTCAAAAGAGGATACTGTTACATTACCTACCCTTTCTGTAGCTGTAATAGTATCCTTGACCAGTAATGCCACCCCTCCTCCCCTTTTTCTGCCCTCTCTATCCCTTTTAAAGCACTGAAATCCCGGAATATTGAGAATCCATTCCTGCCCTGGTGCCAACCGAGTCTCTGTAATGGCCACTATATCATAATTCCATGTATGTTTCCAAGCTGTCAGTTCATCACCTTTGTTCCTGATGCTTCTTGCATTGAGGTACACACACTTTAGCCCTTCTACCTTACTACCTTCACACCCTTTATTCTGCTTTTCTTTCCTCAAAGCCTCTCTATATGATAGATCTGGCTTTACTCCATGCACTTCTTCCACTCCTCTATCGCTCCGAGTTCCATCCCCCTTGCAAATTAGTTTAAACCCTCCCGTACCATGCTAGCAAACCTACCTGCAAGGATATTTCTCCCCCTCAAGTTCAGGTGCAACTCATCCAATCTGTACAGGTCCCACCTTCCCCAGAATAGATCCCAATGATCCAAAAATCTAAAACCCTGCCCCCTGCACCAACTCCTTAGCCATGCATTCAACTGCCATCTCCTCCAATTCTTACCATCACTATCACGTAGCACTGGCAGCAATCCTGAGAATGTCACCCTTGATGTCCTGTTCTTCAGCCTTCTGCCTAGTTTCCAAAACTCACACTTCAGGACCTCATCCCTCTTCCTGCTTATGTCGTTGGTGCCAACATGTATCATGACTTCTGGTTGCTTTCCCTCCTGTACCAGGATGTCGTGCACCCGGTCAGAGACATCTCGGACCCTGGCACCCGGAAGGCAACAAACCATGTTTAATGTTAAATGTTCTGCACTTATCCAGTCCAAACTTCATGTTTATATCTTTCTAAAATAGTCCTACTATTTGAATTACTTGCTTTTGCTTAACTGATGAAGGAGCATATAATTCGAAATCATCCATGTATAGAAGGTGTGTTAAGGTCTCACTCATTTTGTTGTTTCTGATTTGATACCCAATTTTCATCCAATTCAGTAAATTAGAGAGTGGGTTTAAAGCTAGACAAAAACATAATGGGCTTAGAGAGTTGCCTTGGAAAATGCCTCGGTGTATTTTGATTAATGGTGGTTATTCTTTTCTGGTTACTAATAGATAGGGTGATTATAGTACACCAATGCTTCATCAGATGTCAAAGGAATTTCACAAGTATTGGGTGTAGTTTATATATATTAAGAACTGCTATTAAACATGAGTGTGGGACAAAATCAAATGCCTTTTGGTTGTCAATTTAACAACATGAAAGGTTTTTGTTTTTCAGTTGGGCTTGATTTAGAATTACAGAATCTACTATCAGCTCTTCTTTACATCCTTTCATACCCTTATGGAATCCTTCTGGTTATCTAAGTCAGTGGTGAACTAGATATGAGATGATGTTACTATTTTATATTTAGTTTGTAAACAAGTAATATGATGTTATTTTGATAGATCATTTGTGATTTCTCCTTTAGGTAAGAGTTATGTTTTACCTTCTGTCAAAAATTCAGGCACTTTTTCAGTGCTTTTCAGAAAATTGTTGGTATGTATTAATAGGTATAGATAGAGGCATGTAAATTTTTTAAACCAATAATTATGAATATTATCACTGCCAATGTTTTTCCAGTTGTGGGTATGTTTTATAACCTCTTTTAGCATATCTATTGTAATTTCAGGTTCTTGCATTTCTTCAATTGTGTGAGTGCATTCCTTTTCCTTCCTAATCTAGCTTGCTTCATGATTGTGTGACATCCTGTTTGACCAGATATTAGACCAAAAGTTCATTATCTCTGGGTTTGTTGGTAATTCTGTGCTAGGGTTTGTGACATTTTGGCACGTTAAATCTAGTTTCAGTGTTCTGTATAAACCTTTTTCATTGTCTCTGAACTGATAATTCTGTTTTCATTGTCTGGCACATTTCATGTATCTACTTCACCTGGCTTTGTATGCACCAAGCTTTTGTTTTAGTGTACGTATAAATTCTATAATGCTTTTGTTAGATTGAACATATCTTGTATGGACCTTATATTTCCTTAGCTTTTGTCTTAACTTTCTTGCTCAGCTTATCCATTTTATACTCCATTAAGTGGACTCTTAGGGTTTCAATTTTGTTTCTTAATCTCTTCTGCCATTTCAGTGTTCTTATTTCATTACTCAGTTTTGGATTTCTATGAATGAGTGCCTCTATTTTGGAAGCATTGTATTGCACTGCTGTTAATGCTGCATACTATATTATTGTGTGTAGTTCTTCAAATGTTTCAAGTTTTCCTGTACGTTGTGGTAATATAATATTGTTGGAAGTATTAACAATTTTTGATAATGTTGACAACATATTGTATTTTGCTATGTAGGGTCCTTTTGTGGGGACAATACTCATATATTCTGTCAGTATGGTGTTATCAGGATAACTTTGTAAGCTCAATTTCATCAACAGCATGGGTGAAGGCTCTACATCTGTGTTGCTGCTCTTACCATCCAGTTGTGAAGTAGTTGATATAATTGTATTTTCGTCAGTGCTTCAGTGGGTTGCACCTTCATTATTTTCTTGCATAGCGTTGTTGTGGTCTTCAGGTTGGTTTCTTTCTAGCTGTTGTGCAACATGTTTTATTTGGTTGAACGTGTCTATAAGGATTAAGTTACTTTTACTATCACTGTATGTTGATCTGCTACTCGTTATGCATTTGCTTTCAAGAAAGGATATTGTGCTATAAACTGTTGATAAAGTTTGCTGTCATATTGGTGTCAAGTTCCGTTACTCGGTAATATACATGCATTAGGAATGTACTTATTTCTAATGACCATTTCATGCGTGTCTTTCTTCTCATAACTGCTTGAGTGCTCTCAGTTGTAAGTGGACCACTCCCCTGAGAAACACTTGCAGCAACCACAGCTTGTGGTGTTAGTGGGCTACTTCGAAAGTTGGCAGTAACTCTATCGGCTTTCCCGGTGCCTGCCTGCCCATTCAACGGAGCACCACAAGCAGATAGCTTACTGTCATGTCCAGCAGTAGCTCCAGCAAGATCCCCAGGCAGCAGTTGTATCTCTCTATTCTATAAACATCTCTCCATTTCCAAAAAGAAAGTGTATTCTTTTTTTTATAGCTACAGCCAGGTTTTGGTATCAGCCAACATGGAGAACTGATGCTGACTAGAGCAATGCCCAATCTGTGAACAGACGTGCCTGGATTTGTTTCTGTTTTGGCCCATGGGTGACATTTTATTTCCCACCTGCCCTGCATATCTGCAGAGCTTTCCCCTATCACCTCCAGGCGACACCCCTGATGGGGGACATAAAACCCCTCATGGGATATTAGTATTATATTTTTTATTTCTTCTCAGCTCAGGCTGGTAATCCTGAGGTGCGTTGCAAAGCCAAGCATGCTAATTTCTCAATTGCTAGGAACTTTTGGGCTATTCTAGTGATGATCTATTCTAATTGTTTAATGCTATTATGTAGTGCCTTCGGGATGATACCAGTTGTAGCTATTACTATCAGGACAATGTATACCCTGTTCGTTTTCCAAAGTCTTTCAATTTTCTTTTTTAATTCAGCATATTTCTGGTGTTTTTCACTTATTGATTTCTGCAAGCTATGTGTGTTTAGAATGGCTATATCTATTAAGTAAGTTGTTCTTGTTTGTTTATACTGTGTTATTATATCCAGACAGTTATTATGGATTGTCCTATCTGTAATCACTGATAGGTCATAATATAATTTGTGGTATTCTGACTCTAAAACTGGATCAAGCTTGTATTTATGGTGAGGTATGATTTTTTAAATGAGATTAGTATTTTAAAGCAAGATTTTGGTGAATGGTGTTTGCCACTTGATTGTGCTGTGTAAGTAATCAGATTGTGTTATATTGCTACAGATCCTGTGATATGTTGGATTGTTTCTGGTGATATTGCTACTTTGCACTCACTTATTATTATTGTATATACTGTTTACTCTGTGAGGTTCATGAGAGTAATGAATTTCATCGCATTCTGGTACATATGACAATAAGCTAATTGAATCTGGGATGAAGGCAATGATTCTACTGAAGCATATAATGTATAAGTGTGGCGTGTGGCCAAGTGGTTAGGGCATTGGGCTCACTATCTGAAGGTCGTGGGTTCGAGTCTTGGCCAAGGCAGCATGTTGTGTCTCCGCGACTGGAGCAGTGTCTTAACCACATTTGATACAACATGTAACATGCTTAAAATAAAAAAAAATAATTAATCGCAAAAGGTAAATTGCAATCCAATAAGCACAATTATATTTATAGAATACCTGTAATGTAGGAAAACACTTAAGTCTTAATACAGACATTATCAAATAAAAGTAGTCACTGAATCACTTAAAATCATATTTGGGAAGATGACTGGTAAATTAATAAGTGGTGGTCTTCTCGATGTGTCCTACAGAAGGAGAGAGATAGAGAAGTAAAAATAAGTTGAAGAATATGATCCAGAGTTTAGCATCTGAAAATGAATGAATGATAGAGCAATTACATTCAAGGACAGTCATCCTTATTGGATTGTAAATTGAATTAAAATAGACATGTTAATACAGCCAATGATGGCGGTGGTGGGCTGAACTATTTTTATATTGCAGACGACTTCCTGACCAAAAAGGACCTTCATGTCATGGTTTCTTCATGTCATACCAACACGACCATAATGAGTGTTACTATCTTTAATATCACTGATAAGTTGCGAACTACTCGCATTGCTGAATAAATTTAATCTTGGGAATTTATGTTCTGATAAAATTGAGTAGTGCTGTATAATGCTGAATTAAGAAAATCAGAAACAATTTTATTGTCCCGTCAACAAGATTGTATTCATCATTCTTGCTGGTTTAAAATCCATGAGATGAAGTTTGGAGTAAACTGAGAGAAATGGATATTCATTTTCAGTCTTGACAAGAAATCTGCAAAGTAGCTTCCCTGTTCTTTATTAAATATGCATAACTTCCATTTCATTGTAATCAATGATGTCAGGAAATTGTTCATCACATCTAATTGGCAATATCCACTTCATTGTCACAAACACAAGAGATCATCAGATGCTGAAGACCTACAGTAACACATACAAAATGCTGGAGGAACTCAGCAGGTCAGGAAACATCCACAGAAAGGAATGAACAGTTGATATTTCAGGCTCAGGCCAAAATGTTGACTGTATCTTTTTTCCATAGGTGCTCCCTAACCTGCTGAGCTCCTCCAGCTCTTTGTGTGTGTATCTCCTTCACTTTAGCTCTTTGTGTGCGTATCCCCTTCACTGAAAAGACAGTTAATTCATTTAGTAAAATTGGGCCAAATATATGCAAACACTAGCTCAAGCAGAAAAGTATAATATCATTCCTTGAAGGAAAATTGAGATATGAGTCTGATTTCAATAAATGGTGAACAAAGAAGCCTTAAAAACACTTGGGTTGGTTCTGGCTTTGTCTGTGAGGATAGTCATAACCATGACTAATCTATGAACCTCTAGATGCCATTATTTTCACTCGAACACTGAAGTATGTTACCTATGACTAGAAAATATTGACTTGAATTGATTTTACTACTTTGCATCCTTCGTACACATGAGTAAAAATCTTTACGTTATGTCTCCATCTAAATGTGTAATGTGCAATTTATAGTAATTTATAATAAATAGTACGTACAACATAGTGAATATAACATAGAAATGCAGTTGAGTCAGCATGAATTAATCAGTCTAATGGCCTGGTGGAAGAAGCTGTCCCAGAACCTGTTAGTCCTGGCTTTTTCGCTGCAATACCGTTTCCTGGATGGTAGCAGCTAGAACAATTTGTGGTTGGGGTGACTCGGGTCCTCAGTGATCCTTCAGGCCCTTTTTACACACTTGTCTTTATAGATGTCCTGAATAGTGGGAAGTTCACTGCTGCAGATGTGCTGGGCTGTCCACACCACTCTCTGCAGAGTCCTGCGATTGAGCGAAGTACAGTTCCCATACCAGGCAGTGATGCAGCCAGTCAGGATGCTCTCAATTGCACCCCTGTAGAAAGTTCTTAGGATCTGGGGGCCCATACCAAACTTCTTCAACCATCTGAGGTGAAAGAGGCACTGTTGTGCTTTTTTTTACCACACAGCCGGTATGTACAGACCATGTGACATCCTCAGTGATGTTTATACTGTGGAGCTTAAAGCTGTTCACCCTCTCAACCCCAGATCCATTGATGTGAATAGGGGTTTGCCTGTCTCCATTCCTCCTGTAGTCCACAACCAGCTCCTTTGTTTTTGCAACATTGAGGGAGAGGTTGTTTTCTTGGCAGCACTGTTTCAACTCTATGCCCCTCATGCTCTTTGTTTCCATTAAGGATCTGACCATAGGCATTCTTTTAGCTTGGTAAATATTCCAAATATTACACATTCATTTTAAAATATTGACTTAACTTACCTTTAAGGAAACCAAAGCTTGTTTCCATTGTCAATAAGATTATGCTTTCACTGGGCTATACTTAAATTTATCATCTGTCTGTAAATTTCAAAACACACATTATTATCTGTTCCCTTTAGACAGTAATTGGCTTTAAAAGGGTAGTAACCAATGGTGGATCATTTTATTGTGATAATGTTTTGAAAAGTGTTTCCAAGCAATAAGGGTACTACTTATAATTCCTTTTTTATGGATATATGTTTGTAAAGATGTTAACTCACATGAGTAAACTCCTGCATCCCTACAGGTTAGAAATTATTGTTCATGAAGTACAAATACTTTATGTACTTATTTTAAATTGTTTGCATTCGGGCTTGACTGACAAAGTAGAAAAGGATTTTTAATAGAACTGCATTAAATGGAACCAACACAACTGCAGTTTCCAGGGCAGCAACTCTTTCATTAAAATAGTGTGATGGGGCATTGCTTGCAGACATAAAAAGGGACAGCAGCAGTAATCATTTATGAAGATCAATTCCTTCTTCATAGTGAGAATTACATGATGCATAAAGGAAGTGAATATAAAAGGAACATTTCATTATCAGCATGAGAAAGAATACATTTCCAATACTTAAGCTGAGAAAAAGATTCTAGTGGAAACAATTACATCTTTCACTTATATCATCCATAACGAAAGGAAATCTTCCACAGTGCATATATTTTCTGCAATAAGCAAACTTACAGCAAAGTGTTTCTCATTACAGTTTTTTGACAACACCTCTTATTATGATGAAACAATCCTTGTGACTTGCCATTAGCAATAATATGATTTATCAGAAAGCATTTTGTTAGCATTTGGTACAATTCTGAGCCATTTTGTGATGTCACAATCATGCAGGTATTTTAGCAATTTGCAGAGCTCTCAGACTACAAGTAAGTATTCACCTTATTACTCTGGCAAGAATCCTTAATCTTTGAATTGATGGATTCTTTCAAGTTAATATATCAACAATTATAGTACAAAATAATAGACACATTGCCGATTGCAGATTTGGATGGCACTATAGCCTATAGAATAGATGACAAAAAGAAGTAAATTACTTGCAGCTGTAAGTACCCAACAGCGCCCGTGGGAAGGATGATGAAGGTAGGATAACTTTATTGGTTTAAGATGGTGCTACTGAAACCATGTGACAGCTTACTAGCAGATCGAAAGGCAAGGGATTCAAACTGAAAACATTGCTTCCAAAGCAAATTTTGATGGGTTATCACTGCAGACAGTGCTGAGGCGGGTGGAAACGAGGCTGGTTCGGGGGAAGAGCTGTGTTGGGGCATTGCAAGGCGCAATGTGTTCGAACTGGGGTCACAGACAGAGTTGAAGGAGATGGAGTGAGTAATTTGCAGAGGAGTCAATGTGGTAGAGTTTCAATGCTCATTCATCTGACCCAGGTGCAAGGTTGGATTGCTTCAAGCACTGAGCCGGTTTTGTGAGATTGAGAATGGCTTTGGGCTGGGTGACCCAAGTGTATCATGGTGCCAGTGTCTGGGCCCTTGAGCGAGGCACTTAGATAATTTAAATGCCGGCACAGATAGTCTGGAAGCTGAAGGGTTGGGAACGGAGGCAAGGGTTTGACTGATTTCACTCGCTCTCCCGTAAATGTTCATTCCTCTCTCTGTGGCACCAAGGCTGTGAGCTGATCCGGCTGCTCTGCATTTTTGCCCCACTGGTGTGATGAACTGGGATGAGGTTTGGGCCTACCCTGGCTGCTCCATAAGCAGATCTGGGACACAGTCTGAAATGCTGAAATTGTTGGAGTGTTGTTGGTTTGCTTCTATTCTTTTCATGATTTGTGTTCCTTCTCTCTCTTTCTCTGTGCAGTGGTTTTTGGTCTTTTTAATAAAATTGGGTTATTTGGGCTTTTTGCTTTTGTGGCTGCCTGTAAGCAGGCAAATTTCAAGGTGTATAACTTATACATTCTTTGCTAATAAATGTGCTTTGAATCCTTGAATTTAAAGGAACAACACTGTGAGCAGCTGTGAGTGGAAATCTGCATTTCATCTGAGCCTTTGTTTGTGTAAAAGTTCATGTGGATGCTCCTGGCAAAGGCAGTATTTGTTGCCTATCCATAATAGATCTTGTACTGAATGATTTGGCTGACACTTCTGGAAATCATTTAGCCTTATCAAACTGAAACCAGAATCCCACATTGACCAAATGAGGACTGCAGCTTTCCTACCCAAAGAATATTAGCGAACTACGTGTTTTATTTTGAAATAAAAGGTTACTTTCATCATCGCCATTACTGATTATAGGTTTTGACTAAATTCGAGCTGCCCAGCTACAGTAGCAGGCTCTAAAGTCAGCAAGAGCTGTGCTTTCCCATGCCATCAGGAAGGGGAAATGGGACTACACATAGAGAAGCTACAACCATTTCTGTGATACCAGCAATTTGCAGCGAATATAACAGGGCAGTCAGACCCATAATGGACTATAACAGCACACAGCATATCAATGACAGTGAGACCTCTCGTCATGATAAGTTGAATATCTTCTCTGCACAGTCTGATGCACTGAACAATGTGCCAGGGTCTGACAACATAGCTGCACAGGTGCTGAGAGACTGTGTGGCCCTTCTAGCAGATGTTCTCACACAGACATCTAAAACATCTGTTTAAGACAGTCCTCTGTCTTTTGGGTATCATTCTAGCGCCCAAGCGGCCTATGGTAACCTGCCCTAATGACTACTGTCCAGTGGCACTGACCTCAATAATAATGAAGTGTTTTGAGCAGGTGGTCATGAACAGCTTTAAATCCTGCTTTCCCACTAATTTGGACCCCGACCAGTTTGCATATGACCCATATCCGTCCACTGATAATAAAATAACCTCTCCTCTCTGCTTGATCCCATCTCACCTGCAGAATGATGTCCCCTGTGTCAGAACGTTGTTCATCAACTTCAATATCATCATTCCTCACAAGATGGTGCATAAACTATCCTTGGTAGGTCTCAAAACCTTGGATCTTAGACTCTTTGATGGAGAGACCTTAGGCAGTCCATAGTGGCCATCAGGCTCTTGAACTAAATGGGATAACTTCACTCAGCTTTGCTTCCATAACATTCAAATGTTCCTACAACTTATGGACTCACTTTCAAGGATTCTACATCTCATGTTCTCCACATTTATGATTATTCTTTCTCTCTTTTTTTGTAATTACACACCTTGTTGCCTTTTGCACACTTTGTTGAAGGCCTAAGACGGTGCACTTTCATTGATTATATTATGGTTGTTGCTATATTATGAATTTATTGAGTAACTATATAAACATTGGGTGAGGGGTAATAACTGTTCATGAATCTGGTGGTGTGAGTCCTGAGGCTCCAGTACGTCCTTCCCAGTGGCATGACCTGGGCAGTGTGCGTCCTTGATGATGGATACCACTTTCCTGCAACAAAGCTTTACGTAGATGTGGAAAAAACATCTTCAAATCTTTAAATAAATTTATTATCAAAGTACATATTAGTCACCATATACAACCCTGAGATTCACTTCCTTGAGGCCATTTATTGTAAGTTGTCCTCCACCTGATATCCACACCTCCACATACCAACTGCTATCGTCCCGATTTTCACCTCCCCCAGCCCCCACCTTCCATCAACACCCCAGTCATCATGGACTCAACTTCACTACTGAGCAGGTGAGAAGGGCTCTGGGGAAACTCAAACATGGCAATGTATTGGGACCGGATGGTGTGAACTCCATGGTCCTGAAGGAGTGTGCTGGAGTTCCCCTGTGCATTGTCAATCTGAGTCTCAGGCTGGAAAGGCTGCCAACTGTGTGGAAAACATCATGTGTGGTCCCAGCATCCAAGAAGGGCCAACCAAATGCCTTGAATGACTACCATCCAGTGGCCCTGACTTCACACATCATGAAGACTCTAGAGGCTGGTCCCAGCTCACCTCTGACCCCTGTTCAGATCAGCCCTCGATCCCATGCAGTTCACTTACCAGGAGCACATTGGAGTCGATGATGCTGTCATCCACCTGCTGAACAGAGCATGGTCCTATTTGGATAAGCAGGGCAGCAGGTGAGCATCATGTTTTTTGATTTCTCAAGTGCCTTCAATACCACACAGCTCTTATTGCTGGGGGCAAAGCTCCATTCAATGCAGATTGGCACTTCCATTGTACCCTGGATAATGGACTAACTGACCGGCAGACCACAGCCTGTGTGGCTTCAGAGCTGTGTGTCAGACATAGCAATAAGCAGCACTGGGGCCCCACAGGGGGCTCTTTTGGCTTCCTTCCTGTTTATCCTGTATACCTCAGACTTTAGATACAACACTGAGTCGTGCCATCTGCAGAAATTCTCTGATGACTCAGCGACAGTTGGGTGTATAAAGGGAGGACAGCAGGATGAATACAGGGCCCTGGTGGAGGACTTGGTCAAACAGTGGAAGCTGAATCATCTGCAGCTCAACATTAGTAATTCAAAGGAGTTGGTGCTGGCCTTTAGGAAGACTAAACCTGCACTGCTCCCTGTTACTGTTGATAGTGAGGATGTGAGAACCTACAAGTACCTGAGTGTGCACCTGGATGACAGATTTGAGTGAAGCACCCACACAGAGTCTGTGTACAAGAAGAGCCAGTTGCCTATACTTCCTGAGAAGACTGAGGTCCTTTGGAGTATGCAGGTCTCTCTTTCACATGTTCTACCAGTCTATTGTCACCAGTACAATCTTCTATGTGGTGGTGTGTTGGGGCAATGGTATCAACACTGGTTATGCCAATAGGCTTAATAAACTGATTAGAGAGGCTGGCTCTGTTATTGGAGACAAACTAGACACACTGGAGGCTGTGGTAGAACAAAGGACCCTACAGAAAATCCTGGCAATTCTGGACAATGTTTCTCACCTTCTGCATGCCACTTTGGCTGAACAGAGCAGCACTATTAGTAATAGACTAAGACAACTGCACTGTTCCAAAGAGCACTTTATGAGGTCATTCTTACCCTCGGCCATTAGGCTCTATAATGAGTCAAACTATAGCCAGGGAAGTGATGACCCCCTCCTGTTAGACTGTTTGTGGTAACATATTTTTATTCTTTCTACTTCTCTTCTAATATTTATATCTGTGCTCTTGTAATGCTACAGTTTTACTGTAATTTCCTTTGGGATCAATAAAGTATCCATCTATCTATCTATCTTTCGCCCCCTTCTCTGTCTCTAAAAGGGTAAGATATTAAAGAATGTGATGAGCTTTTATTTAAGTAAAGTGAATGACCCAGCACTGTACATTACTTGCTGGATTGCAGTCTGGTTGGATGCTGAAGAGTGCAGACTGAAATGTCCTTTTTAAAATTGTAGAATTATTTAGTTATATTGTCTTACTTATAATGTACAGTAGAGAAACGGACCATTGACTTCAATTGAACTGTGCTAAAGTTCTGGTCAACACAATCTTCCTCACTCCTTTCCTCAATGAACCCTATCAACATTGTCTTCGATTTATTTTCCCACTTGTTTCATATAGCTTGCTGCCTGGCATAGCTTAGCTAGTTGAATTCATTTAGCACTGAATTTTGTAGCAAGTCTTAGTCCAATGGGCATGTAAAGAGATTGTTCCAGGAATACATAAATTCACTCCGAATAGAAGACACTGCTGAAAGGAATACTGCTGTCTAATAGCTGAAAATAGTGTAACTAACTTCAAGGTACTCCTATTTCATTATTTGCTGGATGTTCTAGAGCTGTACAGCATAGAAACAGGCACTTTGGCCCACTGCATCTATGCTGAATATTACACCTATCCACTGTATACTAATCCCACTTGAATGCATTAATTCCGTATCTCTTTCCGACCTACTCATTCGAGGATGTATATGGATGCCTCTTTAATGTTGTCCTGCACATGGGATCATAAACCACAGGAGCAGAATTAGGACATTTCCCCAATTGGGTTTGCTTTGCCATTCAATCATTGTTGACTTGTTATTCTCTCTCCTGCATTCTCCCTGTAATCTGTGGCACCCTGACTAATCAACCATCTATCAAGCTCTGCTTTAAAAGTACTCAACGACTTGGTCCCCACAGATATCGGCAGCTATAAATTCCACAGATTCATTACTCTCTAGCTAAATAAATTCCTCCTTGTATTCTGAGGCTGTGGCTCTGGTCCTAGGCTCTCCAACTACTGGAAAAGTCTTCTTCGAGTCGATTCTCTCTCGGGCTTTCAATGTTTTTAGGTCACAATGAGGGACCCCCACCAACCCCCCAACTCATCCTTCTGAACTCCATCGAGTACAAGCCCAGATGCATCAAAAGCTCTTCATATGTTAGGACTGAACATCATATAAACATCGTATGAACATCATATGTTCATATGATGAAAGACTGGATCGACTAGGCTCATACTCTCTGGAATTTAGAAGATTGAGGGGGGATCTGATTGAAATGTATAAAATTCTAAAGGGATTGGACAGGCTAGTTGCAGGAAGATTGTTCCCGATGTTGGTGAAGTCCAGAACGAGGGGTTACAGTTTAAGGATAAAGGGGAAGCCTTTTAGGACCGAGATGAGGAAAAACTTCTTCACACAGAGAGTGGTGAATCTGTGGAATTCTCTGCCACAGGAAATAGTTGAGGCCAGTTCATTGGCTATATTTAAGAGGGAGTTAGATATGGCCCTTGTGGCTAAAGAGATCAGGGAGGTATGGAGATAAGGCAGGTACAGGGTTCTGAGTTGGATGATCAGCCATGATCGTACTGAATGGTGGTGCAGGCTGGAAGGGCCAAATGGCTGACTCCTGCACCTATTTTCTATGTTTCTATTTTAACCCTTTCCTTTCTGGAATGATTCTTGTGAAACTCTTCTGTATTCTCTCCAATGCCAGCATATCCTTCTTTAGATAGGGGGTCAAAATTGCTTCAAATATGGTCTGACCAAGCCTCAGGACTACGTCCTTGCTTTTATATTTCAGTCCTCTCAAAATGAATGCGAAATTTGCACTTACTTTCCTTACTACCAACTCAACTTGCATGCTAACCTTCGGAGAAACTTGCATTAGAACTCCCAAGTCACTCTGCACCTCCAGTTTCTGAATTCTCTCTCCACATAGAAAACAGTCTATGATTCCTCCAATCAAAGTGTATGACTGTACGCTTCCCCACACTGTATTCCATCTACCATTTCTTTGCCCATACTCCCAAACTGTTCAAGTCCTTTTGCAGACTCACAGCTTCCTCAACACCACCTGCCCCAACACCTATATCTGCGTTATCCATAAACTTGGCTACAAAGACATCAATTCCATCATCCAGATCACTGACATGTCAAGTAAAACGTAGTAGAACCCACACCAAAACATAGAGGCACCACCAGTGTGCGGCAGCTAACCAGAGAGGGCCTCTTTTGTTCCCATTCTTTGCCTTCTGCCAATCAGCCAATCTTCTGTCCATGCGGGTACCTTTCCTGCAATACCATAGGCACCTATTTTGTTTAGCAGCCTCGTGTGTTGCATCCTGTCAAAGGCTTTATAAAAATACAGATAAACAACATCCAATAACACTCCTTTGTCTATTCCGTCTCCACCTCCTCCAATCAGCTGCTCATTCCAGATACCAACTACTCTTTGTATGAAAAATTTACCCGGAGATCTAGTTTTGACTCCCCTACAATAATAAACAGACACTGGCAATTACTCTATCTATATTTCTTATTTATTTATTGAGAATCAGCACAGAGTAGGCCTTTCCTACCCTTCAAGCCTCGCCACCCAGCTATCCCCCAACTTAATGCTAGTCTAATCACAGGACAATTTACAGTGACCAATTAGGAAACAGGAAAACCCTAAGGAAACACACGTGGTCACGGGAAGAACGTGTGGTGAAATTTGAATGCAGGCAGCCTGTAGTGCAACAAGTTGTGCTAACCATAAGACCATAAGATATAGGAACAGAAGTAGAGTATTCGGCTCATCGAGTCTGCCTTCTCCCCATATTCTTTGACGCCCTGGCTAATCAAGAAAACCATCTATCTCTGCCTTAAATGCAGCCAGTGACTTGGCCTCTACAGCTGCTCATGGCAACAAATTCCACAGATTTACCACACTCTGATTAAAGTAATTTCTCCTCATCTCTGTTCTAAATGGACGTCCTTCAATCTTGAAGTCATGCCCTCTTGTCCTAGAATCCCCTACCATGGGAAATAACTTTGCCATATCTAATCTGTTCAGGCCTTTTCACTTTGGAATGGTTCTATGAGATCCCCCTTCATTCTCCTGAACTCCAGGGAATACAGCCCAAGAGCTGCCAAATGTTCCTCATACAGTAACCCTTTCGTTCCTGGAATCATTCTCGTGAATCTTCTCTGAACCCTCTCCAACGTCAGTATATCCTTTCTAAAATAAGGAGCCCAAAACTGCACACAATACTCCATGTCTCACGAGTGTCTTATAGAGCCTCAACATCACATCCCTGCTCTTATATTCTCTAGAAACGAAGGCCAACATTGCTTTTGCCTTCTTCACCACCAACTCAACCTGAAGGTTAACCTTTAGGGTATCCTGCATAAGGACTCCCAAGTCCCTCTGCATCTCTGCATTTTGAATTCTCTCCCCATGTAAATAATAGTCTGCCCATTTATTTCTTCCACCAAAATGCGTGACCATACACTTTACATCATTGTATTTCATTCGTCACTTCTTTGCCCATTCCCCTAAATTATCTAAGTCTCTCTGCCGGCTTTCTGTTTCCTCAACACTACCCTCTCCTCCACCTATCTTTGTATCATTGGCAAATTTAGCCATAAATCCATTAACCCCATAGTTCAAATCATTGACATACATCGTAAAAAGCAGTGGTCCCAACACCAACCCCTGTGGAACTCCACTGATAACCGGCAGCCAGCCAGAATAGGATCTCTTTATTCCCACTCTCTGTTTTCTGCTGATCAGCCAATGCTCCACCCATGCTAGTAACTCCTCTATAATTCCATGGGCTCTTATCTTGTTAAACAGCCTCATGTGCAGCACCTTGTCAAAGGCCTTCTGAAAATCCAAGTACACCACATTTACTGCATCTTCTGTATTTACCCTGCTTGAAATTTCCTCAAAAAATTGCGGTACATTATTCAGGCAGGATTTTTCCTTTCAGAAAGCCATGCTGGCTTTGGCTTATCTTGACATGTGCCTCCAGGTACTCTGTAATCTCATCCCTAACAATCGATTTCAACGACTTCCCAACCACTGATTACTGACCCATCCAAATTTTATGTGCCTTTAAATTCTACATTACCATGCAATCTTATATGCCTCTATCATGTCTACTCTCGGCTTTCTTTGTCCCAGGATAAAACAGACTAAAACTATCCAAACTCTCCTGATAACTCAAGCCTCACCCTTGCCCACTCCAGGTAACATTCTTGTGAATAAATTTTGCAAAATCTCTTGCTTGATCTTTCCTGCTATTTTAATACAGGTAATATAAGCAATTAGTAACACTACGCTTCTATAGTTTTTGCAACCTCAAATTACTGGAATAAGAGGAGAAGCAGATTTGAACATAGTCATGTATAAACCACAATTGTGCAGACTTTGGGGCAATCTATTATAGGAATGGATCTCTACTATCAGATGTGAAAAAGTTGAGTCACTTCATATACTTGGTTAATTGCTCTTCACAAGAAAATGTTAAAAGGTCATTTTATGGAATCTTATTTTGAAATGATCAAATATATTCATAAAATGAAGAAGAAAAAGTGTTTCTAAATGAATAAATTTAGAACTCTCAGAAAAGGACAAGAAGTAAGAATGCAGGACTGTGTTCAGAGATTTGGCGTAAACGGAAATGTTTTGCTATAGAGCACATAAGGTGAAGATAGTACGCTTAGAAAGCAAACATGCTTAAGTATTTTAAGAAAATTGAGGACAGTGAGGACAAAGTAGTGCTATGAAAGTAACTCGATTGTTCTGATAAAATGTCTGCACAAACACAAGGAAGACTTAATGGCCTTCTTGGATTCTCCACATCCCTGTTGTGTCTTTGATCATGTCTTATTTATAATGTTGACTTAGTCTGTTGCCACTGGCCTTCTGCCTGCTGTTGTCTAAAAGATGCACAATTAACTTCATGTGTTCTATTTGCAATCAAGTCATGTTTTAGTATTGTTTTGATTCAGTGCCTTGCATTTTGATTTCTTTTATTTAATTTACATGCAAATCAATTTGAACGATGGCTTGCATGTAATTTCCCCTTCATTTATATATTTATTTTGGGCATTTTGAAGGGATAGAAGGATGTAGTGGGTATTCATATCCTGTTATGTCAAGTTGCTAATCTGCACATTGCAAACTTTTGCATTTCAGATCTAAGGTAGAGACTACATCACAAAAGATTTGTTATGTTTTCATTGCTGATTTCAGAGATGAAATAAGTACCTTTAATGTTTTAATATTCTAAAAATGCCCCAACATCTTACCTGCACTTTCAATTGTTTTTGAAGTGTGTCATTGCAGAGGATCTTGATAGTAAATATGTACACAGAGTGGAACTACCGATAGCAAATAAATTTAAAAAAGAGGTTAATTCTTTTATTGGATGGAATTGATTAAAAGAGTAGTGTTGGCAAAGCACTGAGGAAACCTTCTATGAAGTAATGCCAATAAGATAAACAAGCTGAGAGAAGGCTGAGCTGTTTTATGCTTGAGTAAATATTCTGTTAGTTTACCTACTGACCAGAGTCAGCTGCAAGATCTTTCTTTGTAAATGTTTTCATCAGGGGATTAAGATGACGTGAAATTTCTGGAATGTTTTTAAGGCTTCTTTTAAATCTAGTCTTTATGTTTCCACACTATCACATAGAATGAGAGCAGGTTTGTGAGCAGGTCTTGCCTCAGGCAGAATGACTTCTCCTTGAATTGTCAGCAGCCCACTCTTTTTTAATGTCACTAAACAATGTTTCAAAGTACATCTCTGTGACTGACTTTAAAAATGTTGAGAAAAAGAAAACAAAATTGAAGTGGCATTGATAGCTTCTGGCCACCTTTATATGTGAAAATAAGCTGAATCTCAAGCTTCAAAAAAAATCCCTCTCATCATTGGGGATTGGAATCAATCCTTCCATGGAAAATGTTGATCTTCACTCTTCAAGGTAGTTACAGAGAAAATCATCCCAAGATTAAAGGAGCATTCCGGCATTTTCCTCAGGCACCCCTCGACTACTTTGACCGTGGAATGATCATGCTTTTTCCCAACTATAAACAAAAACTGCAGCAATCTAAACCAACCAAGACCATCAGACAGCAGTGGACTCCTGAGACAGTTGGAAGGCTGAACGACTGCTTCGGCACCACGGATTGGAAGGCCATGGAATACTGGTAGGGCAGTATAGATGGATATGCTGACACAGTAACATCTAACAGATCCTTCTGTGAAGATACATGCCTTCCTAAAAAGGCCATAAGATATAAGAGCAGAATTAGGCCATTTGACCCATTGAGTCTGTTCCACCATTTCATCATGGCTGATCCATTTTCCCTAACAGTCCCAGTCTTCTGCCTTCTCCCAGTATTGCTTCATGCCCTGACTAATCAATAATCTATCAACCTCTGCCTTAAATTATACCCGATGACTTGGCTTCCACAGCCACCTGTGGCAATGAATTCCACAGATTCATCCCCCTCTGACTAAAGAAATTCTTCCTTATCTCTTAAGGTGAGCTATAACAATGACAAGACATGGTTCACCAAGGGGTTGAGGACCCTCAGATTGGAAAAGGATGATGCCTACAGGTCTGTAAACAGAAAGGAATATAGCTCTGCAAAATAGCGATTATTAAAGAAAGTAGTGAAAGGCACAATGATCAGCAAGAGAGAGACTTCACCAACAATTGCCAGGCAGTCTGGAGCTCCCTGCAAAGCCTTACCAATTTCGAACAGAAGTGCTCTCAAATCTCCCCTTCCCCTACCTTTGCCCGTCAGCTCCATCACTTTTATTGCTGGTTTGATAAGAACAATCAACATCTATTTCTTCTCACTTCCTCTGATCCTAATTTGCTAATCCCATTACACCATCCCTTTCATAAACACTCCAAAATCACCATCCTCCACCCACCCCAGTTCCATTCACCTTCTTCAACCTCCACCCCTTTTCCCTCCTACCCCCATCCCACCCCATACTTTCTGTGAAGCAAGAAGATGTTCACAAACTCTTTGGAAAACAGAACATTAGGAAAGCTGCAGGCCCTGATGGTGCCTCTCACCTGGTAATCTAAGGCACTGTGAGGGGTCAGCCAGACATGTCTTCACTGAGTTATTTAACACCTCTCTGCAATTATGCAGGGTTCCAGACTGATTTAAAGTTGCCACAATCTTTCTAGTTCCCAAGAAAGATAAGGTCCTTGGACTTAATGATTATAGGCCAGTCATTCTGACTTCAGTAGTTATGAAAACCTTTGAACGTCTGATGTTGGCCTACCTTTAAGTCTATTACTGATCCTCTTCTTGGCCTGCTACAGTTGCTTATAATCGCTCAGTTGAAGATGCAATTAACTTGTGTCTTCATTACATTCTTCAACATATGGACTCCCCCAACACCCACTGTATGTGAGGATCTTGTATGTGTATTTTAGCTCTGCCTTCAACATTGTTGTTCCGGAGTTGGTCCACAGCAAGCTAACCCAGCTAGCTGTACCTTAAAGTAACTGTCAGTGGATTATGATTTTCCTGACAGGAATCCAATCCAATAGCTATAAGCACAGATTCTCCCCAGAGCTGTGTTCTTTCACCCCTCCTGTTGTCACTTTGTACAAATGACTATACCTCCACAGACAAATTCATTAAAATCATAAGGTTTGCAGATGACATGATTGTAGTTTGTCTCATCTCTAACAATGATGTGACCTGCTATCAAAGAGAGGCAGGCTGTCTTGCAGCATGGTGTGCTCCTGACAATTTGGAGCTTATTGCTATTAAAACAGTGGAAATGAGGATTGGCCTGTGCCGACAACCCCCTACCTGTCCTTCCCTTGGAAATTAATGGTCACACTATGTCTGTTGTCAAGTCATTCAAATTCCTGGGGACTACTTTTATTAATACATTGAAGTGGGATAAGCATGTTACACTCATCACTAGGAAAGCCTGACTGTGATTGGTCTTTCTATGTAAGCTTAAGAAGCTTAGTATTTCATGGCGTATCCTGGTGAATTCTTGCTCAGCTATCATGGAGTATTGTGACTATTTCTGTCACTGTTTAGTTTCCTGCCACTTCCTCCCTCTCTAGTTCCAAGTTGCAGTAAGTGGTCCACTCAGTGGAGAAGATCATTGGCTGTCAGTTAACAACATTAAAAGACCTGTTCATCACCAGAGCAAAGAAAAGAACTGAAAAGACTACTGCTGACTCTACCCAACCCAGCCGTCACCTGTTCACCAAATTGCCATCAGGGAGACATGATAAGTCCATCAGAACTGCTGCACATGTCATCTCCAAAGCTTCTTTCCTGTAGCTATCCAGCTTCAGCAAGGCATTTGATAAGGTACCCCATGCAAGGCTTATTGAGAAAGTAAGGAGGCATGGGATCCAAGGGGACATTGCTTTATGGATCCAGAAATGGCTTGCCTGCAGAAGGCAAAGAGTGGTTGTAGACAGGTCATACTCTGCATGGACGTCGGGGACTAGTGGTGTGCCTCAGGGATCTCTTCTGGGACCCTTACTCTTCGTGATTTTTATAAATGACCTGGATGAGGAAGTGGAGGGATGGGTTAGTAAGTTTGCTGATGACACAAAGGTTGGGGGTGTTGTGGATAGTGTGGAGGGCTGTCAGAGGTTACAGTGGGACATTGATAGGATGCAAAACTGGGCTGAGAAGTGGCAGATGGAGATCAACCCAGATAAGTGTGAAGTGGTTCATTTTGGTAGGTCAAATATGATGGCAGAATATAGTATTAATGGTAAGACTCTTGGCAGTGTGGAGGATCAGGGGGATCTTGGGGTCCGAGTCCATAGGACGCTCAAAGCAGCTGCAAAGATTGACTCCGTGGTTAAGAAGGCATACGGTGTATTGGCCTTCATCAATCGTGGAATTGAATTTAGGAGCCAAGAGGTAATGTTGCAGCTATATAGGACCCTGGTCAGACACCACATGGAGTATTGTTCTCAGTTCTGGTCGCCTCAGTACAAGAAGGATATGGAAGCCATAGAAAGGGTGCACAGGAGATTTACAAGGATGTTGCCTGGATTGGGGAGCATGCCTTATGAAAACAGATTGAGTGAACTCGACCTTTTCTCCTTGGAGCAACAGCGGATGAGAGTTGATCTGATAGAGCTATATAAGATGATGAGAGGCATTGATCATGTGGATAGTCAGAGGCTTTTTCCCAGGGCTGAAATGGCTGCCACAAGAGAGCACAGGTTTAAGGTGCTTGGGAGTAGGTACAGAGGAGATATCACGAGTAAGTTTTTTACGCAGAGAGTGGTGAATGCGTGGAATGGGCTGCCAGCAACTGTGGTGGAGGCGGATATGATAGGGTCTTTTAAGAGACTTTTGGATAGGTACATGGAGCTTGGAAAAATAGAGGGCTATGGGTAACCCTAGTAACTTTAAGGTAGGGACATGTTCAGCATAACATTGTAGGCCGAAGGGCCTGTATTGTGCTGTAGTTTTTCTATGTTTCTATGTTTTCCAACAAACACTCAGGTGTAATACCCTAACAATCCCTCAACAACATTTGTTAAATGGTCTTTCCTGCTTTCCTTCTTCTGTTGATAATTATCTAATCTTCTGATAGGTTCACATATATTTGCTTGATTTTTGACATTTGAGCATGTTCTACTAATTGCTGATTTCTCATGGCTGTTTGCACAATTGCTTTGTAAATTGATGGTTGCCATTGTATTGTCTGTTATGGTGTTGTCCTGTGTTTTACGCTTCGCACCAAACCACAATCAATTTTGCTATGTTTCACATTCTGTCAATAAAATGATTCTGATTTTGACTTTGATTCCATGATTGTTCTGATTATCTGTTGGAAATGGAGTTGGTGCATCTCTGACTATGCATGAACGGTTTGGTCTGCAGAAGTAATACGTGCTGTTGTCTCATGGGCTTAGAACAGAATTTTAACATAACATGGTTGGGGGAGAGCCAGCAGAGTACCACAGTTCTACTGTGATATAAAAGAGATTTATTTCCATCAGGTATTTTGCAAGTGTTTGGTTCTGCAAATGTGTATCGCATTTGTCAATATGTAATTGCATATCTACCAACACAGACACTCAGCTTCCTGATGAATGATCCCAGCCCGAAACAAGACTGTTTTCAACTATTCACCCATTAGGCTCTTGAACAAGTGTGGATAACCTCTCACCTCATCACAGAACTATTCTGCAACTCACTGACTCTTTTTCAAGGACTCTACAACTCATGTTCGTATTTATTTATTTGTCTGTTTGTCTATCCCTCCATCTATTTAGCTATCTATTCATCCAACTTTATCTTGTATTCTTTATTAGTATTTGCACAGTTTTGGTTATTTTATCAGCCTTTGTTTGTGTGTAGTTTTTCATTGTTTCTATTGTATTTCTTTGTTCTACTGTGAATGCCTGCAAAAATGAATCTCAGGATACTATATGGTAAAACTATTATCAAAGTACAGCATTTGATGCATATTGCTCAAGCCTTCTAGCATCTGTAAAATCACTGGTGCCCCCACTTTTCATTTCTTTCTCTATTATAATGATGCACATATAGCACATATAGTTATGAATGCACATGCCGTTTCAACAAAGTAAAAGGAATAATACTATTGCCCAAGTTCTTGAGCAGCATGGCCTGAAGACTGATGGTGCATTGGATGTTATCCTGGAGCCATGTTTCTGCAAGAGCAAGTACACAGCAGTTCCTCATCACACGCTAGTACAGTCACGGATGAATACATTCCTGCTTAGGTTCCACCAAGCAAATACTGGAGACCAGCCCCTGACCCAGCATGGACTCTAGCATGCTCCCTATGCCTCCGCTTTCTCCCACACTGCCTCTGATGCTCCCTCTCCTAGATGGCTGCAACAGGTGATGTTGTGGTATGAGAGCCTGACCTATGCACCATTAAGGTCATACAGCTCCCCTGCCACTGGTCTTGCCAATGAACCAATGAACTAGAATTAGAGGGTCTTCTGATCACAAGAAAACTGTCCTTAACAATTAGGTGATGACACCGTGCTCAACAAGCCCTTGTTGCGAAGATCCATCGCTCTCCAGCAATACACGATTGAGGAAGACATGCAGTACTTGGTGCTATTTATGCCCAGAGCTTTTTGCAATCACTGCTTTTTTTATTTAAACAATTAACAGCTTTGACAAGTAAACAGGAAGACTTTTTAAACCAAAGAAAAAATGCCTTGTTATATACAGTGGGCATAAAATGGGTAGATGATGTTTCTTGAGCCTTTGGGCCTTTGTAATTGACCACATTTATCCTAGTTCATCATTTCTCTCTTGCACAGGAAAACTCCTCTCCATAGTCAATGTCGTCCATTTGCATCTTTTCTCCAACAATGACCTCATACACCTGCCCAGCCTTCCAAAGCATCATGATACATAAACTCAATAGATACTATTAAATAGCTATTCACACTATTTCTTATGAGGTAGAACATTAAGTGCATTGGCATTGAGAGATAAAGGGCAAATTAATGCAGCCTCTGCATTAACTTTACATCAACATTGACTCTACAGACCATCTCTGTATTATCAGCTAATGGTCAAAAGGTACCTTTACCAAAAGCTTGTCTTGGAAACAATTAATGCTTTGATAAGGTGACCACAGTTGCAGAATATCCTTGATTAGCAGTTAGTTGAGAATTCATGATCTCTTATATTCTGCTCTCTCTTATATTTTCCTTCCAGTGCTATCTAGTTCTCCAGCTGTTGTGGAATGAGTGTTGTATTTGATTAGCAGGGTCATTACCAGAGATGATAAGACCATAAGACATAGCCCATTGAGTCTGTTGCACCATTCCACCTTGTCTGATCTTGGATCCCACTCAACCCAATACATCTGCCTTCTCGCCATAACCGTTGATGCCCTGACCTATCAGGAAATTATTAAATTTCGCTTTAAATATACCCACGCTCTTGGCCTCCACAGCTGTTTGTGGTCGAGCATTCTACAGATTTACTACTCTCTGGCTAAAAAAACTTCCTTACATCTGTTCTAATGGGTCGCCCCTCACTTTTGAGGCTGTGTCTTCCGGTCCTGGACACCCCCACCATAGGAAACATCCTCTCCACATCCATCCTATCTAGTCCTTTCAACCTTCAGTAGGTTTCAATGAGATTCCTAAATCCTTCTAAATTCCTGTAAGTACAGGCGCAAAGCTACCAAAGGCTCCTCATATATTAATTCCTTCATTCCCAGAATCATCCTCATGAACTTTCTCGGGACTCTATCCAATGACAACACATCCAACACATATGGTGACCAAAACTGTTGACAATACTCCAAGTGCGGCCTGACTAGTGCCTCAGCATTATCCCCTTGTTCTAAATATTTAATGCCCCTTTAAATAAATGCCATCATTGCATTTGCCTTCTTTACCACAGACTCAACCTGTAAATTAACCTTCTGGGAGTCTTGCACAAGGACTCCTAAGTCCCCTTTGCACCTCTGATTTTGAATTGTCTCCCCATTTAAATAATAGCCTGCACTTTGTTTCTTTTACCAAAATGTATTGTCACACATTTCTCTGCACTTTATTCCAACTTTGCAACAAAACCATCAATTCCATTATTTAAATCATTAACAAACAATGTGAGAAGTAACGGTCCCAATACTGACTCCTGTGGAAAACCACTAGTCACTGACAGCCAACCAGAAAAGGCCACCTTTATTTCCACTTGTTACCTCCTGCCTGTCAGCCATTCCTCTATCCATGCCAGTATCAATCCGATAATGCCAAAGGATCTTATCTTGTTAAGCAGCCTCATGTGTGGCACCTTATCAAATGCCTTCTGAAAATCCAAATAAATGGCATCCACTGCCTCTCCTTTGTCCACCCTGCTTGTTACTTACTTGAAGAACTCTAACAGATTTGTCAAGCAAGATTTTATTTTTTTAAAAACTATGCTGACTTTGACGTATTTTATCACTAGTCTCCAAGTACCCCAAAACCTCAGCCTGAATAAGACTGTTGAACGGATCCTGATCTGGATCTGGGCCGTTCCCTCCAAATATCCAGACCTGCCTCTGGGTTTTTTTGCACTACCTTACTTTCCATTTTTCTATTCTCTATTTATGATTTATAATTTAAATTTTTAATATTTACTAATTTTTACTATTTTTAATATTTAATATTTGTAATCCAGGCAGCGGGAAGTACAGAATCAAATATCGCTGTGATGATTGTACGTTCTAGTATCAACTGTTCGGTGACAATAAAGTATAAAGTATAAGTGTAATAATCAACTCCAACACTTTTCCAACCAGTGAGGTTAGGATAACTGGCTGGCCTATAATTTCCTTTCTTTTGCCTTCCTCCCTTCTTAAAGAGTGGAGTGATATTTGTAATTTTCTAGTCTTCTGGAACCACGCGAGAAACAAGTGACTCTTAAAAGATCATAACCAATGCATCTGCTATCTCTTCAGCAACCTCTTTCAGAACTGTGGGATGTAGTCCATCTGGTTCAGATGACTTATCCATCTTAAGACCTTTTAGTTTGCCTAGCAATTTCTTCTGTGTCATAGTAATAGCATTCACTTCTATTCCCTGACACTCATGGGCTCACCCACTCAAATTGCAGTATGAATTCAGTCACATTGTGCTTGCTGCCTCCTAAGAGTTCCTTAAGCTCCCTAATAAAATCTGGATTATTCTACAACATGCAATCTAAGATAGCCTTTCTCTGAGTAGGCTCAAGCACAAGCTACTCTAAAAAGCCGTCTCATAGGCATTCAACAAATTCTCTCTCTTGCGATCCAACACCAGTCTGATTTTTCTAATCCCCTTTCATATTGAAGTCCCCCATAACAATTGTGACATTATCTTTATTACAAGCCCTTTCCAGCTCCCTTTGCAATCTCACCCCACATAACCATGTAACAATATAACCATATAACAATTACAGCATGGAAACAGGCCATCTCTGCTCTTCTAGTCCATGTTGAACACTTACTCTCACCTAGTCCCACCAACCTGCACTCAACCCATGACCCTCCATTCCTTTCCTGTCCACATAGCTATCCAATTTCATTTTAAATGACATCGTACCTGCCTCAACCACTTCTGCTGGAAGCTCATTCCACACAGCTACCACTCTCTGAGTAAAGAAGTTCTCCCGCAAGTTACCCTTCAACTTTTGCCCTTTAACTCTCAACTCATATCCTCTTGTTTGAATCTCCCCCACTCTCAATGGAAAAAGCCTATCCACGTCAACTCTATCTATCCCCCTCATAATTTTAAGTGCCTCTTTCAAGTCCCCCCTCAACCTTCTATGTTCCAAAGAATAAAGACCCAACTTGTTCAACCTTTCTCTGTAACTTAGGTGATGAAACCCAGGTAACATTCTAGTAAATCTTCTCTGTACTCTCTCTATTTTGGTGACATCGTTCCTATAATTCGGTGACCAGAACTGTACACAATACCCCAAATTTGGCCTTAACAATGCTTTGTACAATTTTAACATTACATCCCAACTCCTCTACTCAATGCTCTGATTTATAAAGGCCAGCATACCAAAAGCTTTCTTCACCACCCTATCCACATGAGATTCCACCTTCAGGGGACTATGCAACATTATTCCTAAATCCCTCTGTTCTACTGCATTCTTCAGTGCCCTACCATTTACCATGTATGTCCTATTTTGATTAGTCCTACCAAAATGTAGCACCTCACACTTATCAGCATTAAGCTTCATCTGCCATCTTTCAGCCCACGTTTCTAACTGGCCTACATCTCTCTGCAAGCTTTGAAAGCCTACTTCATTATCCACAACACCACCTATCTTAGTATCATCTGAAAACTTACTAATCCAATTTACCACCTCATCATCCAGGTCATTAACATATATGACAAATAACATTGGACCCAGTATAGATCCCTGAGGCACACCACTAGTCACCGGCCTCCAATCTGACCAACAGTTATCCACCACTACTCTCTGGCATCACCCATCCAGCCACTGCTAAATCCATTTTACTACTTCAATATTAATACCTAACGATTGAACCTTCCTAACCAACCTTCCGTGTGGGACCTTGTCAAAGTCCTTACTGAAGTTCATATAGACAACATCCACTGCTTTACCCTCGTCAACATTCCTAGTAAACTCTTCAAAAAATTCAATAAGATTTGTCAAACATGACCTTCTCCGCACAAATCCATGTTGACTGTTCCTAATCAGACCCTGTCTATCCAGATAATTATATATACCATCTCTAAGAATACTTTCCATCAATTTACCAACCACTGATGTCAATCTCACAGGCCGATAATTGCTAGGTTTACTCTTAGACCCCTTTTTAAACAATGGAACAACATGAGCAATGTGCCAATCCTGCGGCACCATCCCCGTTTCTAATAACATTTGAAATATTTCTGTCAGAGCCCCTGCTATTTCCACACTAACTTCCCTCAAGGTCCTGGGGAAAATCCTGTCAGGACCCAGAGACTTATCCACTTTCATATTCCTGAAAAGCTCCAGTACTTCCTCTTCTTTAATCATCATAGTTTCCATAACTTCCCTACCTGTTTCCCTTGTCTTACACAATTCAATATCCTTCTCCTTAGTGAATACCATAGAAAAGAAATTGTTCAGAATCTCCCCCATCTCTTTTGGCTCCACATATAGCTGTCCACTCTGATTCTCTAAGGGACCAATTTTATCCCTCACTATCCTTTTGTTATTAATATAACAGTAGAAACCCTTGGGATTTATTTTCACCTTACTTGCCAAAGCAACCTCGTATCTTCTTTTAGTTTTTCTAATTTCTTTCTTAAGATTCTTTTTACATGCTTTATATTCCTCGAGCGCCTCATTTACTCGGTGCTGCCTATATTTATTGTAGATATCTCTCTTTTTCTGAACCAAGTTTCCAAAATCCCTTGAAAACCATGGCTCTCTCAAACTTTTAACCTTTCCTTTCAACCTAACAGGAACATAAAGATTCCGTACTCTCAAAATTTCACCTATAAATGACCTCCATTTCTCTATTACATTCTTCCCATAAAACAAATTGTCCCAATCCACTCCTTCTAAATCCTTTCACATCTCCTCAAAGTTAGCCTTTATCCAATCAAAAATCTCAACCCTGGATCCAGACCTATCCTTCTCCATAATTATATTGAAACTAACAGCATTGTGATCACTGGACCCGAAGTACTCCCCAACACAAACCTCCGTCACCTGACCTATCTCATTCCCTAACAGGAGATCCAACACTGCCCCTTCTTGCATTGGTACCTCTATGTATTGCTGCAGAAAACTATCCTGCACACATTTTATAAACTCCAAACCATCCAGCCCTTTTACAGTATGGGCTTCCCAGTCTATGTGTGGAAAATTAAAATCTCCCACAATCAGAACCTTGTGCTTACTACAAATATCTGCTATCTCTTTACAAATTTGCTCCTCTAATTCTCGCTCTCCATTTGGTGGTCTATAATACACCCCCATAAGAGTTACTACACCTTTCCCATTCCTCAATTCCACCCAAATAGCCTCCCTAGATGAGCCCTCTAATCTATCCTGCCAGAGCACCACTGTAATATTTTCTCTGACAAGCAATGCAACACCTCCCCCTCTTGTCCCTCCGATTCTATCACACCTGAAGCAATTAAATCCAGGAATATTTATTTGCCAATCACACCCCTCCTGTAACCATGTTTCACTGATAGCTACCACATCATACTTCCAGGTATCATCCATGCTTTAAGCTCAACCACCTTTCTTATAATGCTCCTAGCATTAAAACAAATGCATTTAAGAAATTTTCCATCTCTTACTCTCTGTTTATCACTATCGGTGCAAACAACTTTACTATTTTAGCTACTATTTGGATGCTTGTATATGATTCCCATAATAGTTTTTCCCATGCAGTTTCTTAACTCCAACCACAATAATTCAACATTCTCTGACCCTATGACCCCTATTTCTAAAGAAGTAATTCTATCTCCTACCACAGAGCCACAGCACCACCTATACCTTCCTGCCTGTCATTTCAATATATAGTATATCCTTTGATATTAAGCTCCCAACTATGACCTTCTTTCAGTTATGACTTAATGATGCCCACAATGTCATACCCACCAATCTCTAATTGTACCATGAGTTCATCACCTTATTCCAAATACTAGATGCATTTAAATGCACAACCTTCAGTCCTGCATTCTTCACTCTTTTGAATGTTGCCTTTGTGGTACAATTTTTAACACTTGCCCTGTCTGCATTTGTCCCTAGTCATTGGCTTGTCCTTTCTTACATTCATATTATAACCATCATCTACCTATAAACCTGCTGGCTCATCCTCAGCTGTATCGTATTGGTTTGCAGTTGTGATTGGAAAGCGGCACAGTTGCAGTAGAAGCATTCCTGCACAGGTCTGGAATAGAGCTTGAAAAAGCAGCCAAGTTTCAGTGGGAGTCTTTGATAGGGCAGTGGTGCAGACCCATTAGAAGTGTTGCTACACAGGTCCGGAACAGAGCTTGTAATACCCAGATACCATAAAAGAGAGCTACCATCTAGTGGAACAGTCCTCATCAGAGTGGCAAGGCTTTGGCTCAAAAGGCTTTGGCGAGAACAGTCGGAGGCAAGGTATGTAGGTAAGCTTAATTCTTATTTCTTTTTCTTAATTAAGTCTTGAAAGAATAGGGGGTTTGTAGAGCCATTTATCTGTTCTGGGTGTCAGATGTGTGATTTCCAGAGTCTCCTCGATGGCCACATCTGCACCAGATGCATCAAGATGCAGCTCCTTAGAGACCGAGTTAAGGAACTGGAGCTGCAGCTCGATGACCTTTGGCTTGTTAGGGAAAGTGAAGAGGTGACTGACAGGAACTACATGGAGGTAGTCACCCCAAGTCTATAGGAGACAGATAAATGTGTAACTGTAAAGAGAGGGAAGGAAAAGAGTCAGGTAGTGGAGAGCATTCTTTGGTTGTCCCTTCAACAATAAGTACTCCATTTTGAATACTGTTGTGGGGACGACCTACCTGGGGGAAGCAACAGCGGCCATACCTCTAGCACTGAGTCTGGGAAATGAAGAGGATGACACCAGAAATAGAGGACTCTATAGTTACGGGAAAAGATAGGTGATTCTGTAAACGCAAAAAAGAAATACAGATGGTAGTTTGCCTCTCAGGTGCCAGGGTTTGTGATGTTTCTGAACACATTCACAATATCCTGAAAAGGGAGGGTGAGCAGCCAAAAGTCATGGTACATATTGGTACCAACAATATAGGTAGGAAAATGGAGGAGGTCCTGAAAACAAAATACAGCGAGTTAGAAAGGAAGTTAAGAAGCAGGACCTCAAGGGTGGTAATCTCAGGATTGCTGCCTATGCCACCCAACAGTGGGGATAGGAATATAATGAGGTGGAGGATAAATGCATGGCTGAAGAATTAGAGCAGGGGGCAGGGATTCAGATTTCTGAATCATTGGGACCTCTTCTGGGGCAGGTGTGACCTATACAAAAGTGACAGGATGCACTTGAATCTGAGTGGGACCAATGTCCTTGCGTGAGCTGGTTTTGCGAGAGCTGTTGGGGGTGGTTTAAGCTAATTTGTATGGGGGAATGACAGAACTGTTTATTGAACTAAAATGAACCCAGGGTTGTGACAGCATTTGTTTGGCCAGTATGGAGTTATGTATTCTGTGTGAACCTCATAAATGCAAATGACACAAAGCTGCTAGAGCCACAGCTTTCACTGTGAAAGGGCTCAGTTACCATTTCAGCAGCAGGGACAGGAATAGAAACCAAGTAATAATCCTTATCTACAAGGAGCCAATCCTCTGGCAACTCTGAAATATAATAGATAAGCGGTGAACTGTTCAAGACTGAATATCATGCGAACAGTCTACAGACAAGGCATTGATCAAGTCCTTTTTTTAACGATTGAGTATAACTTGTTTGTTCAAGGAGTTGTATAAAACTTGCAAATTAGGAAAAGTTCTGGGATCTGAAGCGAAGCCCAAAGTGCAAAATGTATGTATAGTCAGTTGAATCTCAAGCACCCTCACATGTTTGCCAAATCAGCAGTCCTGATATATTATTATATTTTCTGCTGATTTTCTAACATTTGTATTCTCACCCCTACCACTTCTCCAGAGCCCTGAGGCAACAAGTTATTCTCATTATCAGAACCTCACACCATCCATGCTTTAGTAGATTTTGTAAGTGCACAAAGAAGAACCTGCTAAATATAGTCCCATAAAAATATTACTGCAGAAATACAGAAGGGCTTTGTGTTATCTTTTGCATCATTATTTTTATATTTATTTATTCATTTTCCAAGGAGCTTATTAGTTGTCCCTACTTGCCCTTGAAAAGGTAGTGGAATGCATCTAATTGAACAGTTGAAGTTCTGCTGTAATCTTGTTGAGTGGAATGGTTCTCATTTTCAGACTGTGTGATAAGAAACTAGCTGTGATTGGATGTTTTGTGATCTAGAGAGGGACCTGTAACTTGTGGACTCTCCATGCATCTTGATTCATGATATACAATGAGAGTGGGAATGTAGGATTAAAACTGTGGATGTGATTCCAATGAATTAGGATTTCTTACCCTCTATATCATCGAGTGTTTGGGTGTTGTTGAAGCTGCCCTCTTGCAGAAAAATGGAGAATATTCCACCCTACCCCTGACGTAGATCTAATAGATGTTCGAAATGCTTTGATGAGTCTAGCTATGAAGGTGCTAGGTAGAGGATGCCCATCCTCTTGCAGCCCTGGTTCCATTGTGTTTCTGGTTACTACTGGCACCGAGGATGTCATTGGTGAGAAAATCACTGATGGTAATGCATGTCTAAGATGGCTTCAAAAATGACTATCTATTTCCCCCCATAGATTTTGCCTGACATGCTGAGTTTCTCCAGCATTTTGTCAAAGTTTATTTGTTGGAGGTGACCGATGCCCGGCACATTTGTGTTGAGAATGTTATACATCACTTATCAGTTCATGCTTGAACGTTGTCACAGACATGGACTAGTTTAGTTGCTTAGTACTTCTGCAAATGAAAATGAAGCAATGTTCTCATTAGAAAACTGTTGGGCCTGCGCAGCAGACATTTCCTAGTCTCCACCCAGCTGAAAGGAACATCTGCCACTTGTTTTTAATTCATGACCTGCAGCAAATTTAAATCCAGTTCTCATCCTCTGCCTTTGTTCACTCATTGAACCAGCCAGCCACCAATCAGTTGCTCCAAGACTTCAGTTATCGTGTTACTGTGGCGTGTTAAGTATCTGTTCTGTGACTTGTTATCTCATAGTGTATTAGTAAACTATCTTTAATTTCTGCTGCTCTGCCTTTGGGTCAGCCTCCTCTACATTTCCCAACAGAAATGTTCCAGTTTCTGACCTCATTATAGATGAAAAAAACCTTGATGTAAGCAGTTGAAAATGGTCAGGCCTTGCACACTGATCTGAAGAGCTGATCAACACCACCACCCACTAAACCACCCTCTACGCCCTCCAGCAGCATTACTTTATCATTTCTTCTCCATCACCTTATGCATAGACACTTTTGTGCCCATTATCCCTTTATGGACATAGAATCAATGTATATAAGTTATATTATGTATTTATATTCATTGTGTTTTATTATTGTGTTCTTTATCTTACTGTGTTTCTTTTTGTGCTGCATTGGATCTGAAGTAACAATTATTTTGTTCCCCTTTACACTTGTGACTGGAAATGACATTGCCCAATTTTGAATCACTTGATGATGGCCTAGGCAGGGGATAATTAACCTTCAGAAGTAATAACCATCTTCCCTTGTGAAAGATATGGCTCTAACCATGGCAGTGATTTCCCATTGATGTGCATTGATTTCAGTTTTGATAATTTGATACCAATGCACATTCATTCTTGCCTCACCTCCAGAATTCAGTTTTGACCCATATTTGAAACAAACCAGCACAGAGGTCTTGATTCATGTCCTTCTAGGGCCTAGAGAGGAGATGTAGCTTTTGACAAAGTAAATACTGCTGGAAGATGTGTCAACAAAACCTTCCAATGAATGAGGGAAGTCTGATTGTGTGGTAATTAGTCCAATTATTTATTTATTTAAATACAGTGCAGGATAGACCCATCAAACCACGCCACCCAGCAATCCCCCCCAAGTTAATCTTAGCCTAATCACAGGATAATTTACAACAACCACTTACCTACCAACTGGTATGTCTTTGGACTGTGGAAGGAAACTGGAGCTCCAGGAGAACCCACGCAGTCAGAGGGAGAATGTACAAACTCCTTATAGCAGCAGTAGGAACTGAACCCGGGTTGCTGGTATTGTAAAGTATTATGCTAACCATTCTGCTGCTGTGCTGCCCCGTGGGCATATTAGATTGGTTCTGTTTTGTGTGGGCACTTTTCCATGTTGTTAGGCAGGTGAAAGTGCACTAATTGTCCTGAAGCAGCTTGCTAAGATGTGGATAGTACTGGAGTACTGATCTTAATACTACAGCAGGAAATTTGTCCGGTCTCATTACCTTTGCAAAATCCAGCTTTCAGCTGTCTTTGATATTGCATAGAGTGAATTAAGTTTACACAACTGGCCACTCTGCATGAGTATCTCCAGAGGAAAGCAATATGTTTGAAGAAGCAGCCAAAAAGATCGTTGAGGACAAGACGATGGGCATTGTTGACACTGTCTTTAGTAAGGCCTTTACATGGAAGGAAGGCTAGCCTACATGGTCAGATCACATGGGATCCATAGAGAGCTATGGTTAATAAGTGGATGCATAATGGCTTGATAGCAGGAACCAGAGGGCGATAGTAGAAGCTTGCTTTTCTGACTGGAGACTCATGTCTGGAGGTGTGCCACATGGAGTGGAGCTGGGCTCATTGTTGGTCATCATTCAGGTAATGATGTAGATGAGAATGGACAAGGCATGCTGAGTAGACTTATAGATGGCACCAAAATATGTGGTATTTTAGCTGGTAAAGAAGGTTATTAAAAATTAGAGGGGCATGTTGATCAGCTAGGTAAGTGGGAGAAGAAATGGTAAATGGCAATCAATTCAGATCAGTGTGAGGAATTGCTCTTTGGGAAGACATATAAGGGTCTGAGTTTCACAGTAAATTCTACAAATAAGGGAGTGTTGTAGATCAATGGGGCCTAGGAATACAAATACACAGTTCCCTGAAGGTGGCATCACAGATCAATAGGCGTGAAGAAGACATTTGGCGTTTTTAGCCTTCAACAATCATGGCATTGAGTAAAGGAGTTAGGTTGCAGCTGAAACCAACATTCATGAGGCTGCACATAGAGTATTGTGTACAGTTTTGGTTCCCCTATTACAGAAAAGACATCATTAAACTAGAAAGAGGGCAAAGAAAATTTATGTATAAATTTCCAGGACTTGGGGGGCCTGAACGATTGGGCAGGCTAGATTTTTATTCCTTGAAACATAGAAAAATGAAGGGTCACCTTAAAGAGGTGTATACAGTCATAAGGAGCATGGAATCAAAGAATAGAGGTTGCATGTTTAAGGAGAAATATGCATTTAAAAGGCCTGAATGGCAAATTCTTTATTCAGGAGGTGGTTTGTCTGTGGAGTGAGTTGCCTGCAGAAGTGGTTGAGGCATTCAAAATAACATTTCATAAACATTTGGACAGGTACATGAATAGAAAAGGTTTAGAGTTAAACGGGCCAAATACTGGCAAATGGTCATTGCTTAGTTGAGCATCTTATTTGACATGCACATGGGGGATCATTGGGCTTGCTTTCATGTTGTATTACCCTAATACTCTTTGTAACTTTCTTTTAATTAACCTGTGACTGGATTGCTAGATTCCATAGCAACAATAAAAATGTCCGTTTAAAGTTTCTGCTTTATAATTGTATCGTAGGAAAATCTTTGAAGTCCATTATGAAAAAAAATCTGATGATGCAGAATCAATACTCAGTGATTAGTAACATGACACATATTCTTTAGCATCATTGCTCTGAATATTTACATGATCAATAAAAGGTGAAGAGTTTCACTCTAATTATAATCAATAAGTTCTCTCCATATTTCTTAACAACAAAGCTATCCAGGTAGGATGAGCTTTCTTTTAATATCTAAGCATGAAGGATAATTTTGTTGTCAAGAATGAATTATTATTGTGCTTCATTGGTTACAAAAGACCTTTTTAGCTTAGTCATCCCACTGGGCTCATGAATTATGATTGTTCGGAAGTTCAGTCGAATTCTTTTTTCACATGTAATATACTGGTATCTTATAATCTTCGTATCATGAAAATCAAGTGTACTCTCCTTGGTAAGTTTAACTGCGACCTGCTAATAATAGTCCTCTTATTATAATTCAATCATTATCTTGGAGTTGATCTCTGTTCAGTGATTTCAAGCTTCAATGCAATCCAAATAACCTTTTAAAATTATGTCTGTATCTCTTATATTTTTGACTCAGTGGGATAAATTACAGGTATATCAATTATGTTCCACTTGTGAAGGTGGGAAATTTTTACTTGCGTTGCTGTTTGTACGAAATCTTTCTCAGACCTGGGCCAGTAATAGATAGCATAACATCAATGACTTTGACAGAATTTAAAATTAAGAGGAGATATGATGGTGTGATATCCGACTTGACTCAATGAAATGCCATAAACCATAGAACAGACTGAGAACTACCAAATACAGCAAATTACATCCTATATGAAAGATTTTAATAACACTCAAATCAGCAAGATTTTGAAGTAATTATTTTATTTTATAATTATTTTATAAGAATAACACGTTGTTATCATGGTAAAAGCCAGGGGCACTCATTATAAAGGTGCAAGCAATAAAAAGATGCTTTGGATTATTGCTCCAAATTCCTGAAAATATCAAACCAAGACATTCACTACCCCTGGCTAAAGAAATTCCTCCACATCTTTCTTCTAAATGGATATTTTTCTATTCTGAGGCTGTAACTAGGCTGTAACTTCTACTCTGGTCCAAAACTCGCCCACTATAGGAAACATTATCCCCACATCCACTTTATCTAGACCTATCAATATTTGTTAGGTTTTGATGAGATCCCCACCTCGTTCTTTTAAACTCCAATGAGTAGAGGCCATAAGATCATCCTCGTACATTAACACTTTCATTCCTGAGATTATTCACATGAATCTCCTCCAGACCCTCTCAGAACCAGCACTTCTTTTCTTAGATACAAGGCCCAAAACTGCTCAAAATACTCAAAATGCAGTCTGACTAATGTCTTATAAAGCCTCAGCATAACATCCTTGCTTTTATATTCTAGGTCCTTTTGAAATGTATGCTAACATTGCATTTGCCTTCGTTACCATCAACTCAGCCTGCAAGTTCACCAGTAGGGAATCCTGCTGGAGGATTTTTGAGTTTTCTCCCTGTTTAGATGAAGTCTATGTCTTTATTCCTTTCTACAAAAGTGCACGACCATACACTTCCCCATACTATATTCCATCATCACTTCTTGACCCATTCTCCAAATCTGCCTAAGTCTTCTATGGACCTTCTGCTTCTTCAAAACTGCCTGCTCCTCCATCTATTTTTTGTGGCCTCAAACATGACCACAAAGCCCTCAGTCCCATCAATCCACTGACTCTCCTTTGTCTATCCTGTTATTTCCTCAAAGAATTCCAACAGGTTTGTCAGGCAAAATTTCCCCTTAACCATGCTAACTTGGTCTATTTTATCATGCCTCCTAATACCCCAAAATCACATTCATAATGCTTTCGCATCCCTCCCTTCTTAAAGTGTAAAGTCATATTTGAAAAAATTCAGTCCTTTGGAACCATTCCAGACTACAGTCATTCTTGAAAGATCATTACTAATGCCTCCACAATCTCTTCAGTTACCTCTTTTGGAACCCTGGTGTGTAGTCCATCAGATCCAGGTGACTTATCCACCTTCAGACCTTATAGCTTCCCATGTACTTATAGCAACTGCACTCACTTCTACCCCCTGACACTTCTGAATTTCTGGCATACCTCTGGTGTCTTCCACAGTGAAGGCCGACACAAAATACTTACTAAGTTGATTCGTCATTGTTATTTTTCCAGCATCACTTTCCAGTGGTATGATATCTACTCTTGCCTCTCTTTTTCTCTTTATATATCTGAAAGAAAACTTCTGTATCCTCTTTTATATTATTAACTAGATTACCTCATATTTCAGCTTTTCTGTTCTTATAGCATTTTAGTTGTCTTCTGTTGGTTTTTGAAAGCTTCCCAATCCTCTAACTTCTCACTAATTTTTTGCTATATTATATGCCCTCTCTTTTGCTTTTATGCAGTCTTTGGCTTCCCTCATCAGCCATGGAGTTTCTTCCTCCCTTTAGAATACTTCTTCATCTTTGGGATGTATCTAACCCTAGACTTCTGAATTACTCCTAGAAATTCCAGCCATTGCTGTTTTGCTGTCATCCCTGCCAGTGTCCCCTTTCAATCAACTTTAGCGAGCTCTTATCTTATGCCTCTGTAATTCCCTTTACTCTACTGTAGTTTTGATACATCTGACTTTAGCTTCTTGGTATCAAAATGCAGGGTGAATTCTATCATATTATTATCGTTTCCTTCTCAGGGTTCTTCTACCTAAGTTTCCCAGTCAAAAATGGTTCATTACATAACACCCAATTCAGAATTGCCTTTCTATAAGTGGGCTTAACTATAAGGTGCTCTAAAAGCCATTTTGTAGGCATCTTATAAATTCTCTCTCTTGAGATCTGTCACCACCCAATTTTCCAAATCTACCTGCATTTTAATCTCCCTTGGCTACCAGAACATCGTCCTTTTTACATGGCTTTCCTACCTCACATTGCAATTTGTTTAGAGGCCTGTATGTAACTCCCATCAGTGTCTTTTTACCCTGCAGTTTCTTAATTCTACCCATAATGCTTGTACATATTCCAATCCTATGTCACCTCTTTCTAAAGCTTTGATTTCATCTTTTTACTGACAGAGCCAGCCCACTCCCTCTGCCTATCTGATTGTCCTTTTGATACAATGTGCATCCTTGGATATTAAGCTCCCAACTATGATCTTCTTTCATCCATGACTCAGTGATGCCTACAACATCATTCTTGCCAATCTCTGAATGCATTGCAAGATTATCCACCTTATTCCATATACAGTGTGCATTCAAACATAACACCTTCTGTCCTGTATTTACCACCATTTTCAATTTAGGCCCTCAGTTCCACTCATCCCGCTGACTGCAATTTTGCCCTGTCATCTGCCTATTCTTCCTCACAGTCTCACTACACACTCCATCTACTTGTGAACCAACTGCCATCTCCTCAGCCCCTTCACTCCAGTTCCCATCCTTGAATCCTTAACTCTAATCACCCAGTGATCTCTTGGCATGACTCAGCTCAGTTCAAAATATCTGTTTCATGCATTTAGCTGGGCTTAATGTGACTTGCATATCCAATGGAGCTGGCTGAACATAATTTGGCTCTCAGTACCTTGGATACCAGGATGGGAGAGGGTAGAAACATAGAAAACCTACAGCACAATACAGCAACATGCACAACACGCTGGAGGAACTCAGCAGGTCAGGCAGCATCCGTGGAAACAAACAGTCAATGTTTCGGGCCGAGACCCTTAGTCAGGACTGAAGAGGGAGGGGGCAGGAGCCCTATTAAAAAGGTGGGGGGGGGGAAGGAGAAGGCAGGTAGGTGCCAGCTGAAAAACCAATAAGGGGAAAGATAAAGGGGTGGGGGAGGAGAGGCAGGGAGGTGACAGGCAGGAAAGGTGAAGAAGGAATAGGGGAAAACACAATGGGTAGTAGAAGGAGGCGGAACCGAGAGAGAGGTGATAGGCAGCTGGAGGAGGAGGCAGAGTGAAACTGGGATGGGAGAAGGGAGGGGCCCAAAACACTGACTATTTGTTTCCACGGATGCTGCCTGACCAGCTGAGTTCCTCCAGTGTGTTGTGCATGTTGCTTTGACCCCAGCATCTGCAGAGTATTTTGTGAGCCCAATACAGACCCTTCGGCCCACAAAGTTGTGCTGAAAATGTCCCCACCTTAGAAATTACTAGGGTTACACATAGCCCTCTATTTTTCTAAGCTCCATGTACCTATCCAAAAGTCTCTTATAAGACCCTATCGTATCCACCTCCACCACTATTGCCACCAGCCCATTCCATGCACTCACCACTCTCTGTGTAAAAAACTTACCCCTGACATCTCCTCTGTACCTGCTCCCCAGCACCTTAACCTGTGCACTTTGTGGCAGCCATTTCAGCCCTGGGAAAAAGCCTCTGACTATCCACACAATCAATGCCTCTCATCATCTTATACACCTCTATCAGGTCACCTTTCATCCTCCGTCACTTCAAGGAGGAAAGGCCGAGTTCACTCAACCTGACTTCATAGGGCATGCTCCCCAATCCAGGTAACATCCTTGTAAATCTCCTCTGCACCCATTCTATGGCTTCCACATCCTTCCTGTAGTGAGGTGACCAGAACTGAGCACAGTACTCCAAGTGGGGTCTGACCAGGGTCCTATACAGCTGCAACATTACCTCTTGGCTCCTAAATTCAATTCCATGATTGAAGAAGGCCAATACACCATATGCCTTCTTAACCACAGAGTCAACCTGCGCAGCTGCTTTGAGCGTCCTATGTACTTGGACCCCAAGATCCCTCTGATCCTCCACACTGCCAAGAGTCTTACCATTAATCCTGTATTCTGCCATCATGTTTGACCTACCAAAATGAACCACTTCACACTTATCTAGGTTGAACTCCATCTGCCACTTCTCAGCCCAGTTTTGCATCCTATCAATGTCCTGCTGTAACCTCTGACAGCCCTCCACACTATCCACAACACCCCCAACCTTCGTGTCATCAGCAAACCTACTAACCCATCCCCCCAATTTCTCATCTAGGTCAGTTATAAAAACCACGAAGGGTAAGGGTCCCAGAACAGATCCCTGAGGCACACCACTGGTCACCATCCTCCATGCAGAATATGATCCATCTACAACAACTCTTTGCCTTCTGTGGGCATCCCAGTTCTGGATCGACAAAGCAATGTCCCTTGGTCCCATGCCTCCTTACTTTCTCAACAAGCCTTGCATGGGGTACCTTATCAACTGCCTTACTGAAATCCATATACACTACATCTACTGCTTTACTTTCATCAATGTGTTTAGTTACATCCTCAAAAATTTCAGACAGACTCGTAAGGCAGGACATACCCTTGACAAAGCCATGCTGACTATTCCTAATCATATTATAGCTCTCCAAATGTTCATAAATCCTGCTTCTCAGGATTTTCTCCATCAACTTACCAACCACTGAAGTAAGACTCACTGGTCTATAATTTCCTGGGCTATCTCTACTCACTTTTTTGAATAATGGAACAACATCTGCAACCCTCCAATCCTCCAGAACCTCTCCTGTCCCCATTGATGATGCAAAGATCATTGCCAGAGGCTCAGCAATCTCCTCCCTTGCTTCCCATAGTAGCCTGGGGTACATCCCGTCTGGTCCCGGTGACTTATCCAACTTGATGCTTTCCAAAAGCTCCAGCACATCCTCTTCCATAATATCGACATGCTCAAGCTTTTCAGTCCGCTACAAGTCATGCCTACAATTGCAAAGATGCTTTTCCAAAGTGAATACGGAAGTAAAGAATTCATTAAGTACCTCTGCTACTTCCTCCGGTTCCATAGACACTTTCCCACTGTCACACTTGATAGGTCCTATTCTTTCACGTCTTATCCTCTTGCTCTTTACATACTTGTAGAATGCCTTGGGGTTTTCCTTAATCCTGCCGCCAAGGCCTTCTCATGGCTGCTTCTGGCTCTCCTAATTTCCTTCTTAAGCTCCGTCCTGTTAGCCTTATAATCTTCTAGATCTTTAACATTACTTAACTCTCTGAACCTTTCGTAAGCTTTTCTTTTCTTCTTGACTAAATTTACTACGGCCTTTGTACACCACGGTTTCTGTACCCTACTGTAGCTTCCTTGTCTAATTGGAACATACCTATGCAGAACATCACACAAATATCCCCTGAACATTTGCACATTTCTTCCATACCTTTCCCTGAGAATATCTGTTCCCAATTTAAGCTTCCAAGTTCCTGCCTGATAGCCTCATAAGTCCCCGTACTCCAATTAAACGCTTTTCTAACTTGTCTGTCCCTATCTCTCTCCAATGCTATTGTAAAGGAGATAGAAGTATGATCACTATCTCCAAAATGCTCACACATGACCAGGTTCATTTCCCAATACCAAATCAAGTACAGTCCCTATTCTTGTAGGCTTATCTACATATTGTGTCAGGAAACTTTCCTGAACACACCTAACAAACTCCACCCCATCTAAACACCTTGATCTAGGGAGATGCCAATCGAGATTTTGGAAATTAAAATCTCCTACCACAACAACTCTGTTATTATTACACCTTTCCAGGATCGGTTTCCCTATCTGCTACTCGATATCCCTATTACTAATGGGCGGCCTATAAAAAACACCAAATAGAGTTATTGACCTCTTCCTGTTCCTAACCTCCACCCACAGAGACTCTGTAGACAATCCCTCCATGACGTCCACCTTTTCTGCGGCCGTGACACTATCTCTGATCAACAGTGCCACGCCCCCATCAATTTTGCCTCACTCTCTGTCCTTTCTGAAACATCTAAAACCTGGTATTTGAAGTTACCATTCCTGCTCCTGAGCAATCCAAGTCTCTGTAATGGCTACCATATCATAGCTCCAAGTACTGATCCACGCTCTAAGCTCATCCGCTTTGTTCACAATACTCCTTGCATTAAAGTAGACACATCTCAAACCGTCATTCTGAGCACATCCCTTCTCTCTCCCCTGCCTGTTCTCCCTCACACATTGTCTCCAAGATTTCTCTATTTGTGAGCCAACCGCCTCTTCTCCAGTCTCTTCAGTTTGGTTTCCACTCCCCAACAATTCTAGTTTAAACTCTCCCCAGAAGCCTTAGCAAACCTCCCCACCAGGATATTGGTCCCCTGGGATTCAAGTGCAACCTGTCCTTTTTATACCGGTCACACCTACCCCAAAAGAGGTCCCAATGATCCAGAAATCTGAATCCCTGCCCCCTGCTCCAATCCCTCAGCCACGCATTTATCCTCCACCTCATTCTATTCCTATACTCACTGTCACGTGGCACAGGCAGTAATCCCGAGATTACTACCTTTGCGGTCCTGCTTCTCAACTTCCTTCCTGACTCCCTGTAGTCTTTTTTCAGGACCTCTGCCCTTTTCCTACCTATGTCATTGGTACCAATATGTACCACGACCTCAGGCTGTTCTCCCTCCCACTGCAGGTTATCTTGAACTCGATCTGAAACATCCCGGATCCTGGCACCCAGGAGGCAAGCTACCATCCAAGTTTCTTTCCTGCATCCACAGACTCGCCTGTCTGACCCCCTAACTATAGAGTCCTCTATCATTACTGCCTTTCTCTTCCTTTCCCTACCCTTCTGAGCCACAGGGCTGGACTCTCTGCCAGAGGCACGACCACTGTTGCTTCCCCCAGGTAGGATGTCGCCCCCCCCCCCCCACTGCCCCAACAGTCGTCAAACAGGAATACTTATTGTTCAGGGAGACAGCCACAGTGGTACTCTCTAGTATCTGACTCTTCCCCTTCCCTCTCCTGACTGTTACCCACTTGTCTGTCTCCCGTGGCCCTGGTGTGACCACCTGCCTATAACTCCTTTCTATCACCTCCTCGCTCTCCCTGACAAGATGAAGGTCATCGAGCTGCAACTCCAGTTCCCTAACTCAGTCCACTAGGAGCTGCAGCTCGACACACTGGGTGCAGTTATGGCCATCCGGGAGGCTGGGAGACTCCAGGACTTCCCACATCTGACACCAAGCACAGAACACCGGCCTCACACACATACTTTCTTTCCACAATTAACACAGGTAAACCTACCTCATCTCGTCCCGTTACTGCCTAAGCCCATTTGAGCCAAAGCCCTATCACTCTGCTGCACTCTCACTCCGCTGCCCGCTGGATATGGCGGTCTTCTTTTAAAACTTTCCTCACTCTACTGGCCGACATTACACGCCTGTGCAGTCTTGCCTCTCTTTACCCTGAGTAGTAAAATGCCTTCTCTCCAAAAATCCTTAGCTGTTCCACTTGCAGCCTTCTTGCTTCTTGACATTGCTGCTTGTGAATTTGGCGGATTTTGTAAAGGAGTTATATCTTTCTCAAAGTGGTTTTTGTTAGGTGCCCATGTACTAGAAGGGTTCAGAATTGATCACTGCCACCCAGTAGACCATGATCTATGCACTATGTTTCAGGCCTTGAGATCATCGAGCACTATTTTCCACAGTTGGTCAAAGACTGAACTTGTGCCTTTGAAGTGATGACTAATTTTCTCATCAATGTCTGGCTTTGATGATAGATAAATTCTCAGATATAGGAAGGGGTTCATATTTTCTGGATCTCATTTCAAATATTTATTGTTGGAAAGTAGTGGGGAGAGGGAACAAATTGGCAGATTGTAGTGCATACAATAGGTTTAAGCTCTATTCTTCTGCACTCCTCAGTGCAAAAGTTGGCAATGACAGAGAGAGTGGCCTACAAATATGTGCAGATGCACACATCATCTGTACACCCACAATATAATGACTGCAATTGGGCTGAATTAATTTCTAGAGTGAAGCAATGTGTGTAGAATAATCTCCCATTTGACTTGCAGATTAGTGCCACGCCAGCAAGAAGATTGTTGAATGTGGGATGTACGCAGTATGATAAAGGGGTTGTGCCGATAATGTAGCAGTCTTGTTTGACATAATTTTACAGGGAGATTGAGTTTGTTGTGTGCTCCTTGGCTGAGATCTCAGCTTGGCAGCCTGCATTTGATGGCTGTAAAATGGTAATAGAATTGGCAGCTAGTCAACTTTAAGGATGTTCCACAGTTCAGCTCAAATAAGGGAGTCCAGCACATCTATGAGATTAGAAACCCATGTGTTGTGGTTGAGATTGTTAAAATGAAGACAGATGTCTGCTGGTAGTCAAATTTAAGAAGAGTGCTCAGCAGTGCATCTTGATTGAAGGAGTCAAGGTATGTATGAGATGAAAAGCCCATGTATAGTGGTTGATTTTTCTTCTGCCATTTATTTTGCAATTGTTGCATGATGAAGATTATACCCATTGAGACTCTGAGTGGACAGAATAATTCAGGAAAAGTTATCATCACGTTGCACAAGACTGTGGTCAACCCATACACTGCTGCTTCTGCCATCAATAACACATGGTAAATCAACCTCACTGTCCATCCTATTTCTTGTGAGATAATTTGTTGTATTGATTACATAATTTCAGTGACTCCATTACTCAGTAACTTTGAACCAATTTGGAATGTGATAAGTATTTAAAAATGCAAGTTCTCTCTAGAGTCGCTCCACTCAGACATTAATACCTTGAGCAGCCATCATAGAAATTTGGCTCTCCCTTAAGTCTTTTGTCTATTTTGGGCTTTGCAGGTATGATAAAGACCATCAATGGGCTGTGATAACCTCTTAAGCATTACAGAATTTAATGTAATTTATATAACTTTTCTTGATCTTTGCTTTGGTGTTTAAATTTCATGTATATGCAAATTACTACTTAACAACTAGACTTGTGACAAACATGTACATACATTGATAATCAGCAGAAAAAGGACATAAGTAAGTTCAAAAGAATTGCTCTTTTTATAATGTTATTGCCCCCGGAATTAAGACTAATCCCCTTGATCGAACCAATTTTTAAAATTAAATAGCCAATTAATTTATTAATTCTAGACAAGTTTACAAACAATATTCCAATCTGCTGACAATATTCAAAGATCATGTCAGATCTGTATGTCATTTTGTTTGATTTTTGTCTTCACTTTAAAAGATTGAGCAATATTAAATTAAATTGAAAAATATGACTTCTATATTAAAATGGAATTGAGAGTAATTAAAGCAGACAAAATGCCACAATCCAGTTTTCCCCTCACTAGACAGGAAACAGATTTGAATTCTATTATTCATTGCATAGCTTCTAACTAAAGCATAATGTTTCATATAGGGTAGAATTATAGATAAATTTTCCAACAATAATCATTCCTTGAAGAAGAGCAGATGAGAAGAAAACAGCTCTCTGAAGTGAGAATGAATATGCAAGATGCACTAAAAAATTTCTTTCTAAGAAAGGACAATTGCTATGGAAGATTCAAGTAGCTCTTGCCTGTGATTAGAATATGCCAAGATAATTTTATTTAAGATAGTCAAGCAGATATATTTTAAAATGATCACTGATGGGAAGAGAATTCAACTTTAAGGGAAGTTCCTCTATGGTACTCAGGCAGTAAAAGGGCTTTGATCTTCATGCAAGGATGCATTCAAATTGCAAATGAGTGAAGTACAGAGGGATGAAAGTGTTCTAATGCATGAATCACAAAAAGCTAGTGAACAGGTTCAGAAATAGCAAACAGTATTTAGCCTACATTGCAAAGAGCTTGCTATTTAAAATATGGAGATTTTGTTGCATTGTATAGGTTGTTGCTAAGGTCACATCTGGAGTACTGTGTATAAGTTTGGTCCTTTACCTAAACAAAAAGATAGAGTAACATTGGAGTCATTACAAAGGAGATTCACCAGGCTAATTCCTTGGCACTTTAGAGAATATTTTGTAGGGTGATAAAAATGAATGCAATACTTTAGATAAGGCCCTAAATAAAGTTGTATAAAGCTGCAGGAAGTTATGAACATGAACCCCAAAATCCCTCTGTACAGTTTTAAGGGTCTCACTATTAACAATGTATTGTCCTTTACATTTGATTTCCCAAAGTGCACCAACTTAAATTTGGCTGGATTAAACACCATCAGCCATTTCTCAGCTGATATCTGCATTTGATCTATATCACACTGTATCCTTTGACAATCTCCTACCCTCATCACAACTCCACCAAACATTGTGTTATCTTTTGCCTTGCCTTGCGCCCCCAGCTCCTGGAGGAGTCATCAGGGTGCCGTCATGTCAAGCTTTGCACCAGTCTGTTCCATCTGTTGTGGTTGTGTGCCAGAGCGTGGGTCACCGCAAATGTTTTCCCTGTCCATTCTTTGATGTTGTCCGTCCATCTTTTCCTCTGTCTACCTCTCCTTCTTTTCCCCTCCACGGTTCCCTGTAGAACGGTCTTTGCAAGGCCACTAGATCTTTGACATGGCCGTATCATCTCAGCTTTCTTATCTTCACCGTTGTGAGAAGGTCTTCATGGGGGCCAATGTGGTGGTGGACGGTCTTGCGGACCTGCTCGTTTGTGATGTGGTCCAAGTATGAGATGCCCAAGATGTTGCGATAGCATCTCATTTCCAATGCCTGTATCTTCCTCTATAGCTCTGCTGTGAGGGTCCATGTCTCACATGTGTACAGGAAGATGGAGAATACCAATGCATGCAGGAGTCTGATCTTGTACTTCATGGTGATATTGCTGTCCCTCCATATTGTCTTGAGTTTGGGTAGTGCAGACATTGTCTGTGCAGTTCTTGCCAGGAATTCTGATCTTGATCTTTCATCACTGATGATTGCCCCCAGGTATTTGAACTGCTGCACTGTCTCAAGATTCTGACAATGGACTGAGATGTCTGTTGTGATGACACCGTTGGCATTTGCCATGAGCTTGGTTTTCTCGGCGCTTATTTCCATTCCAAACTTTGTGGAGGTTATCTGTAAATTTACTAACCCATCCATCCACGTGAAACTCAGTGGCCACTTTATTAGGTACACTTGTTTTTGCAAATATCTAATTAACTAATCACGTAGCAGTAGCACAATGCACAATGAAGTTCAGTTGTTCAGACCAATCATCAGAATAGGGAAGAAATGTAATCAAGTAACTCTGACCGTGGAATTATTGTTCGTGCCTGATGGAGTGGTGTGACTATTAGAGACTCTAGAGTTTACAGAGAGTGGTGTGAAAAACACAATCTGATTAGTAAGACATGACTTCTCCTGCTCAAAACTATGCTGACTGTCCCTAATTAAGCCTTAGTTTTCCAAATGCTCATAAGTCCTATCACTCAGAAAGCTTTCCGATAGCTCCCCTAATACTTACATGAGACTCACTGACCTATAGTTTTAGGATTAGCATTATTTCCTTCCTTGAACAATGGAACAACATTAGCTACTTGCCAGACCTCATCTGTGGCTAGAGAGGACATACAGACCTTGGTCAAGGCCCTAGCAATTTCATCTCTTGACTCTCTTAGTAACCTGACTGAGGTATATCCCATCAGACCCTGGGGACTTATGCATCTTAATGTTCTTTAAAAGACCCAACACTACTTTTTTCTTTGTCACAAAATGTCCAAACAATTTAACATGTTCCATACTGGTCTCACCATCCTGTATATCCTATTTCTTTGTAAATATAGATGCAAAGTACTCATCTAGAACCACTCCCTGTCCTTCACCTCCAAGCACATCTTCCCTTCTTTATCCTTGAATGGTCCTATCCCTTTCCTAGTTGTCCTCTTGCTCTTAATGTATGTATAGAATGACTAGTGATTCACTTCAAACCTGTTTGCCACAGAGTTTAAGTCCACCCTTGATTTTGCTGATTCCTTTCTTGACTTCTTTTCTAGCTTCTTTATAATCCTCAATGGCTCAACTTGATTTATGATTCCTAATCCTTACATGTACTTTTCCTTCTCAACTAAATTCACCACCTCTCTCATAATCCAAAGTTCTGCTACATTGACATCCTTGTCCTTCCTTCTTCCTGGAATGCATCTCTTCTCTATCCTATATAGCTGGTTTTTAAATACCCTCCACAAGTCAGATGTGGACTTGGCCCAAAGCAGCTCTTCTCAGTTCCCTAATTCCTACTTAATATTCTTGTAATGAGCCCTGCTCCAATTTAATACTCTCTTGCAAGGTCCATACTTATCCTTCTTATTTATAGCCATCTTAAAAATTAAGGAGTTGTGCCTATTGTTCCCTCAATGTTCCACCACTGAGTTGTGAATCATCTAGACAGGCTCCTTTCTCAACACCAGATCTAGTATAGCACCTTGTCTTATTGGATTATCTACATATTGAATTAAAAAAACTTCCCTGGATGCACCTAATGAATTTTGCCCCAACTAAATTTCTTGCACTAAAGAAGTACCAGGCATATGATGGAAGCTGAAGTTACTTCAATCAGCTGTAACAGCAACCCTGTTGTTTTTCCCCTTTCCCTAATCTGCCTGCATATCTGTTCCTCAACATACTGGTGGTTACTGGGGTGGGGTGGGATTGTCATCAGAGTGATTGCATCTTTCTTATTTTTGAGTTCTGCCCATATACACCCAAAGGATGAGCCCTCCAATATGTCCTCACTGAGTACAGCTGTGATATTGTCCCTGAGTAAGAGCATGGCTCCAGCCCCCTAACTTTTGCTTTGTCTCTTTCTTTTCAGAAGCATCAAAACCCTGGAATATTAATCCTCCAGTCTTGTCCAACTTGCAACCAAATCTCTTGTCAAGATGACAACGTCAGAATTCCATGTACTGATCTATGCACTAAGTTCATTATCATTACCTTTAAATGACCTTCCAAACTGCTAGCATTAAAATAAATGCATTCAGCACATCCGCCTCATTTTGCTTTTCACATTGCTCCTGTTGGTCTTCCTTATGGACTTACTGGTCATGACATTCACCTCCCCCTCAGTCTTTCCACCTTCTGACCTGGTGCCCTGGTTCCCGTCTCTCTGCCAAACCAATTTAATCCTCCCAAGAAGGACAAGTGAAATTCACAGCCAGGAGATTGGTTCCCCTCCAGTTAAGATGCAACCATCCCTCTTGTGTAGGTCAGCCTCTCACAGAAGAATTTCTATTGATTAAAGAATCTGCAACTCTGCTGCCATGCACCAGCTCCTCAGCCCCACATTCATCAGTTCTATCATTCAGTTTCTGCTCTAACTAGCATGAGGTACTGGGAGTAATCCAGAAATTACTGTCTGAAAGTTTCAGCTTTTCAGACTCTTTCCTAAATCCCAAACTTCACCGTGTAGGATCTCTTGCCCATTTTAAGCCATATCATTGGTGCTACAGCATCTAGCTGCTTATCCTCTCCCTTGAGAACGTTCTGCAACTTCTCCAAGGTATCTTTAAACCTTACAACCAAGAGGTAACACATCTCCAGTCTGTCACCTTGGCCACCGAGTCTCCAATCACCATTCCTCTGCCTGATCTGTACCCTTTCCCACTGACACTCCGAGCTGGTAACAGTATCACTGACTTGGCTGCTGCTGCTCTCCCCTGATTGGTCAACATCCTCCAACAATACCAAAAGAGTTTTACATTGCTGAGAGAAATGGCCACAGAGAAATTCTGCGCTGTCTGCCTGCTCACACGATCTGCATCCAGGATGATCCTAGAAACATAGAAAACCCAGAGCACAATACAGGCCCTTCAGCCCATGATGCTGTGCCGAACATGTACTTACTTTAGAAATTACCTCGGGTTACCCATAGCGCTCTATTTTTCAAAACTCTATGTACCTATCCAGGAGTCTCTTAAAAGGCCCTATTGTACCCACCTCCACCACCGTCGCCGGCAACCCATTCCATGCACTCACCACTCTCTGCGTAAAAAACTGACATCTCCTCTGTACCTATTTCCAAGCACCTTAAAACTGTGCCCTCTCATGTTAGCCATTTCAGCCCTAAGAAAAAGCCTCTGACTATCCACACGATCAATGCCTCTCATCATCTTATACACCTCTATCAGGTCACCTCTCATCCTTCGTCGCTCCAAGGAGAAAAGGCCAAGCTCACTCAACTTATTCTTATGAGGCATGCTTCCCAATCCAGGCAATGTCCTTATAAATCTTTTCTGCACTCTTTCTATAGTTTCCATATCCTTCCTGTCATGAGGCAACCAGAATTGAGCACAGTACTCCAAATGGGGTCTGACCAGGGTCCTACATAGCTGCAACATTACCTCTCAGCTCCTGAACTCAATCTCACAGTTGATGAAGGCCAAGACACAGTATGTCTTCTTAACAACATAGTCAACCTGCGCAGCAGCTTTGAGTGTCCTATGAACTCGGACCCCAAGATCCCTCTGATCCTCCACACTGCCAAGAGTCTTACCATTAATACTATATTCTGCTATCATATTTGACCTACCAAAATGAACCACCTCACACTTCTCTGGGTTGAACTCCATCTGCCACTTCTCAGCTCAGTTTTGCATAATCACTGACAGCACTCCACACTATCCACAACACTCCCAACCTTTGTGTTATCAGCAAATTTACTAACCCATCCCTCTATTTCCTCAACCAGATCATTTATAAAAATCATTAAGAGAAGGGGTCCCAGAAAAGACCCCTGAGGCACACCATTGGTCACCAGCCTCCATGCAGAATATGACCCATCTACAACCACTCTTTCCCTTCTGTGTGCAAGCCAGTTCTGGATCCACAAAGCAAGGGCCCCTTGGATCCCATGCCTCCTTACTTTCTCAATAAGCCTTGTGTGGGGTACATTAATAAGCCTTGCTAAAATCCATATACACTACACCTACTGCTCTACCTTTATCAATGTGTTTAGTCACATCCTCAAAAAATTCAGTCAGGCTCATAAAGCATGACCTGCCTTTGACAAAGCCATGCTGACTATTCCTAATCATATTATGCCTCTGCAAATGTTCATAAATCCTGCCTCTAGGATCTTTATCAACTTACCAACCACTGAAGATAAGACTCAATGTTCTATAATTTCCTGGGCTATCTCTACTTGATATCTTGAATAAGGGAACAACATTTGCAACCCTTCAATCATCCAGAACCTCTCCTGTCCCCACTGATGTTGCAAAGATCACTACCAGATGCTCAGCAATCTCCTCCCTCAGTTTCCCCAGTAGCCTGGGGTATATGTCGTCCGGTCCCGGTCACTTATCTAACTTGATGCTTTCCAAAAGCTGCAGCTCACCCTCTTTCTTAACGTCCACATGTTCAAGCTTTTCAGTCACCAAGGTCCTTTTCCGTAGTGAATAATGAAGCAATGTATTCATTAAGTACCTCCACTACCTCCTCCTGTTCCATACACACTTGATTGGTTTTATTCTCTCACGTCTTATCCTCTTGCTCTTCACGTTCTTGTAGAATGCCTTGGGGTTTTCCTTACTCCTGCTCACCAAGGCCTTCTCATGGCCCCTTCTGGCTCTCCTAGTTTCATTCTTAAGCTCCTTCTTGCTAGCCTTATAATTTTCTAGATCTCTATCATTACCTAGCTTTTTGAATCTTTTGTAAGCTTTTCTTTTCTTCTTGACTAGATTTTCAACTGCCTTTGTACACTGTGGTTCCTGTACCCTACCTTCCTTTCCCTGTTTCATTGGAATGTACCAATGCAGAATGCCACACAAATATCCCTTGAATATTTGCCACATTTCTGCCGTATATTTCCCTGAGAACATTTATTCCCAATTCATGCTTCCAAGTTCCTGCCTGTTAGTTTCATATTTCCCCTTACTCCAATTAAACGCTTTCTTAACTTGTCTGTTCCTATCCCTCTCCAACGTTATGTAAAGGAGATAGAATTGTGATCACTATCTCCAAAATGCCCTCCGACTGAGAGACCTGATACCTGACCAGGTTCATTTCCCAACCCAGATCAGGTACAGCCTCCTCTCTTGTAGGCTTATCTACATATTGTGTCAGGAAACCTTCCTGAACACACCTTACAAACTCCACTCCATCTAAACCCCTTGCTCTAGGGAGATGCCAATCGATATTTGGGAAATTAAAATCCCCCACCACAACAACGCTGTTATTATTACACCTTTCCAGAATCTATCTCCCTATCTGCTCCTCGATGACCCTGTTACTATTGGGTGGTCTATAAAAAACACCCAGTAGAGTGATTGACCCTTTCCTGTTTCTAACTTCCACCCACAGAAACTCAGTAGACAAACTCTCCATGACCTCCTCCTTTTCTGCAGCCATGACACTATCTCTGATCAGCAGTACTATGCCCCACCTCTTTTGCCTCCCTCCTTGTCCTTTCTGAAACATCTAAAGCCTCGCACCCTAAGTAGCCATTCCTGCCCCTGAGCCATCCAAGTCTCTGTAATGGCCACAACATCATAGCTCCAAGTACTGATCCATGCTGTAGGCTCGTCTGCTTTGTTCATGATACTCCTTGCATTAAAATAGACAGATCTCAAATCATCAGTCTGAGCGCATCCCTTGTCTCTCACTTGCCTATCCTCCCTCTCACACTGCCTACAAGCTTTCTCTATTTGTGAGGCAACCACCCCTTCCTCTATCTCTTTAGTTCAGTTCCCACCCCTCAGAGTTCTAGTTTAAACTCTCCCCAATAGCCTTAGCAAGCCTCTCTGCCAGGATATTGGTCCCCGTTGGATTCAAGTGCAACCCATCATTTTTGTATAGGTCACACCTGTTCCAAAAGAGGTCCCAATGATCCAGAAGTCTGAATCCCTGTCCCCCTGCTCCAATCCCTCAGCCACGCATTTATCCTCCACCTCACTCTATTCCTATCCTACGAACATTTAGCTCCAATTTCTTACTGCAGTCAGCCAGGAGCTGCAGCCTGGTGCACTTCCTGCAGTTGTAGTACTCAGAAACACTGGCCCTCTCCCTGGTCTGCTACACCCATCAGGAGGAGCATGGTACTGCCCTCACTGCCATCCCAGATACTCGAATAGAGAGGGTAATTCTAAGACAAACCTTCTTGATCTCACTGCTCATTCTTTTCTCACCACTACTACTACTACTACATCGACTCAGGTCTAGGGGGCCGGCGTCGGGCACGATGATGGACTCTCCACTTCTCCCTCTCCCTCATCAGTGTGTCCAGTTCATCTACATTAGCCGCGCTGCTGTCTTCTAGGAGCGTGTTGACCATAGTCTTGGGAGGGCGCCCAGGGTTCATCCTCCCATGCTTGGGCTCCCATATGATGACTAGGCTGGCAAGTAGCTCAGGGTGGCGTAGACAGTGCCCCGCTAGTTGCAGTCTTCTCGCCTCGATTTTAGTGGGAGAGCATCGGTAGGTTGTTATAGAGCACAACGTTCGTCATGTACTGTTGCCAACTCACATCAAGAGCCATCCAGAGCATTCGTGTGTAGCAACCAGCTAGAGACTTCCGCATCATCTTGGTGAGTGTCCACGTTCGCATTTTCTCACCAATGCCTCTTGAACTAAAGTCTCAGCACTTATACTTAACCTTGGCACTTACAGCTCAAACATGCCCACGCCCAAAAATCACTGCTCTGCTGGAGCCTGCTTCCATTTTATACCTACGTACAACTTTTAAAAATGCTGCTGGCTCCTCTCCTCTACAGTTAAGGCTGCTGGGACAGGAAACTCAAATTCTTACCTGAAAAGCAACTTTTAAAGCACATCTATAGTGTCCTGTATAGTGGTCAACATTAATCTGTTGCTGAGTTTGGGTTCGGGTTGTGCCTGTTGGTTCAAGAACTTGATGGTTGTGGGAAAGTAGCTGTGCCTGATTCTGCTGCGAAGGCCTATGTTACTCAATTTCTGGTTCTGTCCCACTTGGCCTCCGAAGTCTTCTCAGGGTAAATTGGTCATCATCTTACATTCAAAATCAGATGCAGAACAACATGAGAGAAGTTAGTGATATTAAAAAAGGCAGTAAAGGATTAGCCTTGATTAGTGACGCACCAGAGCTTTATTTGGATTGTTTCAACTCAGTTTCTGTTTTATTACATAACGTTACGGTTGTTTTATTTGCCTTCTGAGGATCTTGTAGCACATTTCTTTTTGATTTTAATTGGGGCCACTGCTTCAAATGACAGTAGCCTAATTCCGTTTTTATTACACTGGAGTGCTCATCACATTTGGGGATCATATTCCAAGATTCTGAAAATCGCATTCCTTTTTCTCTGTGAGCATCAGACCCCAGCATGTGCAAATTTGATATAAATAAGATTAATCACATTTTGGAATACTTTCTGATGCTTTTACAATCCTCAAATTCTACAGGCATTTCCGTAGGTCTCTGTGCGTAAACAGAGCCAGATATCTGTTTTTCAAGGAAGTTCTTGATTCCCTTGTATTGGAAATTCCTTCATTTCCTGTATAAAAAGGTTGGTTTGGGTGAAGAATGAAAATTAGTTATGCTCCTTTGCTCACTGATTTTGTTTTTCATAAACTCGCTGTCCAGTTTCTCTAAGCTCCGTCGATTTCTATGTTTTATCTGGGACAAATTCATTCAGGCATCCAAAGAACTGTAGCATTATTATAAAATACATTTCAACTCACATTGCTTAGAGAATAATAATTCAGTTATGCATCTACCAAGCTTCCTTTTACATTTACTTCTATAACCTCACTTCCCTTATATATAATTTCACTTTTAATTTAAATAACTTAGGTTCCCAGTACAGCGATGAAAGGTTACAGATCTGATCTATTAATTTCGTTTCCATCCAATACATGTTGCCTGACGGGCTGAGCATTTTCACCATCTTCAATTTATAATTTGGATTTTCTACATGAACACCATTTTGCTTTTGTAAGTTTCTGACAGTAAATAATTGTTTGAAGTGGGGCTACATTCATTTCAGAGGAAGGAACGATATAGCAAACTGGTAAGCTTTTAAAAGCGAATACCAAATATTGCCTTTATTAATTGGATATGTAACAAGGGCTATTTAAGTTAAAATATTAAAACATAAATGTTCACCATTCCTGAAATAAATGGGGCCAATACCTGGAGTCAGTTTCTATCCTTGTTATGAGAGAACAGATTCCTTTTCAAAAAAATGAGTGAATTGATTATATTGCAACTCAAAGACAGGAATTTATTCCTTTGAATCCTTTAATTTTCCCTTCGTCCTGAATTATGTTGGCTTGAGCTCCTGCCCCTAAATTCCTGCTTGTTGGGAAATCATTTTAAATTTGAAAAACAAAACTCTGCATCATTACAACCTAGTTTTTCCACTGAAAATATTTCCTTTCTTCTTAGAAACCCAGGGTTCTGACACATCCTTTTTGTGCTCCCTGGATTTTTTCTAACAAACCAATCCTTTGACAATACAAGTAAACTTGACAGACGCAGTAATATTCTACCTAAATATTCATCACTGAATATCACTTGAATGTTTGCATTTTATTTTTCCACACTGCAGACTAGAAGCTTTATGAATCAGGTTTTGCAGATTTCTCTGTTAGTCATCTGATCCACAATTACGTGACATAAAGGTGAAGGACCTTGTGCCTGTCATTTCAGAACCATGTGGGTGAGATACTCAAATTGATATGACAAATTACCAAAGTCCTTCAGTGTTTTCCTGAGTAATTATGTTCCATCTAGCTCCATTTCTTTATATTAGTGAGATCTATCCATGAGCAAGAATTTAACAGTATTAGCATGGAATAGCATGAAAACATTTATTCTGGAATTATGATGGTACAAAGTAATTCCTATGAAAGGATGAAGCATTGCTTGAAGAGGAGAGAACAAAAAAATCTTCTCTTAAAAAAAACTCTATTCAAATCTCTCCGGGGTGGATGTCAATTTTGTTCCTAGTAAAAGCTGTTGACTGAAGTGCTGAGAAATCCTACATTATCAACAGTTATTTTTCTATGCAGCACATCATAGAGACTGTTTAATTCAAAGTTTGTCATATATACGAGTCCTATAAAAAATATTCAACTCCCCCCCTGAAGTTTTCACCACACTTTCATATGACACACCAAATCATCATTGGTGCAGCCAATTGGTTTTAGAAGACATAAAATTAGTTAAATGGAGATCACCACGTTCAGTGAAGGTGTTTCAGTTGATTGTAGTAAAAATACACCTGTATCTGGAAAGTTCAACTGCTGTATCTGGAAAGTTCAAATGGTGAGTCAGTATCCTGGCAAAAACTACACTACGAAGATAAAAGAACATTCCTAGCAACTCCGCAAAAGAGTTATTGAAAAGGACATGTCAGGAGATGGATACAAAAAAATTTCCAAGTCACTGAATATCTCTTGGAATACAGTTAAGTCTATCATTAAGAAATGGAAAGAATATGGTACAGCTGTAAATCTGCCTAGAGAAAGCCATCCTCAAAAACTGAATGACTGTGAAAGAAGGGGACTAGTGAGGGAGGCCAGCAAGAGGCTTATCACAACTCTGGAGGAGTTACAAGCTTCAGTGGCTGAGATGGGTGAGACTGTGCAGACAACGACTGTTGCCTGGGCACTTCACCAGTCGCTGCTCTATGGGAGAGTGGCAAAGAGAAAACCACTGTTGAAAAAAACTCACATGAAATTTCGGCTAGAGTTTGCCAGAAGGCATGTGGGAGACCCTGAAGTCAGCTGGAAGAAGGTCCTATAGTCTGATGAAACCAAAATTGAACTTTTTGGGCATCAGACGAAATGTTATATTTGGCATAATCCAAACACCACACATCAGCAAAAACACACTATCTCTATTGTAAAGTATGGTGGCGGCTGCATTATGCTGTGGGGATGCTTCACTGCAGCAGTTCCTGAAAAGCTTGTGAAGGTAGAAGGTAATATGAATGCATCAAAGTTCAGGGAAATCCTGGTGGAAAAACTGATGCAATCTGCAACAGAACTGTGACTTAGGAGAAGATTTAAATGAAAGGGGAGGAGAAGATGGTGGCGCGACGCAGCTTGCAGTGGCCACTCCGGTGAATGATATCTGTAATCTGTCAAGTAGGGTGCCGTGCACAATCCTGATTTGATGGAGGTAGACGTGAGAGCACGGAGGAACATCTGGAGAAACCTCTGAAATGCCTGTTCCGCTGCCACTGCTACTGTGTGATCCAGAATCTCCGGAGGGGAAGGCCCCGAGTCCTTGGCTTTGCTTGTTCCTTGGCAGCCGGGATGGGGTCGAAGCGCTCGGTAGAGATGGTGCTCGGTGCTCCGTGTCAGAGGGCTAGTCGGGGGCTCGAAGTTTTCGGATGTTTTCAGAGTCGGCTGTGGTCGGGTGCTTCCAATGCATCAACAGTTGTCGGCGTCTGGAGGTTTATGGCAGAGAGAGTTTCTCCTTCTGCCACCTGCTATTGGGGACTATCGGGAGTCGATCGGAACTTTGAGACTTTTTTCTACCATGCCCATGGTCTGCTCTTTATCAAATTATGGTATTGCTTTGCACTGCTGTAACTATAAGACAGGAGGAGGCAGAGCGACACGCCAGGGCCGTCTCAATGACCAAGCAGGGCCACTGGACTAATTGGGAGAGCCTGGAAAAGAGAAAACTTAGCTGGCGTGACATCTGGGAGATGGAGGGATCTCGGCTAAGTTTTGTCATCAGAGCCACTTATGACCTCCTACCCACACCCCAGAACCTGAACCAGTGGTGGGGAGAAGACCCCACTTGCTCTCTTTGTCAAGCACCTGAATCACTAAGGTACATTTTAACAGGATGCACCACGAGCCTCACCCTGGGGCGGTACACTTGGCAGCATAACCAAGTTCTCAGACAGCTGGCATCAATCTTGGAACAGAGGCGAATCACCACAAATGCTCTCCCACAAACATCGGCAGGAAATGTCCACATTACACGATTTGTACCAGCAGGCCAACCTCCAGAGCACCATACAACATCAAAAGATATAAGCATTCTGCAGGTTGCTGGGGATTGGAAGATGGACGTGGACTTGGAAAAAAAGCTTGTGTTTCCCCCAGATATTGCGGCTACAACACTCCAGCCAGACATGATCCTGTGGTCCACAACAGCCAAGCTGGCACATGTTGTGGAATTGACAGTACCATGGGAAGATGGTGTCGAAGAAGCTTAATTAGAGGAAGAAGACCAAGTACTCTGAACTGGCAACTGAAGCTGCTCAGAATGGCTGGAAGACCAAGATTTTCCCTGTAGAAGTGGGATGCAGGGGATTTGTTGCTACATCTATGACCAGTCTATTGAGGAAGATGGGGGTGAGGGGTCACTCCCTCCAACAAGCAATCAAGTCCTTATCAAATGCAGCAGAAGAAAGCAGCAATTGGACTTGGATTAAAAGACAACAACTGGGCTGCAAGATGAAGACAGGAGTGTATGGAATTGAGGGGGGGGTGTATCTGGGACACCAGGTAGCACCGTTGAGCCCTCTGGAGACGTCGTGGGCTTATCAACGAAATGTCAAAGAAGGAGGGTGTCCACCTGATGACCCTGATGATGTACCTACCCTCCCTCTTTGTCACCACTCCAAGCCCACTGCCAATATCGAGAGTGCCAACTTTCCATAGGGATTGAAACATCAAGTCCTAGTAGCTCTACTGATCTACTATGTTACAATTATGTGGTCTTGTCAATGTCAGTCTTTGGTTTGTCCTGTTTTATTGTGATATCACTCTGGAGGAACATTGTATCATTTCTTAACGCATTAATGCATTTCTAAATTACAATAAACGAGGACTAAGTGTCCTCATAATCTAATCTAATCTAAAAAAAATCTTTTCCTGCAAGACAATGACTCCAAGCATAAAACTAAAGCTACACAGGAATGGCTTTAAAAAAACAAAGTTAATGTCCTGAGGTCACCAAGTCAGACTCCAGACCTCAATCCAACTGAGAATTTGTGGCTGGACTTGAAGCAGGCTGTTCACTCACAATCCCCATTCAATCTGACAAGGCTTGAGCAGTTTTGTAAAGAAGAATGGAGAAAAATTTCAGTGTCCAGATGTGCAAAGCTGAAAGAGACCTATCCACATAGACTCAAGGCTGTAATTGCTGCCAAAGGTGCATCTGCTAAATACTGACTTGAAGAGATGAATGCTTATGCAATCAATTATTTTGTGTTTTATATTCGTAATTAATTTAGATCACTTTGCAGAGATTTGTTTTCGCTTTGACATGAAAGACTCTTTTTCTGTTGATCAGGGTCAAAAAAACGAATTAAATCCACTGTGATTCAATATTGTATAACAAGAAAACATAAAAACTTTCTGGGGGGTGAATACTTTCTATGGGTACTATATATTTATCTGAGAAATATATTCTCAAAAAACGATAGAAAGCCATTAGAACCAATGACAATAAGCCACATAAAGGTTGCAAATTTTTGTTCTCCATTTGAAAACAGTGGGAGTCTTTGAGAGCTTGCATCATACACAAGGATGCAATCTTTGTGAAGTACCCGATGAGGTAACTGTAGCCTTTGGTCAGGGGCAGATGTCATCAGGTGGTACCCAACCATCTGTGAGTGTTTCTACCCTTAACCACTACACTCTCCAGCTGGCGGGTCAGCAGTGGTGGCCAAGTTACTGGCCATCTGCTCCTGACTTCCAACTCAAATCCTCTCGCCTACTCCATTTCCAGCAAGAGGCCCTTTCTGCTTTTTCCCCCATTTTGCGAGCTGCTTGGCTATTGCCCTTTTCATCAAGGCCCAGCACAGGGAGAAAACTCCATGCTGACCTTTCCAGGAACCTTCTACAGCCGATCTCTACAGGGAATGGCCACAACGGCCATCCTTTGACCCTGCACTCCAGAACTAAGGACTGGTACTTCAGGGCCTTCATTTCGTGAGTCTCCTTGCATCTTTCTTCCCATGTTACTGTGAGTTCCACCAGGATGATTTTTTTTAATCTCTGGAGGACCACAGTGTGATGTCTGGTCACAGTATGGTTTGCAGCACCTCTGGGAACTGCAGCTTCCTCCCCACATCGAGCCTCATCTCCCATGTTTTAGCAGTTTGCAGCAGATTGGATTTAAGCCCCTTTGATATGATTGCAGACATCCCGCCTCTTTCGGAAGGTCCCGGAGTCTCCTGCAAATTAATAGTGGCTCCCTGATGCCCACAAATTATATACAATGTCCTGGAAGTTGATTTTTTTTGAGAGTGAGCGTGAGACAGCGCACGAGAGAGCGAGCGCAAGAATGAGAAAGCGAGCGCGAGTGAGAGCGACCACGAGAGAGAGAGCGCGAGAGAGAGAGAGAGAGAGAGAGTGAGAGCGAGAAAGCAAGCACGCGAGAGAGAGAGAGCAAGAAAGCGAGCGCGAGTGAGAGCGACCACAAGCGACAGAGCGCGAGTGCAAGAGAGAGTGAGAGTGAGAAAACAAGCGTGAGAGAGAGAGAGAGCAACAGAGTGAGTGAGAGCGAGAAAGCAAGCGCGAGGGAGCGAGAGAGAGAGAGCGAGTGAGAGTGACCACGAGAGAGCGCGAGAGAGAGAGTGAGAGCGAGACAGCAAGCGCGAGGGAGCGAGAGAGAGAGAGAGAGAGAGCGAGTGAGAGTGACCACGAGAGAGTGCGAGAGAGAGAGTGAGAGCGAGACAGCAAGCGCGAGGGAGCGAGAGAGTGAGAGAGAGAGAGAGAGAGAGAGCAAGAAAGCGAACACCAGTGAGAGTGACCACGAGAGAGCGCGAGAGCGAGACAGCAAGCGCAAGAGAGAGAGAGCGAGAAAGCAAGCGCAAGAGAGAGAGAGAGCGAGAGAGTGAGAGCGAGAAAGCAAGCACGCGAGAGAGAGAGAGCAAGAAAGCGAGCGCGAGTGAGAGCGACCACAAGCGACAGAGCGCGAGTGCAAGAGAGAGTGAGAGTGAGAAAACAAGCGTGAGAGAGAGAGAGAGCAACAGAGTGAGTGAGAGCGAGAAAGCAAGCGCGAGGGAGCGAGAGAGAGAGAGAGAGCGAGAGAGAGAGCAAGAGCGAGAAAGCGAACGCGAGTGAGAGTGACCACGAGAGAGCGCGAGAGAGAGAGAGAGTGAGAGCGAGACAGCAAGCGCGAGGGAGCGAGAGAGAGAGAGAGAGAAAGCAAGCACGTGAGAGAGAGAGAGAGCAAGAAAGCGAGCGCAAGTGAGAGCGACCACAAGCGACAGAGCGCGAGTGCGAGAGAGAGTGAGAGCGAGAAAACAAGCGCGAGAGAGAGAGAGAGCAACAGAGTGAGTGAGAGCGAGAAAGCAAGCACGAGAGAGTGAGAGAGAGAGAGCAAGAGCAAGAAAGCGAGCGTGAGTGAGAGTGACCACGAGCGAGAGAGAGTGAGAGCAAGAGCGAGAGAGTTCCAAAAAAAGTCAGAGTGGCAGAGTGTTCCAAAAAAAGAAAATATAAAATGTACGTCACCCCAGACTACACTAAAGTGTACCCCTGCCTAATAGGGGTCAAAATAATGACAGTGTTGCTCGCTGCACTGTTTGCAACAGTGACTTTTCTATTGCCCATGGTGGGTTAAGACTGTAAAAGACATGTTGAGGTGAGTTTAACAGGTGTCATTCATTCATTAGCATAGCTAACGTTATTTAAACTAGCTGGCTAGCTGCTAAGGAGCTACTCTATTGCAGACATCCCACCTCTCCCGGAAGTCTCCCGCAAATTGATGGTGCTACCTCCCTGAAATGAATTTTTGCAGGGTGGGATGTCTGTGATTGGCATGGCCTTCTCCTTGATGAAAATGACTTTCCTGTTTGTCTCTCTATCCGCTGGTCTCTTTATACACCTCTTCCACCTCCAGTATGTCAGCAAGGGAGCTGACTGCCTGGTAAATGGCCGAGCTGGTGGCCCACTTTCGGCATGATCTGTTGTGACTCATACTTGATTTATTAGATTGCTGTTGGAGTCCCTCACTGTTAACACAACTCTACACTTTACCTCACAGACAAAATTCTGGAGGAACTCAGCAGGCCAGGCAACATTTTTTTTAGATTATGAGGACACGCAGTTCTCTTTTACTGTCATTTAGTAATGCATGCATTATGAAATGATAAAATATTTTCCCTCCAGAATGATATCACAGAAAACACAAGACAAACTAAGACTAAAAAAACTGACAAAAACAACATAATTATAACATATAGTTACAACAGTGCAAAACAATACCGTAACTTGATGAAGAACAGACCATGGGCGCGGTAAAAAAAAGTCTGAAAGTTTCTCGAAAGTCCCATCATCTCACGCAGACGGTTGAAGGGAGAAACTCTCCCTGCCATGAGCTTCCAGCGCCGCAAACTTGCCGATGCAGCACCCTGGAAGCACCCGACCACAGTCCGACTCTGAGTCCATCCGAAAACTTCGAGCCCCCGACCAGCCCTCCGACACCGAGCACCGAGCACCATCTCTGCTGAGCGCTTCGACCCCAGCCCTGGCAACAGGCAATAGGCAAAGCTGAGGATTTGAGACCTTCCCCTCTGGAGATTCTCGATTGCACAGTAGCAGCGACAGCGAAGCAGGCATTTCAGAAGTTTCTCCAGATGTTCCTCCGTGCTTCTTCACATCTGTCTCCATCAAATCAGGATTGTGCACGGCCTCTATTTAACAAATACGATATCATTCGGAGCGGCCGTGCGCGCTGCATCATGTCGCCATCTTCTCCTCCCCTCCCTTTTTATGTGAAAGAGTTCAGTCAACATTTCAGGCAGATTTTCTCTTGTTTGTGATTGGATTCTACACTTTGCCTCCTTGAATTCCTCCATGAGCGATGACAATGGGAGCTGTAGCTGACCTGATATTATGTTGAGACCCACTGAAGGAAAACTTGTGGAGGATCCCTATCCACCTCTGCTGGTGCTTGTTGACTTTCCTCTCAATGCCTTCTACAGCGGTCATGGGGAATGCGTATATCGTGAAAAGCCAGAGCAGCCTTGGTAGAGGACCGTGTTGGTGCAACCCTGTCTTAAATTTAGCAGGGAGTCCGGTTTTGTCGATCTTCAATCTGCTTTACAGAGTTGGTGATGTTAGCTCTGTCCGGCATTGCTACATTAAACCACTTTCCAAGATGTTTTACTGTGTTGTCCTCCATGGATGGACTGATTTCTCTCTGTACTTGAAGACTTGAATGATTTATAATTTAAATTTTTAATATTTACTAACTTAAACTATTTTAAATATTTTTAATATTTAATATTTGTAATCCAGGGAATGTGAAGTGCAGAATCAAATATTGCTGTGATGATTGTACGTTCTAGTGGCAATTGTTTGGCGACAATAAAGTATAAGTATAACAAACGAGATGGGGGAGATGGTACAGCCGGTTGGAATCCCTTTTTGGAGGTCTTGCCACATGGTTGTAAAGTGGGCTGAAATGAAGTGTAGCTTGAATTCTCCCAGGTAGCTGATGATCATGTCTCTCGTTACTGGCAGGATATGGTAGTGGTCCAGGCCAACCTGGATAAGAACATGTGGAATTGATCCATAGGCATTGGCTAGGTCTAACCAGGCAACTGTTAGGTTGCCTTTCTTCTGTCTGGCTTCACGGATCAATTGGCTGATTATTCAGGTGTGTTCTAGGCACCCAGAAAAACCTGGGATGCCACCTTTCTGGATGAATGTGCTGATATAGTAGTTCTCCATTAAGTAAGAGGTCAGCCTTCTCTCAAGCACCGAGAATACCTTGCACTTGAAGGTAAGGAGGGAGATTGCCCTTAAGTGGGTAATGTAGAGAAATCTTCTTCTTTGGGAACAAAGCAGTCTTTGGCCAATTTCCAGCTTGGTGGGATAGAGCGTTTGGCCCAAACTTCCTGATTATCTTCCACAAACTCTGGAGGAGTTTTGGGCATTTCTTCTATACCTTGTAGGGTATACCACTTGGACCTGAGGTGGCAAATGACTTTGCTCTCTTGATGATATCCCAACATCTTGCCACGTGACATCTGCCACATTCAGCTCACTTGTTCAGATCGTTGGTTGGGGGACTTTTGGATTGAATTCTAGTCCCTGATTCCTACAGGGAATGCTGCTTGAGATGGTTAGGATGCCAGATTTTTGCTGGCTGAGAAGAGCCCTGTTGAACTTGAATGGGTTTTTAACAAACTGCACTCGCCTTCTCTCTTTTTCCCTTCTTTGCTTTCGCAGTGCTCCACCCTCCTGAGCTCGCACAACTGCTCCCACGGTTTGCCAGTTAGATCTTTGACACCTTTTTTTTTAATCAGATGAATTGTTCTTGAATTGGTTGTTCGGGATCTTTATTTCGCTTCTCAGGTGGCAGATCTCCTTTTCCCTCCTGTTTGGTTGCCATGATCGTTTAAGATTCCTGTTTTTCTTCATTGGGCTGTATTGCACTTTAGCAAAATTAAACACAATGGTTGTGAGGAATTTTTTTTTACCCTGTAGACAGGTCGTTCCAAGATGCAATCCAGGTCATCATCGAATTGCTTCTGAGATATATTGTCTGATGATTTAGACCATCTGATCCTCTCTTTCCTTGATGAACGGATTAGTGTGTCAGAGGGGTCACTCCCTGGGTCCTTTCTTTGGCAACTGGGGCAGCTCAGCTGCGAAGAGATGTTTGCCTTCGATCCGCAGCTGGACCTGATTTGGTGTACCTAGAGGCCTTTGATGTTTTTGCAAGTATTGCCACAATGGCACTTTACAATGAATGCCTCCCCGATCAGTGTTTGCTTGAACCTTCTCGTTATTGTTTTTCTGGCTATTGCCGTTATGTCCATCCTATTGAGTCTCTCATTCTAAACCACTCTCGGGAGACTCTGGGGGTATTGCATACGTAGCTCATCTGTAGCTTGTACGGTGCTCTCTCGTGAGTGCTGCACACAAGGTTGCTAGCCTTGTGTGCCCGTGCCAGTATTTCCGGGAGGTCAGCTGTCTTTCCAGCATTGCTGACCTTTCTCGGTTGCCATCCAGCCTCTTCTGGAAGCCACTGGCGAACCAGATGTCGCTTGCATCATACACTGGGGTGGTCTCATCAGTTACCTTTGGCTAGGGGCAGATGTTGTCAGATGGTGCCCAACCATCATGGAGTCTTTCTACCCTTAACCTCTACACTCTACACAGGGTGCAAGATGTTGCTCCTTTGGCTTTTTGCGTTTAATGGAAAGATACAGTTGGATATGGCAGAGATGAATGGCTTTCCTCTACACTTTTCAACATAATACAGGATACTTCAAGTTCACAGCTATCTAATTTAATTGAACAGCTTATGAAAAGATGCTGTAACCGAAATGTAATCCTATCATTTGACTCTGATGATTCCTTAACTATTCAAAAAAATACACCAGCTGGACTCATCAAAAAAGTGTGCAAGTGGAACCATGTAGATTTAAAGATATTGCAAGCATACAACATAAAAAATAACATTCTGGAAATACTTCCCTGGCTAGACAGCCTTTGCTAAGGATAGAGATGTGGCCATGGAAGCAGGTGTGACTGATACCATTGAGGGTGGACATGCTGAAAGAGAGAAATGGAATTCTAACTGTAGAGAGAAGCAGGGCTTTACAAGGTGGTCATTACTGGAGGGGAATGAACATCACATTAAATCATAATTGAGATTCTGTAAGTTTGAAATAAAACAGGAGATGCTGGAAGACATTCAGCATTTCATGCAGACACATGGATTTTTTTTCCATTTTTCTGGAAAGTATTTATCTATGGATCTGCTTACATGTATTCATGGGCCTCTTTCACATCCAAATTGCCTTCAACCCAAAAGTTTTACAGTTGAGAAGTGCATTACTTCTGCATCTTCAATTTCCTTAAAATCTCATGGTGTGAAAACATTGTATGACTATCAATGTTAATCATTACATCCAGCCAGACCTGGAGTTGAGACAAAATACTGGTGAGTAGGTGCTTTCAACTTGCAGTGGACATTTTTGATTAGATGCTTATCATTGCTGAAAACTGTGTACCCCTGACACTTATATGCACTTAGATAATATATTTACTTTGAACTTTGAAATGACAAGAAAAAAAGAAGATTCAAAAGTTCACCAGTAGATTTCTAAATACAGTAACAGTTTCAATTGAATCATTGTGAATCCTTATGACCTGCCGCAATGTCTACCATCTGGTAGTGCTTACTTTCATCATACTGAAGTACTTTGAGAGGTTGGTTATGGCTCAAACCAACTCCTGTCTCTGTAAGATCTTAGACATGTTTCATGTAGCCCCCCTAGTCAGCCTCAGGATCACTCAGCTCGCTGTCGTCTAGGGAAACAGCCCTCGGCCCCGCCAAACTGGGTAATCAGTTTGTGCGGATGCAGTGTGATGTACCCCACCCTGCCCAAATAACAGACAATACACCAGATACGATTAAATGATTTACAGTTTATAGATATTACTGGAACTATATAATTAATAGAGAATAAAATATAAAAGGAAAATAAAAGGCGCCACACTTATCAAAGTCCAATCTCTTCGTGCACAAAAAGTTGGAGCTCAGGACCCTTCTTCTTCACCCTGCAACCCCTTGGACCACCTCGACCAGCCACCTGGGACCAACAACAGTGGTCGACCAGATGCTCCACACAAATCCGTCTCCTCTTATCACCCTGGAAATCGGACTCCTGCTTGGGGTCCAACCCCGTTAGCAGACTCACAGCACCTGGTCCATCCTCTGTCTCTCCCTCCCGCCGTCTGCCCAAAACCCCGCACATACAATATCTTACAGACACACTCAAAAGCATAACAACTATCCCAATTGGTTCGTAACATCACTTATCAGTAACGTGATCCAAACAAACTGCTAGCAGGAGGACTTTCTCAGCAGTTAACATAACAAAGAAGCCCTTTCAATTATAACATAACAAAGAAGCCATTTTGATTAGACTATGCGGTGACATAAAAAAAAAGAAACCCTTTACATTCATTTCGCCTATTGCCACAATATGGCTATAGAAAACATGATCACTTCAGTTCTCCATTCTGCTCTGGACCACCTAGACAACCATCTGGTCAGGTCATTGACAACAGCTTGGCATTCAACTTTATCACCAAGCTTCAAGACCTGGGCCTCTGTAACTCTCTGTGCAATTGGATCAATCAGTACGGATCAGAAAGCTCAGGCCATCAACACGAGCTCCTTGGGGCTGTGTGCTTAGCCCCATGCTATACTCTCTCTATTCCTACGAATGTTTGACTAAACATAGCTGCAATGTCAATTGCAAATTTGCTGACGAGGCAACTGTTGTTGGCAGAGTCACAGGTGGAGATGAGGAGGCACATACAAGCGAGATAGTTCAGCTGGATCAGAGGTGTCCTCTTCTCATTGGTGCTATCAGGCAGGAACTACAAGACTGTGAAGACCCACAACTTAAGGTCCAATAATAGCTTCATCCTCACCGCTATCAGCTTTTTGAGCCAACCTGAGAACCCCTAATTCTATCTCAGACTATATTTCGTTTCCGCTTGCACTCGTGTCATTATATCTATTCTTGTTTATTTTGTAGTAAGTTATGTATTATTCATGCTATTCTTAAATTAATGTAATTTATGATTGCAATGTTTGGAATGCACTGTACTGCTGCTGCAAAAAGCCAATTTTTGTGGCATCTATACCCTAGCAATGTATTATCATGACAATGAACTTCAACTTCAACTTATGTTACTCCTAAATGAAGATGAGTATAAATGCTGCTTAATCCTTTAAATTAATTAATTCTAGTATCTATTGTATCTAATTTGTTTTGCACTGTTAATAGTCAGATATCTTTTCTCCAAATCAAACAAACCACACACACTGATTTTTTTTAGTGCATCTCCCTGGTGACTGCAGCAACTTTGTGTAAAATCAACAAGAGTCTGTTTGAACCCAAGGGATCTGTCATTATTCTGTTTAAGCTGCAGTGGGTGAAACTCAGACAATGTAGAATTCACTAATCATTATCCGAATTTGACCCTATTTAATGCAGTCTTCTGGGTCAAAGGAGAATCCGAAGGAATTGTATATTCATCACACTTTGCTCAGAAACCAAGTATTCCTTTGTGAATCTCACATCTGACAGGATTATTTTTCTTTGTTCACGAGAATTGTCCGCTTGTAGAAGCTCGGCTCTCAACACCTATTAATTATTTACTCAAAATTCCTTCTCTAGTTGGTGATATTTCAACAGTTAAATTTACACATATGAGGGTTCTTTGTGTACCTGTCTGTTGTTCCTGCTTTTCCACATCATCTTATCCTGCCTTCAACTTGTGTTCTATTCAATCTTCCACTTGTTAGACTTTGCCAATTATCTGATCAGATAGTCTCATTAATTTGCTCAATGCTATAAACACAACATGACCACTTGATTATCCTTACTGTCAGTCGTGGTAAACAGCGAAGACTGTCATTTGTCCCATAGCTAGATTCAAAAACCCAAAGGAAAAGAGTAATATTTATGAGGTACCAGTCTCCGGGGGGCGGGGGGGGGGGGTGCTGAATCAGAGGTTGCGATTCAAAGGTGAATGAACAAAGGAAGAAATGGTTGTGACACTCATTACTACAGAGGGTTCTAAAGCACTTTATAGCCAATGAAAGGTTTTTGAAGTGTAGTCATGGCGGTAGCAATGGGAAGCTTGACAGCTGATTTGAACACTGAATATTCTCAGGGGGTTATATGTACAGTATGTTTCAATAATATTAATCAAGTGATAAATATTGGCTTGGACTTTCAACTCCTCTTTAAGAAGTTACCACAGGATCTTTCACACCAAATGTCACAAGTTGACAGGGCCATAGTTTAATCAGAAAGATGGCATCTCGTACAGTGAATTAGTTTTGATAAGACTGGAAAATCCATCTGCTGGAGGCAAGAACTGATGAAATTGTGTCAGGTATCTACTTTAAAAGTCTTCTAGATAGAGCTACAATTTTCAACTTTGATGTACAAAAGAACGTAAAAGGTGGAGTAGCAGTCAGCCTGGAATATAAGATTGAATCATGAGGACAGAACCAACCAACAACCTTTTAAAATCTTGCTTTTTACCTTGAACCTGATATAAGGGAATAACATCATGCCAATGCCTATCGACTTGTGGAGTAAACATTCTGTGAAAATTCCTGGACTGAAAGAACACATGATAACTACAGGGAATCTGGGGTAAGCATAATGTGTTAGAGTCCTCAGAATAGACAAATTACCGATGTATGTCAGATTTAAAGGTTATGTCAGATTTAAAGGTCAACTCAAATTCATTCTGAAATTTCAAAGCAAACTTGGCCTGGTGCTGTGATCATCTCGAGGTGCACAGTCGATATACACTTGGAACAACACATTGAACTCAGAGCTGAGTTAAATTGTGAGCTATGAAGATGGTCGTATGAACTGAATCACTTGTCTCTTGAACAATGGTGTGGGAGTCTGCACTCCAGTTTAATAACCTCAGGACCTCAGTAATGATGAACATAGCTCAGTTTAAAAGTGTGAGAAAGATACTTAAGGATGCTGTCGAAAGATTATGGAGCAGTGCTTAAAGTTTAAGAATAAAAGCACAATAATATAACAAAATAGGCCACTAGGTCAGTAGAGTCTGACCCGCCATTCAATACAAACATGGCTGACAGATGCTGACCTCAAATCCTCTTCTGTGCCATAACCACAATTCCTTAAATTTTCAAATACTTATCTCTCCCTTAAAAGCATTTTAAAAGTCTGGCTTCTGCAATTCTTTGAGACAGGGAATTCCAGAAATTCATTACGCACTGTGAGAAAATATTTCCACACAGCACAATCACAAGAGATTCTGCAGATGCTGGAAATCTTCAGGAACACACACAAAGTGCTGGAGGAATTCAGTAGTTCAGGCAGCATCTCTGGAGGACAATATTAAACAATTGATGTTTTGGGGTATAATCCTTCATCAGGATCTCTCATCAGGGGACTGTTTATTCCTCTCCATAGATGCTGCCTGGCCTGCTGATTTCTACACAGCTCAGTTTTAATGGAATGACCTCTTATTTTGTAGCTTTGTCCAGTTATTCATGACTCTATCTGCAGTAAAAATGTCACAATATCTACTCTGTCAATTCTCCTTATTATCTCATATGTTTGAATATTGTCATCTCACTCTTCTTAAATGCAAGGTATAGCAACCAAACTGCTCTGCTTTTCATAATAGAACAACCCTCTCATGTCAAGTCTTAGCATGATAAAACTTTGAACTATCTCCAATGTAACAATATCATTTTTAATATATGTCACTAAAGGCACAATCTTACACATATGACTTCACCAACAACCTGGGCATTCATAGCAAAGGCTCTCTACTTTTAAACCACAACCCCTTTGCAATAAAGACAGATATGCCATTCGCTTCCTTTATTACATTTCTTGGACCTGCTGCTGATAGTTTGTGAATTATGCATTAGTAAACCTAGATCCTTTTGTGCTTCACTCATTTGCAGCCTCTCTCAATTCAGATAGTAATCTGCCCTCTTATTGAAATGCATGACCTCACTCTTCGCATTAAACTCGATTACCCGATCTATCCCATTGCGGAACACATTGTTCTCATCACAAGATGCCCTTCTACCCATTTTGGTATCATCAGCAATCTTGGAAACCTCGCAAATTGTTCCCTTTTCCAGAACATTAATGCGAATAGTAAACAACCTAAGGCAAGGAATCGTTTTCTGGGGTAATTCTTTGTTAATTGCCTCAAGGCTGAACAGGGCCATTTATTCCATCTCTTGGTTTCCTGTGTGACAGCCAGTTTTCAATCCATGCAAGCACACTTCCTCCAGTACCTTGGGATCTTAATAAATGCACCAGCCTCTTATGCGACAACTTGTTAAATGCTTTCTGGAACTCTACTGTAAGCACAATGCATCTGTCTGCTCTGCCTCTATTAACTTTGCTTCTCTTATCCTCAAAGAATTCAAGAAAATTTGTCAAACATGATATGCCTTTCATAAAAGCATATTTATTCAGTTTGATTATACTAGATTTCCTATGTGATAAGTTATTTGCTCTTTGGTTATCGACTATATCATCTTGCCAACAGTAAACATTAAATTAATTGGCTTATATTCCTCTCTCTCTCTGTCTTCTGTTCTCCTTTTGTCTTCAACAAGAGAGTCACATTTGTTTTCCAATGTTCTGGAATCTTCCTGACACTTAATGATATATTTCATCCAATATGCCTGCTGTCTTTGCAATCGTTTCCTTTAAGAACCTCTAGTGCGGAATGACAGGTCCTAGAAATCTGTTTCCCTTTAGTTCTATGAATTTCTTTAATATTTTGTCCCATGCATTTGGGATTTTTAAATGTTCCACCATGTTATTTGATTATCTCAGGGATAATTGCACTCTTCACGATTGGGAAGACTGATGAAAAATATTGATTACACAGATCTGGAATTTTTTAAACATGGCTGATATTTTTAACCTAATTTTTGCTTTCCTTTTCCTGTGACACTGAACCCTCTTTACCTGTAATGGTATTGAATCTACCGACTGCAAAGTTCTAAACTCAAGCAAGTGCAAAGTCAAAGTTCAAAATAAATTTATTATTAATATCTATCTATCTATCTATATATCAATCACACTATACAACCTGGCGATTCATTTTCCTGTGGGCAATCACTGGAAATACACGAAGCACCAACAGAATCAATAAAAGACCACACACAGCAGGACAGAGCAATCTGCAAAAAAGCAACAAACTGTGCAAATACAAAAAGAAAGAGAAAAAAATTAAATGGTAATAAATAAGTAAGCAATAAATCAATAAATATTGAGAACTTGAGTGAAGGTTCCTTGAAAGTGAGTCCATTGGTTGTGTGGGCAGTTCAGTGATTGGGCGAGTAATATTAACCTTTTTGGTTTAAGAACCTGATGGCTGAGGGATAATAACTGCTCCTGAACGTTGTGATGCAGGTCCTAATACTGCTGTATCTTTGTCTTGATAGCAGCAGTGAGCAGAGAGCATGGCTTGGATGGTAGGGTCCTTGATGATGAATGGTACTTTCCTGCAGCAGGGCTCCACGTACTGTAGATGTGCTCTATGATGGGAGGGCTTTACCCATGATAGACTGGGCTGTATCCATTACTTTTGCATACCAGCCATGATGCAACCAGTCAATATTCTCTCCAGCTCTGACAGAAGACTGTCAGAGTTTCAGATGACATGTCAAATCTTTGCAAACTTCTAAAAAATAGAGGTGCTGCGATGCTTTCTTCATAATGTCACTAACATGCTGGACCCAGAACAAATCCCCTGAAATGGTAACACCAAAGAATGTAAAGTTACTGACCCTATCCACGTCTGATCTCCTGATGCAGAATGGCTCATGGGCCTCTGGTTTTCTCCTCTTAAAGTCGGTAATTACATCCTTGGTCTTGCTGACCAAAGGAAACTATACTGTAATTGCCCAATCTTCAAAAGCTAGTTTACTTTCCTGTTAATTCTCCTCAGCGTGTTTAGCTGACAATGCCCACTATTTAAGCAAGGAGAAGATACCAAGAAGAGCAACACCTCATATTATGATGGGTATGGATAGAGTGAATGCAAGCAGGCTTTTTCCACTGAGGCTAGGGGAGAAAAAAAACAGAGGACATGGGTTAAGGGTGAAGGGGAAAAAGTTTAAAGGGAACATTAGGAGGGGCTTCTTCACACAAAGAGTAGTGGGAGTGTGGATTGAGCTGCCAGATAACGTGGTAAATGCGTGCTCACTTTTAACATTTAAGAAAAACTTGGACAGGTATATGGATGAGAGGTGTATGGAGGGATATGGTCCAGGTGCAGGTCAGTGGGACTAGGCAGAAAAATGGTTCAGCACAGCCAAGAAGGGCCAAAAGGCCTGTTTCTGTGCTGTAATGTTTCTATGGTTTCTATGGTTTTTCATCTAGGTTGCCTCCAACCTAATGGCATGAACATCTATTTCCCCTGTTGGTAATATTTTTCCCTCTCCCTTCGCTGGTCTGGCCTCTTACCTCTTCTCCTCACCTGCCTATTACCTCCCTCTAGTGCCCTTCCTTCTTCCCTTTCTCCATGGTCCACACCTCTCTCCTATCAGATTCCTTCTTCTCCAGCCCTTTACCTTTCCCGCCCTCCTGGCTTTACCTATAACCTTCCAGCTTGTCTTCCTTCTCCTCCATCTACCTTCTTTTATTTATTAGTCCTGAAGAGGTTTCTCAGTAAGAAACATTGACTGTTTATTAATTTCCAGAGATGCTGCCTGCTCTGCTGAGTGCTTTTTGCATTTTGTGTATTTTGCCTTGGAGAAGGCACTTCCAGCTATCAAGAAAATTTAAAACACAGTTTATTTATTTCCCGTGATACTCATTTAAATACAAACAACATTCATAAAACATATTTAAACCTCAGTGCATTTCTATCTTAAATACTTCCAAATTTATACAGAAGATTGCTATCTTATCTTAAATTATTGAATCATTATCCTGCATCTTGAAACATTATAAAACATTTCCATATTAAAAACCATTTCTAAACACAGAACATTTCTAAAACATAGAGCATTTCTTAAACATAAACCATTTCTAAACCACAAAGGAGAAATGATTTCTAAAACACAGGTACAATTTCTATAAATTAATAAGATATAGCACGAGGCAGACAATGAATTGTTCGTTGCAGAAACCAAAGCTGGAGGAATGGATTCACCCCATGTTTCTTCAATCAGTTTTGATGTTCCTTACCCCATTCCTGATAAGCCTTTACAGTCTCTGCATTTATATTCTTTTCAACCACTTGGGAATTTTCATACATATATGATATTTCCTCAAATATCCTTTAACACAAACTTTCTAAAAGCATTTTGGAGAGATAGATCTCAGCTTATTGTTCACAGTTCACAATTAATGCTGTAAAGCTAACTTCCATTTGCACAGACAACTCAGCTATAAAAAATAACATTTGTTATTGATATGCTAAATGATATTATTCATCTGTTCTGTAAGCCTCCTTGAACTAAGCAGCTTAAGAACCAGTTTGTCTGTTTGAAACAACCCAAATTAAGCGATCCATTGTCTTATACTACACCTTGAGCAATACTAAAACAGAAGCAATGACTAGCATCTGCATCTAAATAGACAGAGGGTCTTCAAAGCTATTCAATAGAGAGTGATTTTATAACTTAAAGCTGATTACTGCTTGCTATTTTCATTTTAAGAACAGAAGACTAATTTACAACCTATAATTAAACAAGGCAATATAGTTGGAAGTTTAATTACATCTGGTTTTGATCTAAGACATGGCAGCTGTATTTAGAAAGCAGAATTAGCAAACATGCGATCATCTGCCCAGGACAACGAATATCCATCACATACCAATCAAGAACCAATTCATTTCTGCCTTAGATGCAGCCTTTATTCTTTCTACCAAAGTGCATAACCACAATTTCCTATGAAATATTCCATCTGCCATTATCCATTCTCCCAACCTGTCCCAGTCCTTCTGCAACTTCCCTGCCTCTGTGACACTACCTTTTCCCCCACTATTGTCCACAATGCTATCAGTTCCTTCTTCCAGATCATTAAAGCAAAAAGCTGTCTCAATACTGACCCCTGTGGAATTTCACTAGTCATCAGTAGCCATATTGAAAGGTTGCAATTATCCTCACTTTCTGACTTCTGATCTGTTCTAGTACCTTGCCTCTAACACCATGAGCCCTTGTCTTGTTTGGCATCCTTGTGTGTGGCTCTTTGTCAAAAGCCTGAAAATCCAAATAAACAACATCCTCTGACTCTCCTTAATCAAACCTGTTTCGTATCTCGTCAAAAGACTAACCGATTTAAAAAGGCAAAATCTCCCCATAATGAAACTGTAATAACTTTGCCCTTTTTTGTCAAATGCTTCCAAGCACTTTGAAAAGTCATCCTTTAAAATAGACACTAAAATTTGAGTAACCATTGAGGTCAGCCTAATCAGCCTATAATTTCCTCTCTTTTCCTCTGTCTCTGCTGAAACCGTGGTGTCACATTTGCGATTTTCCAGTCTCTGAGACTATTCCAGACTTCAGTGATTCTTGAAAGATCGTTACTACAGCTTTCACGGTCACTTCAACTACCTCTTTCAAAACTCTGGGATGTAGACCATCTGCTTCAGGTGATTTATTCACCCTCAGGCCTTTCAACCTCCCTAGCACCTTCTCCTTAGCAATGGCTAATATACTTACATCTGCCCCCTGATTCTCATGAACTTCTAACATGTTACTGGTGTCTTCCACTGTGAGACTAATGGAAAGTACTTACCTAGCTCCCCCACCATTTCCCTGTTCCCCATTATTACTTTTCCAGGATCAACAGACAAATGGTCAACTGTCCATTTTTCACTCTCCCTTACTTTCTATGTATCTGAAAAAAAAATATGCTGGAGTAACTCAGTGGTTTAGGCAGTAACTGTGGAAAGAAATGGGCATAACACTATTTCTTTTCTTCCTCCATCTACCTATCAACCCTCCTCATCAGGATCATCCAACAGTTCCCAGCTTATATCCAACCCTTCAGCTCACTTTTAATTCTGGCTATCCCCCAACTATCTTCATTCTAGATGAAGGGTCTAGACTGGAAGCATCCACTGTCCACTTCTCTCTATAGATGCTTTTCAGAATGTTGAGTTCATATTTGTTTGTTGCTCATATTTGTTTGTTGCTCCATATTTGAGCATCAGCAGTCTCCTGTGTCCCCATATAAACTTTTACTGCTTCTTTTGATATTACATGCAAGTTCTCTCTGAAAATCTACTTTACTCCTGCATATAAACTTTAGAAGTTTTTGCTGATGGATCCTGGTCCTAGGATCTACCACCATTGCTTATTACTGTTCAATTCAATACTATCCCTAAACTTGTTTAATCACTTTATCGCAGAATTCCTCTTTATAATTTGGTAAATTCCTGCTGAGCATTATGGACCAACTGACACACATCAAAGTTACTGGTGAACGCAGCAGGCCAGGCAACATCTCTAGGAAGAGGTACAGTCTACGTTTCAGACCAACTGTCTGAATATCTGCCTCTTATCTTATTTTCATAGTTTCCTGTTCAAACCTTTACTTTCTTCCTTTATAACCACTATTGACTCGGTATTTGCTATGTGTTGCATAGTTTTGTTTACATTTGCTAAAACATTCTTGTTTTCATTGGTCAGGGCATTAAGTACAAAAGTTAGGAACTTATTTTGGAGCTAAATGAAACTTATGTTATAAGCTCCACCTTGAGTATTATGTGCAATTCTGGTTGCCTCATTACAAAAAGGATATAGAAACCTTGGAAAATGTGCATATATGAGGTTTACCAGGATACTGCCTGGATTAAAGGGCACGAGATGTCAAGAGAGATCAGACAAACTTGTCTTCTATGCAACATCAGAAGCAGAGGGGAGATCTCAGAGAAGTTTGTAAGCTGATGAGAGGTATAGATCAGGTACACAGTTAGAACCTTTTCCCCAGTTAGACCTGTCAGGTTCTAGATAACCATGCATTTAAGTTTAGAGGGACGTACGAGGGCTGATTGATAAGGTCATGGCCTGAGGTAGAAGGAGTCAGTTTTAGAAAACCTAGCACATTTATTTTTCAACATAATCCCCTCCTACATTTACACACTTAGTCCAGTGGTCGTAGAGCATACGGACCTTGGACCTCCAGAAAGTGTCCACAGCAGGGATGATTGATAAGTTCATGGCCTAAGGTAGAAGGAGATGAGTTATATAGCTCTTGTTACATGCACATGCAGATCAACTCTTTGATTGATTATGCAGAAAGTTTGAAGTTAATAACTCATCAGAGGTGATTGATAAGTTCGAGGCCTAAGGTAGAAGGAGATCAGTACGTGCCTGGAACAGGCTACGAGGGGAAGTGGTAGAAGCTGATACAATAGTGTCTTTTAAGGAGCTGTTACATAGACTCATAAATGTGCAGGGAATGGAGGGAATTGGATCATGTACAGGCTGAAAAGAATTAACTTGGTTTGGCATTGTGTTTGGCCCAGACTTTGTGGGCAAAAGGCCTTACTCTTGAAATGCACTCTTCAATGTTCAAATTGTCACATATTGTTATCATTTTTCCCCTCACTATCTTGAGCTACCACTATATTTATTAAATATATTATTCTTGAAGCCTTTCACCTATTTAGTTTAAAGTCCTATTTAGAAATCAATCCAGTAAACAAATGGAAAAATCCACAATATTTATTTTATTATTCAAACATGTTTCTTGCTATAAGTGTACATGGTATAAAAGAACATTGCTGAGTTTTTGATTTGGCGCTAAGCTTTCAGGAGCTACATTAAAAAAAAATGAAGTGTTAATGGAACATAGGATGTTCCGTCACCCTTCCAACTAGCATTTGATTGAGGTGAATGCTTCAATTGATATCGCTACAGGGAAAGGCTCTGCCATGCCTGGAAATTTAGTGCTACCTTAAAATCAAACATAGCCCAACTCTAGTGAAATCTTATATGATCTAAGCCTTGTTAATTAATAACCACCACATTCTAGGGCACCAGATTTACAATTTGCCCCAATTCCATGCATTAGAAAATGCCATGCTGAAGGTTGAAGCCCTAATGTCCTTGCAGATATTAACCGGTACTTAATTTATTTTTAAGAAGCTGCCAGATTTTCACAGATTGTGGCTGAATATGGCCTTCCGTTGATGAAGTAATCACAGATTTCCTTTAATGATATCAAGGAGACTTCCACACTGGAATTGCATGTTAATAGAAGTCCCCCATTATCCCAACTTCCAAAATATATATAAATCCTTGGATTATACTGATGTGGCCAGTGCTGCTTAAGGCAATGTGGGGGTCAGTTAAGGTACACCACTTACAAGGTATTCAGGACATTATGGTTTTGCAAACTCCTGCTGAAAAGAAGTTACTAGATTGAGCTCCCATCAAAGGGGAGGGGTGATGCCTAAAGCTTTCTGGCAGAAATGATTTCTCTGAACCAATTGCATCTCAATGCAGATGGAGCAAGCAATTAGGAGCACAAATTTGGGTTAACTATTATAATGAAAGAGACTGATTAAAAGAATGTGTGAGTGTAATTGCAATTGTATATACTGCACAAGAAGAACTGTGTTCAGATTTTGTCTTCTTACTTAAGAAAGGATGGACTGTCCAAAGATGAAATATTATGAATATTCATTGGGCAGGTTCCTGGGATGGCATGTTTGTCTTATGAAGATTGAATGAATTGAGATAGAATTTACCAGAGTTAAGAAGAACAAGAGAAGATCATATTGAAGCTAACTAAATTCTTACAGGACTCAGGAGAATAGTTCCAGGAAGGTGTTTGACCTCATGGGGTTGCCAAGGACCAAGGCGTATAGTTTGAGAATTAAAATTAGTCCTACTTCACATGAGATGAGATGAAAGTTCTTCATGCAGAGGAGAGAACTTTTGGCATTTTCTGACATACTTTGTTCTTTCAGAAAAGTGATTGGTGGATTTCTGTACATTATGAAAATTAAGGATTATGAAGATAATGCTGGAAAATTGTACTGTGGTTGAAAACTAGCCACAATCTTGACATCAGGCTCAAAGGGATGTGTGGTCTGTTCTAGCTCATATTTCTTATGTTCCTATGTCATGTATTTTGACGGCCCTGCCTGTTCAGTTGTACTGAGCTTCTTATACAAACACAATCCTTTGGAGACCAGCAACCCACTTATGCATGAGTTTATATCTCGCTGTAACAAGAGCTGAAAAAAGAAATTGAAAAACTGATGTGCTGTGAGTTGCCAGCAAATAAAATGTCTGTGGAAACTGCCAGGCTTTTGTAAACACTCAGCCTATTGATTAATGTGCTTCAGAGTAGGCACCTATCATTCTTCTCCTGATTTGGGCTATAAGTAACATGTCTCCTACACTTCATGGTTAACAATTAGAGCTTTCAAGATGGAAGAGATGCATGATGAATATTTTATTGTCTGTGTCAAAATGATGCCAATTCTGCTTGGATAAATTCCTGGAAGTTTAATCACATAATTTCCTCTGTCCATTGCTTCCTCTGGCTCTCTCATTCTTTGTCAGAAGATGCATCATTTTTGATTTTGCCAGTGATTTCTTTGTGAGCTTTCATCTCTGACAGACCATGTTAATTATTTCATATTTCATGCAGCTTTATGTGTCCAGGCACATTCACCTCAAGTTACAACAGTTTTGTTTTCTTCAATCAAGACTATGGTAATATGAATGTATATTATTAGTAATTAGGGACAACAGCTAGAGATGAATTATAGATGTATATATAAAGAAGTTCTATCATGCTAATGTACTATTGTGGCGATGTGCTACACACAGCGCTAGAATAACCACACGGAGTCGGTGAGTTAGAGTTGCGATGAAAGAGATTTATTCAAACTTCGCGGCCCGCTTTAAAGCCTTCCCGTTCCCGCCCTCCCTGGGCGGGACTACTGTGGGGAATGCATATTCCCAGACCCTTTCTGCGCGCGGGATTTTCCCCCTGCTGGTGAAGATGGCCTGGTGCCCTTTTTGCTGCCGGCCCTCTGCCTGCGCGCGCTGTTTCGTGAGCCGGTTCGTGTGTGCCAGAAAGTGGGTCGCCACATACCCCCCCCCCCCAGAACCGGCAATACCTCCCCCAATGTCCACAGTCTGGTTCGGCCTCCGTTTGGGAGGTCTGCCCCTGCGCCGCGGTGCCTGAGCCTGGACCGGTTGCGCCAAGTCCACATGGGCCGGTTTGAGTCGGTCCACCGTGAAAACCTCCTCTCTCCCCCCAATGTCCAGCACGAACGTGGACCCGTTGTTCCTGATCACCTTAAACGGCCCCTCGTAGGGCCGCTGTAGCGGTGCCCGGTGTCCACCCCGTCGTACAAAAAGAAACTTACAGTTCTGCAGGTCTTTGGGTATGCAGGTTGGGCTCTGTCCGTGCTGTGAAGTGGGTATGGGGGCCAGGTTACCGAGCCTCTCCCGTAGTCTGTCCAGGACTGCTGTGAGTTCTTCCTCTTGCCCCCTTGGGGCTGGTATGAACTCTCCTGGGACGACCAGGGGCGCGCCGTACACCAACTCGGCCGACGAGGTGTGTAGATTCTCTTTGGGCGCCGTGCGGATTCCGAGCAGGACCCAGGGAAGTTCGTCCACCCAGTTAGGCCCCTCCAGGCGGGCTATGAGAGCCGATTTCAGGTGACGGTGGAAGCGCTCCACTAGTCCGTTCGACTGTGGGTGGTAGGCAGTTGTGTGGTGTAGCTGTGTTCCTAAAAGTCTGGCCATAGCCGACCACAGGCTGGAGGTGAACTGGGCGCCCCTGTCGGAGGTAATGTGGGCCGGTACCCCAAAGCGTGCTACCCAGGATGCGATCAGTGCTCGGGCGCAGGATTCGGAGGTGGTGTCGGTGAGCGGGACTGCCTCTGGCCATCTGGTGAACCGGTCTATCATAGTTCGGAGGTACCGCGCTCCTCGTGACACTGGCAGGGGCCCCACGATATCCACATGGATGTGGTCGAACCTCCGGCGGGTGGGTTCGAACCGCTGCGGTGGAGCCTTGGTGTGCCGCTGCACCTTGGCCATTTGGCACTGCATACACGTTTTGGCCCATTCACTGACCTGTTTACGAAGTCCATCCCACACGAACCTGTTGGAGACCAGCCAGACAGTTGTCCTGATGGAGGGGTGTGCTAAGTTGTGAATGGATTCGAACACCCACCGGCGCCAGGCTGCTGGGACGACAGGGCGGGGTTGGCCAGTAGCTACGTCACATAGTAGGGTCCTCTTACCTGGGCCTACGGGGAGGTCTTGGAGCTGCAAACCGAAGACTGCAGTCCTGTAACTGGGGATCTCAGCGTCTGCCTGCTGTGCCTCTGCCAGCGCTGCATAGTCCACCCCCTGGGACAGGGCCTGTATGGTATGTCTGGAAAGTGCGTCTGCCACGACATTGTTCTTTCCAGAGACATGCCGGATGTCCGTCGTGTACTCGGAGATGTAGGACAGATGTCGCTGCTGGCGGGACGACCAGGGGTTGGACACCTTAGTGAACGCAAAGGTAAGCGGTTTGTGGTCTGTGAACGCAGTGAAGGGCCTACCTTCTAAGAAGTACCTGAAATGCCGAATTGCCAGGTATAGTGCCAATAGCTCCCGGTCGAAAGCACTGTATTTGAGTTCGGGTGGTCGTAGGCGTTTGCTGAAGAACGCCAGGGGTTGCCAGCGACCCTCGATGAGTTGTTCCAGCACTCCACCGACTGCTGTGTTGGATGCGTCCACCGTGAGGGCAGTAGGAACGTCCGTTCTGGGGTGCACTAGCATCGCGGCGTTTGCCAATGCTTCTTTGGTTTTAACGAAAGCGGTTGCGGCCTCTTCGCTCCAGGTAATGTCCTTGCCCTTACCCGACATTAGAGTGAACAAGGGGTGCATGGTTCGGGCTGCTGAGGGGAGGAAACGGTGGTAGAAATTCACCATACCCACGAATTCCTGCAAGCCTTTGATTCTGTTGGGTCGGGGGAAGTGGCGGACCGCGTCTACCTTGGCGGGCAGCGGGCTTGCCCCGTCTTTAGTAATCCTGTGGCCCAGGAAGTCGATGGTGTCGAGTCCGAACTGGCATTTGGCTGGATTGATTGTAAGGCTGAACTCACTCAGGTGGGAGTAGAGCTGGCGGAGGTGGGACAGATGCTCCTGCCGACTACTGCTTGCTATGAGGATGTCGTTCAATTAGATGAATGCAAAGTCCAGGTCGCATCCCACCGCGTCCATTAGCCGCTGGAAAGTCTGTGCGGCATTCTTTAGACCAAACGGCATTCGGAGGAATTCGAAAAGTCCGAATGGGGTGATAAGTGCTGTTTTGGGGATGTCGTCCGGATGTACAGGGATTTGATGGTATCCCCGGACGAGGTCTACCTTGGAAAAGATCCTTGCGCCGTGTAGGTTTGCTGCGAAGTCTTGAATGGGCGGCACAGGGTAGTGGTCTGGCGTTGTAGCCTCGTTCAGTCTGCGGTAGTCACCGCATGGTCTCCAGCCCCCCCCCGTTGCCTTGGGCACCATGTGAAGGGGGGAGGCCCATGGGCTGTCGGACCGTCGTATGATCCCTAATTCCTCCATCTTCTTGAACTCCTCCTTCGCCAGTCGGAGCTTGTCCAGGGGAAGCCTTCGAGCACGGGAGTGGAGGGGTGGTCCCTGGGTCGGGATGTGGTGCTGTACTCCGTGTCTGGGCATGGCTGCCGTGAACTGCGGTGTCAGTACTGATGGGAAATCCGCCAGGACCCTGGTGAATTCATCGTCGGACAGCGTGATGGAGTCCAGGTGTGGGGCTGGCAACTGTGCTTCACCCAGGGAGAACGTTTGAAAAGTCTTGGCGTGGACTAATCGCTTCCCTTGCAAGTCGACCAGCAGGCTGTGGGCTCGTAGAAAATCTGCCCCCAGCAGTGGTTGGGCCACGGCGGCCAGTGTGAAGTCCCACGTGAACCGGCTGGAGCTGAACTGTAGCCGCACCGTGCGGATGCCGTAGGTTCGTATTGTGCTGCCATTAGCGGCCCTCAGGGTGGGTCCCGGTTCTCTGTTGCTGGTGTCGTAACTCGTTGGAGGTAAGACGCTGATCTCCGCTCCGGTGTCGACCAAAAAGCGGCGTCCCGACTGCTTGTCCCAGACGTACAGGAGGCTGTCCTGATGGCCAGCCGCCGTAGCCATCAGCGGCGGCTGGCCCTGGCGTTTCCCGGGAATTTGCAGGGCGGTCTGCAGTGGCGGGCCTCCGTGCCCCACCGCTGGTGGTAGAAACACCATTGTTCGTTGGGCTCCTCACTCCCGTCACCAGGTTTTGTAGGCTCTGCTGCGGGGCCTGGTCTGGTCTGTCGTTGGGCACGCGGCTTGGTGATCTGTGCGACGGATGCCCCTCTCTCTTTCCTGGCATTCCACAGCACATCTGCTCGGGCCGCCACCTCCCGGGGGTTGCTGAAATCTGCGTCGGACAGCAGCAGGCATATGTCCTCGGGCAGTTGCTCTAGGAACGCCGGCTCAAACATGAGGCAGGGTTTGTGTCCTTCAGCCAGGGCCAGCATCTCGTTCGTTAATGCTGACGGCGGCCTGTCTCCCAACCCATCCAGGTGCATTAAGTGGCGTGCTCGTTCGCGCCGTGAGAGTCCGAAAGTCCTTATGAGCAGGGCTTTGAATGCTGTGTATTTGCCGTCCTCCGGGGGCGACTGTATAAACTCCTCAACTTGTGCAGCAGTCTCCTGGTCGAGGGAGCTCAGCACATAGTAGTAGCGAGTGGACTCCGAGGTTATCTGCCGAATGTGGAATTGTGCTTCTGCTTGTTCGAACCATAAATGGGGTCGCAGCGTCCAGAAGCTTGGCAGTTTTAACGAAACTGCGTGAACAGATGCAGCGTCGGTCATCTCTGGTCCAAATATCGTTTGGGCCGTCGGGGTCACCAATTGTAGCGATGTGCTACACACAGCGCTAGAATAACCACACGGAGTCGGTGAGTTAGAGTTGCGATGAAAGAGATTTATTCAAACTTCGCGGCCCGCTTTAAAGCCTTCCCGTTCCCGCCCTCCCTGGGCGGGACTACTGTGGGGAATGCATATTCCCAGACCCTTTCTGCGCGCGGGATTTTCCCCCTGCTGGTGAAGATGGCCTGGCGCCCTTTTTGCTGCCGGCCCTCTGCCTGCGCACGCTGTTTCGTGAGCCGGTTCGTGGGTGCCAGAAAGTGGGTCGCCACACTATCAATAATAGCATTTGCACAAAACTGCTTGTAAATGAATTTGGAAACAAGCTTCTGAAACACAATACTAGTTCATACGCTTGCATATATAAGTTTAATATAGTTTTTATTGAGAGTCATACATGTGTAAGGTGACAAGTCGCATTATTTGTGATTGATTTTCATTTTGTTACAAGATAGAAATTGTTTGATGTACATTACACACCGTTTATGGAACTTGCACAATTATTATTATGTGAAGGTTTAATGTCCTGTTGAAGTGTGAAAATCTACCTCTGCAACTCCCTTAAAGTGATAAGAGGTTTCCCAGGATACTTGACACACAGATGAGCATGTTACAAATGTACAATGGAGAGCATTCTGACTGGCTACATCAATGTCTGGTTGGGGGTGGCTACTGCACAAGATCGAAATAAGTTGCAGAAACTTTCAAAATTAGTCAGCCTTATCATGGGTACTAGGCTCCGTGGTATCCAAGATATTTTCAAGGAGCAGTGCCTTAGGAAGGCGGTGTCTCTCATTAAGGATCCCCACCACCCAGCACCCAGGACATGATCTCTTCACACTGATACCATTGAGAAGGAGGTACAGAAGCCTAAAGGTTCAGTAATTCAGTGACAGCTTCTTCCCTTCTGCCATTTCTAAATGGACATTGGACCCATAAACACTACCTCACTATTTTTTCTACTTTGGTCTTTTTGCACTACTTACTTACCTATTTAAAACACACACACACACACACACACACAAATATACTTTACTGTAACTCATTTTTTCTTGATATTTATTTATCATGCATTTCATTGTACTGCTGCCATACAGTTAACAGACTTCACCACATATGCCAGCGATAGTAAATCTGATTCTGATTCTGAACATGTGTGCACAAGACTGAGAAATAACCACAAACTGGCTCAAAATAATGGATTGTTCAAAGATTGTAAAGGAAGAAAAGAAGAAGACAAAGCTGAGCAAAGGACCAAGGTAGCTTTGGATATGCTTTCAGAAGAGGAAACTGCATCCAAGAACTTCACAGTGGTAAGGTGGGGAAAGCACATTCAGTGTTCAGGACTAGATTATCGACAGTCAGAAATTGAGGGTATCCAGAAAAGGGTGGGATTATTTCAAAGGGACAACCTGGGTGAAAGAAGTAGAATTGCTGGTAGAATTGTGGAGAAAAACTGGTTCAGAGAACAAGAATTGCTCGAGATGTCTGCTCAGTTTACAGGTGGAATCATTTGAAGGCCATCCGACAGAGATAGCTGAACAATTGAATAAAGGCAATGAAGGAGATCAATGAAATAAAATACTACTAAGAAATCAATAGGAGACTCTGCACACATTGTCAACAATTATTAAATGTGTTCTGTTGCCAGGAACCAGATCTCTAAACATGCTGAATAATAAAAGTTGGCACTGGAACACTGAAAGAAAAATACAGAAAGCAAGACAAAAATTTTTATCATATGCTGTAACAGTTCTGGTAATTCTTAATGAACAGTTAAGAACTTGCTTTAAAATTGACCATGATCAAAATGGGAAGCCATTTTATTATTATTTTTTAGTGAAGAAAAATAACAAGAGAAATAGCTTTTTTGCGTATTATTCATGTGAGATTTGTGTTTTGACATTGCTGATTGTAACCACATTCTGGAAGCTTCACCATGAGGGAAAACCTGAATATAATCTGCTCATTGACTGTTTAGAAGTATGGAAATGCTGAATACAAGAGGACAGATCTTTAAGGTGAGAAGGGGAAAGTTTAAAGGAGGTTTGATTTTTCTTTACACAGAGGGAAGATTATTTTTTACTCAGAGTTGTGGGTGCCTGGAACATAGTGGAGGCAGGGAAAATAATAGTGTTTAAGAAACATTGTGAAACAAGTGAGGAGTGAAGGAATATAGACAATGTGCAGGAAGATAGTGCCGACTTAATTTTAATGTAATAATTTCCAGACTTATTCTCCTACTATAGAAAATTCCATTCTTTGAAGGATTGTCAAAATATTGCATTCCAACATGATACCCCTGGTTCCATGTGCTTTCGCTGTATAAGGAGTTACATTTATGCTCACTACTTCATAACCTTTGAATGCACATCACAGCCAATATTTTTCATGTGTATGTGATGCAGCTACAGGTAAGTTTTTCACTGCACCTGTGCGTGCATTGCTTGTGGATATAGCAATAAAATCAACTTTGACTTTTGTGGTCATCCAGCTCATTGAATCACTACGGGCTGTCAGAGCAAACACATCAGTCCCATTCTCTCATTCATTTCCCTTTAACCTATTCTGTCTCATTGACCTCTCCCTTATTCTCAAATTGGACATCTACACTATGTGGGCCATTTACAGTAACCAAATAATATCCCAGCCAGCATGCATTTGGGATGCAAAAAAGTAATTTGCCTGAGGAGACCTATGCTGTCACAGAAGCAAATTCCACACAGACAGCAAGAGAAGTCAGAGTTGAACCAGAGCTGAGATATGTTGCATGACAAGAAGTTATAGTCCATTTGCCTAGAACAAGTTTCCATAAGGAGCAAAGAGATGATCATTTTAGCATTGTTGGATGAGGAATTAGATTATATTAGAATATGAAGACATGCAGTCCTCTTTTATTGTCATGCATGCATTAAGAAATGATATAATATTTCCTCCGGTGTGATATCACAAAACACAGGACAGACCAAGACTGAAAAAAACTAACAAAACCACATAATTATAACATATTGTTACAACAGTGCAACAATACCATAACTTGATGAAGAAGTCCATGAGCACAGTAAAAGTTCAAAGGCTCTCAAATGTCCCACATCTCACGCAGACGGGAGAAGAAAGAAAAACTCTCCCTACCATACCCGACCACGGTCCGACTCTGAGTCATCCGAAAACTTTGAGCTCTGATCAGCTCTCCGACACCGAGTACTGAGTGCCATCTCTATCCGAGTGATTCGACCTCCATCTTGGTCGCCACCAGCAGGCAAAGTCGGGGATTTTGAGGCCTTTCCTCCGAAAGATTCCCAACCACACAGTAATGACAGCAGCAAACGAGCGTTTCAGAAATTTTTCCAGATGTTCCTCTGTGATTTCACGTCCATCTCCATCAAATCAGAATTGTCCACGGCCCCTATTTAACAGATACAATATCATTTTTCACCGGAGGGCTGTGCACGCGCGACGCGCTGCTTCTCTCTCCTCCTGCCTAATTCATGGACATCTTCAAGGAGTAATGCATCCATCATTAAGGACTCCCATCACACAACTCATGCTCATATTCATTTACTTTTTAGTTAGTGATATAGCACTTTCTGGCCCTTTGAGCCACGCTGCCTCTGCAATCCCCGATAACCTTGAATAACCTAAACTTAACCATGGGACAATTTATAGTGACCAATTAACCTACCCAGTACGTCTTTGGATTGTGGGAGGAAACCAGAGAACCCCAGAAATATTCACACACTCCACAGAGAGGACATCAGAATCAAGTTTAATATCACCTGCGTATGTCATAAAATGTGTTATCTTTGTGGCAGTAGTACAATCCAATACATAATAATAGAAAAAAAGCTGTGAATTACAGTAAATATGTATAAAATGGTTGAAGTAAATAAGTAGTGTAAAAATAGAAACGAGAAGAGTAGTGAGGTAGTGTTGATGGGCAATATATCCATTCAGAAATTGAATGGCAGAGAGAAAGAAACTGTTCCTGAATCATTGATTGTGTGCCTTCAGTCTTCTGTACCTCATTCCTGAGGGTAGCAATGAAAACAAAGCATGAGTTGGGTGATGGGAGTCCTTAATGATGGATGCATTGCTCCTTGATGGTGTCCAGGATGCTGCAGAGGCTGGCTCCCATGATGGAGCTGACTAAGTTTACTACTCTCTGCAGATTATTTTCATCCTGTGCAGTAGACCCTCTCCCCCATACTAGACAGTAACGTAGCCTGTTAGAATGCTCTCCATGGTACACAGAAACTTGCGAGTGTTTTTGGAGATATACAAAAATCTCCTCAAACTCCTAATGAAATACAGCTGCTGTCATGCCTTCTTTGTTGCTGCATCAACATGTTGGGTCCAGGTTAGATTCTCACAGATATCAGCACCCAGCAACTTGAAATTGCTCACTCCTCATTCTTCTATGAGGATGTGCAGTCTCCTTACAGATGGCGCTGAAATTGAACCCCGCCCGATCTCTGACAACCGAGCTACAATAGCATCATGCTAAATGATATGCTACCATGGCACCCAGGCCACTAGGAGAAACATCCAAAGCAATTGGATTTATGACCATCTGAGATTATCAGCGTTGGCTCCATTTAGTATCTCCAACACAAGGCAGCCGTCTCAGTAAGAAATGTGAGAAAGAAAATTTGTGTGAGATTCCCCACTGATATACATTATGAATCTGTCTCTAGAACGCACGGTGCTCTCAAGTAAAAGCAATAAAACCTAAACACCTTTGGAAATAAAACTAAAAGAGAATGTGATTGAAAATCTCAGCAAGTGAGGCATTATCTGTGGAAATTTCAAAGGCAGTAAATCAAATATGAAAAAAGGGTGGTCCTATAAGAAATGAAGAACTAACTCTAGGTGGAGTAGAGCTACTAGGACTTGATATTTCAATCCCTATGGTAAGTTGGCACTCTCGATGTTGGCAGCAGGTTCGGAGTGGTGACAAGGAGGGAGGGTAAGTACGTCATCGGGGTCATCAGATGGGCACCCTCCTTCTTTGACGTTTCGTTGATAAACCCACGACGTCTCCAGAGGGCTCAACTGTGCTACCTGGCATCCCAGATACATCCCTCTCAGTTCCATACCCTCCTGTCTTCATCTTGCAGCCCAGTTGTTGTCTTTCCTTTTAATCCAAATCCAATTGCTGCTTTCTTCTGCTGCATTTGACAAGGACTTGATTGCTTGTTGGAGGGAGTGACCCCTCACCCCCATCTTCTTTAATAGACTGGTCATAGATGTAGCAACGAATCCCCTGCATCCCACTTCTACAGGGAAAACCTTGGTCTTCCAGCCATTCTGGGCAGCTTCAGTTGCCAGTTCAGAGTACTTGGTCTTTTTCCTCTCATAAGCTTCTTCGACACCATCTTCCCATGGTACCGTCAATTCCACAACATATGCCAGCTTGGCTGTTGTGGACCACAGGATCATGTCTGGCCGGAGTGTTGTAGCTGCAATGTCTGGGGGAAACACAAGCTGTTTTTCCAAGTCCACGTTCATTCTCCAATCCCGAGCAACCTGCAAAATGCTTACATCTTTTGATGTTATATGGTGCTCTGGAGGTTGGACTGCTGGTACAAATCATGTGATGTGGACATTTCCTGCCAATGTGAAAATGAGTGTGCTCTAGATGAATTTGTCTTGCTAGACCAGGAGATCTTTTTGCAATCTTGATGTCTTCCTAAGTAATATTTGTCACAGATCGTATTTTCCTTTAAAATAATGAGCGGTTCCATGGAGCTATCGATTTATATGCACTGTTACATGATCTGGGTCATTTATTTATTGTTTACCAAAACTGAGTCAATATCATTTTATTTGTGTAATAAATAATTAATAATGTAGCTTTCTCAGTTTTACATCTATCACAATAACTATCAACATTAGGAAATATTTAAGAGAGTCTCTCCTTCGTCAAATGGTAACGATGTACAATTTTAAATTGAATCAGTGAATAACTAGCACAGATCGAAGAAGAGTTAACCAGCTTCAGAGTCCGCGTCCAATCCTCCATCATAAGCGTTAAATTGAGTTCCTTTTCCCAATCCTGTTTAATCTTAAATAAGGGACATTTATCAAATTGTAATAATAAATTATAATTTTTTCTAATTGAACCCTTGAAGGGTTCATACTCATAATAATATCTAACAGGTCAGCCTCCAATATATAAGGAAAATTACTTAAATATTTTTGTAAGAAATGTCTAACTTGAAGGTATTGTAAAAAGTGTGAGTATGAAAGAGAACATTTAACAACTAAATGTTCGAAAGACATCAATCTATCTTCTTTAAATAGATCCAAAAAATAATTATTACCTTTATTTTTCCAAAGTAGAAAAATTGGATCGCTCTAAGAAGGCTTAAAAAAATAATTTTGATAAATTAAACTAAAAAGTTTAATTTACTGAGATAGCTACACTGACACATATGTTTTGGTCTTGTTCTATACTGGAACACTTCTGGAAGTCAGTTTTATCGACAATTTCTAAAGCACTTAAAATTAATCTATAACCTAAAAAATTAACTGGGCTTTTCGGAATAATTCCTCAAAATATCCATAGTATTTCTGCGGCTGACCGACATGTTATTGCATTTGTTACATTGATTGGGCACGTGGCCAAGTGGTTAAGGCATTGGATTAGCTACCTGAAGGTCGTGAGTTCAAGCCCCAGCCGAGGGAACGTGTTGTGTCCTTGAGCAAGGCACTTAATCACACATTGCTCTGTGACAACACTGGTGCCGAGCTGTAAGGGTCCTACTGCCGTAAAGCATGGGCAACTGCTAGTCTTCCATACAACCTTGCCCAGGCCTGTGCCCTGGAGAGTGAAGACTTTCCAGGCGCAGATCCATGGTCTCGCAAGATTAACAGATGCCTTTACTTTACATTGATTGCTAAGAGGGCCATTTTGTTGAAGTGGAAGGATACATCAGCTCCTACTTTGTCACAATGTTTCTCCCAAGTGAGCAATGTCTTAGTTTGGAGAAAATTAGAAGTCAAACCTTTGAACCTTTCTTTGATTTTGAGAAAAGATATGGGGCTCATTTGCTTGTTATTATCATTTGAGCTAATTGATAGATTTTCTCCACTATCTAATTGCAAATTTTTTGGTATATTTTTCTTTCTTGCTGGCGGTTTGATGTTTAATCTTTTTGTATGACGCATGGCTCCGGGGTTGTACACCTAATGGGGATTTTTCCCAACTTTTTCTGCTTAGTAGGGTATTTTTTATTATCACAAAATTTTTCAATTTTTTAAGATAATGTTTTTTCTTTCCCTTGAGACATTGTAAGTGTTGTTACTTCAATGTACTCATGTTATTTTTTTTGAATAAAATAATAATAAAAAGATTTGAAAAGAAAGAAAGAATAAATAATTAATAGTTGAGCATTTCCACAAATCATCAGATTTGAATGGATTGTATGATTTGTAAGATATTAGTTGGTTTAATCTACTGCCAATAATCTTGTGATACAAGGTTATTGGGGATGATAGATAATGTGAAGTGTTGGCACGTGGCCAAGTGGTTAAGGCATTCACCTAGTGATCTGAAGGTTGCTAGCTCAAGCCTCAGCTGAGGCAACGTGTTGTGTCCTTGAGCAAGGCACTTAACCACACATTGCTCTGTGACAACACCGGTGCCAAGCTGTATCGGCCCTAGTGCCCTTCCCTTAGATAACATCGGTGGCGTGGGGAGGGGAGACTCGCAACACGGGCAACTGCCGGTCTTCCATACAACCTTGCCCAGGCCCGCACCCTGGAAACCTTCTAAGGCGCAAATCCATGGTCTCACGAGACTAACAGATGTCTATATAAAATAATGTGAAAGACAAGATAGTAATAGTCTTCATTTTTAAACTGAATACAAATTGGATGGCCTTTATTTAGAGTAATAGAGAAATGCAGCATTGAGGAAGGCATTTCGGCCCTCTGAATCCATGTCAGAAACTAAGCACCCATGGAAAATAGTAATCCTGTCTTAACCCTTTTTATATTCCCTTGAGTTCCATCAGCCTGATTTCTGCCACACTTCTACACAATTAGGGTAACTTATAACGGCCAATTAACTTAGCACCTGCACATTTTTGGGTTGTGGAAACAAACTGGAGCACCTGGGGAAACCCATGCAGTGCAGGGAGAATGTGCCAACTCTACAGCAGTAGAAAATTGAACTGATAATTTTTTTTCTACGCTATTATTACTCTACAAGTTTTACTGCTTCTGCATTGACAACTAGTTTGCTTCTGCTTGTTGTTTCACATCATGTGCCTTTCACAGTTGGAGATGAACAAGCTTTGGAATGGATAGGAAAGGATGATAAGTGAACTGAACTCTTTGTTATTGAGTATCCAATTTCCTTAAGAGCCTTGTTTAACATGCTTTTTTAAAAAAAAGATAAACTGTTCTCTTTTGTATAATGATAAATCTATGAATAATGCAGGTTCAAACACAAGTCTTGTTTATGAATTATATTATGTGAGAACTATAGCCAAGCCATTAAACTTGCTCAAGTGATAGGATATTAAAAGGGTCTCTAACATTGAAGTGTAAAATTCATCTGTGCAGTGAACTAGCACAAGTGGTAGATACACATATTATAAGCTTGTAACTTTGTGCATGCATTGAAGGATTTTTGCTTTCAGTCCTAAAATTACAACAGGAAATTATCTGAGCTAAATGTTTTGAAGGTAAAGAGAGAGAATCAATGTAGAAGTGATGTTCCCACAATAGCGTTATTGGTTAGGTCAGAACCCACTAAAACAAAACTGGACCATGTCAATCTTCTTTGCAAAGATATTAAGAGTCTGTGATTAAAAATCATGAGGGTAGTAACAGTGGAAAAAGCACTCAACTTGAATATATGCATTAAGACCAGAAGCAATAGTCAGTGGTGAACAAATAGGTCATCTGGGGTGAGACAGATAATGCCTAGAAAATATTTGACACTCAGCAAAGGTATGTCCTCAGCTCTGTAGCTGCAGGAATTTTCAATGTTTCAGACGTCGCAAGCACTCAAGAATTATTTTAAAAAACAATTTTATAATCAAAATATTGATATTTAACCTATTTTATATCATCCAACTCTCATACCACAGTGCTAAGAAATATACTCTATGTTAATACTTTAATTGATTAATAAAACCATCAGAAAATTAATCCAAAATCCAAATTAATTGGCAAATTTTTTAACCAAACTTTCTGCCCTTGCATCAAGAGCTCACAGCATCACTGGATAAGTTATGGAAACAGGAAACCAAATCACAAATTACCTTACCAGATATCTCCTGCCCTATCTGTGAGAGTCTGATGTTCCCACAATAGCATTATTGGTTAGGTCAAAGCTGGACCATGTCAATCTTCTTTGCAAAATTATTAAGAGGCTGTGATTAAAAATCATGAGGGTAGTATATAACCTGCACGGTCAGTCTTTTCTCCCAGGTAGGGGAGTCTAATATTAGAGGGCAAAAATCTAAGGTATGTGCTAGGCAGTCAAAACTATTTTCCCAGGGTAGGCTGCATCAATGTCTGGTATGGAGGGACCACTGCACAGAACCGAAAAAAGCTGTAGAAGGTTGTAAATCTAGTCAGCTCCATCCTGGGTACTAGCCTACAAAGTATCCAGGACATCTTTAGGAAGCGGTGTCTCAGAAAGGCAGCATCCATTATTAAAGACCTCCAGCACCCAGGGCACGCACTTTTCTCACTGTTACCATCAGATAGGAGATACAGAAGCCTGAAGGCACACACTCAGCGATTCAGGAACAGCTTCTTCCCCTCTGCCATCCGATTCCTAAATGGACTTTGAAGCTTTGGACACTACCTCACTTCTTTAAGTATACAATATTTCTGTATTTGCACATTTTTAAAATAATCTATTCAGTATATGTAATTGATTTACTTGTTTATTTATTATGTTTTTTTCTCTCTCTCTCTGCTAGATTATGTATGGCATTGAACTGCTGCTGGTAAATTAACAAATTTCACATCGCATGCCGGTGATAATAAACCTGATTCTGAAGTACTAGAGAACATGCATTTAAGGTACAGGCTGAAAAGTGTAAAGGGGATGTGTGGTGCATTTTATTTATGCAGACATCGTGGGTGTTTGTAATGGGCTGCCGTGAGGGAGTGTTGAAAACAGATATGATAGAGGTGTTTAAGAGACTGTTGATAGATGCATGAATCTAGCAATATAGCTAAGCGATACTAAATGTAATTAGCATTCCAATTAGCAAAGTTAGCGCATTTAAGCAGTCCAATAATGGTCCAATTAATGATCTAGTTAGCAAAACAGTGAAGCGAGTGTAACTAATTGCACTTTGTATCACTTAGTTATATTGCTAGTTAGAATACTTAGGCTGACTTGAACGCTGAGATCGCTATATCATTCACTTAATCTCATTAGACTTTTATCACTACAAGATCTTTCTTCTTTGTTGGTTTCATGGTAAAGGATCAAACAAACATTTTTTGACTTTGAAATTTCTTATTTGGAAGTGCAAATTCCTGTGTTGATTACCTTGGCTTAGTCTCTCAGTGGTTTTGATTGGTTTTCAAGTAACCACTACACCCCGATTTAACCCTAGCCTAAACACGGGACAATTTACAATGACCAATTAACCTACCAAGTAGTATGCCTTTGGACTGTGGGAGGAAATTGGAGCACTCAAGGAAAATCCATGTATTCCTTGGGGAGGATGTATAGACTCCTTACAGACAACTCCAGAATTAAACTCTGACCTGTCTTTCTCACTCTCTACTGGATCAAACTAAACTAAACTAAACTAAACGAGAATACGTAACTATGATCAGTTGCTTCAACCACACCCCAACAAACATGACAGATTCCCATAATAAACATGGCAAAAACTACAATAATCATCATCATTATCAGGTGCTATGCCCAGTTTGAGCTTTGACTGCCATGACCCACACACTCTTGTTTCGGGTCAAGTGGATCAGTTCATTGGAATTCATTTCCAGTTCTCTGGCTGTTGTCTCCATCATCATTTGTCTTTGTCTTCCTCTTGCTTTCTTCCCTTCAATCGTTCCCATAATTACCGTGCATTCTAACTCCTCTTTCCTAATCACATGTCCATTGAAGTCACGTTGCCTTTTTATGATCTCACACATTATTTCTCTTTTTGTGCTTGCTCTGTTCGTGACATCCTCGTTCGATATTCGTTTCATCCATGATATTCTTTGCATCCTCCTCAAAAACCACACCTCTGCTGCTTCAATTCATTTCCTCATGTTACTAGATATTGTCCAACATTCTGAGCCATATAACATAACTGAATAAACGTAACATTTCAGTACTCTGAAGCGGGTTGTCATGCCCAGTTTAGTATTGGTCAGTATACTCTTCATTCTCGTAAAGGTGTCTTTTGCCATCCCTATTCTTCTTTTGATGTCCATGTCGCACCTACAATACAGACAGAAAACAGACACATGGCGTAATTGTGCAGGGAATACATATGTGTCTCCACACGAGGGTTGCCGGGGGAGCAACTTGTAGGGCTGGAAGGGCCTACTCCATGTTCTATCACTAAATAAAATAAATAAAGTTTTTAAAATATATTCAAGCAGAAGAAAAAATAGTCATTTCTTCAGCGGTTGAACAGGGCACGACTGCACAAGCGCGTGAAAGTCGGACCGTGAGGCAGCGGGAGAGTTAAGAAGCAAGCAGATTAACGGAGTGGGTGAAGGAGTAGTGGGAGACAGAGTAGGAAGGTTTTGGTTCGAGAGGCTTCGGCAAGCAGAGGATGAGGACGAGCCTGCTCCCAGTGAGGTAAGGACGAGTAAGTTCCTTTAATTACTCTAATTACCTTAGGAGTAGGTAATGGAGACAGCAGTTAGGGCAGTTAAGTGCTTCATTTGCAGTGTGTGGGATGTCAGGGTGAGCACAATTGTCCCTGATGACTACACCTGTAAAAGGTGCATCCGGCTGCATCTCTTGACAAACTGAGTTAGGGAACAGGAGCTGGAGCTGGATGACTTCAGATCATTCGGGAGGCAGAGGCAGAAATAGACAGGAGTTTCAGGGAGAAAGTCACCCTAAAAGTTAGGAGGCAGGTAGCTGGGTGACTATCAGGAGAGGGAAGGGGAATAGACAGAATGAGCAGAGCACCCCTGTGGCCGTTCCCACAAATAATAAGTATATCATTTTGTATATTATTGATGAGGACGACCTACCAGGGACAAGTTGCAGTGGTTGCATCTCTGGCACCGAGACTGGACCCTTAACTCAGAAGAGAAGGAGCTAAAAGAGGAGAGCAGTAGTGATTGGGGATTTGATAGTTAAGGGGACAGATAAGAGGTTCTGTGGAAGAGATCGAGAATCCCAGATGGTCTTTTGCCTCCCTGGTGCCAAGGTCCGCGATATCTCGGATCGAGTTCTCAGTATTCTCAAAAGGGAGGGTGATCATAGAAACATAGAAAAACATAGAAAATAGGTGCAGGAGTAGGCCATTCGGCCCTTCGAGCCTGCACCGCCATTTATTATGATCATGGCTGATCATCCAATCTGAACCCAGCCTTCCCTCCATACCCCCTGACCCCTGTAGCCACAAGGGCCATATCTAACTTCCTTTTAAACATAGCTAATGAACTGGCCTCAACAGTTTGCTGTGGCAGAGAATTCCACAGATTCACCACTCTCTGTGTGAAGAAGTTTTTCCTAACCTCGGTCCTAAAAGGCTTCCCCTCTATCCTCAAACTGTGACCCCTCGTTCTAGACCTCCCCAACATCGGGAACAATCTTCCCGCATCTAGCCTGTCCAATCCCTTTAGGATCTTATACGTTTCAATCAGATCCCCCCTTAATCTTCTAAATTCCAACGAGTACAAGCCCAGTTCATCCAGTCTTTCTTCATATGAAAGACCTGCCATCCCAGGAATCAATCTGGTGAACCTTCTTTGTACTCCCTCTATGGCAAAGATGTCTTTCCTCAGATTAGGGGACCAAAACTGCACACAATACTCCAGGTGTGGTCTCACCAAGGCCTTGCCAGACATCGTGGTCCATGTAGGGACCAATGATGTGGGTAGGAAGAGTGAGGAGTTTAGGGAGTTAGGTGCCAAGTTAAAGGACAAGACCTCCAGGATAGCAATCTCAGAACTGCTACCAGCGCCACGTGCAGGCAGGTTTAGAAATAGTAAGATAGCACAGATCAACACGTGGCTGAAGACATGGTGCAGGAGGGAGGGCTTCAAATTTATAGATAATTGGTCAGTTTTCCAGGGAAGGTGGGACCTGTTCCAGCAGGACGGTTTACATCTGAACTGGAGGTGGACAAATATTCTTGCAGGTAGGTTTGCTAGAGAGACTCCAGTAGATTTAAACTAGATACAAGGATGGAGAGGAACCAGATAGTAGGAACAGATGTAGGGGAGAAGGAAGAAAAAGGAGATAGTGAAGTTATTTGCACTGTTAGTGATAAACAGAGAGTAAGAGGTGGAAAATTTCTTAAATGCATTTATTTTAATGGTAAGAGCATTGTAAGAAAGGTGGATGAGCTTAGAGTATGGATTGATACCTGGAAATATGATGTTGTAGCTATTAGTGAAACATGGTTGCAGGAGGGGTGTGATTGGCAACTAAATATTCCTGAATTTCGTTGCTTCAGGTGTGATAGAATCGGAGGGACAAGAGGGGGAGGTGTTGCATTGCTTGTCAGAGAAAATATTACAGCAGTGCTCTGGCAGGATAGATTAGAGGGCTCTTCTAGGGAGACTATTTGAGTGGAATTGAGGAACAGGAAAGGCGTAGTAACACTTATAGGGGTGTATTATAGACCAGCTAATGGAGAGTGAGAATTGGAGGAGCAAATTTGTAAGGAGATAGCAGATATTTGTAGTAAGCACAAGGTTGTGATAGTGGGAGATTTTAATTTTCCACACACAGACTGGGAAGCCCATACTGTAAAAGGGCTAGATGGTTTGGAGTTTGTAAAATGTGTGCAGGATAGTTTTTTGCAGCAATACATAGACATACAAACTAGAGAAGGGGCAGTGTTGGATCTTCTGTTAGGGAATGAGATAGGTCAAGTGACAGAGGTATGTGTTGGGGAGCACTTCGGGTCCAGTGATCACAATGCCATTAGTTTCAATATAATTATGGAGAAGGATAGGTCTGGACCCAGGGTTGAGATTTTTGATTGGAGAAAGGTTAACTTTAAGGAGATGCGAAAGGACTTAGAAGGAGTGGATTGGGACAACTTGTTTTATGGGAAAGAAGTAATAGAGAAATGGAGGTCATTTAATGGAAAAATTTTGAGGGTACAGAATCTTTATGTTCCTGTTAGGTTGAAAAGAAAGGTTAAAAGTTTGAGAGCCATGGTTTTCAAGGGATATTGGAAACTTGGTTTGGAAAAAGAGAGATATCTACAATAAATGTAGGCAGCATGGAGTAATTGAGGTGCTCGAGGAATATAAAGAATGTAAAAAGAATCTTAAGAAAGAAATTAGAAAAACTAAAAGAAGATATGAGGTTGCTTTGGCAAGTAGGGTGAAAATAAATCCAAAGGATTTCTACAGTTATATTAATAGCAAAAGGATAGTGAGGGATAAAATTGGTCCCTTAGAGAATCAGAGTGGATAGCTATGTGTGGAACCAAAAGAGATGGAGGAGATTTTGAACAATTTCTTTTCTTCGCTATTCACTAAGGAGAGGGATATTGAATTGTGTAAGGTAAGGGAAACAGGTAGGGAAGTTATGGAAACTATGATGTTTAAAGAAGAGGAAGTATTGGCACTTTTAAGGAATATAAAAGTGGATAAGTCTCCAAGTCCTGACAGGATATTCCCTAGGACCTTGAGGGAAGTTAGTGTAGAAATAGCAGGGCTCTGACAGAAATATTTCAAATGTCATTAGAAACGAGGATGGTACCAGAGGATTGGCGTATTTCTCATGTTGTGTCATTGTTTAAAAAGGGTTCTAAGAATAAACCTAGCAATTATCGGCTTGTAAGTTTGATGTCAGTGGTGGGTAAATTAACGGAGAACATTCTTAGAGATGGTATATATAATTATCTGGATAGACAGGGTCTGATTAGGAACAGTCAACATGGATTTGTGCATGGAAGGTCATGTTTGACAAATCTTATTGAATTTTTTGAAGGGGTTACTAGGAAAGTTGACGAGGGTAAAGTGGTGGATGTTGTCAATATGGACTTCAGTAAGGCCGTTGACAAGGTTCCACACGGAAGGTTAGTTAGTAAGGTTCAATCATTGGGTATTAATATTGAAGTAGTAAAATGGATTCAACAGTGGCTGGATGGGAGACTCCAGAGAGTAGTGATGGATAACTGTTTGTCAGGTTTGGAGGCCGGTGACTAGTGGTGTGCCTCAGGGATCTGTATTGGGTTCAGTGTTGTTTGTCATATACATTAATGATCTGGATGATGAGGTGGTAAATTGGATTAGTAAGTTTTCAGATGATATTAAGATAGGTGGATAATGAAGTAGGTTTTCAAAGCTTGCAGAGAGATTTGGGCCAGTTAGAAGAGTGGGCTGAAAGATGGCAGATGGAGTTTAATGATGATAAATGTGAGGTACTACATTTGGGTAGGACTAATCAAAATAGGACATACATGGTAAATGGTAGGACATTGAAGAATGCAGTAGAACAGAGTGATCTGGGAATAATGGTGCACAGTTCCCTGAAGGTGGAATCTCATGTGGATACAGTGGTGAAGAAAGCTTTTCGTATGCTGGCCTTTATAAATCAGAGCATTGTGTATAGGAGTTGGGATGTAATGTTAAAATTGTACAACGCATTGGTCAGGCCAAATTTGGAGTATTGTGTACAGTTCTGGTCACCAAATTATAGGAAGGATGTCAACAAAATAGAGAGAGTACAGAGAAGATTTACTAGAATGTTATCTGGGTTTCAGCCCCTAAGTTATAGAGAAAGGTTGAACAAGTTGGGTCTTTATTCTTTGGAGCGTAGAAGGTTGAGAGGGGACTTGATAGAGGTATTTAAAATTATGAGGGATATAGATAGAGTTGACGTGGATAGGCTTTTTCCATTGAGAGTAGGGGAGATTCAAACAAGATGAAATGAGTTGAGAGTTAGGGGGCAAAAGTTTATGGGTAACACGAGGGGGAACTTCTTTCCACAGAGTGGTAGCTGTGTGGAACGAGCTTCCAGTAGAAGTGGTAGAGGCAGGTTCGATATTGTTTTTTAAAGTAAAATTGGATAGCTATATGGACAGGAAAGGAATGGAGGGTTATGGGCTGAGTGCAGGTCGGTGGGATGAGGTGAGAGTAGCGTTCAGCATGGACTAGGAGGGCCGAGATTTCCGTGCTGTAATTATATGGTTATATGGTTATAAGAGATTTGGTTTAATTCAGCATTGTGCTTAACACATCTTTGTGGATTGTTCTGTATTCTAAGCAAAATCTGGTGGGAAGTTATTTTGCAATTGTCCACAAATGTATCAGAACTGGATTTTATGTCAAAATGTATTTCTTCCTAGCAGTCTGCAGGTGCTCAGATTCAGAGAAGCTGAACAGGGACATTACAAAAACTGTTACCAATATGCAGTAAGTATCAGTAATTCATTATATATTTTTCAATGTTTTTTTCAGAGTGTCAGCTGACGAAGGCAATTTGTTGCTAATCCGTATTCTCTAATCATTCTCAGGAAATAATTGGATCTTCTCCTGACTGACTAATTTCATAACTAATCTGTTTACCAGGACACTTCAATTATGCAGTGTGAATGAGGCCTATGTAGACCAGATCAAGTACTAGAGATGAATTCCCTTCCTGAGGAAAACTAATGTCCTAATTAGATTTTTGTGAAATTCTGTTAGTATTTATAGAATGATCCATTATGTCTTAAGGTGAAGCTAAACACAGGTTGGTATGTGTTATAAACAGTGGCAGCGACATGCTATTAACAGAGTTAATATAAGCAATCACACAACCAAGAGATCAGATCAAGGTTTGCAGCATTGTAGTGTCAATGTCAATGATTATATATTTACAAGACTTTGTCAGTGTCCATCCTGGATTTATCTAAAATGTTCAATGCTGTAGAAGCCTGTCTTCCGCCAATATGATTCATTCCTTCGGTGTTGTGTACACTAGATATAGCAATGCCTGTAGTGCACATCACAGTTTTGGCAGCATTGCTGCACTCTTGTGTCTGGAATCAGTCATGTTTCTGGTCAAGCTGCTCTGCTACTGCTACAGCACTGGTCATCCATCTGATTAAGTGGAACATTACACAGGAAAGTCAAAAATTAAGATCAAACCCAATCCACACAGCTCTTATTATTCTCATTCATCAGCTAAGTGATGGATAATGCATCAAAGTGCCTTCAATGTTATAACCCACTCATAAATGCTATCTTTGATTCTGCGAAGATTATTCTGCCCCAGACTTGAATATCGCCTTGTTCCAAACATGGACATGTGCTGAATTTCAAAAGGACAATTAAGAATGATTGCTCTTGACATCCAGCCAGTCTTTGAATGGGTGTGACGTTAAGAAGCTCAAGTAAAATTGGCGACAATAAGAATCAGGGGAAATATCTTCAATGGCTGGAGTTAAGCACCACACAATGAAGGATGATTGCAATCGCTAGATGCCAATTATCCGAGCTGTAGGACATCACTGCAAGTGTTTGTGCGGGCATCTTTCTGGCCCTAACTTCTTTCAGTTCTTTCACTCAGAATCTTTCATCTAATACAGAGTAAAGAAGGAATGTTCACTGCTGGTTGGACCATGCTCTATTTCACTGGTAGTTCCTCAGATAATAAAAAAGCACATGGCTATGTGCAATAAGACTTAAAAAAGTCAGCTTAACTAGCTCTTACTAAAATTCAAAGTTCTAAGCATCAGCTGAGCTCCAAGTACAATTATCCAGGGGTGGCCATACCCCAGGATAATGATAATTGAAGCTCGTTATGCAGATTGAGATGTGTCATGGCGAGTAATATCCCCAGTGTCATCCTCCTCCCCATTTTCAACAAGGCACAATCAGGAATATCAGGAAGAAGACTCCAGTGAATAAGTGTAACTCTAATGGAAATCAAAAAGACTCAGAATGATTGAAGATAAAGCAGCTGCCTTGTTTGGTTCCCAAGAACCAGCTTACATTTTCAGAATCAGAAACAGATACTGAATCAGGTTTATTATCACCGATGTACACAAGTCTTAGGCACATATGCAAAAGTCTTCAGCACATATATATAGCCAGGGTGCCTAACACTTTTGTGCGGTACTGTATTTGTTAACGTGGAGAGGAGAATGAGTTTGTAAAGCTGGAAGGAGCAAAGGATGTTGGGAATGGCGAGGGTGGGGCACCACAGGACAGCTGTGGGACAGGTGGAAGAGAAGGAGTGCCGGGGCGGGGTGTGGCGTAGGTGCCCTGAGGTACCAGGCAAGGTAATTTGATTCCGAACAATTGGTTTAAAGATCATTACAGAATGTTTTTCTGGTGCTTCCCACTCCCTCCCCTTTCCTTTCCTGTTTTCCCAACCATGATTCCTCTCTCCCTGCCTCTTTCCTTCTTTCAGTTCACAATAGAGACTCATATCAGAATCAAGTTTATCATCGCTCACATATGTCATGTCATTTTTTTTTTGCTGCATCAGTACAGTGCAATACATAAACTTACTACAGTATTGTGCAAAAGTCTTAGGCACCCTAGCTGTATATATTTGCTTAAGACTTATGCACAGAACTGTATATTGTGAAATTTTGTTTTTTGTGACAGTAGCATAGTGCAGGATGTATGAAAATGTTATAAGTTACAATAAAAAATAAAATAAATGAATGATGACGTGATGTTCATGTTTCATGGATCATTAAGAAAACTCAGGGAAAGACGCTGTTCTTAAAACATTGAGTGTGTGTCTTCAAGCTCCTGGACCTCCTTCCTGATGGTTGTAATGAGAGTAGGGCATAAATAGTGAAGATTCATGACATTACAGATGCCGCCTTCTTGAAGCACTGTCTTTTGAAGATGTCTTCGAGTCAATTAGTGGAGTGGTGCCACAGCAGCAACCTGACACTTAACGTCAATAAGACGAAAGAGCTGATTATGGACTTCAGGAAGGGTAAGACAAAGGAACACATACCATTCCTCATAGACAGATCAGAGGTGGAGAGAGTGAGCAGTTTCAAGTTCCTGGGTGTCAAGATCTCCGAGGATCTAACCTGGTCCCAACATATCGATGTAGTTATAAAAGAGGCAAGACAGCAGCTATACTTTTTTAGGAGTTTGAAGAGATTTGGTATGTCAACAAATACACTCAAAAACTTCTATAGTTGTACCATGGAGAGCATTTTGACAGGCTGTATCACTGTCTGGTATGGAGGGGCTACTGCACAGGACTGAAAGAAGCTGCAGAAGTTTATAAATCTAGCCAGCTCCATCTTGGGTACGAACCTACGAAGTACCCACAACATCTTTAGGGACCGGTCTCAGAAAGGCAGTGTCCATTATTAAGGACCTCCAGCACCCAGGGCATGCCCTTTTCTCACTGTTACCATCAGGTAGGAGGTACAGAAGCCTGAAGGCTCACACTCAGTGATTCATGAACAGCTTCTTCCCCTCTGCCATCTGATTCCCAAATGACCATTGTACCCTTGGACACTACCTTACTTTTTTAAAGATACAATATTTCTGTTTTTTGCACATATTTAAAATCTATTCAACATCCATATACCATAATTTATTTATTAATTAATTATTATTATTTTTTTATTTTTATTTTTTTCTCTTCTATATTATGCATTGCATTGAACTGCTGCTGCTAAGTTAACAAATTTACCGGTGATAATAAATCTGATTCTGATCTGGAGGAGAAGCTTGTGACCATGATGGAGGTGGTGGAGGATTCTACAAACTCCTATAGTCTCTTTCAATCTTGTGTATTAGAGCCTCATCTCCAGGTAGCAATGCAAGCAGTCAGAATGCTCTCCAGTATATGTCTGCAGAAAACTGCTAGTGCCCAATATCATGAAACTTCTAATGAAATGTATCACTGGCATGCCTTTTTCATTATTGCACTGATATGTTGGGCCCAGGATAGATCCTCAGAAACGTTGACACCCAGGAACGTGAAGCTGCTCATCCTTTCCACCGCTGACCCCTCAATGAGGTTTAGTGCGTGTTCTCCTGACTTCCCCTTACTGAAGTCCACAATCAATTCCTTTGTCTTGCAGACGCTGAGTGCAAAATTGTTACTGTGACATCATGCAACCAGCTGATCTATCACATGCCTCCCACTTCCACCACAGACAGCAACTCCAGTGAATGATGCCAACAGGCTTCTAAGGATTCGTGGGTAGCACTTTTAATATGCCTGACTTACATGAGAGTGTAGTGTCAGCAAATGAATGAGAAAAATTATAGCTCATGGTTCCATTCCATGTTGTTCCCTTAAACTCTGACATGGATATTAATTGATATTCCTTTAGTGCTGTGAGAATTCCATTTTTTACAGTGCCATGGGAGTACTCCACAAGAACTACAGAGCTTCACGAAGGATTTGCACACTATCTACTCAAGGGAAATTAGGGATGAGTAACAATACTGGCCGTGTCAAAAGTACCCACATTGAGTGAATAAATGGAATAAGCATTTTCATTTGCAAGTTTTAGTGTCAATTGTATTGAACATAATTTGCCAAAATAAAATCAAATTCACAACCTCCATTCAAATTGCATTCTGTTTCACATTTATCTTTATGTTTCTGTGAGGAAATTCTTAATTTCATTATTGCCTTTTATGGGTTTTATTTCAGTACGCAGCTCCATCAAATCCAGAAATGGAGTGCTGATATTTTGTAATGACCCATATGTGTGCTGGAATCTTCTCACTGAATCTTGACCAAAATTAAACAAAAATTAAGATCAGGTTTATTGGTATGTATTGTTTTGTGGCAACAGTATTGCATGCAATAACAAATTTATCAGGCAACATTTCCCACTAAAGAATCCATGCTGATCCTGGCCTATTTTATCATGTGCCTCCAAGTACACCAAAACCGCATTCTTGATAATAGACTCCAACATCTTTCCAGCCACTGAAGTCAGCTGACTGGCCTATAATTTCATTTATTCTGCCTCCCTCCCTTCTTGAGGATTGGAGACATATTTGCAATTTTCCATTCTTCTGGAACCATTACAGAATCTAATGATTCTTGAAAGATCACTACTACTGCCTCCACAGTCTCTTTGGCTACCTCCTTCAGAACTCTGAAGTGTAGTCCTTCTCATCTAGGTGACTTATCTACCTTCAGACTTTTCAGCTGTCCAAGCATCTTCTTCTCAGTAATATCAGTTACACTCACTATTGCCCCTTGACACTCTTGAATTTCTGACATACAACTAGTGTGTTCCACAGTAAAGACTGACAAAAAATATTGAGTTAGTTCATTCACCATTTCTTTGACCCCTATTACTACTTCAGTGTTATTTTCCAGAGGTCCAATATTCACATTCAGCTCTCTTTTACACTTTATATACCTGAAGAGGTTTTGGTATCCAATTTTATTTTATTGGCTTACTTTCCTTTATATTGGTTTACTTTACTTTATACTTTATTGTTGCCAAACAATTGATACTAGAATGTACAATCATCACAGCGATATTTGACTCTGCACTTCCCACTCCTTGGATTACAAATACTAAATATTAATAATATTTTAAAAAGTAAAAATTAGTAAATATTAAAAATTTAAATTATAAATAACAAATAGAAAAATGGAAAGTAAGGTAATGCAAAAAAACCCGAGAGGCAGGTCTGGATATTTAGAGGGTATGGCCCAGATCCAGGTCAGGATCCGTTCAGCAAATAATAATTGTCAACAATAATACATTAAACTTACTCCTTTCATTATTATCTCCCACTCTAGAGCTTTGATTGCACATTTCTGGTTTTTGATTGGATGCAAAACTGGGCTGAGAACTGGCAGATGGAGTTCAACCCAGATAAGTGTGAGGTGGTTCATTTGGTAGGTCAATTATGATCTCAGAATATAGTATTAATGGTAAGACTCTTGGCAGAGGATCAGAGGGATCTTGGGGTCCAAGTCCATAGGACACTCAAAGCTGCTGTGCAGGTTGACTGTGTGGTTAAGAAAGGATAGTGGATTGGCCTTCATCAATAGCGGGATTGAGTTTAGGAGCCGAGAGGTAATGTTGCAACTATATAGGACCCTAGTCAGACCCCACTGACAGTACTGTGCTCAGTTCTGGTCACCTCACTACAGGAAGGATGTAGAAACCACAGAAAGAGTGAAGAGGAGATTTACAAGGATTGGGGAGCATGTATTATGAGAATAGGTTGAATGAACTCAGCCTTTTTTCCTTGGAGCGACGGAGGATAAGAGGTGACCTGATAGGTGTGTATAAGATGATGAGAGGTATTGATCATGTGGATGGTCAGAGGTTTTTTTCCAGGGCTGAAATGGCTAGCACGAGAGGCCACAGGTTTAATGTGCTTGGGAGAAGGAACAGCGGAGATGTCAAGGGTAAGTTTTTTATGCAGAGAGTGGTGAGTGCGTGAAATGGGCTGCCAGCGATGGTGGTGGAGGCAGATGTGATAGGATCTTTTAAGACAGGGGTCCCCAATCTTTTTTGCACTGCGGACCGGTTTAATATTGACAATATTCTTGTGGACCGGCCGACCGGGGGGTGTGGGGGGGGTGCTGTTCAAGTAGGGATAAACTCATCTCAACATGTCTTTTACAGTTAGTGTTGCCAACTTTCTTACTCCCAAATAAGGGACAAAAGTAGTAGACAAATCCCGGGACACTTTACCCCAGGAAAGTCTACCATGACCATGAAGCCTTGCGCGGTCACCTGTGTGCGCATGCGTGACGTGCACATGTGATTTGCACATGCGCATACGCATACGTGCCGATTTTTTTCCCACAAATCGGTTTTGCCTTCGTCTTCCCAACTATACTGTACATACATTATTTCTACTTTATATAGGCTGTGTATTTATCATATCATTCCTGCTTTTACTATATGTTAGTGTTACTTATTTTCGGTTTTATGTGTTACTTGGTATGATTTATTAGGTTATTTTTTGGGTCTGGAAAGGCTCAAACATTTTTCCCACATAAGTTAATGGTAATTGTTTCTTCGCTTTACGCCATTTCGGCACGAAAGGTTTCATAGGAACGCTCTATTTTAGCGGGGGAAATACGGGACAAGGGCGGTCCGGTATGGGACAAACCAATTTAGCCCAATATATGGGATGTCCCGGCAAGTACGTGACCGTTGGCAGCCCTATGTTCAAGTTGAACAATGTGTGACAGGGAATGAGGAAAGGTGCAACTGACTCATATTGTTTCCTCACGGCCTGGTAGGACATGTTCAGTACAGCTTTGTGGGCCAAAGGGCCTGTATTGTGCTGTAGGTTTTCTATGTTTCTATGTCATATCAAAACTCCTCAAATTCCTAATGAAATATAGCTGCTGGCGTGTCTATATAGAGATTCCATCAACATGTGGGTCCCAGAATAGCTGCTTTGAGACGTTGATGTCCAGGAACTTGAAACAGCTCATGCTTTCCACCACTGACCTAGAATGAGGTTAGACCTTTTGCAGTGCAGGGTAATACATCTTTGAATAAAGAGGAATGCGTATAAGCAAGAGAAGCAAGTTTTCAAAAATTTACTATTTTTAATTTTTTAAATATGATTATTTGATTTGCTTGTTTAATATATTTACCATTTTACTTTTATTCTCTTTTTAAAATTTTTAACTTTAAATAGATAGGTTAGCTTTTAAATTCTTCAAATGCTTTAAACCGTTTTTTTAATGTCAGAGATGTTTAGAGAAAAATATAATTGCTTGAAAATTTTGACAGCTAACAAAACCTGTGTCATGGATAAGGTATATTTGCATGGGACACTGTCGGTCAGTCTTGAACAGATAGTGTTGGAATTTGAAAAATGTCAAGCCTGCATAAAAATTATTATTACCAAATGGCTGAGTAGATTTTGTTGGAGACGGCATTGTTTAATTTATGCTTCAATTATGGGTGTTACCAAAATGACGAACATTTTTCAGCCATCCTTGTTATCCTTGAGAAGGTAGTGGCTTTGTGAACTGCTATAGTAGAAAAGTACTCTGATGGTTTATTGAATGTGGAATACCAAAGATGATGGAGAAATGACAATATACTGTATTTCCAAGGCAGGATCTTGGGCAACTCAGAGTGGAGCATGCCAATGACTGTGTTCTGCCCTTTTCAATCCAAATGGAAAAAGCAATGGGTTAGAAAGCTATAGTCAACATACAGTATTACACTATACAGCTATGGCAGAGCCAGAGTTAGGAAATGTTTAAGGTGGCAATCAAACAGGCTCCCATCTGTACATGACAAACACTGATAAGCTCTTATTGAGTTAACACCTCTTTGAAAAACTGTTGTTGCTCTTTTTATAGAAGATTATTTAGCATACTTATTTTGATAGAGTTTGATGAATGGTCTTCCAGCTGCAAATGAACAGCTAGGTGGAAAGTATTTTATCATAGACCTGACTTGCGAGTCTCAGTTGTATGTACCTTAGTGTACAGTTAAAATACAATATTGCTACACAAGACTGTCTGAGTCATTACATTCTTGCAAAGTATAAAGTACTTGGAACATACTGACTGTGTTGACTTGTATGATTTGAAGAATATATATTGTTTCTTGGATCAAATGTGTCATGTATCAAGGCATACACCACCTTTAAAATAGTTATAACTTTAACCTCAGAAATATATCATCATCTTGAAAAAATAGTCTTCATATCTGTGTCCTCTCACTGTGTACCTGGAATAATTCATATAATTGATACTGATAGATTGGATCTGCATGATGCATAAAAGTCAAATATGTTAGGTTAATATTTGGATTTTTTTGGATATTACAAACACATCCAGGTAAAATTCACAAAGGGAATACTTCCAACTGTTAATCTGCAAGAAAAATTTCTCTTCTATTTGTGTGGCACTAGGCAAGATGATATGAATAATTTATTTGCTATTATTTGTGACACCACATCCTTATTACTTGCTAAACTTTCCTGCCAGAAATAATTTTATTGATGTTGATGACATGTACAAGTGGCACAGTATAAACAACAGGAAAATGAGTGGTCAGTGTAATAATAATTTACAGGTTCTTGAGCTATTATTCTGTGGTATTCTCATGCAGGAAGAGCCAAAACTATTAAAGATAGTATCAAATTCAATCTATCTGTATCGACTGTGAATCTTTCCACGTGCACAGTGAAAGGACACATATGTGAAGGATGCTTTGGTAGACTCTCTCAGTGAATGAAGTTCTGTGTAATTAGTTTGCTTGTAAGTTTTATCCATAAACTTTAAAAGAAAGATGAATAGTATTTACATAATTCTCCAGAGGATTTTGCTCTCATTTCCCCCTGAAATTACAATGACAAGAATTCTCAATTTAATTAGTAGTATTTCTAGATTTCAGTATTTATATATTTATTCTGTGACGAAAGTACACATAGACTAAGATGTTAACTGTCCTGTGCTGGCACCAGTGGGATCAGCAGTTGGTCTACCACCTGTCTTCAGGAGAAAGAGAGATAAGGAAAACAATGGAGCAGCATTTGGAGATGTTAATGAAGAGACGGGAGAGCTGTCAAGACCAGCTCCTCTTTGAACCCTGAACTGTTTGAAGTGATGGACAGGCGATACCCCAGCAGGGGGATAAAAAGGGACAGGTTCGCTAAGGCAAGACACACACGACACCACGAGGTAACGAGACCCTGGAAGCGGTGTGCCTCCCAGAAGTCGCTGGGAGTTTTGGAAGGCTGATCGTGGGACCAAGCCAGAGACGCACAGGGTGGAAAGATACGATCGGCGGGAACCTGATGTGTGTTCGCCCTTGCCTGGGTGCCAGGTTCACCGCTGAGGAAAGATCGTATCTGGAAATGGAGGGGTCACAGTCGGTGACCTCAGAAGACATCACAAAGGGCTCGCCCGAAAGCTGACTGCGAGGAATATCGAAGGTCTGTGTGGACGCCGTTTGAATATTCATTCGTTTTTGCTCTCTCTCTCCTTCCCCCCACCATCCATCGCCACGGTAATGATTACTGTGAACTGAACTGAACTTTGCGTCACTTTGAAACTGGTCATTTACCCCTAGACGACGATAGAGCTTGATTGATCCTATTATCCTAGATCTGGGTACATGTGTGCTTATTCATTGCTAACCTGTTGCATTTATATCCTTACTATTAGAGTACTGCGCTGCTTATTTCTTTAATAAAACTTTCTTAGTTCCAGCAATCCAGACTCCAACTGAGTGATCCATTTCTGCTGGTTTGGCAACCCAGTTACGGGGTACGTAACATAAGTGGGGTTCTCATCCGGGATTTCGAACGCTAAATTTGGGACGGAGTAAATTGATTGGGTTAAAATTCCCGAAAGAAAGAAAAGACAAACAGCAGAAATGGAGATTGAGGAATTTCTAAAGGCGCCGACCTTGGAGGCATTAGAAGATGCCAGGAAAGCGGAATTGGCAGCTGTGGCCAAACGGTTGAATCTTGTTAAGGGGAAGTCGACAATGAGGAGAGAGGAGATACACAGAGCTATCATAGAGCACTATGTATCTAAAGGTGTGTTTCCCCAAGGGGAGCTGGAGGTGGTGTCTATTGAAAAACCTGCTGGAGACGCGGTACAGGTGCAGCTTGAAAAACTGAGACTCGAGCACGAGTTCCGGGTACGGCAGTTAGAACACGAAGAGAAGCAGTTAGAAAGGCAGGAGAAAGAGTCAGAGAAAGAGAGACAGTTACAACGGCAAGAGAGAGAGAGGCAGTTGGAGCGAGAGGAGAAACAGAGGGAAAGGGAATTTGAGCTGGAGAAGTTAAAGATAAGGGCAGAGCAGGGGCCCGTGCCGAACCAAGGTGGAGGGTTCCGGGTGACCCAGGAGGTTAGGCTGGTTCCCCCATTTGACGATACCGATGTGGATCGGTACTTTCTCCATTTCGAAAAAGTTGCTACAAGTCAGGACTGGCCGAGGGATAAGTGGGCTGTTTTGCTTCAGAGTGTACTGAAAGGGAAAGCCCAACAAGCTTACTCAACTTTGTCTGCGGAAGATGCTCAGAGGTATGAGGTGGTGAAAGAGGCCATCCTCAGGATTTTTGAGTTGGTCCCGGAGGCATACCGGCAGAGGTTCCGGAATGCGAGGAAGCAGTGGGACCACACGTATTTAGAGTTTGCCCGTGAGATGCAGAGATATTGTGAGCATTGGTGCACCTCGAAGGGGGTAGAGGGGGATTATGATAGACTGCTACAGCTGATCCTGATTAAGCAGTTTAAAGGTTGCGTCCCTGAGGGTATGAGACCCTACCTAGATGAGAAAGAGGCAGCCGCGTTAGCCGCAACTGCTAAGTTAGCGGATGAGTACGCGTTGACGCATAAAATGAAGTTTGCCCCGAGTAAAGGCTACCAGAAGGGTAGTCAGGACGGCGGGGAGAGTCCGCCAGGAAAGTCAGAAAGTAAGCCGGGGACTAGTGAGAAGGATAAGGTAGACCGGGAGCAGTCTGGTAGGAAGTCCCCTGGGGTCGTCTGTTATAATTGTGGGAAAGTCGGACACTTTGCTTCGAGGTGCTTTGCCCCAAAGAAGGAGACAGGAAAAGGAAAAACGGCGATTTTGACTGGCTGTATCAAGCTGGTAAATGAACCGCTAGGAGAGGACAGGTCTGCCAAAGTTCAGGAAGGGCGCGAGAGGTTTATCTCGGCCAGATTGGTGTCAGTGAAGGAGGGGTTAAAACCAGTTCCAGTGCGGATCTGGAGAGACACGGGAGCGTGTCAGTCATTGATATTAAAGAGTGTATTAGAGTTTAGCTCAGAGACCCAGACTGGGGAGGTGAAGGTAAAAGGTATTGGGGAAGGGTCAGAGGCAGTCCCTTTGCACCAGATACACCTACAAAGCAACCTGGTCTCTGGACTAGTCACGATCAGGGTGAGGCCCGAATTACCGATGAAAGGCGTGGAAGTCTTGCTCGGTAATGACCTCGCCGGGGGAATCGTGTTCCCAGCCATGAGATTGACAGGTCAGCCTGCCAGCACTGAGGCCCCGCCCATGGACTCACAGGTTCATCCTGGGACTGCCGAAGTAAATTTAGCTGAGACGTACCAGGAGGAGGTAGAAAGTGAAAAGGAGGAGTGTAGTGAAACAAGAGGTAGTGAGGGAGCTGAGACAGACGTAGCATTAGCCAGGAAGGAATTTGTGCAGGCGCAGGAGCGACTCGAGGGGCTGATGGTTTTGGCGGAGACAGCTCTCTCTGACGAAGAATTAAGAAGGGAGCCAGTAGGTTATTGTGTGGAGGAGGAAGTGCTAAGGAAGAAGGGGAGACCAAGTACCGTACCCGCAGATGAGGAATGGGGGGTGGTGCAAAAGAGTTGTGGGGATGAGATTTTTAACCTGGCCCACGAGGTACCCCTCGGTGGACATTTTGAGGTGCTGGAGGAAACAGTTGGTGGAACCATGAAAGAGGTTTACTGGCTGCACAGGAGGAAGGATGTTATTGATTATGGCAGACGCGAACTGAGACGGTCACAGGCTTTTGATATGCTAACAAACCTAGTCGGTGTTAGCGCGGAAATCAATGAAGCTAGGGTCCCCCTGATAAGAGAAAAAAACCATTTTGAAAAGATGAGTATGGTATCGACCAGATGGGAGAAGGCTATTGTTTTGGCCAGCTCTGCTGATAAGGTCTCTCCCTTAATCCCTGAACAAAGCGACTCTTTAGGAGAAGTAATTAAACGGCTCGCACACGTGTGTTTGATTGTCCCGAGGCAATGCAAAGAACTGGGACGTTGGGTGGTGTTTGTCACGCTAGGACAGCCTAGTGAGCAACAACCCTATAGAATGAGTAATTCAGTGACGAAAGGGCTGACGAACACAGAGGTGTGTATTGGCGATGTAATACGGCTGTCTGAAGCCAGCTTGATAGTGAACCTTGAAAAAAATTAGTTCGGCCATACGAAGGTCACTTATCTGGGAATTGTGGTGACACAGGGGCAGCTGGCAGTGATAAAAGCTAAAGTGCGGGCTATCTCTGACATCCCAACCCTGACAGACAAGAGGGCCCTCAGAAGGCTCTTGGAGATGGTGGGGTACTGTAGGAAGTTTTGCAATAATTCTGCGGTTACTACCCCTCCCCCTCCTACTAAGCCCTTGCGAGAGAAAAGTAAGTCGGAATGGGACGACCCTTGCTATTGTGGTCCGGGACGAAACCCAATGAGAGGTTACATTGATCACAATTCATCAGTGTTTTTGGCCACTATGAAGTTTGCTAAGTTGGAGCCTGATTTAAGGGATTATTAATAACACATATAAAAGGAACAGAAAATGTGATTGCTGACTGTCTGTCAGGTGTTGACAACTTAAAATTCGCTGTATTAGCCAAATAGCTGATAAAGATGTATATTTGAGTGTATCAAATAATGTATTCATGTTTGTAATATTTACCCCGGTAAAAATCCTTAAAGGTGAGGAGTGTGACGAAAGTACACATAGACTAAGATGTTAACTGTCCTGTGCTGGCACCAGTGGGATCAGCAGTTGGTCTACCACCTGTCTTCAGGAGAAAGAGAGATAAGGAAAACAATGGAGCAGCATTTGGAGATGTTAATGAAGAGACGGGAGAGCTGTCAAGACCGGCTCCTCTTTGAACCCTGAACTGTTTGAAGTGATGGACAGGCGATACCCCAGCAGGGGGATAAAAAGGGACAGGTTCGCTAAGGCAAGACACACACGACACCACGAGGTAACGAGACCCTGGAAGCGGTGCGCCTCCCACAAGTTGGTGGGATTTTTGGAGGGCTGATCGTGGGACCAAGCCAGAGGCGCACAGGGTGGAAAGATACGATCGGCGGGAACCTGATGTGTGTCCGCCCTTGCCTGGGTGCCAGGTTCACCGCTGAGGAAAGATCGTATCTGGAAATGGAGGGGTCACAGTCGGTGACCTCAGAAGCCATCACAAAGGGCTCGCCCGAAAGCTGACTGCGAGGAATATCGAAGGTCTGTGTGGAAGCCGCTTGAATATTCATTCGTTTTTGCTCTCTCTCTCCTCCCCCCCCCCATCCATCGCCACGGTAGTGATTACTGTGAACTGAACTGAACATTACGTCACTTTGAAACTGGTCATTTACCCCTAGATGACGATAGAGCTTGATTGATCCTATTATCCTAGATCTGTGTACATGTGTGTTTATTCATTGCTAACCTGTTGCATTTATATCCTTACTATTAGAGTACTGTGTTGCTTATTTCTTTAATAAAACTTTCTTAGTTCCAGTAATCCAGACTCCAACTGAGTGATCCATTTCTGCTGGTTTGGCAACCCAGTTAAGGGGTACGTAACAATTCTGACAGCTCAGCTGGTAGAGTGTTGAGAGAATCAGACATATATGCATTTTGTACCACGTTACATTCAAGACCATTTGACAATAAATTGGTCTGCCATGTTGTGCTCTTCATCTGATCTTCTGATCTGAGTGCTGATGCCTTCTGAATGTGTTATATGTGTGTTATGTGCACTCCTGTGCCTTACGTGCTCGTCCAAAGAAACAATGTCTCATTTGACAGTATAGATGTATATAGTTAAATGAGAACAAACTTGACTTGACTTGAAGGGTCTTGATCTGAAACATTGACTGTTTATTCCTCCTCATAAATGCTGCCTGACCTGTTGAGTTCCTCCAGCATTTTGTGTGTGTTACTCTGGATTTCCGACATCCTCTGTGTACCACCTGATCTTCTTTGCCTCTGAGAAAGTGTACAATCAGGTAGGTGACTTACTATCTTCCATTTAATAGTTAGTTCAATATGGATTTCAAGAGATCAGTAGAATTATGGCTCTTATACATGGCACTATTATGGTACTATTATTTACTAGAGATGAATTTCTGTGCATGAACATACATAACACCTTCCTACCTGGATTGAATGACTCTAAACATTTATGCTGATAATTCTGAGATCCCTTATTTAGCATATTATGACATAGTAGAATCATAATCATTTATTATCACTGATATATGTCATAAAATTTGTTGTTTTGTGGTAAAACATAAACATTCACTATAAACTACAATAAAAATAAATACATAAGCAGTGCAAGAAGAATAGTGAGATTGTGTTCATGTTGTCAGGGTTTGTTCAGATGGCAGACAGGAAAATCTGTTCCTAAAGCATTGAGAGTGGGTCTTCAGACCCTCGTACCTCCTCCCTGATGGTGGCAATGAGAAGAGGCCATTAAATGGCGAGGGTTCTTCATGATGGATGTTACCTTTCTGAGGCATCACCTTCCGAAGATGTCCTTGATGATGCTTTTGCCCATGATGGAGCTGACTGAATCTACAACTGTCTGCAGCTTCTTTCGATCCTGTGCATTGGAGCCTTTGCAGCAGGCAGTAATGCAGCGAGGCAGAATGCTGTGCACGGTACACTTGCAGAAATTTGCAAGAGTCATTGGTGACATACCAAACCTCCGCAGCCTCCTAATGAAGTATAGCTGCTGGCTTGCTGTCTTGGTGATTGCATTCTCTGCAAGACTTGAGTGTTTGTGGGGACAGAATGATAATCCTTTGTCAATGATTCAAACTAGAGGTTAAGAATAATTAGTTCAGTTGTTTACATGAAGCTAACACACACTAATATTAAAGCTATAGTCACCAATAATGATGAAGGCATTAATCCATAGTGGGCAGAAAGTATGTATCATAAAGGAAAAGATCCGGAAAGGTATCCAGAGCTAATCCAACTGAGCCTTACTGTGGGACCAAAGAAATGTTAAACTGCTGCTTGTATTCAAAGCTCTGAAAGGTGTCACATTACTCTTCAGTTCGTAAATATAAGAACCTATGATTACTCCAGTTTACATTGAAATTTTGCTCTGAAATAACCAAAGATAGTGAACAGTATGTTTCCCTCTCAGAGTCATGATATTAATGCTAATCACATTGTCAACAATCTGGTTCTCATTGGTATTGCTGTTTCTGACAGATGCTGGCAATATCGCTGAAAACAATTCCTCATCTGTTACCATGGAGAAAACTACAGAGTTGGTATTCAGTACCAGCCTGCCCTCTTTAGCTGTTTCAGCATTTCAGACATCTGTCTGTGTTAGCATTTTAAACCTGGCCTCACCATTAGCCTTTCTCCCCAGCAAGTCTCTCCAGTGGCTTCACTTTGTGCTTACAAGATTTTGCTTTACTTACAGATGTTTATGAATCCTCATATCATTTTGTAGTTTTGATTTCGCAGTAATTTGACTTAATGCAACACCAGTAAAATAGAACAGCACTGCCAGGTGCTACATTGAAAAAAATGGACAAAAATATAAAGGAGGTAATATGGCAACGCAAGTGGTATTTTGAAAAGGACTATGAGTGGAAATAGATGCTGTCAGAAGTGGAGGTGGGGAGGAAGGGGGGACTGTGAATCTTGGGAATAGAATTTCAGATGAGGTGTATCTACCACAGCTGAGCCAATTAGACATAGTCCACATTTTCAATGAGAACTTAACATGGTCTTAAGGCTGGAGGGTATACAGATAAAAGAACATAACACCATAAGATATAGGAGCAGAATTAGGCCAAACGGTCCACTATGTCTGCTCTGGTATTCAATCAAGTCTGATTTATTACCCGTCTGAAACCCATTCTCCTGGCTTCTTCCTGTAACCTTTAACACCATTACTTATCAAGAACCTATCAAACTCCACTTTAAATATACCCAATAACTTGGCCTCCACAGCTATCTGTGGCAATGGATTCCACTGATTCCTCACCCATTTGGTGAATAAGTATGTACTGGTATTCAGTATACCCATTCCAGATTGCTAAACTTAAGCTAAGACCTAAATATTATAGGTGTCTATCAGTACTCTCACTTTAAGGAGATTATACAGTTTCAAGCTTTCATGCAAAGACCAAATTACTCTTTTCTGAAATCACCATTTTGAATGGTGGATCCCCCTTCAATCATAATTCTTCTATGCTCCAGCAAGTACAGGCTCAAATGCTCCTCATACATTAACCCTTTCGTTCCCACAATCTTTCTAGTGAACTTCCTCTGGACACTCTCCAATGACAAAACGACCTTTCTTAGATAAAGGGCCCAAAAGTATTCACATTACTCTAAGTGCAGTCTGCCCAATGCCTTATAAAGCCTTAGCATCACATCTTTGCTTTTATATTCTAGTCCTCTGGAAATGAACATTAACATTGAATTTGCCTTCCTTACCACCAACTCATCCTGCAAGTTAGCCTTTAGAGAATCCTGCACGAGGATTTCTGTCCCTTTGCACCTCTGATCTTTAAATTTCCTTGCTGTTTATACAATACTCTACACCTTTATTCTTTCTACTAAAGTGCGTGACGATACGCTTCCCTACACTATATTCCATCTGTCATTTCTTTGCCCGTTCTCCCAAACTGTTTAAATCCTTCTCCAAGCACCTTGTTTCATCAATACTACCTGCCTTTCCACCTACCTTTGTATCATCTGCAAGCTTGGGCACAAAGCCATTAATTGTGTCATCCAAATTATTGACGTGTAATGTGAAAACAAATGGTCCAAATACCTACCCCTATGGAGCACCAATATTCACTGGCAGTCAACCATAAAATGCCCCCTTTATTCCCACTCTTTGCTTCTTGCCAATTAGCCAATCTTCTATCCATGCTAGTATCTTTCCTGTAGTACCATGGGCCTATATCTTGTTAAGCAGCCCCAAGTGTAGCTTCTTCTCAAAGGCCTTCTGGAAATCTGAGCATACAATATTCATTGGCTCTCCTTTGTCTACCCTGCTTGTCATTTTCTTAAAGAATTCCAAGATTTGTAGGGCAAGATTTCTTCTCAAGGAAACCATGCTAACTTTGGCCTTTTTTATCTTATGCTTTCAAGTACCCTGTACCCTCATCCTTAATAATAGACTTGATTATCTTCCCACCTGGTGAAGTCAGGCTAAATGGCCTATAATTTCCTTTCTTCTGCCTCCCTCCTGTAGAGAGACATTCACAATTTTCTAGTCCTCCTGAAGCATTCCAGAATCTCGTGATTCTTGAAAAATCATTACCAATGCCTCTACAGTTTGTTCAGCTAACTCTTTCAGAACCCTGACGTGTAGTCCATCTCGTCCAGCTGACTTACCTACTTTCAGACCTTTCACCTTCTGAAGCACCTTCTCCTTTGTAATAGCAACTACCCTCACTTCTGCCATCCAACAGTTTCAAATTTCTGGCAGACTGGTAGTGCCTTCCACAGTGAAGACTTATACAAAATACTTATTACATCTGTCTGTAATTTCCAGCAGTCCGATATCCATTCTCACCTCTCTTTTACTCTTCATACAATATATCTGAAAAAACATTTGGTATCCTCTTTTATAATATTGGCTAGCTTACCTTTATATTTCATCTTTTCTCTCCTTATTGCTTTTTTTATGTGTGTTCTCTGCATTGTCAAATGCTTCCCAGTCCTCTAACTTTCCACTATATTTCGCTACATTATATGCCCTCTGTGTTCCTTTTATGCTGTCTTTGACTTCCCTTGTCAGCCATGGTTGCATCATACACAAAATGCTGGAGCATCTCAGCAGATCAAAAAAAAAAGAAAAAAAAAGTACTGTCCTGCCGAAGCGTCTCAGCCCGAAATGTCAACTATACTTTATTTCATTGATGCTGCCTGGCCTGCTGAGTTCCTCCAGCATTTTGTGTGTGCCGTTTTGATTTCCAGCATCTGCAGATTTTCTCTTGTTCATGGTTGCATCATTGTCCATTTAAAATATTTCTTCATCTTTGGGGTATATCAATCCTGCACCTTCCCAATTGCTCCCAGAAACTCCAGCCATGGCTGTTTTGCTATCATCCCTGCTAGTGCCTACCAATAAAATTTGGGCTACTCCTCTCTCATGCCTCTATAATTCCTTTTACATCACTGTAATACTAATACATCTAACTTCAGCTTCTCCCTCTCAAATTGCATGGTTAATTCTATCTTATTATGATCACTGTTTCCAGTGGGGTCCTTTACCTGAAGCTCCCTAATCAAATCTGGTTCATTACACAACACCCAATCCAGAATTGCCTTTCCTCTGGTGGGCTTATCTTCAAGCTGCTTTTAAAAAGCCATGTTGTAGGCATTCTTTAAATTCCATGTCTTGGGATCTAACACCAGTTTGATTTTCCCAATTTTCCTGCATATTGAAATTCCCCGTGACTATCATAATATTTTCCTTTTTACAAGCCTTTTTTATCTCCCATTGTACTTAGTACCCCTCATTGGCTCTTGTTCAGAGGCCTGTATATAACTTCCATCAGTGTTTTTGTTACCCTTGCAGTTTCTTAACTCTACCCTGAAGGATTCTACATTTTTCAGTTCTATGTCTTCTCTTTCTAAACATTTGATTCCATTTTTTATGAACAGAGCCACCCCACCCCCTTTGCATTCCTGCTTCTCTTTTTGGTACAGTATTTATCCCAACTATGATCTCCTTTCAGCTACAACTCAGTGATGCCCACTGTGTTCCATGAGGTGTGTTGTATTGGACATTGTGAGCATGCTATGTTGGTGCCAGGGTATTTAGCAATACTTCTGAACTACCCTCAACGTATCCTTGGATGTCTTGGTTATTAACACAAACAACGCATTTCTCTGTATGTTTTGATGTACATGTGATAAATAATTCTGAATCTGAGTCCGAATATGAAGGTAGTGAATGTGAAGAGATTCATCCTGGGTCGAGACTGAAGAATGGATTCTACATATATTCATCTCTGCAACTCTGCCCCACCCTTACTCCCTTCTATATTTATATCCTTTTTCACCAGTCAGCTAGTGACAATCCCATTTACATGTAATGTTTTCACAACTGCATTGATCAGGTAGGATATCTGGAGCTTTAGGTTAGCATATACAGTGTTGTTTCTTCTAATTATGTTGCAATCTCAGTTAAGTCAAAATAGGCTTACTGTATTTGGACAGTTTTGTTTTGCAGAAGGATTGGTAAGGAACATTAGTTTAAGACTGACAATAAACATTTTGTACCTGAGACCTTTTTTCCTGCTATGCTAAAAGACTGAATTTAGCAAAAATCCTCATGACTCTGGATATTGTATATTCATCACAAGCTAACATAAAAATCATGATATCCATATTGTGAAGATATCATCAATGCTAAAAAGAAATCACTTATAATGAGAAAGCAATGATCATATTCATACAAATAATGGAACAAAGTTTTCACTGATTGATATATTCCACTTAAAGAGTTGAAGATGAAATACTGATTGCAGATGGTAATTGCCTTTGTTTTGAGTTTGCTTCCAACATTTTAGAATGAAGATTATGAGATATTCTGGAGCACAAATTGAAAGGAATGTAAGGTATCCAGGTAGAAAATCTGAGTTCTTCGAATTATGACTCAAGATCTCTAAAAAGACATGGAACGTAATCACTCCAGTTAATGGAAAATGCAAATGGCATACATAATGAATCAACAGGCGAGTGCTGTCCCTTCAATGATTTTTGTCAGCTTTCTAAAGACTGCATGTGAGGATCAAAACTGTAAACTTAATTGTGCTCATAATGTGTTTAAAAGTGAGTTATTTTAATTTTTGAAAGCTATTACACTGTTGGGTAGTTTTGGAATGATTATTTACATCCAATGTCTTCTTTCAGTCTCTAAGTGCAAATAAATAGCTTGAATAATATATTCACTTGCACTCACAAACTGGGTGATAGATGTGCAAAAGAACTTGAAAGTGGAATATTAAGGATGTACTTCAGTACAGTACTGTAGTAATATTAAAACTAAGAACATAAAACTGCATTGAAAATTACGCATATGCCATCTTCAGCTTTTAGCATTGCATCATAAATTAGCAGAAGATTTCTGTTGCACACTGCTACAGCATTATGGCTTTGTTATTGAATTCCTCTTAATAGGAAATACTATTAAAATTGTGCAAATGACCTGGATCTTTAGGCATTATGATCACACTGAATTGGAGAGGAACAACTTCCCTGTTCTGTCCATGCTTCATGTGTCCACAAAGCACAGCAGCAGGACAATGGAAATCAGTCACGCTTCCCGGCTTATGCTTGTTTCTGGCAATCTGCAGGTTGTAATGGCAGAAGTAGCTTACTTACCGTATTTATTTTTTATTTGGAGATACAGCATGGATCAGCCCCTTCCAGTCCACAAGTCACACCACACAGCAACCCACCTATTTAACTCCACCTATTCAGAGGACAATCTATGATGACCATTAACCTACTAACTGGTATGTCTTTAGACTGTGGGAGGAAACCGGAGCACCTGAGGAAGCACACAAGCTCACAGGGAGAACATACAAACGCCTTAAAGATGGCTTTGGAACTAAACTCTGAATTCTGACACCATGAGCTGCAATAGCATTGTGCTAGCAGCTACACTACCATGGTGCCTGTGACTGGTTATGTGGGAAAAGTGGATCCAGGAAGATCAAGTGGCTTAGTGATTCACCTGTCCTTTCTGTGGATAGGATGAGTCAGTGTGCCATGTCTACATGGAATATGCTGCAGACCCCTGTTTGGACATCTAAAGGGGTTGCTACTCAGGTCCTGGCTGCACTTCAGCACCATTCTCTTGGTTTATGGGCACCCAGTAAGGGGGGCGGGGGGGGTGGTGGATGGGATCAGGTCACTCGGAAAATGTCCTGGTACGTTTGCTCTTGGGCCTGGCCAAAATGATCATATGGTAATCTAGGCAGTGGGCTGTCGAGACCTCTGCCCAAGCCGACTGCCTGCCCTTTTGCTGGGGCTACATTCATGCCAGGATGTCCATAGAGAGGGAGCATGTGAACAATATGGGTTCAATAGAGGATTTCCATGAACCCCAGAGAATTGAGGGCATTATAGATGCCAACACTGTATTTTAAATTCAGTAACTGTATTGTAACTCCTGTCCTTTGTATTGAGTGGTGGCGTAGAGATATATCTCTGCCAAAGAAGGTGTAAAGCATTCCTTCCCCCTGCAGGTTACCTTTGAGCAAGGGGTAGCACCTTCTTAACCCCCTGATCAGGGTCACATAAAGCTGTGGAAACTGGTGGTGCATGGTCATATGAGCAGATGGTACCTATCACAAGTCCTGGTTTTGTGACCACTGAAGCCAGGCAGATAAACTCTGAAGTCTATCAATAATGGCTGGGGTCACCCGTCTTGTAAAGACACTGCCCAGAAGAAGGTAAAGGCAAACTACAGCTGTAGAAAAATTTTCCAAGAACAATCATGATGAAGACCACGATCGCTTATGACGTGGCACAAAATAATGATAATGATCCTTTGTATGTCTTTTGTATTTGAAGAAAGTTTTGTATGTTTATGGAAAAAACAGGTCAGGCAGAATCTATGGAGAGAAATAGACAGGGTGGTTGAAGGAAGAATTGTTGCCATTCCCTCTTTTGCCCAGCACTGGCTGTCTTCCCTCACTATCTCTGTCTGCCATCCTCATCACACTTACTTGACCCCACGCCACATGTTTCTCTCCAAGTAGCTTCCATCATCTTCAGCCTTTTGTTCCTTTCACCTCCGAGCCTCTGTAGCTAATCTCTTCCTCCTTCCTCCATCTGCCTATCACTCCTCCTCCCTTGGATCCACCTATCCTTTGCTAACTCTTGCTTCATTCCTTTCCTTCAGCTCTTTACACTAGCTCTATCATTCGGTCCAGATGAAGGGTCTTAATCTGTTGACAGTAATGAAATGTTGACTATCCAGTTCCTTCCATAAATACTCTCCGATCTGCCGAGTTCCTCCAGGATCTTGTGTGTAGCTAGCATCTGCAGCAGCACCTCTGACCAGCTGGCTGGACCATTTCAAGGGGAAGTTAAGAGGTAGCCATATTCCTGTGATGTTGGAGTCAGTCTTATTCAGGGGACAGCTTTTCCTTATGCAAATATCCACTAATTTCATAGTGGCTTAGAGTGATGTTGAACCTTATTGCCAAGCTGCCTGGATGAGGTTGGAGTTCATCATTCCAGGCCTCTGTATTCCAGCCCAATTATTGCCAACCATCATAAAGCAAAACAAATCAAAGGAGCTGGAGATGATGAAATGTGATGTAAACAAAACAAAAACCTCTGAAGGCTCAGATAAATTAACATATGATAAAAGGCTACCTACCTGAAATGCTAAACCTGCTTCTCCATTACAGCTGCTGTCTCTCCTGTCAAGAGCTGCCAGCACTTTTTATCCTTAATTGATAAAGCTATTGTTTGACTAGGTTGTCACTGAAGAAACTGGCCACAACATATCAGATGAATACAGTGATCACCCACAATCCAGTTGGACAGACGGGCTGGTAGTGGCATTTGCACGTTATAATGTTAGTGTCTGTCTGGTGTTCCCTGGAAGAGCCTTTACCATTGTGTCACTCAATGCCCAGTAGGTATGTGCTAAGTCAACATAGTGATGCCTCTTCCTCTGCCTGGTGCTGCCAACTTGGTATATCAGCTACTCTAAAATACAATCCAGTTTGAATTTATCACAAATGTAAACCTAATTAGTCTTCCACAACCATAAGAGATTTGTATGAAAAAGAAGATAAATCATATCAAGAGAAACTTGCTTAAATTTTCCAAAATTATGTCATAGAATTTGAAGTACTTTTTGATGGCACAGGGCGAAAGTTGCAGTCAGCAAATTACTGCTATCAGCGATTTTCTTTGCTGCTGAGTCATTTTCATGAAATTTCAAATTTCTTGAATTATTTCCAGCTGTGCCAATAACTTTTTCTGAGGAAAGCTTAAGGTTCTAATAATACCAGGAATCATGCTTTCAGGAATCAGCAAATGCTGACATTTATCTCTCAACCAACGTGAGCCAAGTAGATAGATTGCCCACTTATCTCATTGTTATTTGTGGGATACAGTCCTGTGAAAACTGCCTGCTGGAACTTCCCACACAACCATAGTGACTCTACTTGGAAGGTAACCCACTGCACTGCATTTTGCATCTCCTGAGGACATAATATTTAAATGTTCCAATTACTTCTATTCTGCCACCGAAAGGAGCAGGGAGTGAGGAAGCAGTGGGTTGAAATGAGTGCTTGAAACTAATGAGTTTTCTTCTCTGTGAGCTAAGCACACAATGTGGTAGAATTTACAGATTGAACTCAGGTGTGGAAGATGTGCATGCGTATCATTTAGCACACTACAACAGAGGACAAGTTTCCACCCTGATAATATAAAAGCGCCCAATTGAATATTAATGTTCAATCAATCCTTTTACACATTCATCCACATTCACTACTAGCATTGCAGAAGCACTGTTGAGCATCTATTGCTTTGTGACAACTCAGTGTAATATTAATGTCCTTCCACTGCTACCATCTGAACCTCTGCCAATTTGCTGATACCTAAAAGACAGGTGAATTGCTTTGGAAATCTATTGACTGCATAGCCAACATTAGATTTCTTGTTGAGGTAAACAGCTTTTTTTTTGTCCATATCTCAGAGAAATGTCCAGCATATGTTGTAAGTTTTTAATAAAAACTTATAGCAGCCCTCAAGCAGCATCTGTGAACAGAGCAATAAAATCAGCATTTCAGTTGGTAACCTTTCCTCAGATGTTTCCTGACCTCCAAAAATGCTTCCAACATCTCCACTATCTTATTTCTGCACTAAAACTTGTTGTGTAGTTCAAATGTGGATCAAAACTAGATCTTCATTCAAGCAAGGCTGTCACTCTACCAATGGGCTATATCCACATCAAAAAGAGGTTTAACAATTAGTGGCATTGTATTTCCTGGTTCTGATTGCATTCTGACTGGCTGCATTGCCATCTGGTATGGAGGTGTGAGCGCCAAGGATTGGAAAAAAAGCTGGAGAGGGTTGTAAACTCAGCCAGCTCCAGCACAGGCAAATTTATCCTCACCATTGAGGACATCTCCAAAAAGCAATGCCTCAGAAAGGTAGCATTCCTCATAAAGCACCATCAACATCCAGAGAATGCTCTCTTCTCATGACTCCATCAGGAAAGAGATACAGGAGACTGAAGACACACACTCAGCATTTTAGGAACAGCTTTTCCCCCTCCACCATCACCACCATCAGATTTCTGAATTGTCCGTGAACCCATGAACACTACCTCACCAGGTTGCTCTCCTTTTATATATTTTATTTATTTTTTTATATACTTTTATTGCACATTCATTTTTGTGTATTGCACTGTACTGCTGCTGCAAAATATCACATCTCATAACCTAAGTCAGTGACATAAATCTGGTTCTGATTCTGTTATGAAGGGTATCGACAAGTGATCTGATAGGGGTATATAAGATCACAAGCAGCATAGATAGGGTAAAAAGACAGCCTTTTTCCCAGGGAGGGAATGCTAAAAACAAAAGCAAATTGGTTTAAGGTCAGGAGTGAGGGATTCAAAAGGGACATCAGGAGCAGCTTCTTCATGCAGGGTCAGTGCATATTTAGAATAAACTGACTTAAATCAGAAATAGTGTTTGAGGCAAGTACATTAGCAAAATATAAAATCTGTCCAGAGAACTTCATGGACATGAATAATTTAGAGGGTTATGGTCTAACTGTGAGTAAATGGATCTAACTTGCTGGGCAACTTATGGAAGTTGACCTGTTTTCACCTAGTATGACTCTCAGCAAATGTCCTCTAAGCTCCTTTCTCATTCAGTGAAGGGCAAGACCTAGATTCATTCTTCACTCTTCAAGGATATGTCAAGGATATTACGGTTCAAAAGTGCATGCAAAGAATGCAAGGTTTCAAACTGAGTAAATTATTGGATTGTTTCAGAAAGTGAGATATTCAGTTTCAGTTTGATCTTCATATCTTCATTCAAAGATCCAAAAAGCCTACTTTAATTTGAAGGCTAGCTTTCATATGTCCCTTGGGCTTAGACCAAATACCTTAGGGATGACAATGAATCATAGATCGATAGGATTGGTGTGCTGATCTGACAGAGGCAGATGAACATTGGTATCACTATTATCTAGTCCACATAACAAATCAGCCAGGTATAAATATTTCTCACAGTCTCTTCTCTTTTGCTGGATCAGAATTCTGGAAAAGACATCTTCATTGTATTGTCTGTGCATTCCATGTAGACTGCCGCAGTTCAAGGAAACCAAGAAACCACCTTATCAAGGGCACGTAGGTATAAATGATAAATGCCGCCCTCCACAGTCCCTTGTGCAAATACATGATTTAAACTGTGCAAGGTTTGCTATTTATCATATTCAGTTTGTAAATGATCCCTGTTGGATTTGTCCTTCCACTTATTGTTAAAAACAGAAGTACATTCTGACTTCCTACGAGTTTCAAGCAGCATTGCACAGCTCTTAATATTTTCTTCCTCTCATTGATGTTGATGCAAACCAGGCAAGATAATGAAAGCAGATGTTTACTAGCTGTGCTACTTAACAATTTGAATATAGCATGCAGAGTCCAATTTGCATTGTAAAAACCCCTAAGATTTTCTTCATATTTGCAAAATGCATCACACTTTTGCAAGATTAATGGGTGAAAACAATAAATCCAATAAACAGTTTTCTCATATCCCACAAACAATAGTTTAAGTTACAAGAAGACGAAGCGTAGGTGTCGTAGGTTCGAACCTAGATGATCTTCTATTTTGAGAGGGGCAATTGTCCTGAAGTCACTATGGAACTAATATGTAACAGGGGCAAAACTGTGCCATCAGATTTCCCTGAATAACCAGAGTGAGGAGAAAGCCTCCACAGATGCTGCTTGACCCATTGAGTTCGTCCTGCATTTTGTTTTTGTGAGGGTACCAGCTTCCAGTTAAAGACCTTGGGCAGAATGGAGCAGAACTGACACACATCTTCTGGGTCCCATCTCAGATATACACAGTGGCAGATGGGAACACTGTGGGGAAGGTCACACTCGCTGCAAAGGTTCCACATCAGACTCCATCATTCTCTCTCCCACCCCATTCTATCAAGAACTGTTCTTTTGTCCACTTTATTGATTGGGATGTCGATAAACTCTTAGATTGGATTAGATTAGATTATGAGGACGCTCAGTCCTCGTTTATTGTCATTTAGAAATGCATGCATTAAAAAATGATACAATGTTCCTCTGGTATGATATACAGAAACACAAGACAGACCAAGACTAAAACAGACAAAACCACATAATTATAACATATAGTTATAACAGTGCAAAGCTATACCGTAATTTGATAAGAGCAGACCATGGGCACAGTAAAAAAAAGTCTCAAAGTCCCGATAGCCCCAACATCTCACGCAGACGGTAGAAGGAAGAAACTCTCCTTGCCATGAGTTTCCAGCGCCACAAACTTGCTGATGCAGCATCCTGGAAGCACCCGACCACAGTCCGACTCTGAGTCCGTCCGAAAACTTCGAGCCTCCAACCAGCCCTCCATCACCGAGCACCGAGCACCATCTCTGCTGAATGCTTCAACCCCGGCCCTGGCTGCCAAGCAACAGGCAAAGCCAAGGGTTCGGGGCCTTCCCCTCCGGAGATTTCGGATCACACAGTAACAGCAGCAGCGAAGCAGGCATTTCAGAAGTTTCACCAGATGTTCCTCTGTGCTCTCATGTCTGCCTCCATCTAATCAGAATTGTGCACGGCCTCCTACTTGACAGCTTACAGATATTCATCACCAGAGAGGCAGCGCGCGCTGCATCGCGTCACCATCTTCTCCTCCTCCTGAAGGCAAGAATTGCACTTGTTCTCCATCTTCAAATGCTTCTGAATTCTCCATGCTTTGGTTGTGGAGTCATTTTAAGGATTAAGTTGGTAAATTTCCTGTCATAAGCATTTTGGTGAACCCGTGCATTTCCATGGTTACCATTACTGAGAAGAGCTATTTAAAAATAAGCTATATATTAAATTGCTTGAATCTACATTCACCATCTGTTGTGGTGTGAATCAAATTCATGTCTCTGAATTATGTCTGTGCCAGTCCAATAACTTAACCACTCTACTATTGTAGCCCAGCCCAACACTAGGAAGGTCTACCTCTTAATCTACTCTCTGACCCCTCCTCCTTACCCTCACCAAGATTACGATGTAGCAGAAGGTTTGTGCATATAACTATTCAGTATTTCCTATCTCATCCAGGATTATTGAAATAGAACAGAGACTGAGGATGTTAAATTCTCCCCGTCTTGATCCCAAGATATGCTTAGTCCCACAGGTCTAACAAACCCACCAGAGTAAGGCATGGTAGTAGGGTGTCAGCGGGGAATACTACACATCTCTCTTGTGGCAGCAAATCAAACCACCGCTGATTACCAAAGACATTCTCTCTCAGCTGACAGATCAATTCTCAACACTACTGAACAATTTGCAAGACAAAACTGACGGCACAGACTTTAGGTGGGTAAGTGCATCAATAACTAAGCCAGCCATGTTCTCAAGGAAATACTAGACTGCATATATGAGATGATGAGAGATTCAGCTTGAGAATCCTACATTTCAAAGTTTCAAAGTACATTTATTATTAAAGCATGTATGCAGTATACAACCCTGAGATTTGTCTTCCGAGAGACTTCCATAGAATAAAAAAAACATGAAACCCGTTCAAAGAAAAACTCAAAACCCCACACGGTAAAAGAGAACCCAAATCATTCAAACACACAAAAAAAGAAAACGAGTGAAAAACACAGAATATGAAACACAAATTTGAAAGAATTCAGGCATCTTAACGTAATCTACAGAGTCCATTTCACAAACTCAGGACTCAGGCACAATGCCCTGGCATCATCAAGTCCTGGGTTTGTTGGTGCTGCCCAGGACAATGTGACTTCATATTCAACAGTATACCTGTCTATCTGAGTATTTCCAAGAGTGGCAACCACTTAGTCCATGTGGAGACGGGGATCATTGTCAGATCTGGGTCTCTGCTCATCACATTATTCAGCACTATTGTCATACTGAGTGGACTTGCATCAGAACCAATCTAGCAATTGAGCACTCTGTGGACATTAAGAAACAGGATAAGTTGCAATCCATCTCAGTCTATAATGTTATGGACTGGCACATCCCTTTGTAACGCCAGCAAACGAAACCTGGTTTCATTAAGGTAAAAGAGGAGATCAGGTGTAGCTAAACATCTGGTGCCAGTATAATGGAGGCATGACACAGGATCAGATGGGTGCTGAAAAATAAGGAAGCAGCATATTTCAAGTAGAGCTAAGCACTTCCACAAATAATGGTTCAGATCAGAGCTCTACAGTCTTGCCACATACACTACAGAACAAAAGAAAATTAGGCTACACTAAAGTCCTTACACTCAGTATTGCAAGATCCCACATAAAAGCGAACTATCCTCAGCTGTAGCCAATGACGTACCTCAGCCTGAGATGCCTAGCTTCATTCGAATTATTTTTTCTCAGTTCTTAATATCTTGAGGATCAGGTCTAACCAAAAGCTAGATCCATAATGTAAATACAAAGGGCACAAGCAGGTCTGCGGCTAAATATTTTGTAACAAATGATTCACCTTCTGATTCCACAAACCCCTTCCAATATTTTCATAGTACGTCAGAAGACTAAGAGAAATTTTACCTTCCTGCAGTGTTTTGAAAAGAACTCAAGGATAATGATGGAGATGCATCTTTGCAGGTGAAAATAGGGATGGGCAATCATGAATGGGCTTTCCATATGCACTCACATCCAATACAGAAAAAAAGAGTTACATCTCATCATTATGAATGACTAGCTCATTTAATCACAGATGACTGTGGAGGCCAAGTCATTGGGTATATTTAAAGTGGAGTTTGATAGATTCTTGATTAATAAGGGTATCAAAGGAGAATGCAGGAGAATAGGATTGAGAGGAAAAATAAATCGGCCCTGATATAACGACAGAACAGACTTAATTGGCCAAATGGCCTAATTCTGTTTTTAATGAACAGTTTTTTTCATCAAAGAATAAAGTCAGACAATTCTCACAGTAACTTTAATATGGCCTTCCTTTCTGGAACTTAATCATGTTAATAAAAGCCAATGTTTCTCATATTAGTTCTTACTTGCATGTTTTTTTATTTCTCTCAATACCAACCAAGAAAAAAAAATTCACAGGTACTGTGTGTAATCATTACCTCTTCATGAAACAGCAAGAAACATGGTTACAAGAAAAAAGAGTTGAATCATAGCCCACACAAGAACAAAAAAATTACATTTTTATTCATTCAGGCAGGATTTCAATAGGAGTCCATGTGGGATGAGTTTGAGCTGGAGATGTTTGTTAAGAAAGGTCACTATCCTAGACCCAGCCCATAGATGCGATCATAAGAGAAGTGTACCAGCATTTTTAGTTTCTTAGGTCATTAAGGAAGTTTGGTTTGTCATCGAGCACTCTAAAGAAATTCTACAGATGATCTGTTAAATGTATCCTGACCGGTTGCTTCAGGGCTTGCAATATTGCAACTCAAATGTGCAGGAAAGTAATAAACTGCACAGAATATTAGACTCAGCCCAATACATGACAGGCACATCCCTTCCCGCCACTGGACGTATCTTCAGGAAGTGCTGCCCCAAAAAGACAAAATCTATCATCAGAGATCACAAAAGTCTGGCCTTCCTATCTTTTTGCACCTATCATCAGGCAGGAGGTACAGAAGCCCAAAGTCCCACACCACTAGTTTGAAGACCGGCTACTTCCCTTCAACCATTCAGTTCTTGAACCAACCAGCAAAACTTTAATCACTACAGTTTAATGATATGATGAGGATTACACTGAAGTGAACATTGCTTCTGTTTTGTTTTAATTATGTTTTCTGTAAAAAAAAGTTGTATACATTTATGTTTAATTTATGTTTTTCTTGAGATGATAAGACCATCAGAATATAAGACATAGAAGCAGAATTAGGTTTTTCAGCCCATCGATTCAGCTGCACAATTCCATCATGGCTGCTTTATTATCCCTCTCAACCCCATTCTCCTGCTTTCTCCCCATAACCTTTGATGCCTTTACTAATAGAGAACCTAACAAAATCTGCAGCCTTTGACAATGAATTCCACAGATCCTCCATTCTATGGCTAAAGAAATTTCTCCTCATCTCTATTCTAAAGGGATGCACGTGTATGCTGAGACTGTGCTTCCTGGTGCTAGACTCCCCCACTATTGAAAACATTATCTCAATGTCCACACTATCTAGGCCTTTCAATATTTGATAGATTTCAATGGGATTCCCCCTCTTTTTTCTAAACTCCAGCAAGTACAGGTCCAGAGCCGTCAAACGTTTCTCATACGTTAAGGCTTTCATTCTCGGAATCATTCTCCTGAATCGCCTCTGGACCCTCTCCAATGCCAACACATCCTTTCTTAGATAAGAGACCTAAAACTGCTCTCAATGCTCCAAATGTGGTCTGACCAATGCCTCACTGAGCCTCAACATTACATCCTTGTTTTTATCTTATAGTCTTCTTGAATTTGCTTTCCTTACCATCGACTCAACCTGCTAGTTAACCTATAGGATATTCTGTACCAGGACTCCCAAGTACCCTTGCACTTCTGATTGCTGAATTCGCTCCACATTTAGAAAATAGTCTATGCTTTTATTCCTTCTACCAAAATTCATGACCATACACTTCCTAACACTATATTCTACTTCTATGCTCATTCTCTCAAGTCCTTCTGCAGACTCTGTGCTTCATGAACACTGCCTGTCCCTGTCTTCCTATCATCCACAAACTTGGCCACAAAACCATCAAATCTGTCATCCAGATCATTGACACACAACGTAAAAAAAAATAGCACTCCCAGAACTGACTGCTGTGCAGCACCACCAGTCGTAAGCAGCCAATCAAAAGAGGTCCCCTTTATTTCCACGCTTTTCCTCTTGCCAGTCAGCCAATCTTCTAACCATGCTAATATTTTACCTATAGTTGCACTGGCTCTTATCTTGTTTAGTTTCATCATGAGCAACACCTCGTCAAAGGCCTTCTGAAAATCAAGGTAAGCAACACCTACTGACATTCCTTTATCTATCCTGCCTGTTATTTCCTCAAAGAATTTCATCAGATATATCAGGTAATATTTGCCCTTAAAGAAATCATGCTTACTTTGGCATATTTTTATCATTTGTCTCCATGTACCCCGAAACTTCATTCTTAATAATGAACTCTGACATCTTGCCAACCACTAAAGTCAGGCTGCTTATATGATGTACCATGCCTATGAGGTTGCTGCTATTACATTGCTCCTCTGCATACATGTACTTGTTCACGCAACAATAAATTTGACTTTGACTTTGACGTTGATATTGTGGAATTGGGTTTTGGTGAATACTTTATTGAGTATTGTGATGGACAAAATCTCAATGGCTTCTTATTGCACATTCTTTCTTATGATGTGAGGGTTGCTGACAATCCCAAATCTTAATGCTTATTTCTAAATATATTTGAAAAGATGGTGGTGAACCGCCTTCTTGAACCATTATATTGAAAATTTTTAATCAATGACACAGGAAGTATACAGTGGTAAAGCACACAAGACTACAAGTCCCCCAGTAAATAATAAGTGTACTGAGTTTCTTGGTATGGTCCGATATGTGTAACATGCATTTCTTTAAAATAACTATCCAAATGTGGTTAAATACTGTATTGCCTTGCCTTGCCTTGCACCCTAAACTCCTGGTGGATTCGTCGGGGCATCGTCATGACGAGCTTTGCACCAGTCTGTTCCAACTGTCCTGGTTGTGTGCCAGATCCTGGGTCACCACAAATCTTTTCCCTGTCCAATCTTTAATGTTGTCCATCCATCTTTTCCTCTGTCTAACTCTCCTTCTTTTCCCCTCCACAGTTCCTTGTAGAACGGTCTTTGCAAAGCCACTGGATCTTTTACGTGGCCATACCATCTCAGCTTTCTTTTCTTCACCGTTGTGAAAAGGTCTTCATGGGGGCCAATGTGGTGCTGGATGGTATTGCGGACCTGCTCATTTGTGATGTGGTCCAAGTATGAGATACTTTATACTTTATATGTTATACTTTATTGTCGCCAAATAATGGGTACTAGAACGTACAATCATCACAGCGATATTTGATTCTGCGCTTCCTACTCCCTGGATTTCAAATATTAAATATTAAAAATAGTAAAAATTAGTAAATACTAAAATTTTAAATTATAAATCATAAATAGAAAATAGTTGTTGCGATAGCATCTCAGGTCCAATGCCTGCATCTTCCTCCGTAGCTCTGCTGTGAGGGTCCATGTCTCACATGCGTACAGGAAGATGGAGAATACCAATGCAAGCAGGAGTCTGATCTTGTACTTCATAGTGATGTTGCTGTCCCTCCATATTGCCTTGAGTTTGGATAGTGCAGTCACTGTCTGGGCGGTTCTTGCTGCAAATGCTGTATACACACCTGTAAAGCCCCTTAAGCTCAATCCTCTTTTTTTGTAGAATTTTGGTCAAGCCACAATATCAACCCAAGTCAGGTTTATTATCATGGCATAAATATGGTGAGGTACAGGTACAAGGAAAATCTTGCGTGCAGCAGCATCACTGGCAAGTATGTTTAGCGAATCAAAGAAAATGATGCATTGGCAAGTCAAGAAGGCAGCTGACCTGAAGAGGAACTTATAAGATATAGTCTATCCATGCTTCTGATGTTCTCGCCCTTCTACCAATAGAGCTGCTAGTTTATGAATCCTGTAAAAGAAAGTTGACAGGTTGCTGCCATTCTACCGGGGTAGTGGGGTAAGTGATTGCTTAATGTGTTGCAAGAGGTGCTAATGAGATAGCCTGGTTTGACCTGGGTGTTGTTGAGTGTTTCTGAAGCTAAGGTTATTCATGCTAAAGGAGAGTTCCAAGTTCAGAGTTTAAAGAAAACTTATTATCAAAGTATGGGAATGTTGCCACATACTACCTGGAGATAAATTTTCTTGCAAGCATTTACAGGAAAACAAGAAATACAATAGAATTTTTCAAAAACCTACACATAAATGTTCAAAGACTGATGACAACCAATATGCAAATGAATAAAAATGATGCAAGTAAAAAAATACGGATTTCAAGAGTTGTACAGAATCCTTGAACATGAGTTTATAGGTTGTTGAATCAACTCAGAGTAGTAGTGATTGAAGTTATCCACACTGGTGAAGAGCCTGTTAGTTGTAGGGTAATAACTGTTCCTTAAACTGGTGGTGTGCAGAATATTCCATCATTGGCATAACTTGTGTTCTGTAGGTAGTGGCATACTTCAGGAGTCAAAGCGTTTACACTCACTTGAGAGAGCATGTCCTGTGATTTGCTCTTGTTTTTATTTGACTGATTCAGTTACATTTTCTGGGATCATTAGGCATTGATGGTGCTTTGCATCAAGTTTCTTTGGGTTTTAAGATTAAGCCACAAATATTTATTGAAAACTTGGGCATTTTTTTAAAGAGGATTCTTCTTCAAAAGCAACCAGTGGTGAGTTTTGTGGAAAAGCCTGAATACTGTGAGTTAAAGTACTAATCTCTGTGTGTGATTCTCTGATCTATGCTCACAAATATCGAGATACTTCAGTAAAAGCAGAGCCACGTGATATTCCATCTGCAATATATGTCACCATTGGCAGTTGCTATATTTGTTTCCTGCAATATTGACTACAAGAATTGTCTGTGGCAAAAAACACTTGAGGGCGAGAATAGGCTGAGAGGTAATTTTTCAGCAGCAAGCTTTGAGTGCAGAGCCTTGCTTGAGGGAACACATATCAGGTAAACAATGCAGCATAGCCATGAATTTTCTGTCCATTCATTTCTTCAGATGAAAATTTGCAATCAGTGCCCTTGAGGTTACTTCATTTGCACTCCCTGTTGATTGGGGCTATCCTGAGAGAGCACAACCCAAAAATTTACCAACTTTCTCTGCCTGATAGTTGGTAGTTCCAGTGATTCAATTTTCTAAAGAAATGTGTTAGTAATTCCTCTGAAAACGCCAACAGTAATCTTTAGGAAGAAATTAATGATGTCAATAGAGTGTAGCAGTGGAAAATTCTTACTCAGCTGAAACAATTTCGATTAACATCATCCTTCTTTTCATCTGAAAGTACTTGTCCTGACCTTGGAGAATCCCTTATAATCAATCTAATAAAAATACCCCCTTCAGATACTTGGACACATTAGCTAGACTGAAATCAATTACAGCACAGAGAAGGGTGCACAATCAGAGATGCTGTTGTTTGTTAATGCCACTCAATATCTGATGCCTCAGTTGAACCAAAAATATTTCTGAGCACTTTTTGATAAGAACAAGGATTACCATCCTGTGAAAGGTGTTTCAGGTTTCAAATGATTCTATTAAATAGGCCTTATAAAAGGAATGTATACAATGAGCAAACCTAACTGGGAAGTGCACAGAGGGATATGATCTTTACTCAAAATAATCAATTAGCTTACAATTACACTGTAACTGCTCCATAAAAGAATATCATTAAAGCTTTCATGTGTGAGGTATCTACCTTCTTTTGTAAAGAACAGATCTTTCTGAAAGAACTCTTCCAGCTCCTCAGATCGTGATAGAAAGTTAATTGCCTCAGAAACATATTTCACAATCCTAATGTTGACTTTTCATTAATCACTTACGATTCTAGCTGGTCAAATGGACCCTTTTTAGAGATCAGTCTTTTAGAAGATGGTTAATATAGCATCTGTCAGTAATAATTTAAATAGACTGTAATACATCTTTTGGCAATTAAAATCTGTATTCCTGATGGTAGGCTGATAATAACAATCATTACATTAGATATGCATGACAAGGAGTGTTATTGCTTACATATGAAGGTAATTGCTTTGAAGGCTTTATAAATCTGCAATGAATAGCATTTTTGAATATAAGTTTCAATAAAATTAAATGGAAATTTCCTTTCATTGGTTGCATAGTACAATGTTCTTCATTTTCTGTGTTGCATAACAATGTCCATCTATTTTACTGTGGTAGCTTGTTAGGTATTTTAAAATATTTACTCTTAGCAAATGTTTTTCTTTAGCTAATTTCCGACGATGGTACCAACACTGCCAATAAATACCTATTTGCTAAAAGCTGCAATTCAGATTGGATTGAGTTTAGATTTAGATCATCATTAGCCTTAATTCAATGATAACATCTGTGGTTCTAATGTAAATGGCTGAGGACTCTGAGCATATCTGAACATATGATTCATGGAATGACAGCACCGTCAGAAGTGGTATCTTTCCAATGAGATTATATCTAGATTTTTCCTTCTCTCAGTTGCTGTAAAATAAACACCAGAACTAAGTCTTAGATTTCCAAGTCCCCAGATCATTCAATAAACCCTCATCCAAGGACAATAAAGTGGTTAGAAGAAATTTCCTTGAGAAATAATGAGAATGTGAGGCTTGCTGCCCTATGGAGTGGTTGAGGTGGATGAAATCGGCACATTTTATCCAACCTCAAAGTGATAGAGAGACATTGTGATGACGTTGTGTTATCGAAGGGTTGGTTTGGATCAATTCTGGCACAGACGAGCTGGACTGAATATCTTTTTTCTATCCTGTAAATGTTATTAAATAAAGTACCTGTCCGATGAGCAATTAGATACATCAGTGCCAGTAGGTAAAGGTCTAAGCTGGACTGCATGAAGGTAACAACTTGAAGATCTGTTTTTGGCCATTGTTCAAAACTCAGAAAACTTTCCTGTAAAATAGTTCTGTACACTATAATTTACATTGCTTAGTGCAACTACACAGTGCTTTTGGTTATATTGGACTGTGTATGCAACACAATAGAGAGTTATACTCAAAGAAGACACACTGCAGATGAAATTTCCTATTTGTTATGCAAATACACAAAAACAAATTGTTTAAATTTTTTTTTCTCAAAATACACTCAAAATGTCAGAGTAAACAGCCTAATAATTGCATCCATTTCATAAATAATTTTCATTGTAGCTCCCCCCCCCCCCGTCAATATTGCAGAGATTGATTGCAGGGGTACTCAGGCAGAGAGGATTGCCCTGATTAATGTCAAGCTTCTCAAGCATTGAATCTACATTGCTACATTTATTTTCCTTTGTATATGGTGAAGAGGCCTTGGGATGCCATGAGGTGAGTCATTTGTTGCAGGATGCACAAACTCTGACCATGATGCCCATATGACTCTTCTTGTTGCATTTCTGCAATGGTCACATACACACGATTGTTACACGAGAGGCGTGTTCATGGTGGAGGGTTGAGTGATCGTAGTGCTACTAAAAGCCAAGGCTAATTGCTTGGCATTTGTGTGGCATGATTATTTATGTCATGTCTAATCGTTGTCTGCTGAACGTCGATGTGGACTGCTTCATTTGTTGAAAATGACAACCGAATGGCAAGCTAGTCAAGCTGTGTCCTTCTAGCTCCAGAAAACAGGATTCAGTCTTGACCTCCATTGCTGTCTATGTGAAGATGTGGGAACCATCATAGTACTTCTCTCTTACATCCCAAAAGCATGGCCTCTAGTGGAGCATGGATGGTAGAATTAATAGATATTCAAAGAGAATAAATTTCAGGGAAAATTAATGTAATTAAATATAAATTGGATGAGAGCTGCTACAAAATGCTGAATTTCTACAGACAAATTATAAAAATTATAAAAAAGCTACTTTGTAAATTGATTTATTTTGTTTTATGAAGGTATTCGGTCTGTATTTTACAGTTTAATTTCCAAGTTATCATCCCAATACATAATATTGTGATCAAACTCTACAGTACGCTCTTCCAATTAAGTTGTTGGCAAAGTATTTGAGCATTCTCTGGTGATGGGTACATTAGAAGACAGGAAAGGAGTAAAGGTTATGAGCCAAATAGGGAAAAATGGCATTAGCATAGAAAGGCTTCTTGGTCGCAGATGTAAATTGGGCTAAAGGCCTGTTTCTGTGCAGTATGACCCTGTGGCCATTAACTATCCCTATTTATAGCTCAGACGCAGAAACTTGTGCAATAGACACAGACGAGGGTGATTTAGGCCTCCAGTATTTTCCTTTATGCCTGTTACTAAGGGGAAAGTTTGTAGATTTCCCTCAATGACAAAACTGCTAAGTTGGGCCAGTTTTAGAGTGGATTAGTAAAAACCAGCAGGTGCTGCAAATCTCAAAATTCAAGTTTGTTCAATGTCATTTCCAGCACACAAGTGTAAAGGAAAATGAAATAATTGGTACTCCAGATCTGATGAAAAATGAAAAAAGCACACTTAGATAAATAAAACAATAATAAAATTCACAGTCAATATAAATAGATAGTTTATAAATACATGAAGTGACACTACGTACAGGAGCGCTTGTACATAAGATGACTTTAACAGGAAATGATAAAGAAGTGAAGATGGTGGATGTGTAAATCAGCCCTACAACTTGAGGAAATAACTGTGTTGAGTGCAACACCAGGTCTCTCAGACTCCACCATCACCTATTGGCTCCACGGAGCCTCCATCTTCCTCCCACCCTATCTTCCTTGAACACCCCTGCCCTCCCCCTTCCTGCGACAGCTCCACCTCTCCTCCCCAGTTCAATCCCAGCTCTTCACCATTCCTTCCAATCTTCCTTTCTGTCCTCAGCAAGGGCTTACCTTTGTCCCCCTTCGCCCGGACATCAATGAGTTCCTTGCCCACCATGATGCCAAGCGCTACTTCCATCCCCTCCATCTCCAAGCCCACTTTTTTGGCAAGAATTTCACACCCTGTGCCAATGATCCCTTCTCCCATAGCCAACCCTCCTCCCCTTCTTAGACACCCATGCTGGTTCTCTGCCTGCCCTGGAACCTTTCATCTCAAATTGCCAGCAAGACATCTACTGGCTCAACTTCAGCAATCCTCTCTTCTCCTTGAACGTTACTCCCTCTGATGCACCACCCTCCTCTCTCTCTGCACCAATTGCAACTTTACTATCAAACCTACAGACAAAGGGGCTACTGTTGAAATGTGGCAGACTGACCTCTACCTTGCTAAGGCCAGGTGGCAACTCTCAGACACCACCTGAAACCTACCCCATAAAAAGAATCACCCTTTGGACCACCAGAAAACTGGCTCTAACACTGTCACTGACCTCATCAACTCTGGAGAACTCCCATCCACTGCCACCAAACTCATAGTTCCTTAACCCAGCACTGCTCGCTTCGACCCAAGATCAGTCATGAAGAAGGGTGACCCAAGACGTCGACTGATTGTTCTTTTCCGTGGATGGTGACAGACCTGCTGAGTTCCTCCAGCATTTCGTGCCTGCTGCTTTGGATTTCCAGCATCTGCAGAATTTCTTGTGTTTATGTTTTTGAGTCTGGTAGTCCTGACTTGAATACTAGGTAACCTCCTTCCTGATGGGAGTGGGACAAAGAGTCCATAGGCAGGGTGGTGGGATCCTTCATGATTTTGCTGTCCTTTTTCTGGCACCGATCTCTATATATGTCCTTGATGTTGGATAGGTTGGTGTCAGTGGTGCATTGGGCAGTTTTGACTACCCATTGTAAAGCCTTCCTGTTCGCTGTAGTGCAGTTTCCATAGCATACAGTGTGTTTGCATATTCTCTACTGCGCATTTATAGAAGGTCACGAGTATTGATGTGCGAAGTTCTGTTCTCTGAAATTAAAATAGAAGCTGTTGGCAAATATTAAGCAGATTGGATATTATCTTTCACAAAATAAACAAAGTTATCATTTCAGGTCTTTTCAACTGAATATCTGATAAAGATCTTGAAAATGAGCTTTTTATTCATTTTTTTCTCTCCCTACATCTGCTGCCTGACTTGCTGAGTATCTCCATCATGCTCTTTTTTAAAAAAATTACTGCAAGGATTGTTCACTCTTTTCCCATTCACATTTTTATTGTTGAACTTTAGAAGTAAGAACGCTGTTCTTGGACTACAGTTCAGCATTCAACACCATAATTCCATCCAGGCTTGTCAGCAAGCTCAGAGACCTCGGCCTTGACACTGCCTTGTGCAGCTGGATCCTGGTCAGATCACCAGCAGGTGGTAAGAGTGGGCTCCCTCACCTCCACCCCTCTAACTCTCAACATACGAGCCCCTCAGAGCTGTGTACAGTCCCCTCCTTTACTCCCTGTATACCTATGACTGTGTCGCCACCCACAGCTCCAATCTGCTAAGTAAATTTGTCGACAACATTACATTGATTGGCCTAATCTCAAGCAATAATGAGGTGGCCTAAAGGGAAGAAGTCATCTCTCTGACACAGTGGTGTCAAGAAAACAACCTCTTCCTCAATGTCGCAAAAACAAAGGAGCTGGTTGTGGATTACAGGAGGAATGGAGACAGGCTAACCCCTATTGACATCAATGGATCTGGGGTTGAGGGGGTAAACAGCTTCAAGTTCCTCAGCATCCACATCACTGAGGACCCCACATGGTCAATACACACCAGCTGTGTGGTGAAAAAGGCACAACAGCACCTCTTTCACCTCAGACGGTTGAGGAAATTTGGTATGGGCCCCCAAATCCTAAGAACTTTCTACATGGGCACAATTGAGCGCATCCTGACTGGCTGCATCACTGCCTGGGAAATGTACCTCCCTTAATTGCAGGACTCTGCAGAGAGCGGTGCGGACAGCCAAGCGCATCTGTAGTTGTGAACTTCCCACGACTCAGGACATTTACAAGGACAGGTGTGTAAAACCTGGATCACTGGGGACCCAAGTCATCCCAACCACAATCTATTCCAGCTGCTACCATCCGGGAAGTTGTACCGCAGCATAAAAGCCGGGACCAACAGGTTCCGGGACAACTTCTTCCACCAGGCCATCAGACTGATGGACTTACGCTGATTTGAGTGTACTCTGTATTACATTGACTGGCTATTTATTATAAATTACGGTGATTGCACATGGCACATTTAACAGTAGCATACGATCTGATTCAACACTGATAACTACACAGTGCTTTTCTGAGCATGCAGTTGCGGTGAAATCTGGCATCTCTTCGGAATGGTCACCAGCCAGACCCAGAGATGACGGAGAATTTTAACCTAAATGGCAAGATGGGAAAAACATTTTTACACTCGGATAGGTGTTATGTTTCATCAGTTTTTTTCACTCCTATGCCACTCAAAGCATATTATGTTAAATCTATCCTCTTTGACCCCTGTGAGCAGCATGGAATCAATGAATTCTCCTTGAAATGTCAACAGCAAGAAAAAAGTCTGGCTGTATATTATGAGTAATCTAATTTGTCAATATAATCCTTGTAATTAATAAAAAGATCATTTGAACAAAGTGATGCAACTAATTATGGAGATAGATTTTGTCTTCAGCTCTAATCTTGTTAAACAAAGTGCCTCCATGTAGTAAATTTGCTTTGCCTTGTATGATAAGATAAGTTATACTAATTATGATAACCTAAATAGACTTTTCCTTTTAAAGTACGACTCTCTGAGGAATCTAAACATGTGAATTATAACTCATGAAGATTATGTAAAGTAGTTACAATTCACCTGAGGAGATAATCCTTTCTCATTGTTCAAATATAGAAGGAATAAATGCAAAAATTGTATGTAAATTATCTAGTTGTTAATATTTAACACACTTTTCTTAATATCCTGCCTTTAGCTTTTTATTGACACATTATCCCTTTATAATTAATTTGGTTAACATCTCTGATCAAATGGTATCAGTGGTGTGTCAGGATAATATCCAAATTTCAATGAAAAATTGAAAGAAAATGAAAATACTTTTCAATATTTCCATCATAAAAAGTCAGTTTTAGTAACCTTAGAGGAGTTATTGCTTGAGATAATACATATATATATTAAATGTGCACATTAAATTAACAAAATACCGTCTCAGAATTCACTTAATTTAAGCAGTCTTTCTGCTGTACTGAAAGCATGAGATTTTCTAAGTTACTTGATGGAAAATATAAAATAATACAAAAATAACCTTTAGGCAAACTGGTTTTGCACTGAATTTGTCAACTTGTCCTTACATACAAAAATCTATTCTGCTGAACATATACAGTATGTGACAGCTCTTTGAAAGAGCTGTCTAATTACCCTTACGACCCTGCTCTTTCTCTCACAGTAACAATTTGTGCCTTCTTTCACTTACTATCCATTCCCTTTTACAAATATTTTTGAATCACAGTTGGTGCAGCATTAAGCCATGGAGGTTAGAACACAATTCACAGTGAAAAAAAGACAATGGGCCGGAAGGTCTTGACCATTCCCTGGCCTTGAGACTTCTATGCTTATATCCCACCTCATATTTTTCAGCTGGGGTAGATCCAAATGAGCTAGCGATTTTGTAAAATTGTACTGCTCGCAAGGTGCATTCAAGCTTCATGTAGTGAGACCAGTGGTCCCCACCTGGACTGCACAGATAAACTTTTTTGACAGCTCTTGTTGCTAAAAGTCCTTTTCAATTGTTTCTCAATATCTCTGATAATCAGACATGCAAAAATTGTGAAACAGATTTAAAAATTAATATAATTTTAAATAAAACATTTTTCTCGTTAAATTCGTGAGGGATATTAATAGTGTTTGAAGGAAAGGACAGAAGTCTCACTTACACCTTACATTCTAGCTCATTATGACCTTGCACCTTATTGTCTCCCTGCAATTTACTATCTCTGTAACAGTAACAGTAATGGTTTATTCTGCATTCTGTTATTGTTTACCCTTGACCTCTCTTAAAGCACTGTTGGAATGAAATGAATGAGATGCAAAACAATTTTTTTACTGTTCCTGGGTACACAACAATAAACCCAGCCATGCCTTATTCTCATTACTATTTTGTTTTTAATAAAACAACTACAAAATACTCGATCTGCTTCCTGGATTGATGTACTGCTGAATTTCTGGGAAATTGTACTCACTCATTCAAAGCAGTAGGTACTTACATTTAATTATTGGAAAGAGAATATCAAGAGCTAGAAAATATTTTTCATTAATGTAATAATTGGCATAAACATTCTTGATTTTGTATCTGTAATATATGCATATGTATCATGACAGAGGTTTGGATTAGAAGACAGGAGATGGTCGTAATTTTCTTAGAGCTGCCATTCACCACAGGTAAGAAAGGAAGAACTTGAATTTAATTAGTCTCAGTCATTCATAGAGTTTGGGAAACTTTTGGATTAATTACAAGCGTGTGAATATCACTCACAAGGCCAAAATCTACTATTGTCTCTGGTTACTCTTAATAAGGCTGTTTTCAACCACTACAGCCCTCAGAGTGATGGAGTAATTAGTCTGCTCAATCCCAGCTGGAGTTCAATGTTGTCATATCTGCACCCACACACCAGTGGAAAATACATATATTAGGGTAGTGGCAAGACAATCTGGAAATCTGAATATGAGCTACCTCTTGCCATAGCCGAACAGCTTTAGAAACCATTATATTTTAGCTCACATTGAGAGTATAAGGGAATTAAAATTTATATTTTTCAAGAATATTTTTAGCCTCTCAATTCATTATCATATAGATAAACAATATAGCCAATTTATTCACATCATTTGTCACCAGAACAAAAGAAGTTTATAGTTCCTTTGTGCTTTTTTCTTGCGTAATTTTGTATAATTTAAGGTGTTAATTTATGTCTTTCTTGTGAACTTAGTGTGCCTGCGATGCTGCTATAAGCTGGTTTTTCATTGCGCCTGTGCATACAAGAACTTGATTGTATAATACTGAAGTATATACTTTGAATCTGAAGAAACAGGAGACCAACCATATCCTTGAGCCTTCCCTGCTAGTCAATAAGATTGATGATCCAGCCTTGGCTTCAATGCCTCAATCCTGTGTTCCCCATACTGCTTGACTCACTGCCTTGAACGCAGTTGGTGTGTCTTCCTCCTCAGCTCTCTGCTGTAGAAAATTCCAGAGCCACAATCCTCTGAGAGGAAATTCCTCCTCATTTCCATCTTAAGTTGGTAACTCCTTATTCCATAACTAGTTCTGGATATTATGGCTGGTGAAAGCCTCTTCTCAAAATCAACTTGTCAATTCCCATATGTGTTTATTTGTTACCTACTACCATGTCAATGACCTATGCTGTATACCATTGTTTTTGATCCTCTTGTAGAATTAAGCCCTCTTGCTTACATTTCTTCTTGCTGTTCTTCCTACTTGATTTAACAGTTTACACTCTCAGCCTTAAATTTTATCAGTCCAAACCCCCTTGAAGCCTATTAGTATTTTCTCACCATTCACTTTGTCTCATTACTGTGTCTTGCTCAAATTCAGAAATGTGCATGGTATACACATGTCCAAATCATTAATTTATCTTAAAAAATATAATGATCCTGCTTTTTCCCCTCTGAGGAATTCCACTGTGCACTTCACTTCCATCCAATAAAAATATTTAACAATTTTCTTTCCCAGTACATATCCAATTTTCATTTCAAGTTTCTAATCTCTTTTAATTCTGAGGTCTTCAGTCTGGTTGACATCCTCATTACCTCTAATGCTGTGAAGTAAACAGAAGTGTCTCAGCCCAAATCTGCTCTACTTGCTAAGTACAGCTGCAATGCCACATTTAAGTTTGCAGACGACACCAGTGCTGTTGTAAAGGTGGTGAGGAATTAGCATATAGGAGACTCATTAAAAATGTGGCTGAGTGGTGCCACATCAACATCCTTTCACTTATTGTCAGCAAAACAAAGAAGCTGAATATTAACTACAGGAGGAGGGAACCAGAGGTCCATGACTCAGTCCTCAATGGGGATCAGAGATGGAGTGGACCGGAATCTTTAAATTCCCTGGTGTTGTCACTTCAGAGGATCTGTCCTGGTCCACTATGAAGAAAGTATTGCAGCACATCTACTTATTTAGAAGTTTACGCAGATTTGTCATATCATCTAAAAGGTCTCTAGATATGAAGTGGAGAATTTATTAACTGGTTGCATCTCAGCCTGGTATGGAAACACCAGTGCCCTTGGATGGAAAAGTCTATAAAAAGTAGTGGAGACAGCCCAGTCCATCATGGGTAATGTTCTCCCCTCCACTGAGCACCTCTATCAAGAGCAGTGTCACAGGAACCATCAAGGACCCCCACCATCCAGGCCATGTTCTCCTGTCACTGCTGCCATCAGGATGGAAGTACAGGAGCCTCAGGACTCATAATACTAGGTTCAGGAACAGTTATTACTCCTCAACCATCAGGCTGTTGAACCAGAGGGGCTTAACTTCACTCGCCTCCACACAACCTATGGACTCAATTTCAAGGATTCTTCATCTCATGTTCACAATGTTTATTGTTTGTTTGTTTATTTATTATTCTCTTTTCTTTGCATTCTCTTTTTGTTGCCCTTTACACATTGGTTTTGTCTTGTGTGTGATTTTTCATTGATTCTATGGTGTTTCTTTGTATTCACTGTGAATGCTTTCAAGAAAATGAGTCTCAGGGTTGTATATGGTGACATATATGTAGTTTGATAATAAAGTTACTTTGAACTTTGAAAATGTTGACTGATTATTTCACTGCATAGATACTGCCTGGTTTGGTTAGTTCCTCGGCATTTTGTGAGTGTCGCTGAAGTTTTTCAGCATATGAGTCTCTTCCGTGTCTAATACCATGAATTCTTCTGTAACTTTAATTGTCACATTAAAAAGTGAGCAATGTAAAACCTTAATTTGTTAATTATATTTTTAAAAATATTTTGTTTGTAACTATCTATTATTTGGAGACACTATTGATTAATTGGATTGAATGTTGTCGGAAGGTTGAGAGTTCAAATCTCAGTCTGAGACTTGATAACATAATGTACTGTACATTAGGGCCCCAGCACAAATATTTTGGGGCACTGCACAGTCTACAGTGCCATCCTTCAAGTAGGAATGTTAAACTGAGGCACCAACTTCACTCTCAGGTTTATGTAAAGGACAAAGAGGAAAGATAATCTCCCCAATATCCTGCCAATAATTCACCCTCAATCAAATTTACTGATACAGATTAACAAGTCACTATTCCACTGAAGCTTGTGAGAATATGCTGTAATGAATTGGCTGGATAATTTCCTACACCATAGCAGAGATCACACTTCAGCAGTACTTTATTGGTTGTAAAGTACTTCAGGATAATCTGACCTACAAAGTAATTGCAAACTTTTTTCTTTTCATTTTAATCACTAATTGTAATTAGTGATAAATTAGCCCATGCTCTACTCGCTTTGCATTTATGATTGTGTGGCTAAGCACAGATCCAATGCCATATTCAGGTATGTTGACAAAACCACTGTCACCGGCCAAGTCAAAGATGGTGACGAGCCAGCATATAGGAGAGAGATCGAAAATCGGACTGAGTGATGCCATAACGACAACCTCTTACTCAATGTCAGTAAGCGCAAGGAGCTGATTATTGACTTCAGGAGCAGGAAATCAGAGGTCCATGAGCCAGTCCTCATCAGAGGATCAGAGGTGGAGAAAGTCAGCAACTTTAAATTTCTCTGTGTTATCATTTTGGAGGATCTGTCCTGGGCCCAGCATGTAAGGACAATTATGAAGAAACCATGGCAGCACCTTTACTTTCTTCAGAGATCGTGAAAATCTGGCATGAGATCTAAAATTTGACAAACTTCTATAGATTTGTGTGGAGAGTTTATTGACTGGATGCATCACAGCCTGGTATGGAAACTCCAATGCCCTTGAATGGATAATCCTGCAAAAGTAGTGGTATGGCCCAGTGCTTCATGGGTAAAGCCCTCCCTACATGGAGCATATCTATAAGAAACGTTGTCGCAGGAAAGCAGCATCCATCGTCAGGGATCCCACCACCCTGGACATGCTGTCTTCTTGCTGCTGCTATCAGGAAGAAGATACAGGAGCCTCAGGACTTACACCACCAGGTTTAGGAACAGTAATAACACTATGGAATTTAAAGTCTCCCCCTCTGATTCTCCTATGCGGACTGGCTCATGGACTTCTGGTTTCCTCCTCCTGAAGTCAACAATCTGCTCCTTGGTCCTGCTGACATTGATTAAGAGTTTGTTGTTACGGCATCACTCAGCCAATTTTTCAGTCATCCTCCTATATGCGGATTTGGCCAACAACAATGGTGTCATCAGCAAACTTGATTATGGCAATAGAGCTTTGCTTAGCCACTCAGCTATGAATGTAAAGTGAGTAGAGCAAGGGATTAAGCACACAGCCTTGTGATGTTCCTATCTTGGTGATTGTAGTGATGACTTGCAGCAGACTGAAAAGTTTGAGCATGTAGATATTAAGAAAGAGGATGTGCTGGAGCTTCTGGAAAGCATCAAGTTGGATAAGTCACTGGGACCAGATGAGATGTACCCCAGGCTACTGTGGGAGGCAAGGGAGGAGATTGCTGAGCCTCTGGTGATGATCCTTGCATTATTAGTGGGTTCGGGAGAGGTTCCGGAGGATTGGAAGGTTGCGGATGTTGTTCCATTATTCAAGAAAGGGAGTAGAGATAGCCCAGGAAATTATAGACCAGTGAGTCTTACTTCAGTGGTTGGTAAGTTGATGGGAAGATCCTGAGAGGCAGGATTTATGAACATTTGGAGAGGTATAATATGATTAGGAATAATCAGCATGGCTTTGATGGGTAATGTTGCAGCTATATAGGATCCTGGTGTGACCCCACTTGGAGTACTGTGCTCAGTTCTGGTCGCCTCACTGCAGGAAGGATGTGGAAACCATAGAAAGGGTGCAGAGGAGATTTACAAGGATGTTGCCTGGATTGGGGAGCATGCTTTATGAAGTCAGGTTGAGTGAACTCGGCCTTTTATCCTTGGAGCAACAGAGGATGAGAGGTGACCTGATAGAAGTGTATAAGGTGATAGGAGGCATTGATCGTGTGGATAGACAGAGGCTTTTTCCCAGGGCTGAAATGGTTGCCACAAGAGGCCACAGGTTTAAGGTGCTGGGGAGTAGGTACAGAGATGTCAGGGGTAAGTTTTTTACGCAGAGAGTGGTGAGTCTGTGGAATGGGCTGCCAGCAACGGTGGTGGAGGCGGATATGATAGGGTTTTTTAAGATACTTTTGGATAGGGACATGGAGCTTAGAAAAATAGAGGGCTATGGGTAACTGTAGTAATTTCTAAGGTAGGGACATGTTCGGCACAACTTTGTGGGCTGAAGGGCCTGTATTGTGCTGTAGGTTTTCTATGTTTCTATGATTTTTTATGCTTTATTGAGTATGCCTGCAAGAAAATGAATCTCAGGATTGTATGCATTTGGTAAATTTACTTCGAACTTCCTAATCTTATATCATTACAAACTTGGAACTTGCTTACTTGTGTGACAAATCTAACAAATAATAATACATAGCTGTGCATCTTTAATGCTAGGCTGCTGAACAACATTTCACATAACCGCGACAAGGGGAATTCAGAACATTTTAAAATAAGATCAAGCTACCAGTGCTTCTTCAATTAGTTTAAAATTCTCAGATTTCCTCTCCTTTAAAAAGTATTAAAGTAGAATTATTTAAATGGCTAGAGCCTGCTTTGCTACTTCAGAAATCAGAACTAAGTGAGGCATGGTGACATTAATCACTGAGTTTCTAATTGCATATATAAATGTTTCAGTCAACCTGATCACAGTCGTTAGGCGTTCTGCGGAAGTTAATCACTTCTCTGAACATTTAAAACACAAATATTTATGCATTGTGAAAAGTGTCAGAAAATCTTTCAAGTAAACGGGAGATTTTTGGAAAAGTTTTGATTTCACATGGGGCGAGGTCTCTCTAACCATTGTAATTTTGAAAAGTTTGAACAATCACAACCAAAATGTCCTGTGATATTCTTTACAGTGTATTATATGTTTAGGATTCATGTAAACACACAGAAAGATCTTATTATGTAATTACAGTATTCGAAGATTGTGCATTTTTCATAAACTGTTTCACAGGTTTGGTTAATTATTGACAATATTGGCAACTAAGTTTAATATAGTTTAATACAATGGAAATCAATACATTGAATGTCAGGCTGATATATAGAATAGTAAAGGTAAATTGATATTTTCATTCAAACTAAAAATTGCTTGTGGTAAGACTGTGTGTGTTTAACCTTGTTAAAATCTCTATTAATCTGGGGTGAAATCAAGAAGACCTCTGCAGAACTGCAGCGTGCATAATATGAAGAAAATGCTTCAAAATGAATGCATTAAAATCATGGAGTCCATTTGGACCTCATTGGCTTTCTTTATTGTTAACACATGACCTTTCTGAATAGATAATTTGGTGAGAGAATAATATTATTTTCTATCTTACATAACTTCATGGTATTTTGTCTTGAGAATACAATAATCCTTCTTTTTCTACATATCGAGTATTAATTAAGAAGTCTAAGAAGGTTATGTTTTTGATGTCCTTACATAATTCATTTGGGGAGAGGGAGAGAGAGATATTAGCTAGAAACTGCAGAGTGCTATATGACTGACCAATTAACCTCAGTTGACACACCAGCTCAGGATCATTACTGTCAAGAACAACTGTCAGCGCTCTGACACCAGTGCAGCACCATTCGTAAACGTTGTGAGGTATTGTTACTGCGGACAACTCCAGGAATTGACCCATACCCTCTCCAACCCGACCACCCCTTGAAAATTAGTTCATAAATTATGGAACTTTATTGTAAGCACTTCATTCTGAAAATAAGTGAGAAGTTGATTTTAAAGGATGCTGGAAAAGAAACATAAAATCAATGGACTGATAAGACAGCCACTAGATGTAAACAAGCTGCAGCTACACAATGAATCAAGGAAAACGTCAATGGGAGTTGCTTTCTGTGATGGAACAACATATTGAGCAAATAGCAATTGATGGAAACAATGCATCAAGGGAAGCTGTCAAGTTTGTTAGGAATATGTAAAATACCAACTTTTCTTTGAATTATTACTTGGCAGCCTCACTGTGGCAGTTTTGATTAGCTTAATTAAATGAAAATAAAGCCAAGTTATAATTGCCTGTGTGCAATAATTGTAGATGGGTGAGTTATTTTTATGCCTTGGCAGGTTTTTAAAATTAAAGCAAGGACAAGAAGCAGTCTTCCAAATTTTCAGTTCCATCAGCTATTTCATGATTCTTGCACTTCCATTGCCAAATGTCCGATAAAGGAAAAATATTAAGCCTATGTCTCTTAATCCTATATTTGCACAATCCTTTATCAACGGGACTTTTTATTTCATCAGAAGTTCCAAATGAAATGTTACTGGTTCCTGTAATAAAGAAAACGTGAATAGTAAATTGGTGTATTATTGTCACGTGTACCAAGGTTCAGTCAAAACTTGCCTTGCATAGTCCATACAGATTGAATAGTTTTAAAACAATCTACAATATTGTTTGTTGATTTTAATTCTAACATAAACCTTCATAGCTTTGCTCTCCTTCAATTCCATCCATAGATTGTATCAAGAGCTCAACCTTTTTTATTTGGTTTCATCTCATAATTTTGATAACATCCTTATAATATTTTTATTCAAATAGGCCTATAAAGCAACTTGGGAGGTTTTACTATGCAGTTGATGTTTTACAACTGAATAACTTTCTGATTAGCTAAAGATGACAAGTTGCCCTTCTTTAAAGACATTAATGAACTATTTGCAACTTTAACCAGGATTACACTCTGGTCATTTTCCACTGGCTGTGCCCCAAACCCAGCTAGATTTATTGAATTTAGTGTTACAGCTTCTCTTGGTTGGATTTATGAAATCAAAGTTTGAGAATTTTGAATACTGGGATGGGACAAGAAAAAAAGCCCTCCCCTGAACTGTGTAACTTGAAATGTCTCCTTAAGTTTGCCTGAAAAACCCATCCCTAGCCAGCAAAGCCAAACTTGTTGCATGTCATGATAACAACTTACATACTCCCCTCCAAAGTTCATTCCACTGATATCAAAGTTAGAATTTCAGAACTTGAATAACACACCCGCATATATTTACTATCAAGAACTGGGAGATGAATCTTCAGCCTATTTCAACAACAAAATTCATGACATGAGTCAGTGATAATAAATTTGATTCTGATTTCAAACATGGGTCATCAAATCATAGAAAGGTATTCTATCATGAGAAGGTATCCGATTATTGGATCCATGATGGTCAGAGATGAGTGTAGTTTAATTGCACCTTCCAGCCTTTGATCCACAGCCCTGCAGGTTATAGATGTGTGTGTGTGTGTATGTATGGAGGTGGTGGTATGCAATGTGGCCATGTTTGTGGATGGAGCTTTGATTTGATGGTAGCTTTTGGCCCCGTTCTCATGCATTCAGCAGGGATGAGCCAACAGTGGGTTTAAGTTGGGCCCTTTTGGCAGTGTTGTCATGACTGAGATGGGTGACCAGTTTCTGAGTGGAGATGTTGTACCTCCACACCTCACCGTAATGTGGATAAGCGATATTAAAGATTGACAGACAGATCGCTTTTGTTGTGCATTTTAGATGAAGCAAGAAATAAGAAAAGATAGGATTGATGGCTGGGCATTATAATCACCAACCCGACCACCTAATGGTCTGTAACAATCCAAAGCTGTCTCAATTAATATTTTCCTAAAAAGGAAGACTTTATGGAGATGTTGCATTCTTTGAGAACCAAATGAAAACTGAGCTGGATAATGGAAGGGATTGGTGTGAACAATCATGCCAAAGATTGTGCAGAGTTCAAGAAGCATGAGAGAAGGTCAGTGCAGTACCTTCGCAGTCAGAGAATGTAATTTGTGAATTTGATTAAGACCTCTAATATGTTCCTGGGTCTCACTTCGGGGTCATCTCCCTGACATATCTAATCAGCAACAAGTTCTGTCAGATAAAACTGCGAAGACACAAAATTGTTTCTAATTAACATGGGGATATTGATATCCAATACTGCAGAATGAACAGTTCAGTATCAATGGTTTCCAAGAGGTCTAAATTCTATTGATCAAAATTTTATATAGGTTCTCAGGTTCTCTAGGATGTCAGAATAAGTTAATTAAACAAATGGATCTTCAGAAACAATTTTTTTGTCTTGCTTTGAATATTCACTTATCTTTACTTTGATTTTTCTCTTCCCTATTCCACTCACTTTTAATGAAATAATACATTGTTTTCCTAGGTAGTGATTCTGCTCATTCTATATGGCTCCAGACAGTTACCAATTTTGATGGTTTATTTGATTATAGTATGCATTTGTACAGATATCCATCTTTTTCTCTTATTTTACCTGCTCTTGACATACATGTATCATCAGAAATACTGTATATACATATAGTCCACCTTTGGTCCCCACCTGGCACTCAGCTCTCACCTGTGGCTCCCTGTAGCTGTTTGCATGAGACAGCAGCCACACCCCGGGCAACGGCTTCGACAAACCGGCTAAACCAGGTGAGGGTAACTGACAGGCCTCAAACCCTCGGTGAGATAGGGAGTTGTCTATCCCAGCATGTGAAGACAGACTCTGGCGGTTTGAGTGGACGAGACCAATGGAAGGTCCAACGGTCAAGAAGGTGGTCTCTGCAAGCGTTGTGGAACGTGTAGTGCAGGACAAGACACAAAAGACGTCTTGGTCATCCACTGCGCCTAGTCCCATCTCCAGCCGTCTAGACTGTGTCTTGCCACTGGATCCAGATGGGAATTGGGAAGAGAGAGTGAGGCTGACGCTGCGCAACTCTCCCTCACTTAAGTCCAAATCACGCACTAGTCTCGACACCATCATAGTGGTGTCGAGGTCCTCATCGACGTCAACGATGGACGAACAACCAACCATATACATATAAACACTCATGTATCTATGCAGTTACTATTAATGGGATCAGTCCCTTTTTCATTATTATTTGCTTTATCATCTGGCATAGTCCTGACAAAGAATCTCGGCCCAAAATGACAACTGTTTGTTCATCCTCATAGATGCTGCCTGGTCTGCTGAGTTCCTCCAGCATTTTGCGTGCGCTGCTTTGAACTTCAAGCATCCTCAGGATTTCTCATGTTTAAAGTTCATTCGTATTGTGATGACCTGAGCTGAATATTCTCATATCCATTATAGTGGAACCAAAATGGGATTAGAACAATGAACCTCAACCTTACTAATGTTTTGTCGGAGATCCTTTTCCTCACTTCAGGATCTCCAAGGTTTCATTCATTGAGAACAATAGGTTTGTTCCCTATAGCTGGCTCTAAATCCAACTCCAGTTTTCTTCCACTCCAGATTTCAATACAAAATACTGGCATTGCAGGCACTATGGGTGCCATGGTAGTGTAGTGGAAAATGAGATTCTATTACTACTCAGAGCTTTGGAGATCGGAATTCAATCCCAGCACGTCCTCAATAAGATGTCTCTGTACGTCTCGTCGTTGGATGCATGGCTTTTCCCTGGGCACTCTAGTTTCCTCCCACAGTGCAAGGTAGGTTAACTGGTCATTGTACCGTGACTAGTTTAGAGTTAAATGACGGTCATTGGGGGTTGCTTGGACGGTGCAGCTCAGAGGGACAGAAGGGCCTATTCCATGCTGTATCTCTAAATAAATAAACATCAGGAGGTGATGGATGAATCTTCCTCAGCTCTTATTGGATTCTTAAATTAACAAAACCTTCTGACAAGAAATGAAAATGAAGAGATAAGACTGGTAGTAATTAAAAACAAACTTTTTCCATATTTCATCATATTAGATAACCAGTTAATCAGCTGTCTACACTCTTCACAGACATTTTCAGTCTCTTAAACTATATTGAGTTTGGATTAGCAAAAACACCTCCTCCACTACCTGCAACTGCACAGGTGCATGACATGGATGTGTACTTAAACCCCTGATCTACTCACTCTACACTGTGACAGCACCTCCACTTCCTCAGGATTCTGCTGTCGTCGGCATGTCATCAGAAACCTTGAAAAACTTCTATAGATGTGTGGGGGAAAGAGCACTGACTGGCTACATTACAGCCTGGTATGGGAACACCAAAGCCTTTGATTGGAATATCCTACAAAAGCTGATGGATTCGGCCCAGCATATCGCAGTAAAGCTGCCCCAACCATTGAGCACATTTACATGAAATGTTGCCATACAAAAGCAGCAGCATCAAAGACCGTCACCACCCAGACCATGCTTTTTTCTCGCTGCTGCCATCAGGTAGAAGCTGCTGAGGACTTGCATCATCACATTCAAGAACAATTACTACCCCACAACCATCAGGCTCTTGAACAAAAGGGATAACTGCACTCATTCTATTTTTGGTGTTCCCACAGCTGATGATCTCACTTTAAGGACTCTTTGTCATGTTATTTATTGCTATTTATTTATATCTGCATTTGCACAGTTTGTTGTTCGTTGATCCTGTTTGCAGTTGCTGTTCGATAGATTTGCTAAGTATGCTCGTAGGAAAAAGAGTCTCAAGATTGTATGTGATGACATGTATGTACTCTGATAATAAACTTTACATTGAACTTTTTGAACTTTGAACTATGCACTTTTTCAGCAAGTTTCAAGAAATCTTTTGAAAGACTGGTCATGTCATTCCTCAAATTCATAACTCAAAGTTTCATACATCCACTGCAGTTCACCTACAGAGCTATCGGCCGTTCAGTTAACATCGGTCTGGATTTTATAATACAGCTTCTCAGCTCGCTCAGTACATATGTTAGAATTCTTTATTGATTTAAATTCAGCTTTCAGTGCCATCATCTTTGTGCCTACACAAGACACAAGAGAAACTTTCCAAATGTAATACACCAACACACTGCAGCAACTTCCTAATACATGCAAATATGTACAATATGGTGGATAAAGTTGATCCTAATAACCCAGTTTCTTCTTCTGTCATGGCATTTGATTGTCACTGACATAACATTTAATACTCAATCTTAACTTCCTTTTAGAAATCAGAAGGTGAATGGCTTTCTAGACCTACTGTAGTGCTTGTGTTCAAGCTGATCCCAAAGGACACTCCACTAGAAGAAATAATGAGGGAATGTTATCGATTTTCAGGTAAGGACGTGGATGTAAAGCTGCAGATTTTACACTACACCACAGCTCTTGGTGATTGAAATTGCACTCTTTTGGAAAGTACTGCCAGAGAAACTTTGGCAATGGCTGCAGTACATTTTGTAGGTACCACACAATGAAGCCACAGTGAATGGAGAGATGAAGGTCGGGGTAATCAAATTGGCTGCTTAACTCTAAACGATGTCAGAATTCCAATTTGCTGTTGGAGCTGAACTCACACAGACAACTGCACAGTGTGATCTTTACTTGCCAGTTATCAGTCCGAGTCTCAATGTTATCCAAATCTTGTTGTATATGGATATGGATAGTTTCATTATCTCAGCAGTTGGGTGAACTGCCTTCCAAAACTAGTGTTCAAAGTTTTCAAGGTGCTCCCAAAAGAGAGTCAAATTAAAGAAAAAGTAAGGGAAGGTGATATATTTTCAGTTCAGCACAATCAATGGCATCTTGCAGCATCTTTTGAGGGTAGATAGAGCATTATTTGGATCTGTTCTGCTTTTTGTGCAGACAATTTTCTGAGCAGTTGTATACGTTTCAATGCCATTATTGGAACCATTTGGCTGAAAGTACACCCACCTCTGGAGCACAAGTTTTCTTTTCAACAGCCAGGAAGTTGTGTTGACCCTGAGGAATTATCCTCCTGGGTATAAGTAATTTCTCTGAGATAAGGTACTAATAAACGAAGCTGTAGAACTTGATGAAGAACTTAGTTTGTGTAGGTTTATGTAGCAGAATCAGAATCAGGTTTAGAATCACCAACATATGTCACGAAATTTGTTAATTTTGTGGCAGCAATATAATGAAATACAGTATATAATAATAGGAAAAAGCTATGAATTATATTGTCTGTATGTATATATACACACATTAAATAGTTAAATTAAATTAGTGCAAAAATAGAAATTAGAAAGAACTGAGGTAGTGTTCATGGGTTCAGAGTCCATTGAGAAATCAGATGGCAGAAGGGAAGAGACTGTGTGCCTTCAGGATTCTGTACCTCCTTCCTCTTGGTAGCAATGAGCAAAGCGCATGTCCTCTTCTCATTCAAGAAGTAACTGTCAACTAGTGGTGTACAGTCTACTGTAGACTGATAAAACTTTTCATGAGCAAACAACCCAGTACTGTGTGAGACCACAACATCTTGCAATCAGAATAACAGAAGGGAAAGACTTCTGACTGATAATACATCTAGAGAGAGAAGAGTAAGGAAACTGAACAAGAAATAACATGCTGGAAGAATTCAAGTGGTTAGGAGGGAAGTGGACAGTCGATGCTTCAAGACTCTTCATCTGGACGGAAAGACTAAAGGAGAGATAGCTGGTATAAAAAGGCGTAGTGAAGGAGGGAAGCAAGGGATAGCCAGCAGTAGGTGAATCCAAGCGATGAGCAGATGGTGAAGGAGAGAGTGGAAATAGCAACAGAAGCTGGGAGCTGATAGGTGGAAGTGACAACAGGCTGAAGATAGAACTTGTTACAAGAGGAAGATAGAGTACAGAATTAAATAAGGGAGGTGAGGAGGCAGATGGGATCAACAGAGGGAGGGGATACAGTGAAAGGTATGTGTCAGTGATAGGAAGATTGAAGTGTGGTGAGAATCATGAGATGGGGGAGGGATCTGTAGTGAGTGCAGGAGGAGTGAGGTAGAGACATGAAAGGTAGTGGGAGAGTAGAATATTTGTAACTGGAAAATTCAGTGTTCAGGCTGTTAGGTTTAGATTACCTAGCAGAATATGAGGTGTTCTTTTTCTAATTTGCATTCAGATTCAGCCAGGCAGTGGAGGAAACCAAGGGTAGATATATCAGTTTGCGAATGGGTAAGAGACTTAAAATGGCTTGCAGGTAGGAGCTCCACATGTCATCCAAGGTGCATGAAGCACAAGTGATCGCCTAGTCTCACCAGTGTAGGGGAGGCTACATTGTGGACATCAGATGTAATAAACCAAGCCAGAGGAGATGATGTGAACGTCTACCCCACGTGGAAGGGCTGTTTATGGCCCTGGCTGGTGGTAAGGTGGGGAGGTGAAGGGTTAAATTTACATCTCTACAGTTATAGGGAAGAACCTAGAGAGGGGAGGAATGAGTGGATCAGAGAGGTATGGAGAAAACAAAGGTATCGGGAGGGAAGATGTAGCTGGTGGTAAGATTATGTTGCAGCTCATGGAGGTTGTAAAGGTTGGTGTCTGGATGTGTGGGGAGAACGAAGAGAACTCTATCCCTGTTCCATCTGATGGGAGAGAGGGTGGGATTAGTGTGGAAAATAAAGGAGATGTGGATGAAAGCTCTATTAATAAGAGTGCAGTTGGTGGGGGGGAGCTCTGTTTTCTGGAAAAAAAAGATAATGTCTCAGATGTCCTGGAATGGAAGGTCTCATCTTGGACAGCTGTGGAGATTGAGAAAAGGGTTGGCATTTTGCAAGCAACAGAATCAGTGGTTGTGCAGCTAGGTAATTGTGGGAGTTGGCAGGTTTGCTTCTAGTGGGTTTGCACTCTCTCCATGGCTAGGATCACAGGACAGGGAACTAAGTAAATTAGACATAATTTGGGTTGCTCATAGTATAGGATTTTATTTAGTCGGATGATCCAATAAAAAAGGCCTGACGCAGTAAAACCTGCTGTGTTTGGTGTCTGGCATTGATAGTGGCTTAAATGATTTCTAATGGTGCTAAGCACATTGATTGGATCTGAACAAGATATAACACAATCCTAACATAGTTATTAAGTTAATACCCTTTGTATTCTTTTGTAACTCTCAATCTAAAACTCAAAGGTCCAAAATTTTGGAAAGTCTGATCCTATTCTGGTCTAAAATGTCGTGAAATTTCTTAATTTGGAGCAGCAGTACATTGCAATACATAATAATAATGAACTGTAAATTACAGTGTGTATCCATCTATCATTTTTATATATTTTTAAGTTAAATTAAATAAATAGTGCAAAAAGAGGACACAAAGTAGTAAGGTGGTGTTCATGGGTTTAATATCCATTCAGAAATTTGAACCAATTTGCCACATAAAGAACCAATAAAGATTACTTTCAGTGATGATCATTTGAAGAGTAAGTATTGGTCAGAACACTGTAATGAAACACTATCCTTAATGTTCGTCAAAAATGTTTATCTGAAAGGAAACTTGGGACTGGATTAACAACTTCATTAGAACATTTTCTGACAATGGAAAACAAGCCGAGAATAGTTGGTGACAGGTTTTGTACTGCACACACTTCCGTTTTCAGATTAGACAGGTATGAAATGTCTAAACATAAAAAAACACAGACTGGATAGGAGCTGAATTGCATTTGCTCAGTTCCTCCAGATCTCTTATCCCCCTTTCAAGAAACATACTCAATATTAGTTCCGAGGGATCCAAGATGCCAGGTTATACATGGGGCAGGTGCTAATCAGAATAGAAGGTGATCCTGCATTTTCTGCAATTGTCAGTTCACTTGTTTCAAAATTCTCTGTGTGCTTTTTTAACATGGGAATGCATTAGAAGTGTTCAGTGAAATAGTTTACTGAGACAGTTTAACTGTCAGATTCCTTGTAGAACTCACTTTAAATGCAAGTCACAGAATGGTCTCTATAACTACATTCATCACTTCTTGTCCTGTACCTCTGCCTATCTCACTATATTCAGTTCTCATCTGAAATTGGCTAGTCTGCTCAAATCTGCAGTAGAGCAGAGCATGCAGTGTTTTCATAGCTTCTGGAGTGATCTGTTGCCGAAAGCAACTCTTTTGTATTGCAAGTCTTGTCCTCATTTACATTATAATAAATCCAGTGCACTGGACGGTACCATTTTGAAAATTTAAAAATTATTTGCAATGAATAAATTTTCACCGGCATATTTTGCAAATACATGTATTCCCATAGATTTCTGAAACAAACATTTAAGTTGTGAAATTTCAAGCACCAATGTCTGCATGAATATTTTTACTGGTATAAGTTACTTGTAATTGGAAAATAATTGTTTCTTGCAAGACATTGAACAAATAGAAGTATTTTCCTTCTATTTCGTACTGTGCACTTTGCCGTTGAAGGGAGACATGAAAGCAGCTTTCTTCCTTGCTGTGATTTCACTTCCTTTCTTATGACAGCATTACCTTCCTACAGCAAATCCTGACATGAGGTTACGGCTGAGAAATCACCATCTTGAAATATTAGGAGCAAGGCTGAATGGAAGGGCAATGAGGCTATTCTTGAGTACTGTTGCTACAAGTACTTCATAATCTTGGCAAAGTAAAAAGCGCCAGTGATAAGGAATGCCCCCATGGTGGATATGTAATGCTGCTGTTCTGTTAAACAATAGTTATCTGGTCATAATGTCCATAGGAAGTGTACAAAGGCAGATGGTGTGTGGCGGGGGGGAGGTTGGGGAGCGTAGGGTAACAACTTACTTTTTGTCCAATATGAATCCACTGCAAATATGGTATCAGCCATTTTCTTGTTCTGTGCCACCCAGACCAGTAATGACTAATATTCTCTTCTGACAGAAAATGAAATATGTGTGATAATCATTAAAATTCTCCTGGAAGAATTTCAGTAGAGCTTGGGAGCTCTTTTAAGATTGTTCCACATCAATCAAAGAGGGTAAATCTTCGACTAGAAAGTGGACCAATTTGGGCATTCCCTTTGGTCTTAGATTTATAGAATCTCTGAATAAATTGCATATAAATTGCACTTTCAAAGAGGATCACAAGCTTGTCTTTGGATTTGGAGGTATGTGTGCTTCAGTGACCCGGAGAGTAATCTGGTCAGGGTCAGGGCTTTATGCTTTAGCTCTCGATAGGGTCAACCATACCAAACAGGCCAGAGTAGTCCATTGGTCCTCCAGGTTTGGGGATTCAGCTCAGGGCTAACAACCCAGACTGGTCAAACAAAACATTACGGAAACAGCGATGAAGAATGTTTCTTCGTCTGAGTGTGATGGTATTCCTGTGTCTCCACCCGGGACTTGCATCACCAACGTTAGTGAAAACTTAGAGGCAACAACTGACATGATGAAGGAAGCCCTGAACAGTGTCAGAGATGGAGGACCTTCACTGCTGCGCTAAACACCAGCAGTGTAACAGAAAGTAAGTAAATTCCTGGAGCTGACAGCACTGGAGATCTTTTTCAGGGTGAAATGACAAACATTAGAAAATCTGCTGGATGTTTTTGTGTATAGTTGACCTTGGTGCAGCCAACATTTGCAATGGTCTGTCACAGTGTTAGTCATGTCATTAGATGTGTAGTAACACATTTCTGCTGTTGCCAGCAAAAAAAAATGTAGCTTTGGGGGGAATCTATGATGTTTGCTGTTACTTTACTAGTCTATGGGCAGAAGTCAGTCTGCTATCACTGTTCTGATCCATCTTAATTATGCTCAGAGCTACTGTATATATTTTGGAACTTCCATATACACAATATAAGCTGAATTTAACTTTGATTATTCATAAGAGAATAATTAACCTTCTTTGCCCCAAGTTTCTGAGAAACTAAAGAAGGCAGAGTGCCCTCGGTGGGTCAGCCAGTGAGCTGGAGTTTGTGAGAGAAGGTCATGGGACCCAAGCAACAGACAATCTTCTGGGGGAATTCGGTGAGCTGGGCGGCATCTGTCCAGCGGGGGGGGGGGGGGGGTGCGGGGAGAACTGTTAACTTTGCAAGTTGAAACCATACATTAGGGCTCATGCAGGATTTGAGTGCTGATGCAGGGTTTTGACCCAAAAATCTACAGTTCCTTTCTTCCCATAAATGCTACTTGACCCCCTGAATCTCCCCAGCAGATTGTTTGTTGCTCCAGGTTCCAGCATCTGCAGACACTCATCGCTCCAGAGGAGACAGTAACTTCTCCAGAGGATGAATAACTTCTCTTGAGGGCATGTCAGAATCACTTCTCTTAAAATTAATCTCAGTTAGAGCAGTCTGGTCATTCAGTTTCGTTGACAAGGGAATTACCTAATTATCTCCTCTTGTAACATGTCACAATTTTACAGCTTTTTAAAAAACATTGTTATAGTTCATCTGTAAGCAGCAACATCATATGGATATTCTGAAATACAGAATGAATATGACTTTATTGGTGTATTAGGCCTTCCAAATTGGGACAACAATTTCTTTAATCCATTTTTTGCTTTCCAAATTTAACTCTTTATGTAACTTTATAATAGGGCTGAAATCATAAACATCAGCCGAGGCAGTACTGAGTGTCAATACCACCTCCAACAATCTGTGCAAGTTAAAACATTGCCACAAGGCTTCCACCCACATGCAATTGCCTGTCATGAATACAGGTGGTGCAGATATCTTCCCCCTCACTCTATGTTCACATATCTTCAAAGTTTGCTATTGATCACATTGCTTTACCTACTGCTGCTGAAGGACATATTACCATCCTTGTTTAATGTCTATCATCCGCTCAGTTACAGATGTCTCCCTTTGTCTAAGCCTATGCCTTTCACTTCTTTATCCCTCATTCTGTGTAAAATCTTTTACTATTCTAATTATTTTCGTTTCTGAAAAAAATTCACATTTTTTTACTCTCTCTTCGCACCCTGCTTGTTACATTACAGCATATGTTATATTGCATAAATGTTTTCCTCACAAGGTTCAACACAACTGAGCCAATAATTAAAAGCCATGAACTGAACTCTGCAAGGTCTTCGTGAATGGATTAAAATGCAGTATTTTTACATAAGAGCGAGAAAGGTTTATATGATGGAAGGACACGTAACCTGTCTGTAAGTCCGATTTAAGTTTTTACTACAAACTAAGTGATCGTGTCTGTAGTACACTCTACAATCCAATAAGATAACAGTATATCAACATGCATTGATACAGAGTGCAACAAATTAATGCATGCTCAAGAAAATTTCACAAAATGATAACATGATGTTCTCCTTCGCCTGATGGTTCAATACTCAACTTGCATGGAGAGTAGTAAGGCCAGAGAATGTACTCTGAATGAACATAAAACAGCTTATTCCTCTCCATAGGTACTTCCTGACTTGCTGAGTTCCTCCAGCATTTTGTGTTTCTGGCAGCAGTATAGTGCAAGACATTAAAAAAAAGGTAGGTAGATCGATCAGTTCAAAACAGGCCTTTTTGCTTACAATGTTACGTTAACCAATTAATCTTGTAATCAAATGCCATACTAACCTAATTCCTTCTGCCCACACCATGTCCATATCCTTCCATTGCTTGCACATTCATGTTCCTCTCTAAAGATGCCTCTGTCTGTTGGCTGTCACCACCACCCAGGCAGCACACTATGAATGCACCATCTATAAATCCAGATCTATTTCCTATATTTCCTGAGGCGGGAGGAGAAGATGGCGGCGCGATGCAGCGCGTTCGGCCGTTCCGAATGAATATTATATGTGTTAACTAGGGGGCCGTGCACAATCCGAATTTGATGGAGGCAGCCATGAGAAGTACAGAGGAACACCTGGAGTAACTTCTGAAATGCCCGCTTCGCTGCCGCTGCTACTGTGCGATTGAGAATCTCCGGATGGGAAGGCCCCAAACCCTTGGCTTTGCCTATTGCCTGTTGCCGGGGCCAGGGTCGAAGCGCTCGGCAGAGATGGTGCTCGGTGCTCGGTATCGGAGAGCTGGTCGGAGGCTCGGAGGTTTTCGGACGGACTCGGAGTCGGGCTGTGGTTGGATGCTTCCAGTATGCTGCATCGGCAAGCTGGCGGCGCTGGAAGTTCACCGTCTGCGTGAGATGATGGGACTTTCGAGAGACTTTGAGACTTTTACAGTGCCATGGTCTGTTCTTATCAAAGAATGGTATTGCTTTGCACTGTTGCAACTATATGTTATAATTATGTGGTTTTTGTTAGTTTTTAAGTCGGTTTGTCATGCGTTTCTGTGATATCATTCTGGAAAAATATTGTATCATTTCTTAATGCATGCATTACTAAATGACAATAAACGAGGACTGCATGTCCTCATAATCTAATCTCATCTAATCTAATAAACTCATCTGTCTGATTGTATTGGTGGATATGCTGTGAAGATCATGTATAAAAGTTATTAGGTAGCTAATAGTGAGAATTTGGATTATTATCAAGTTCAAGTTTCATTGTCATTCAACTGTACACATGTATAGAGCTAAACGAAGCAGTGTTCTTCTTGGACCAAGGTGCAAAGCAGTCAAACACAGCACACAGTTCACATAGTTGCCATAGCACATAGAGTCACAAGATAATATTGACACAGGTCTTTGAGAGGCATGCCCTGAAGGTTGATGGTCCATGGAATGTTGTCCTGGAGCCATGTTTCTGTATGAAAAAGCATGCAGTAGTTCCTCATCGCATTCCTGGTCAGCCACCAATGAAGGCAAATCGGATTGTCTCGTGCTGGGTACGTCGCAGACGAAAGCAATCTAGATTTTCTTCCAGGCAGGGGGAAAACACTGAAGAGGATCCCTTATGGAAGAGGCAGCCTGCAGGGACAAGTGTCCATCCAAGCATGGGTTCCAGTGTGCCTGCCGGTTCATAAAGTTTCAAACACAAGAGATTCTGCAGATGCTGGAAACCTTGAGAAACACACGCAAACATCTGTAGGAAACCAGCAGGTCAGGCAGCATCAGTGGAGGGGAATAAACTGTCGATGTTTTAGGCCAGGGTGCTTCATCTGGATTTGACCCCAAAATGATAACTGGTTATTCCTATCCATAGCTGCTGAATTTCTCCAGCACGTTGTTTGTGTTTGTCGTCAAAACTGCTATTTTGTGGAAGCAGTACAGTGTAAGACATGATAAGAAATGAAATAAATAGAATGATTGATAGATAAATAGTCCCAAAGGGCAATAGAGGGATAATGCTCATGGGCCATTCAGAAATCTGATGACAGAGAACAAGAAGCAAATCCTAAAATGTTCAGTGTGGGGCTTCAGGCTCGTGTACTTGCTCCCTGATTGTAATACAAAGGGGATATGACCCTGGACGTGAGGGCTTTATTGTTCATACAACCCTCTACAGCTTCTTCCAATCCTATGCATTGCTGCCACCATACCAGGCAGTGATGTAACCAGTCAGAATGTTCTCCAGAGTACTTCTGTAGAAATCTGTGGGAGTTTTTGGTGATATACCAAAACTCTTCAAACTCTTAATGAAGTATAGCCACAAGCATGCCCTCTTGTTTGCAACAATCTGTTGGGCCCAAGATGCTAAGAATGTCATCATTAATATTTATGGAAAAGAAGGAATACATATTTTTATGCAAACAGCAGGAATTCTGCAGATGCTGGAAATTCAAGCAACACACATCAAAGCTGCTGGTGAACGCAGCAGGCCAGGCAGCATCTGTAGGAAGAGGTGCAGTCGACGTTTCAGGCCGAGACCCTTCGTCAGCCTGAAATGTCGACTGCACCTCTTCCTACAGATGCTGCCTGGCCTGCTGCGTTCACCAGCAACTTTGATGTGTGTTGCATACATATTTTTATTTTCATTTTTAAGTTTTTTTTTCAATTTAGGATGTCTTGCAGTCCTTTACAGACAATAAATTATTTTATTGAAGTGTTAGCACTTCAATATAGGAAGCATGGCAGCCAAAGTGAACATCACAAGCACTAATATAACATGAACAGACAGTTCAGCGATGTTGATTGAGAGAGAAATATTGGCCAGGTCACTAAAAGGGTCCCTCTTCCTTTTCATCCAGTAGTGCCATGGGATCATTCCTGTCCAGTTGAGATTGTGTATAAACAACAACAAAGGCACACTGCTGGAAATGTCAGACCAAATATTGTCAACAAGCTTCTCAACCTGGACTTAATTCGGAACAGTGTATCATGAGATACAGTTAGCATACTGGGTGACTTAAAATCTTATGATGCAACATTTTTTAAATTAGATTTGGGCATCCAAATCTAACAAAATGAATTGGATAAAAAAAATCACAGATATTCATGAGAAATTTGGATATTAGATAATAATGTCTGACATTCTGGCAATTTCTGAATATCTTGAAAAATATTGGTCACCTTCTATAGGGTAATGAATTGGATATTACTGATATATTCTTCTTCAGCCTGGGATCAATCATCGAGCGCAAAGAATGAAAATGACATTCACCTTAACATCCAGGTAGATGTTACAGTTTAGCAGACATCTCCTCACTCAAAGCTGAGCATTTAGTGTTGTTGTGGCTATGTCTGGGACTAAAGGTAAGTTTGGTTAATATGTTTATGGTACCATTTCAATTTGCCCATTTCCTTTTCTGTTACAAATTATGCTTTGGGAGAATACTGTGCAAATTATTTCCCACTGTTGGAAGATTTCTGCAGATTGAACTGGGTGAAAAGTCGTGTATTTTTTTCCCTTCACACTGCAAACATGTAGGAATTTGCCCAAGCCTTAATGTTTCTTCCACATGGAGAAGATCAAGGAATGCCAGTGAAATGCACAGAGGTTTTAATTCTGTGGGCCATACTTGGAATATGAATAGTGACTGTAAAACATAACTGAGGCATCTCTTGGATCAGGCCTAGCAATTACCTTACAAACAGAAGCTGGCAAGAAACTTGCCTAGTGATTCCCTTGCCCTCAGTCTGGTGGTTCAGTTGCCATTATCCTAACTTTTTTTTTGTTGTACAGTGGGAAGGCATCATAAATTTCAAAAAAGGAGGCAATTTACTGTATTTATTGCCTATGCATATCCAATCAGTTACCCTTGAACTGGAAAGAATCTGGAGCTGCAAAGACAAACTTTGATCAACCTCATCCAAATCCACATTCGATGCTTTCAAGATCTCACATTTTCCAATTAAATTAAAATTGCATTGCATTAGCAAATTACTCTTTGTAAGAACATTATTTGCCTTCTATTTTAACAATTATTTTGATTGCATCTGTGATGAGAAACTACATCTATTTTTGGTTGTGCACAAATGTAAGTTTGTTCTAAGATATGTAGTCAGTGAGAGGCATTTCTTCATTCGTGGATGTATTGTAATTATGTGCCACTTGACTTGCAGCCAGAGAATCATTTTGTTCTACTTTGAGGTGTCACTTGCTTCTCTAGCAAGGTGACAAGAGCAATTGTGTTGGTGAGGACTGCACATCATTGAAACAATACTCGGTGCCTGGAATACTAATGCACATTCTTTGTAATATGCATTCCCTAATACGGCAATTTAATTTCTTATCATGAATAAAATGGTTTTAAAACCTTCAGACTTGTGACCCTGAATTCCCGAATTCACTCTAATTGCAATGGTAAGTTTTCATGTAAACTTCTGTCAGTAACAATCACAAAAAGAGCATGCATTTCTAATTTCCTGGCATTACCAGATTATATATTGATTTTAAAATGTTATATGTTCACTTTGGCCTTCACATGCTTTGGATTTCCCCCCTGCACTGATATAGGTGATTTACTATAATCTAGTATCTATTATTGAGGGTGGTGCTAAGATGCCTCACTGATCTGCTGTAGTCCAAATTATGAAAGGCTCATGGTTAGGGTGTTCCAGTATTTTGCAAAAATGTCTCTTGCAAAAATGCCATCCCCTTCTCGCAATTCCTCCGTCTCCTCCGCATCTGCTCTCAGGATAAGGCTTTTCATTCCAGGGATGAAGGATATGTCTTCCTTTTTTAAAGAAAGGGGCTTCCCTTCCTCCACCATCAACTCTGCTCTCAAACGCATTTCTAATGTGTCTGGAATGACCTTATCAATCACCAGGTCATAGTAGATAACAGTGAACAGACCTGGCTTTGTGCCACTGTGAAAATAGACAGAAGTTAGTCTTGATCCTGAACAATCCTCCTAGTGAGAAAGCACAGGAATGGATAGGGGTGAGCCAAGGTGAGGTGCATGCCCTACCCTGCATGTCTTGCTGCTGGCAGTTATTACAATCATGAGGACCAACGTATTGGCAAACCTGATGGAAGTAACGGCGGACAAGTTGCCAGATCCTGGTCTGCACATATGGGATTTAAGGGAAGTTGGTGCTAAGCTGATTCCACATCCCCTCTGTTGAAGAACTTTCCAGTGGGTCCCATTTAATCCTTCCCCTCTCACCTTAAACCTATGCTCTCTAATCATAGTCTCCCCTATCCCAGGAAAAAGACAGTCTACCCTGCCTATGTCTTTCAACTTTATAAATCACCAGTGTCACCCCTCAGACTCCTTTGGTCTGGGAGGACAGTCTTAGTATACTCAGTCTTTCCTTGTAACTCATTTCTTTCTGTCCAGTCAACATTCCTGTGAATCTTTTCTGCACTCTCAAGACTAATCCCATCCCTTCTATGGCACAGTAACCAGAACTGCCCAAAATACTTCTACTGGCTCAACTCAACTGTTCTGTAGTGAATCTCCAAGAAGGGAAGCATTTTATTTCTAGACTGCTTTGGGATCACTATAAGTGTTTTTTTTGAAGTACAATGATACAAAAAGCATTAGGAATATGGACTTAACATATAGTAGGCACATCCTGAAAAACAGGATGAAGCTGATTTAGCATGGTGTCCAAACAAACGTAATTCACCTTCATGTTTGTCTTTAAACTCTGCTCAGATTTTATTTCCCGATTCCAGTCCTGCATGTACAGAAAATGTTCAATCTCACATAATTGTGGTTTTTATAATATACAAATTGCTAAAGAACAAAACTTACTTTGCACAGTCCGGGTGACAGTTGGAACTGAACTACAATCGGCTGGAGAGAACCACCAAAAAACGTTGCCTAGCTTTCACCAGGTTCCAAGCCATCATATCGGGTCCAATGTCTCGAAGTAAGGCCCATGTGATCGCTAATTTCTACAACAAATCATAGCTCAATGTTTTCCCTCAAAAAAGCATAATAATGCTGTGCAAGTACTCTAAGCTTAAAAGCATCACCAGAATCTGCAATCATTTCCATTGAGTGGCAAGAGATCCAGATAGCAATTTAGAGCAGCAAGAATGAATCTACAAATTATGTTTATTCTAATGATTTTTGACATATTATGACATATTCTAATGATTTTTATTACAAATAACATATTGGAATGCTCAAGAGAGATGTTCCATGATGACCTCTGAAATGTAAGCAGGAAATTTAGAAATTTCCATGTGCTTGCATGATTTCAAAGTTTCTTGGATCCCCATGAATTTTGTTCTGATGTACAGTATCATAATGCGTATTTTCCAAATTTAATATTTTAGAGTGGTACAAAATGATTAAGGGACCAGACAGATGCACTTATGGCAGCTACACAATTGAAATAGATTCAAAGCAATTGTCTTTTGCAATCTATAACTATTATGACCAAGCTCCAAGAATCTTCAGTCTGCTTCTCTATACGGATGCATATCGAGCACCAAATATTTTGACAATTGCACAAGCACTTTAGAAGTTGTGCAAATCATTCACTAAGCTTAATAGAAAAATGACAGTTGATCCCACTCTTTGGTCATTCCTCTTCAGCATTCCAAATTAAAAATATCCTCACTGATATATTCTTAATGTAAAAACAAGTCAAATAATTGATTTCTTTTTACATTAAAAAGCAACTCCATTATGAGCACAGCCGTCTGCACCATCAAGGACATCTTTAAGAGGCAGTGCTTCAAGGTGGTATCCATTACCAAGGACCTTCACCATCTGGAATATGCCTTCTACTCACCAAAACTATTGGGGAAGTGGTACAGGAACCTAAATACTCACATTCATGTAAATTTTGAAACAGTATCTTCCCCTCCACAACCAGATATCTGAATGGTTCTTTAACCACTGTTTATTCATTTTGCAATTTATAGTAAACTTAGGATTTTGTACTGCACTGCTGCTACAAAACATCAACTCTCATGTCATACAAATCAGTGATAACAAATTCAATTCTGATTCTGAAGTTGATTAACAATAATTTTTGTTGTTACACTTTGTGGCAAGCAGAAATCTCAAGTAATTCCAAAATGAAAAATGACAAGGGGTCATTTTTGGTAGCCAGAAAGAATATTTTATAGAGAGCAGGAACAGCTAATCAATAAAGACTGTGTATCAACGACATCATTTTTTAAAAAAGATTGGACCATGTGACATCCCAAGACCAATAGGACGAGGATCGATTCTGCATTGTATGAAGGTGGTTTAATGAAAAATTATTATTAAGTAACTTGCTTTACAATATATTTTTGGAATCTTTTATAATGTACTTTCACTAGTAAAATGCTATTCATTAATCTTGCAAAATAATAATGATGCCACAATTTGCAATTCAATGAAAAGTTGTCAAAAAACGAGGATCATTATATATGGCACAAATGTTGCACACTTTGTAAACAAATAATATTGTATAAACTTCTAATAAAACATCTTGTATTATCAAGATACATAGTTGATAATGATCATTACACTTGACATTGTGTTTATTCCAAGCATAGGTTAACATGAAGGACTATAATTGTTTGATTCTGTGATTGCCAATCTACATCTTCCATCATCAGAGACCCTCCACTATCCAGGACATGCTCTCTTGTCAATGTTGCTGTCAGGAAGAAGGTACAGGAGCCTCAGGACTTACACCACCAGCTTCAGGGACTGTTACTACCCCTCAATCATCAGGCTCTTGAAACAAAAGGGATAACTTCACTCAGCTTCACTTGCCCCATCGTTGAAATGTTCTCAACAGTTATTTATTTATTTATTTATTTGTTACTGTTATTATTTTGTATTTGCACACTGGCTGAATGCCCAAGTTGGTGCAGTCGCTCATTGATTCAATTATGGTTATTATTCTATTATGGATTAGTTGAGTGTACCCAGAAGAAAATGACATATATGTACTTAGAGAGTAATGTTTACTTTGAACTCTGAACTTTGAACTAAACTGTCAATTCATCTTTGATTTATTTCTGAGTGCATTTGAAATCAATTTACACTACATATCAGATGAATGGCTCTCTTCTACACTCCTAATTGCTAATTATGCCCTTAATTTTATTTTCCAATTTCTCCCCATTTTCCTCTCCTGACATTGCTCAGCAGGGAGATGCTCAACAGATTGAATGTAATGCAAAAGAATGATTAAATAGGTTTGTGGGACCAAATGGTCTCATTCTGTTCCCATGGTTTCAAATGGAGACTTGCTGCCTGTGGTGTCTAACTATTGTACTTTTTTTTCTAGAAGCAGTAAGCCAATGAAATTGAACCTCGAGATTCAAGAAGCAGCAAATGCTTCAATGCTGGCAAAGTCTTTTGAATCTTTTTTTAAATGTTCTAATGGTCTCCAACATAAAAGTGTTTTTTTAGTTCAAAATAATTGTTTTATTGATATTTTTATTGGCAATAATGTTTTTTTTTGACTTAATTAGTCTAAGTGATATATCATTAAGTCTAAGAAGACCATTAGATCATAAAGGAAAAATGAAGGGTAATATAAGTGTTATGTTTTGTAACTCCACAATCTAATCTATTTTCACTTTGACATGAAAGGGTCATTTTCTGTTGACTTGTGTCAAAAAAGCCAAATTAAGTCCACTGTGATTCAATGTCGTAAAACAATAAAACATGAAAACTTCCAATGGGGTATGAATACTTTTTATAGGTACTGTAGCTCACTGGCTACTTTATTATAAGTGGTGTAATGAACTGGATGAGCTTGGTAAAACTCAGGAGTGGCATTTTCATTAAAGACAATTTTACCCTTGATAAGTTTGTGTATTCCAATGCCATCCTTCAACACTGCTGTGACAGGTACCTTCCTTCATCTGCTTTCAGTTGCTTCTATTGCAGGGTTTTGCAGATCAGTGCTCTTTTTGAAACTGCAACATGAATTTTCATTCCCAAATGCATCGCAATTGCATCTCTGTCTGATGTTCCATTGATACAGCAATTTCAACTGCTATTTTAAATATCAGTTGTGCCTCATTTAGGAGCCGTTTTGAATGCTTTCTTGTAAAATTCCACAAACTAAATGATCTCTCAGTGCACAATAAGCCATTTTGTCTGTTTTCTACTTATTTTTTCAACTCAAACAACTTTCTCCCCTTATGAAAAGAAGTGTGCTCTGCTTGTTTTTTTATCTCAGACGTTTCTCTCCACTTCCGAAGAAAAATGTGCTGTGCTTCAACAGGTAGGTAGTCATCTCAGGTTCATTTAAAGCTACCTCGTCACCACTATTAATGTTTGTAACTCCAGAAACCAGTTGAAAGACAAAACACTGGAGCCAGGATGATGGTCTATTTAGTTTTCTTTTGGAGAAGCATTCACATATGGAGTGGTGGCGTAATGATGTATGCTGTTCATGTACTTCCTACACATAACCTATCATGAATTATGTAAACAACAAAGGATGTTAATTAAACAATATTTACAATATTACACAAATATTCATGAAATATTAGATACACTACAGTAAGAGAGAGATTAGATTGATTTTAGAGTAGGTTAAAGGCATGATGCAAAGGGTTTTATGTTCTAATTGAACATCATTTCAAAAATAAACAAAGAACAAAACTAACAATTAATTTATGATAATAAATTAAAATAACACAAATCATAAACTTAGTTGCACTTGTCTTACCTACAGGATGAATAGCCAAGTAGTTGGGTTTGACATTCACAAACCAGAAATCTGTGGTGCAAAGCCAAGAGGATGCACATGAAGTGATGGATCTACCTTGCAACTGACCTCCAGTTCACCTTGGACTTCCATATTTGGCTGAGCATGCATGTGAGGTCTGAGACAAGCTGAGCTACGAACAGTTGCCCGTCACTTCCCTACAGGAGCTTCAGCTGTCGGTCAGCTTGATTCAGGTCTATATGGCACACCTAAGAGTAATTAAGTTGCACCACTGTTGGAACTGGGATGTTGCTCACAAGGAGTTTGACCTCCATGAGCAAAACCAAGACCTGAGTAATTTTATTACTTTTATCCTTTCTCCAAGGTTTTCCAAGATTCCTAAAGCTTCTCTCACTCTCCCAACTCATGCCTTTTGTCCTCAGTTTGAATGTATCAGAATACCTTTACTCTCTGGGTAGGTAGATAATCTTTGAAAGCAGGACTGATGGCCAAAAGTGAGGTAGAATTCGTATTTTAGAATTTTAACTGCCTTTGGCAATGCAGCTATTGTGAGTTTGCTCTGTCAACAATAGATTACTTATATTTACCAGAAGTGTTTTTGGTTGCAGTTGTCCATCGTAAGTTAAGAACGCTTTAAATAGTTTAAATTATTTGTTATATTTAAACTAAAATATCCTAACCCATATACTTAGCAGCATCTGCCTTTCCTGTCTGCCCACGACATTGGAAACCATACACAATTAGCTCAAGGCTCAAAGGTCAGAAAAGGAGAGACTGAATTACGTTCAGGAGTAAGTTAAAGGTGTTACGAGAATACACATAAAATTAAGATGTTTGCTGGCCTGGGCTAGCATCAGTGGCATCAGCAGTTGGTCTGCCACCTGCCCTCAGGGGAAGGAGAGATAAGGAACAATGGAGCAGCGTCTGGAGATGTGTAATGAAGGGATGTGGGAGAGAGAGAGCTGTCTGGAGCGGCTCCCCCCTTTGAACCCTGAACTGTTTGAAGTGATGGACAGGCGATACCCCAGCAGGGGGATAAAAAGGGACAGGTTCGCTAAGACAGTGACACACGCCACCCGAGGTAACGAGACCCTGGAAGCGGTACGCTTCTCACGAGAGGGTGAGAAGTACCAGACAACGACCAGGGTGGAAAGGTACGATCAGCGGGAACCCGGTGTGTGTCCGCCCTTGCCTGGGTGCCGGGTTCACTGCAGAGGATCGACCGCATCTGGAGGAGGGGTCACAGTCGGTGACCTCAGGTGACATCACCAAGGACCCGCCCAAAAACTGTTTGTGAGCCATCTCGCTGGTCTGTGAGTGAAGCAGTGTTCTGAATGATCAGTTGTTCCTATGCTATCTCTCTCTTCCCCCACGTTGTCACTCGCCATGGCAACGATTACTGCGAAATGAGCTGGACTGAACTTTGAGTCATTTTGAAATTTGGTCATTTACCCCTAGACAACGATAGAGCTTGATTGATGCTGTTATCTTAATGCTGTGCACATGTGTGTTTATCATCACTGAACTGTTGCATTTATTATCCTTTCGATTACTGTGTTGCTTGTTTCTTTAATAAAACTTTCTTAGTTCTAGTACTCCAGACTCCAACTGAGTGATCCATTTCTGCTGGTTTGGCAACCCAGTTACGGGGTATGTAACATAAGTGGGGGCTCGTCCGGGATTTTGAACGCTAAATTTGGGACGGAGTAAATTGATTGGGTTAAAATTCCCGAAAGAAAGAAAAGACAAACAGCAGAAATGGAGGTTGAGGAATTTATAAAGGCGCCGACCTTGGAGGCATTAGAGGATGCCAGGAAATCGGAATTGATAGCTGTGGCCAAACGGGTGAATCTTGCCAAGGTGAAGTCGACAATGAGGAGAGAGGAGATACACAGAGCTATTGTAGAGCACTATGTATCTAAAGGAGTGTTTCCCCAAGGTGAGCTGGGGGAGGTGTCTATTGAAAAACCTGCTGGAGACGCGGTACAGGTACAGCTTGAAAAACTGAGACTCGAGCACGAGTTCCGGGTACGGCAGTTAGAACACGAAGAGAAAGAGAGGGACAGACAGATGGAGAGAGAAGAGAAAGAGAGGGACAGACAGTTGGAGAGAGAGGAGAAACAGAGGGAAAGGGAATTCGAGTTGGAAAAGTTAAGGATAAGGGCCGAGCAGGGGCTCGTGCCGAACCAAAGTGGAGGGTTCCAGGCGACCCAGGAGGTTAGGCTGGTTCCCCCATTTGACGATACCGATGTGGATCGGTACTTCCTCCACTTCGAAAAAGTGGCTATAAGTCAGGACTGGCCGAGGGATAAGTGGGTTGTTTTACTTCAGAGTGTACTGAAAGGGAGGGCCCAAGAAGCTTACTCAGCTTTATCCGCGGAAGATGCCCAGAGGTATGAGGTGGTGAAAGAGGCCATCCTCAGGATTTATGAGTTGGTCCCGGAGGCATACCGGCAGAGGTTCCGGAATGCGAGGAAGCAGTGGGACCGCACGTATTTGGAGTTTGCTCGTGAGATGCAAACATATTGTGAGCGTTGGTGCGCCTCGAAAGGGGTAGAGGGGGATTATGACAGACTGCTGCAACTGATTCTGATTGAGCAGTTTAAAGGTTGTGTCCCTGAGGGTATGAGACCCTACCTCGATGAGAAAGAGGCAGCCACGTTAGCCGCAGCTGCTAAGTTAGCGGATGAGTATGCGTTGACGCATAAAATGAAGTTTGCCCCGAGTAAAGGCTACCAGAAGGGTAGTCAGGACGGAGGGGAGAGTCCGCCGGAAAAGTCAGAAAGTAAGCCGGGGACTAGTGAAAAGGATAAGGTAGACCGGGAGCAGTCTGGTAGGAAGTCTCCTGGGGTCGTCTGTTATAATTGTGGGAAAGTCGGACACTTTGCGTCCAGGTGCTTTGCCCCAAGGAAGGAGACGGGGAAAGGAAAAGCGGAAATTTTGAATGGCTGTATCGAGCTGTTAAGCGAACCGCTAGGGAAGGACAGGTCTGAAAAAGTCCAGGAAGGGCGCGAGAGGTTTATCTCGGCCGGACTGGTGTCAGTGAAGGAGAGGTTAAAACCAGTTCCAGTGCGGATCTGGAGAGACACGGGAGCGTGTCAGTCACTAATACTGAAGAGTGTATTAGAATTTAGCTCAGAGACCCAGACTGGGGAGGTAGAGGTCAAAGGTGTTGGGGAAGGGACAGAGTCAGTCCCTTTGCACCAGATACACTTACAAAGCAACCTGGTCTCTGGACTAGTCACGATCGGGGTGAGGTCCGAATTACCGATGAAAGACGTGGAAGTCTTGCTCGGTAATGACATCGCCGGAGGAATCGTGTTCCCAGTCGTGAGATTGACGGGTCAGCCTGCCAGCATGGAGGCCCCACCCGCGATGGTGAATTTGGCTGAAACATTTCTGGCAACCTTGTATGAGACAGGGTGTAGTGAGATAAGAGGTAGTGAGGGAGCTGGGACGGACGTAGCAGTAGCCAGGAAAGAATTTGTGCAGACGCAGGAGCGAGACGAGGGGCTGATGGTTTTTGCCGAGACCGCTCTCTCTGACACAGCCTTGACAAGCTATTGTGCGGAGGAGGAAGTGCTAAGGAAGAAAGGGAAATCAAGTACAGTACCCGCAGATGAGGAATGGGGGGTGGTGCAAAAGAGTTATGGGGATGAGGTTTTTAACATGGCCGACGAGGTACCGCCCGGTGGACATCTTGCGGTGCTGGAGGAAACAGTTGGTGGAATCATGAAAGAGATTTACCGGCTGCCCGGGGGAAAAATGTTATTGATCATGACCGACGCGAACTGAGACGGTCACCGGCTTTTGATATGCTAACAAACCTAGTCGGTGTTAGCGTGGAAATCAATGAAGCTAGGGGCCCCCTGATAAGAGAAAAGAACCATTTTGAAAAGATTAGGATGGGATCGGTCAGATGGGAGAAGGCTATTGTTTTGGCCAGGTCTACTGATAAGGTCTCTCCCTTAATCCCCTGTTACGAGAATACACATAAAATTAAGATGTTTGCTGGCCTGGGCTAGCATCAGTGGCATCAGCAGTTGGTCTGCCACCTGCCCTCAGGGGAAGGAGAGATAAGGAACAATGGAGCAGCGTCTGGAGATGTGTAATGAAGGGATGTGGGAGGAAGAGCTGTCTGGAGCGGCTCCCCCCTTTGAACCCTGAACTGTTTGAAGTGATGGACAGGCGATACCCCAGCAGGGGGATAAAAAGGGACAGGTTCGCTAAGACAGACACACACGCCACCCGAGGTAACGAGACCCTGGAAGCGGTGCGCCTCTCACGAGTGGTGAGAAGTATCGGACAACGCACAGGGTGGAAAGGTACGATCAGCGGGAACCCGGTGTGTGTCCGCCCTTGCCTGGGTGCCGGGTTCACTGCAGAGGATCGACCGCATCTGGAGGAGGGGTCACAGTCGGTGACCTCAGGTGACATCACCAAGGACCCGCCCAAAAGCTGTTTGCGAGCCATCTCGCTGGTCTGTGAGTGAAGCCGTTCTGAATGATCAGTTGTTCCTATTCTATCTCTCTCTTCCCCCACGTTGTCCACCGCCATGGCAACGATTACTGCGAACTGAACTACTAAACTGGACTGAACTTTGAGTCATTTTGAAATTGGTCATTTACCCCTAGACAACGATAGAGCTTGATTGATGCTGTTATCTTAATTCTGTGCACATGTGTGTTTATCATCACTGAACTGTTGCATTTATTATCCTTTCGATTACTGTGTTGCTTGTTTCTTTAATAAAACTTTCTTAGTTCTAGTACTCCAGACTCCAACTGAGTGATCCATTTCTGCTGGTTTGGCAATCCAGTTACGGGGTACGTAACATAAGTGGGGTTCTCGTCCGCGATTTTGAACGCTAAATTTGGGACGGAGTAAATTGATTGGGTTAAAATTCCCGAAAGAAAGAAAAGACAAACAGCAGAAATGGAGGTTGAGGAATTTATAAAGGCGCCGACCTTGGAGGCATTAGAGGATGCCAGGAAATCGGAATTGATAGCTGTGGCCAAACGGGTGAATCTTGTTAAGGTGAAGTCGACAATGAGGAGAGAGGAGATACACAGAGCTATTGTAGAGCACTACGTATCTAAAGGTGTGTTTCCCCAAGGTGAGCTGGGGGAGGTGTCTATTGAAAAACCTGCTGGAGACGCGGTACAGGTACAGCTTGAAAAACTGAGACTCGAGCACGAGTTCCGGGTACGGCAGTTAGAACACGAAGAGAAGCAGTTAGAAAGGCAGGAGAGAGAGTTAGAAAGGCGGGAGAAAGAGAGAGAGTTAGAAAGGCGGGAGAAAGAGAGAGAGTTAGAAAGGCGGGAGAGAGAGAAAGAGGTAGAAAGGCAAGAGAGAGAAAGACAGTTGGAGAGAGAGGAGAAACAGAGGGAAAGGGAATTTGAGCTGGAGAAGTTAAAGATAAGGGCCGAGCAGGGGCTCGTGCCGAACCAAGGTGGAGGGTTCCGGGCGACCCAGGAGGTTAGGCTGGTTCCCCCTTTTGACGATACCGATGTGGATCGGTACTTTCTCCACTTCGAAAAAGTAGCTATAAGTCAGGACTGGCCGAGGGATAAGTGGGTTGTTTTACTTCAGAGTGTACTGAAAGGGAAAGCCCAACAAGCTTACTCCGCTTTATCCGCGGAAGATGCCCAGAAGTATGAGGTGGTGAAGGAGGCCATCCTCAGGATTTATGAGTTGGTCCCGGAGGCATACCGGCAGAGGTTCCGGAATGCGAGGAAGCAGTGGGACCGCACGTATTTGGAGTTTGCTCGTGAGATGCAAACATATTGTGAGCGTTGGTGCGCCTCGAAAGGGGTAGAGGGGGATTATGACAGACTGCTGCAGCTGATTCTGATTGAGCAGTTTAAAGGTTGTGTCCCTGAGGGTATGAGACCCTACCTCGATGAGAAAGAGGCAGCCACGTTAGCCGCAACTGCTAAGTTAGCGGATGAGTATGCGTTGACGCATAAAATGAAGGTTGCCCCGAGTAAAGGCTACCAGAAGGGTAGTCAGGACGGAGGGGAGAGTCCGCCGGAAAAGTCAGAAAGTAAGCCGGGGACTAGTGAAAAGGATAAGGTAGACCGGGAGCAGTCTGGTAGGAAGTCTCCTGGGGTCGTCTGTTATAATTGTGGGAAAGTCGGACACTTTGCGTCCAGGTGCTTTGCCCCAAGGAAGGAGACGGGGAAAGGAAAAGCGGAAATTTTGAATGGCTGTATTGAGCTGTTAAGCGAACCGCTAGGGAAGGACAGGTCTGAAAAAGTCCAGGAAGGGCGCGAGAGGTTTATCTCGGCCGGACTGGTGTCAGTGAAAAAGAGGTTAAAACCAGTTCCAGTGCGGATCTGGAGAGACACGGGAGCGTGTCAGTCACTAATACTGAAGAGTGTATTAGAGTTTAGCTCAGAGACCCAGACTGGGGAGGTAGAGGTCAAAGGTGTTGGGGAAGGGACAGAGTCAGTCCCTTTGCACCAGATACATTTACAGAGCAACCTGGTCTCTGGACTAGTCACGATCGGGGTGAGGTCCGAATTACCGATGAAAGACGTGGAAGTCTTGCTCGGTAATGACATCGCCGGAGGAATCGTGTTCCCAGTCGTGAGATTGACGGGTCAGCCTGCCAGCATGGAGGCCCCGCCCGCGATGGTGAATTTGGCTGAAACATTTCTGCCAACCTTGTATGAGACAGGGTGTAGTGAGATAAGAGGTAGTGAGGGAGCTGGGACGGACGTAGCAGTAGCCAGGAAAGAATTTGTGCAGACGCAGGAGCGAGACGAGGGGCTGATGGTTTTGGCCGAGACCGCTCTTTCTGACACAGCCTTGACAAGTTATTGTGAGGATAAGGAGGTGCTAAGGAAGAAAGGGAAATCAAGTACAGCATCCGCAGATGAGGAGTGGGGGGTGGTGCAAAAGAGTTATGGGGATGAGGTTTTTAACATGGCCCACGAGGTACCCCCCGGTGGACATTTTGCGGTGCTGGAGGAAACAGTTGGTGGAATCATGAAAGAGAGTTACCGGCTGCCCAGGGGGAAAAATGTTATTGATCATGACCGACGCGAACTGAGACGGTCACCGGCTTTTGATATGCTAACAAACCTAGTCGGTGTTAGCGTGGAAATCAATGAAGCGAGGGGCCCCCTGCTAAGAGAAAAAAACCATTTTGAAAAGGTTAGGATGGGATCGGTCAGATGGGAGAAGGCTATTGTTTTGGCCAGGTCTACTGATAAGGTCTCTCCCTTAATCCCCGAAGGAGTAATTAAACGACTCGCACCCATGTGTTTGATTGTCCCGAGGAAATGCAAAGAACTGGGACGTTGGGTTATGTCTGTTACAATAGGGCGGCCAAGTAAACAACACCCATATTTTTTGAGTAATTCAGTGACTAAAGGGCTGATGAACACAGAGGTGTGTATTGGCAATTTAATACGGCTGTCTGAAGCCAGCTTGATAGTGAACCTTGAAAAAAATGAATTCGGCCACACGAGAGTCACTTACCTGGGAATTGTGGTGACACAGGGGCAGCTGGCAGTGATGCAAGCTACAGTGCAGGCTATCGCTGACCTCCCAACCCCGACAGACAAGAGGGCCCTCAGAAGGCTTTTGGAGATGGTGGGGTACTGCAGGAAGTTTTGCAATAACTCTGCGGTCAATACCCGTCCCCCTCCTACTAAGCCCTTGCGAGAGAAAACTGAGTCGGAATGGGACGACCCTTGTTATTGTGGTCCGGGACAAAACCAAATGAGAGGTTACATTGGTCGCAATTCATCAGTGTTTTTGGCCACTATGAAGTTTGCTGAGTTGGAGCCTGGTCTAAGGGATTATTAATAACACGTGTAAAAGGAACAGAAAATGTGATGACTGTCTGTCAAGGTGTTGACAGCTTCAAATTCTCTGTATTAGCTAAATAACTGTTAAAGATGTATATTGTGTATGTATCAGATAATGTAGTCATGTTCGTAATTTTTACCTCCCGGTAAAAATCCTTAAAGGGGGGAAGTGTTACGAGAATACACATAAAATTAAGATGTTTGCTGGCCTGGGCTAGCATCAGTGGCATCAGCAGTTGGTCTGCCACCTGCCCTCAGGGGAAGGAGAGATAAGGAACAATGGAGCAGCGTCTGGAGATGTGTAATGAAGGGATGTGGGAGGAAGAGCTGTCTGGAGCGGCTCCCCCCTTTGAACCCTGAACTGTTTGAAGTGATGGACAGGCGATACCCCAGCAGGGGGATAAAAAGGGACAGGTTCGCTAAGACAGACACACACGCCACCCGAGGTAACGAGACCCTGGAAGCGGTGCGCCTCTCACGAGTGGTGAGAAGTATCGGACAACGCACAGGGTGGAAAGGTACGATCAGCGGGAACCCGGTGTGTGTCCGCCCTTGCCTGGGTGCCGGGTTCACTGCAGAGGATCGACCGCATCTGGAGGAGGGGTCACAGTCGGTGACCTCAGGTGACATCACCAAGGACCCGCCCAAAAGCTGTTTGTGAGCCATCTCGCTGGTCTGTGAGTGAAGCCGTTCTGAATGATCAGTTGTTCCTATTCTATCTCTCTCTTCCCCCACGTTATCCACCGCCATGGCAACGATTACTGCGAACTGAACTACTAAACTGGACTGAACTTTGAGTCATTTTGAAATTGGTCATTTACCCCTAGACAACGATAGAGCTTGATTGATGCTGTTATCTTAATTCTGTGCACATGTGTGTTTATCATCACTGAACTGTTGCATTTATTATCCTTTCGATTACTGTGTTGCTTGTTTCTTTAATAAAACTTTCTTAGTTCTAGTACTCCAGACTCCAACTGAGTGATCCATTTCTGCTGGTTTGGCAATCCAGTTACGGGGTACGTAACACCCCGAACAAAGCGAATCTTTAGAAGGAGTAATTAAACGACTCGCACCTATGTGTTTGATTGTCCCGAGGAAATGCAAAGAACTGGGACGTTGGGTTATGTCTGTTACAATAGGGCAGCCCAGTAAAGAACACTCATATATATTGAGTAATTCAGTGACTAAAGGGCTGATGACCACAGAGGTGTGTATTGGCAATTTAATACGGCTGTCTGAAGCCAGTTTGATAGTGAACCTTGAAAAAAATGGATTCGGCCACACGAGGGTCACCTACCTGGGAATTGTGGTGACACAGGGGCAGCTGGCAGTGATGCAAGCTGCAGTGCAGGCTATCGCTGACCTCCCAACCCCGACAGACAAGAGGGCCCTCAGAAGGCTCTTGGAGATGGTGGGGTACTGCAGGAAGTTTTGCAATAACTCTGCGGTCAATACCCGTTCCCCTCCTACTAAGCCCTTGCGAGAGAAAACTGAGTCGGAATGGGACGACCCTTGTTGTTGTGGTCCGGGACAAAACCAGATGAGAGGTTACATTGGTCGCAATTCATCAGTGTTTTTGGCCACTATGAAGTTTGCTGAGTTGGAGCCTGGTCTAAGGGATTATTAATAACACGTGTAAAAGGAACAGAAAATGTGATGACTGTCTGTCAAGGTGTTGACAGCTTCAAATTCTCTGTATTAGCTAAATAACTGTTAAAGATGTATATTGTGTATGTATCAGATAATGTAGTCATGTTTGTAATTTTTACCTCCCGGTAAAAATCCTTAAAGGGGGGAAGTGTTACGAGAATACACATAAAATTAAGATGTTTGCTGGCCTGGGTTAGCATCAGTGGCATCAGCAGTTGGTCTGCCACCTGCCCTCAGGGGAAGGAGAGATAAGGAACAATGGAGCAGCGTCTGGAGATGTGTAATGAAGGGACGTGGGAGAGAGAGAGCTGTCTGGAGCGGCTCCCCCCTTTGAACCCTGAACTGTTTGAAGTGATGGACAGGCGATACCCCAGCAGGGGGATAAAAAGGGACAGGTTCGCTAAGACAGTGACACACGCCACCCGAGGTAACGAGACCCTGGAAGCGGTACGCCTCTCACGAGACGGTGAGAAGTATCAGACAATGACCAGGGTGGAAAGGTACGATCAGCGGGAACCCGGTGTGTGTCCGCCCTTGCCTGGGTGCCGGGTTCACTGCAGAGGATCGACCGCATCTGGAGGAGGGGTCACAGTCGGTGACCTCAGGTGACATCACCAAGGACCCGCCCAAAAACTGTTTGTGAGCCATCTCGCTGGTCTGTGAGTGAAGCAGTGTTCTGAATGATCAGTTGTTCCTATTCTATCTCTCTCTTCCCCCACGTTGTCCCTCGCCATGGCAACGATTACTGCGAACTGAGCTGGACTGAACTTTGAATCATTTTGAAATTTGGTCATTTACCCCTAGACAACGATAGAGCTTGATTGATGCTGTTATCTTAATGCTGTGCACATGTGTGTTTATCATCACTGAACTGTTGCATTTATTATCCTTTCGATTACTGTGTTGCTTGTTTCTTTAATAAAACTTTCTTAGTTCTAGTACTCCAGACTCCAACTGAGTGATCCATTTCTGCTGGTTTGGCAACCCAGTTACGGGGTACGTAACAAAGGTCACATGGGCTATAGAAGGGAAATAGTTACCCTCATTAAATAGAAATTGTGTTTCAAGTCTAGAAATTTCAGAGAGCTACCAGCTTCATGTTAGATAGACCTTCAAGGTTCAGGAAGATTGATTCAACACCAAGCACTCTGGTTTTGACACAGCTCATGCAGCCACTGTGGGACCTACAAACTTTGTCGCAGATGGGAAGGGAGTGCTGGATAAAGGGTGTTTAGATCATCTGAAACATGAGAAAATCTGCAGGTTCTGGAAATCCAAGGCAACACAAACAAAATACTGGAGGAACGCAGCAGGCCAGGCAATACCTAGGGAAAGAAATAAACAGTCGACATTTTGGGCCGAGAGCCTTCAGGTGTTTAGATAATGTGAGATGGGACACTCTTCAAGGCATTAACAGTCACTTTGTGTGGGTTCTTCATGAATAGACTTTATGTTTCCATGTTGCCTCCCAAAGTTCCTTCTCCACTTCAAGCATTTATGCTCCAGACATTCCCAGGCATCACAACAACTGGTAACCAGCCTTCCCAATCCATCCCTGATGAGGCTTGTAACATATTATCAAACAAAATTCAGGAGAGAATTGAAGTTGCTTTACATACATCAATTATATCCTAGGAACCCATAGTCTTAGTCTATTGAATTCTTCTTAGATCCTCCAGCTGTTTTCATATTTTCCATCTGTTTCTGCCACACTCGATATTTTTCTAGTATTTCCTACATCTATTGACTTATTTATTCATTGAAATTTGAGGATGTTTCTGGATTTCTGCCAGTGTATTGCTGAAGTATTTCTTTGTGATTCTAATGGTATCCAAGCCTTACTTCATTCTTTCAAATTTCATGTTAATTCTGAAACAACTGTTGGACTGATGAGGATATTAAAAGGAAAGGTACATCGCACCTAGAGTTTCTCCAGTTTGCGGATGATTTCCTTCCACGCCTCTCTGACGTAGTGGGGAACTGCATACGAGGCAAGTTACAGCAGTGGTTTGCCATTGCCTTCTGCCGGGTGAGTTTCCAAAGAGATCACCAGCTCGTAACCCAGCACAGATGGAAAGCATGCAGGGGAGCCGGCTGGCTGGATTCAAACTTTCGTCCCGAAGTCCAACGCTGATGCCACTACGCCACCAGCCGGGTCGGTGAGGATATAGTCATGTTTTAAAATTCATGCAAGGGATGTGGGTTTCACTGGCTGAGCCAGCATTTGATTGCCCATCGCTGATTGCCCTTGAAAAGGAAGCGGTGAGGTGTCCGTTTGAACCGTAGTATATTTGCTGAGTTATCACTTGAAGTGAATTTCCCACAAAATTAGAATCAGGTAACGAATTAATATGGAGCAACACTCAATCTGCTGGAAGAATGCAGTGGGTCAAGCTGCAGCTGCTGGAGAAAAGAAATTGTCAGTGTTTTGGGTTGAAACCTAGCATCATGCATTGATTAATAGGAAAGTATAGTCAGGTTTGCTGGCTACATTGAAGATATGCCACCAGAATTAGTACTTGGGCCTCAGTTATTTATAATTTATAGAAATGGATCAAATGGGATTTCTGTCTAGTTGGACAGTCCGTTGTAAATTGCCCATGATATCCTCCTCACAATGAAAGATGAAGTTACAGATCAGATACTAATGCATCTGAAACATCCTTTTGTCTAATATACTTAATATAAAAGGCAGTGGAAGGGCACAAGCATACTGAGCTCCAGGAAATTGCACATCACAACTAAACGTCAGTTGTTAATGATGTGGTCCCATTCTTTTCAAGGTACGTGGGACATTACAGTACAGGAACAGGCCATTCAGCCCATAATGTAGCCAAAAATATTGAGGAAGAAATCAAATGCAGTGAAGTGGTTTATTTTTCTTTATTTTACTTTATCACATTGTTTTTTAAATTTTGAACTCCATTTACAGTAAAATTTTATTTTAATTTTGAACTATTCTGTCAGTGAAAGCAATTTGAAGTATTATGACTGATGATAATATTTAAGTAGTTACAAGCTTTTAAGATTCCTTAAGGTTCCTTAAAGGTAATATAGTCGGAGGTGGTAATCGGGCAAGCTCCCGCTACCTACTAAATGGTTCAAATGACGTGCGCCTCAAGTTGAGCTCCTCTCGCTTTCACATGCGGTTTCGCTACAAAGTCTGGTGGAACCGTTTCTACTGACAGGAGAAGGGCCAAAGATGGGTTAGTGGCACCTTAAAACCAGTCTCTTTGAGCTGATGGGGCTCGTCAGCCATGGTTGGCAGCTCATCTAGGAGAGGAACACTGTGATTTCAAACCTCCGCTGTCTTGCGGCTATACCCATCCATGGGGATGACTTCAGGAGTAAACCCCGAGGGAAAAACCTGGAGCTGGAGTCCCTAAGGCAGTTTTACATTGAGTTCAATGCTGACTGGCAACTCCTGTGATGTTGCTGGTATCAAACTGTATTGGTCTCTGCCGTTCCTTTGTGTTCATCTGATGCGTGCAGAGGGGGAGCCTGTAACATGGGCAACAGCTTGCTCTCCATATCGTACTGCATCGGCTTGCCTATCTAGTCATAGTCATAGTAATACTTTATTAATCCCGGGGGAAATGGTTTTCGTTACAGTTGCTCCATAAATAATAAATAGTAATAAAACCATAAATAGTTAAATAGTAATATGTAAATTATGCCAGTAAATTATGAAATAAGTCCATGACCAGCCTATTGGCTCAGGATGTCTGACCCTCCAAGGGAGGAGTTGTAAAGTTTCATGGCCAAAGGCAGGATTGACTTCCTATGATGCTCAGTGCTGCATCTCAGAAGAATGAGTCTCTGGCTGAATGTACTCCTGTGCCCACCCAGTACATTATGTAGTGGATGGGAGACATTGACCAAGATGGCATGCAACTTAGACAGCATCCTCTTTTCAGACACCACTGTCAGAGAGTCCAGTTCCATCCCCACAACATCACTGGCCTTACGAATGAGTTTGTTGATTCTGTTGGTGTTTGCTACCCTCAGCCTGCTGCCCCAGCACACAACAGCAAACATGATAGCACTGACCACCACAGACTCGTAGAACATCCTCAGCATCGTCCGGCAGATGTTAAAGGACCTCAGTCTCCTCAGGAAATAGAGACGGCTCTGACCCTTCTTGTAGACAGCCTCAGTGTTCTTTGACCAGTCCAGTTTATTGTCAATTCGTATCCCCATGTATTTGTAATCCTGCACCATGTCCACACTGACCCCCTGGATGGAAACAGGGGTCACCGGTACCTTAGCTCTCCTCAGGTCTACCACCAGCTCCTTAGTCTTTTTCACAGTAAGCTGCAGATAATTCTGCTCACACCATGTGACAAAGTTTCCTACCGTAGCCCTGTACTCAGCCTCATCTCCCCTGCTGATGCATCCAACTATGGCAGAGTCATCCGAAAACTTCTGAAGATGACAAGACTCTGTGCAGTAGTTGAAGTCCGAGGTGTAAATGGTGAAGAGAAAGGGAGACAAGACAGTCCCCTGTGGAGCCCCAGTGCTGCTGATCACTCTGTCAGACACACAGTGTTGCAAGCACACATACTGTGGTCTGCCAGTCAGGTAATCTAGACAGCTAGGATGCAATATCCCTAGTCAACTCTGACTGACAAAGGCCCTCACCTCAAAAGCTTTTCAAAAAGGTTGCGGGGCAATCTAGCCAGAGACACAGAACAGAGAGCTTAAGTACAGTTGCCTCATAAATACCCACTTCATGGGATGGTCAAAATCTGACCTCATCCATTCCATGTAGAGAATTAGTGAATATGATCACAAAAAACAGCACTGCATTGAGTGTGGATGTCAAACTAGCATGATTCATCAATGTATTATGAATATGACTAAGCCTCACAGTTGTCTTAAGTAGAGGGTTACAAAGATTCACCACCCACTTGGTTTTCCATTTGTTCTGAATGGCTGACCCTTAATTTTGTAACTGTGACCTTTTGTTCCGCACAGCATAGCCAGGAGAAGCATTTACCTTGTAAATTTCAGTAAAATTTTTCTATGATTGAGATCATCCCTCATTCCTCTAAATTGAAGAGAATATGGAATATGAAGAACAGCTACATATTAAGTGAAAAATGAGTTTAAATGGATCGGCCAATTGATAGGAGAGTAAATGTGAAATTTGGTATTAAATTTACTCCTCTGACATGGGGCTGTAGACAATGATCATATCCAAGACAAAGGTGGATAGATTTTTGGGAATCAACAAATTTTGGATAGTGAGGAAGCCAGAAGTTCAAAAGAGTAGCTATCATATTGGAATGTCAGATGATGCATGAAGAGCTGAATCATCTACTTCAGAATATTAGCCCCCAAGTCTGAAACCAAATGTAGAAGGATTCTTTATACATTCATACGATGTTTTTCCTATTGCCAATAACCCTTGTAGTGACTGGCATGCTTGGCCTTTTCAGAGCAAATTAAAATACAACCACATTTGAAAGTCTACAGCCACAGATAGGTTTTGGTTGTTAAGGAATGCAGACTTCCTGAAAAAGCTCACAATTGAGACACAGGATATCCACCACACAAAGCCATGTTAACTTTCCGTAAAGGTCCATAAGCTACAACCTTTATCATTGATGTTAAAAAAAAATCCCCTACAGATCAACATAGGGTGTACAGTCTGATTTTCAGTTTGGTTCACTGCATCTGGAAGCTCGTATCTTAATATTCAGTATATATGCAAGTGCACCACTGTGCTCATAGATATTGATATGCACTACTATTTCTGCCAAAGAGAGCACTCCCTGACTCCCCTGTATTACCTCATCTTCATGACAGCTTTATCTTTTATCTAACCTATGGGTGCCATAGAGAGTCTACTTACTGTCTAATCACCTTCTCAAAGTTTAGCTTGACAATGATGTGGAACCTGCAAGCTCTTCATGAGCTGTCTCAGGGATCACAATTATGGATGAGAAGTACCACAACAATTTTTCACCTCAATTTGTCTCTTTGTTCTTTTTAAGACAATACGACAAGTTGGCTGTCTGTACCATACACAGTACTTGTTCAGCAAATTATCTGTTCAAACTATGTCCCAAATGCTCATTTCTAATAGCTTCCTCAGTACTGAGGTGAAAATGACTGTTGATGCCAGCTTTCTTCTTACAGTGGTATTTTTTGAGGAATAAAAAGGTGCAATATTTACAATGCTTCAATCCTTGTGCATCAATCTATTTTAAAGATGTCTCTAAATTAAAATATGGTAGCAATTTCCATCCTTAAGTTAATCAGCAATTTTGGATACATCTTATCTAGACCCATTGATTTACTGACTTTAAATACACTAAGCTTTCATGGCATTTTAATCTTATGCCCATTTAGGTTCCCATTAATATTTTCCTTTGCTGAGATTTCAGCAGCATTCCTGGTGAAGATTATATAGTTGTTTCATAACTCAGAGGCCTTTTGCCTCTGAGTAAATCATTTCCTTTGGTCCTCCTCTGTTATTATCCAATTACCATTCTCATGCCTGCAGCAAATTTTTGGATTTCCTTTAATGCGTGCCATCAATCTTTTTGCATTCTCTTTCTTTGTACCTCATTTTATTTTTCGTTCCCCTCCTGAATGGTCCATTATTATCTTGGTTCTTATCAGTATAATCAACCTAATATCTGTCATTTTTTTCTTTACAAACCTTTATTTTATTTTGCATTTCTTTTTTTTTTATTCAGCTACTGCTGGTTTTAATTGGTCTACCTTCTTTCAGATGAAAATGTTAATAGACTGCACCTGAATTATTTCCTTCTTAAATGCCACCAATTCTTCAATGTTTTCTTTTCATGCCAAAAATTGATTCTAATTTAAAAGGCCATATTCATTCTCATCCCATTGAAATTTGCCCTTATCAATTTGTCTGTTTTTGACTTGGAATTTTCAATCTGCTTTCCCCTTGCTTTATTAACCTAGTAGCAGTAAGATTGCTTATTATTACCCTATTGAGACTTCGTCATTTTTCTCCATCTCATTTGCATTGCCAGGTCCAGAAAAGCTTCCTTTCCTATTGAATCTGAACTGTCCAAGTCAAGAAACTTCAGCTGAACAGTTTACGAAAACTTCTCTTCTTTACTCCTTATAGTACTAAATAATTATCATATTCATGCTAATGCAATAGAATAAAAGAAAACACACACAGGAAATACCTCTGCTTCACCAAATTCCAGTAGAACATATAATCCAGCAATTAACTTAACTGAGTCTATATAAATTTATACTTCCAGAGTCCAAACTAATAGGATGTTCAAGTAATTAGTTTTAGTTATCTATATATGTAATTACATGAAGCCGACAAATGGTATTGTTGTTGCTGGCTAACATTGAAAATCAGACTCCATTCAAGGTTAAAATTCAAGACATTCAAAATTTTGGAATGAAATCATCCTTGTACAAATTCCCTTGCTTCCCAGATTCCCATTCTTTACAGTCATTAGAATCAACAGATTATTTTAAAATATTTCATAGACCAGTATCTTGAAACTTCTTTCAAGCCCGCAATAATAAAATGTGAAAGTAATGAATATCACTACTCTGAAATTTCAAGAATAACAATTTGTGAAAAGCATTCCACGTCTTTTTTTTTAATTTAGAATTTGTCCTTGAACTGCCTCCAATGTAATAAGTGTTCACTGTGTTACAGGTAGAATTCAGGATCTTGCACCATACATGTGACATGTGACAGTTTTTATTCATCCTCAGTTTGTGAGTATATGTGGCAAGAGGTTCCTGAAGGTTGTAATAGGTGGGTGGGGGGGGGTGGGGTAGTGGGGATAAAGATTCTACTACCTATTAAATGCTCCCAGTGTTGTAAACTGCAAATAGCCTCTGGCAACCAAGTCCAGCTCCTGGCCTTCACGTGCCATTTAGCAACTAAGCTGCCAGAACCATTTCTGCTGACAAGAAAAGTTGAAAAGGTGTGTTACTGGACCTTAAAAACGATCACCTTGGGCAGATGGGGCTCATCAGCCATGGTTAGCTGCTTACCTCGGAGGAGGAAAACTAATCTCAAACCTCTGCTGCCTTACGGCTCTACCCACACACATCTTGAGACAAAATCTGGAGCTGGAGCCCCTAAGTGTTGAGTTCAATACTGACTGACAGCTCCTGCAACATCAGTGGTGCCAAACTATATTGGTCTTTGCCGTTCCTTTGGGTTCATCAGATGCACGGACAGGGGGAGGCTGCTGAGTGGACAACAGCTTACTCTCCATGTCATACTGTCCTGGCTTATCTATCATGTAGACAGCTAGGACACAATATTCCATGGTTGACGTCTACCAATGGATAGACAAGAATAAAATTTATTTTTTTAACTCACCATTTGAATGTGGATGATCATGACCAAATTTTATTTCCCATCACTAAATGCTATTTAAAATGTGTTGGGGAGCTGTCTTTTTGAGATGCTGCGTTTTGCATTGCTGAGGAACTCCAGCAGTGTACGTACAATATGAAAGGGCATTTTACAGCTGATCTACGGACAAATGGTCCAATAAGTTAAATTCTGTTAAACCTAAGAGCTGCTTATTCAAATAATTGTGTGGGATTTTTATTCATACTTACAGACAATTGGTCCAGTTGGTTAACTCCCATGTTACACGTTATTATTTGGAAACATTAATGGTTTTTCCCATCACAGATGCTGCTTGAACCCAAGCTCATTTCCAGTGTTTTCTGCTTTTATTCCACAATGTTACTCTGTTGCTTTGCCAAAGTGCCTGTAACCAACCTTGCTCAAAGCAATTTGATATCATCGTGTACCATGTTCAGGCACTTGAGAATTTAACAGTGACTCGGAACTGGCTCGACAAGACAAAAGCCTGGGTGAACAAAATGAGTTGTTAAGAATGATCAACAGTTTTGTAATCATCTGGGTGTCATGTTGATATGACTTAAGTCTGCCACACCATCTGTTATTTACTTTTCTATAGAAAAATTCCAATGAACTTCCTTCCAGTTCAGGTATTTTTTCTTAGCTAAACTAAATCAAATTCTCATTGGATTGGAACTGAGTCCTCCAGAGCTTTATTGTAGGCTTCTGCAAAACAAAACCAGCACAGTAATCTCACATTGCCATTTGCTGGAAGAAATATATATAAAATCAGAATTGATTACTGATGGTGGTATATATTAGAATTGAGAATGTTCGGCTGTCTTTACAATACATTCTAACAAATACGTTAAATGTTTGTTCTAATGTAGCTGGTCAAATGTAACATGAAATTAAATTTCTGTTGGCATATGAAAAATAAAAATCAGGCTCACAAAAGAGTTACGCTTTTGGAACAATCACAAGGCATTTGGCATTTGGAAATTCATCACCAAAATGAAGAGCCAAAAAGAAGCAGACCTTAAAAGTGGCCAGTTTAAACTTATTCAAGTAGCAAGAGCTCAAAATTTCAGAAATGCTTGGCAATCCATTTGATTGGATTCATTACAAATACAGCCATTTAATCCATATTTATTTTCTGGCTGGGTCTATCAATAGGAAACTTCAGATCAATACACAATGCGGAGAACTGCCTAGCCAAATAACATAAATCTTGTTAGATTGGTTGATAGCATTTCAAACTTAAATATTGTTTGTTTCACAAATACTTGGCAGTAATTCAAGCTCAAAAGAGTTTGAGTACAGAATACAAGAACCATTAACGATCATCCAAGCTAAGAAAAGTACTTTTACAAAAACTATTTCATTTGATTCAGTGCATGGACACCATTTCCTTTCTATTTTTCTTCCCCATTTCAATTATACTCTGACTGCTATGCTTATAAACAACTTTGTTCACTATAAGATCATAAGTCCATAAGATATAGGAGCAGAATTACAAGTCTGCTCCATTTTTTTCATCATGGCTGATCGAATTTTCCTCTCAGGCCTAATCTCCTGCCTTCTCCCCATATCCCTTCATACCCTGACCAATCAAGAATCTATCAACCTCTGCCTTAAATATACATAAAGACTTGGCCTTCACAGCTGCCTGTGACAAAGAATTCCACAGATTCACCACTCTCTGGCTAAAGAAATTCCTCCTCATCTCCAGTCTAAAAGGATGTCCCTCTATTCTGATGCTGTGTCAATATATCAATACAATGCCATACAAGTTTATTAGAGCTTAAAGAGGTATTTTCAGGACTTGCTAGTGAGCTTCAGTTTACAGTTTCAGTTCAGATTCAGAATCCAAATGAGGCATATTTTCAAATTATTAGTTGATAGTTGATTGGCTAATAAGCTAATTAACAGAATCCAATAAAAAAAAGGTTAGGGACAAGAAGAAAATACATTGTGAGAGTTGTGATTGGTTGTGACAGCCAGTCATGAGGTAGAATAATTGGCCGAGGTATGGGGATGATAGAAGCTTTCTTTAAACATCTCTTCAGTGAGAAGGCATGAGTAAGGTCTTTTTGTTCATCCTTAGTCCTCGATTCAGTGTAGGCAGTATAGTAGTCAGGGCAAAGGAATGCTCCTATTGCAAGATATGGGAAGTCAAAGGAACCTCATGGTTCCAGCTGACTACGTATGTGGGAAGTGTATGCAGATGTGGCTCCTGACAACTGGATCAAGGAATTGGTGATGGATCTGGAGGTATTCCTGATTACCCAGAAAGTTGAGAGCTTCAGAAATGAAACTTCAATGAGGTGGTAACATACAATATCTTCAGAGAGGTGGATGACCACCAGGAATGTAGACAGTGTAGGATTCTATTACTAGCTGCAGGGTTCTGCATGCTTGTTGCTATTTCTCTCAGCAACAAAAAATACTACTTTAGATATTGCTGTGGGGATTACTTTCAGGGCACAGCAGCCAGGTCGCTGATACTCGATTCAGTTCTTAGGCTCAGAGTGGAAAGGTAAAATCTGGCAGAATAATAGTGTCGGGGGACTCATTAGTTAGGGGGAGAGGCAGTAGAAAGAAAAGGACACCAGGATAGTGTGCTGCCTCTTTAGCCCTGAGATCAAGGATGTCTCAGAATGGCTGCAGAACATTGTCAAGGGGAAGGGTGAGCCGCCAGAGGTCATGGTGCACATTGGCACCAAAGACATAGGTAGCAGGGAGAAAGGTAAGAAATATTGAGTGGGAAACTGGTGCTTTTTATAATAGCAGATTGTTTCATCTGTAAGGTTTTCTTAACTGGAAAGTGAATATTCAGTTTATTTTTTATTGAAAACTGTTATTTTTTCCAAAGCTCGATAAGTTTAAAATGACCAGTATTTACAAATCCAGATAAAAAGAACTTTGTCACAATACATGACAAACTATCACACAGAATTTGACACTGAGCCATAAGTATGATGTACTAGGTCAAGTGATCAACCACACTGCCGAAGAGGTAGAAGAGAAGTGTTTTAAAGACGCAAAGGCATGGAGAGTTTTAGAAAGAAATGAAAGACATTAAGTGTAATTTCTACAGGCTAGGCAACCATGAACAGAGAAATGAAAATCTGGCCTGAGCATGAATAACACGGGATCTTCGTCTTGATGGAATCTGCATACATGGGCGGAGAAGTTTTAAAGTGAGAATATGGTTTATGAAAGCTCTGTTGAAGTATTCATTCATACGCAATAGGATAAGGTACAAAGCATGAAGATTAGAGTAAAGGTAAATGCCAGCCCACTCAAAAGTCTTAATCCTCTGGAACTACGCTGTGATAAGATTTCATGTTGATGCTGTGTTGAGATACCACATATTTCATTCAAGCAGGAAGACCAATGAGCTTCTGTTCATTGTTGTAATAAGCTCTTCAAAATGAATTGCACATGTGATCTAACACTGCAATGAAACATAAACACATGCCATAGATGTTTAATGTAATAGCAGCCCAATCAGCCACGGTCATCACTACAGGTAGCCTTTATTTATTTATTTATTTTCATTGAGGTACAGTGTGGAATCGGCCCTCCCAGCCTTCAAGCCATGCTGCCTAGCCTAATCATGGCACATTTACGATGCCCAATTAACCTACCAATTGCCACATCTTCGGACTGTGGGAGGAAATTGAAGGACACCATTGCAGTCACAGGGAGAATGTACAAACTTCTTGTGGGTAACTGGGGGAATTGAACCAGGTCACCTGTACTGTAAAGCATTATCCTAACCATTACACTGCCGTGCTGACCGACAGTATGTCGGAAGTTATAAGCACATATCTGCTTTATTTATGCTGTACTGATAAGATAGAATTATTGATATCACTGTTTTTACTTCTTCAGAGAGATTTAACTTTGGTTTAGGACTTTGCAGTTGTTTCCAAGATATTATTACTTTTTTCCCCGCTGCTTGTCTAAGTTGAACTGCATTTTACTTTCTCAGTTTAAGGGTTCAATAAGCACTCCTGGATAATGGCATTCTTTAGAGTTTGTGAAGGGATAGAGCCAACTACATTGATGTTATTGTGCTTTACCACAACTTCATCACAATAAGATAACTAGAATATACATAAAAGCAAGCACGTAATGCTGGGTCTTTATAAGGCATTGTTCAGACCACATTTGGAGCATTAGGAGCAGTTTTGTGCTCTCTATCTAGGAAAGAATTTGCTGGCATTTAAGAGGTTCCAGAGGAACTTTATGAGAACATTTCCTGGAATGAAAGGATTGATGAATGAGGAATGTTTGATGACACTGGGCTGGCACTCGCTGGAAAATGAAGGGGGGATCTCATTAAAGTCAAATTTTGAAAGGTCTAAGTAGAGTGCACGTGGAAAGGATATTGTCCATATTGGGAGAGTCTAAGACCAGAAGGTTGAGAGAAAAAATAAATCAGCCATGGTTGAGCAGACTCAATCGAATGAATGACCTAATTCTGGTCCTATGTTTTATGGTCTTAAACTCTTCTTTGATGTTCTAGCTCTGGCATTTGGGCTTCAGTCCTGAGTCAGCACCATCTCCAGTTGCTCTTCCATTCCTAGAGGACACATTAGTTTTAGAACAATCACGTCCATGATTTGTGATTTCTACCAACACTTTTGTTTTCTCAATCGGCGCTGTACAGTTTCTATGCAAACTTCTTTTGTCTCTGGCATTCCACCATATCCTCAGTCCACATATGTATATATAATGGGAATCTATGGCACTCATGATATGTTCGCATTCAAGATTATCAATATATTTATTCTGCTATAATGACCATGGATTGATTCATCTTCTGTACCTTGGTTCCCTTTCTACACTGATTCTGCTGTTATTTCAACCTCAGATTCAGCAAACAATACCTCAAGATTCTACACCAATGTAACTGCCAGAGTTTCTAAAATTCTATAGCAGCCTGTAGAATATTAGAATCTAAAGATTTCCTGGAGATATCTTTTGTGGAAGATTTAACCAATAATGTTCCAGAACTTAACTTGAACGTGCCTTCTCTGTGCTGTGCCTCCATCAACCCCCTTTGATTTGCACAGTTTGAACCTTCTTGAGCAAGCCCCCCTCTACCATTATATTTCTCAAGCACTGACTTCTAAAACTCCTAGTCTGAAGTGCTGAGTTACTGTTTTATCAGATCATATTGTCAGAAACGCTTATCTAAAACAATGTTTTTCTTGATTCAGTTGAGAGTTGTTCCTGTAATGCCTGAGACATGGGCTCTAAATCATAACTAATTTGGTTTATTTTCAACTTGTTGCAAAGTGAAAATATTCCTTTTTCCAAAGACACTATTTTGTCTGCCACCCGTTTTGAAAAATTATTTTCACTTGTTGAGTTGACAGTCTCCAAATTTGCAATCTCCTTCTCTTTCCAAGATAAAGTTTATTTTAATTTACTCAAGGCAGGCTCACAGCTAAAAAAACAAGACTGACAATTCATGGAAGTTCTTTACTCTGATTCTTTTCCCACCAAAGCTCCCTAACCTGATCTGTCTTTCCAGCATTTTCAGTTTTTAGTTCATATTTCTGTCATCTGCCTTTTTTATTGACTGGCAGTCCACTCTGTTTTTTTCAGTAATGCACTATTAAATTTTGATGTCAGTGCTTGATATTTTTTTCAGGTAATTTGCATTATCTTGTGAATGAAATGACTGCTCAGATTTTGTTGCACCTCATTTAGTGCTCTTTGTTGATATGTTTCAACTAAATAGGATTCTCAGGAGCATTTAGTTTTCTCATCAGAAGGCTATTTAGCTCATCCTTACCTAAAACAAACATCCATTACTTTCTGATTCTGAGGGATTATTCTAATTTTAAGGAACACGGATTTCCATTTTACCACATTATTCTTTCCTTTGAACTGACCCGTCTTTAAAGGCACTACGTTTCCTCCTTCAGATATCATGTGATTTTAGACTTTCCTTTGATCTCTCAGAAATTTGCAAGCTTTCTTTTGAGCACATGCTGCTCTTGTTCATATTGAAACTGCTTTGAAAGAGGAGAATTTCTTCTGCCTTTTTCAGTCTCAAATGGCTGACCTTTCTTTTTCCACTTGCAAATTCAGTATTTGCATCTGTTTCTTCTCCTATGTCATTGTATGGAGACTGCGGGCTATTTAGCATATCTTCTACAGTTTGAGTCAAATATTGATGCTGAAGATAAAAGTGAAATATTTTGTCCAAGTGACTGTGCAGTATTTCAGCAATTTGTTTTCTCAGAAGGGGCACCTGTACTCTCCATGACACTATTAACCAGCTCACCAATACAATTGTTGCCACAAACATGTTTGGCCTACACTTTGATGTGACTTTATTCTGTTCATTGAACCTTCTTTCAGTTACCTTAGTGAAATTATTGATCTGTTGTGCTGCATATAGTCCAAATTAATTATCATGAGGAAATAACTTGCCACTGTCTATTGTTGGATCCAGGTGATTTTGCAATCATCGGAAGTCTAGAATGGGCTATAAACCTTAATGGTTATGACCATTATTTAAGCATAATAAGAACAATGAACAAAGCAAAGAGGAAGAACAAAGAGGTTGTGGACATCTTAAACTAGAAACTAGCTCAGACTTAGAAAGCTAACAAGACATACTATGATGTCAAATAATCTGAAGTAGCCATATTCAATTGGTATGATATCTGCTGATGCAGAGAAACCTCTGGAAAAATACACTATCAGCTATACTACAATTACTGAAAAAATTCACTGAACTATTACTTGTATATAGTTCAGTGAATTTTTTCAGTAATTGTAGTATAGCTGATATAAAAATACAAGCAAACAGAGGAAAAATTAAACTATGAGAAAACTAATAATTTTACTCTGTACCCTCATACTATCAAGTAAAGTCCAAGGAGAAGGAGAGCAAGAAGTGCACAAAGAGCAGGTGATAAGGAGCATATCCCTCATTGTTCACTGCACTGACAGCTGATTGATTTTGGTACAAGACTGCAATTTGCATTCTTAAAGGACAGTTGTAACCAGATCTAAGAAAAGCTCATTTGCATACTCATTCATTTCTTCAGCAATTAGTGAAAGTTTGGTAAAATTTGTTGTGCATGGTTTGAAAACAATTTTAACTACAGTGCAGCAGAGCTGGAAAATTAAACATTTTTTGTTATTATAATGGAACTTGTAAAAGGTGCTCAGTACATTAATCATGTAGTCAAACCTTCATGTTTCATAGAAGCAGAATCTTCAAAGTCGGCCCTGACTATTAAGCACTCATTTATATTAATCCTATACTAATCCCAATTTATTCTCGTTATACTTCTAGTCACTCTTGCCAGGTCCTAACACTCACCTGGACACTCATCCCAACTGACAGTGGCCAATTAACTGATCAATTAGCACATTTCTGGGATGTGGAAGGGAAACATAGCACCCAGATGAAATCCAGGCTATCACAGGGAGAATGTGCAAGCTCAATGCAGATGGCAGTAAAGACAAGGACTGAACACAGGTCTCTGGAGTGTGAGACAGAAGATATACTAGTTGCACCACTGTCCCATCTGCAATGTCATGCTTTTTGATTCCCCTGTCCAAAATACAAGGTGAAGTGAATGTAATAGGTTAGCTTCTTCAAAGACTTGAAGTGATTGACCACTTGACTCCTGGGTTGCAAGAGGCTTCATATTTTTGCTGAGATCTGACTCACTCCTCCATTGTGACTATTTTCTGGGTTTGAATTCTGGTGGAGGCAGAAGCCTTGCTCTACTTCACTCAAGTGGCTGCTATCCTTATGATTTATGAAGGCTAATATTAGTAGGGCTTTTCCTCATAACTGTCTGTCTACATACCATATCCAATGCGGACTTCGGTGACCATGGTTTTCCATACAGATCTATCCTTCATTTTTTGGATGACTTCCATCTCCTCAATGTGTAGCCACCTAGCTATGCTTTTGATGTACATAAGCTGAGGTCTTCCTCTAGGTTTTCCCCCCTCAATCTTTCCAGAGAGTATGAGTTTTTCTAGTTCATCTTTCCGCATGATGTGTCCTAAGAATCTCAGTTGTCTTTCTCTTATTGTTGGTATGAGTGATCGAACTGCTTGGGTTCTTCTGAGAACTTCTTCATTTGATATGTGTGTAGTCCATGATATTTTTAACATTCTCCTGTAGAACCATAATTCAGCTGCTTCAGTCTCTTTTCCATTGCTGGAGAAATGGTCCAGCATTCACTTCCATAAGTCAGGATGGAATAAATGTAGCATTGCAGTATTCTGTTTTTAATGTACGTGCTCATCTTTCTGTCTGTTAATATGGTCCTCGTAACAGAGGAATAAAAGCAAGGAAATGATAACGAATACGACAACATCCCAACCATGCATGATTTGGTCTTAAAGTAAGTTTCATCAGCCAGCCCTACAGGAGTACTATCAGGAAAAGAGGTGCACAAGAGAACTGTATTAACCCTTTCCCACACTGGTTAACAGGAAGATATCCACCGGATAACGGGGAATAAAACTACAGACTTCATCATTCATGAAGCTGGTTAAACGGTGATTGTGAAATGTTATTTAGTTCTAGGCCCAACTAGAACATTTTCTGAAAGGATGTAAAATTCTACCAGCATTTCATCCCATATGACAGTAATTGTGAGGGAAAAGGCTTATCTTCCATTTCCCAGAACTCCACACATTCTCATTCATTCTATTCCTTCTCTCCTTCCACCCAAGAACTTTCTAGGGATCTTTTGTGAAACTTTAGACATGCTTCTTAAGGAACCCTCCCTCTAATGCTGGTCTCTTAAATATCCACAGTTATTATTTTCTCTTCTTGCTTGGCTCAATGGATAATATCGATAATCTCAGGAAGAATAGCAATCTTTATTCTACTCCCTCATTATATTCTTGAATAAGAACTCTTTTGTACATCACTCCCACTCTGTCCTTTGCTGAATCATCCCTGAACTCCAGTTTGTCAGATCACTCCATAATTATCTAACCCAAGAGGTAGAGACTCTGACCCTGCAGCAGATACTATGAGGAAAAACAGGGGAATAAAGAGAATAAGTAAGCATGAAAAAAGATAAAATGATGCTTGTTCCATCAGATCAAACAATTTCTTACTGATTAAGGTGCAGAATGTGCAACAACATTCTGAGGTTAGTTCTTTCTGTAGTTTTTTTTGACGCTCTGTTCAATAATTGACTGTAATAGTCTTCATTGCAATTAATACACAATTAGTACTTATTTTCTCAGCTCAACAGCACAAGTGAAGCAGGATATAGAGCAATACATTGAATGAAGATAAAGATTTTTCTATATAGCAGGCATTGATATTTAAAATTTCTTGATATATTCTGAAATTAATCCTATGCTAATTTTAAACAAAATTCGTATAAAAATAGATTTAGTTCCAAAATGCTTGATAGCCTAATAAATGTCTTTGAAGATCACTGCTGTAACATGGAAATAGACAATGTAAATGTGTCTAATAGCACGATCCCAGGAAGTGATCATAACCGCACCATTTATTTCTTTAGCAATGCTCTCAAAATGCTGGAGGAACTCAGCAGGTTAGGCAGCATCTTTGGAAAAGAGTAAACAGTTGATGTGTCAGGCCAAGGTCCTTCTTCAGGACTGAGAAAAAAGGGGGATGTGTTTTCCATTTCTGGTGTATAATATCTACAATGGACACAGGCAGAGGGTCTTTGATTTTCTTTGAATAGAGCCATGGGAACTTCGAGTTCAAAGGCAGGTCTCAGTTAAATACTTCAGCTGAAAGGCTTGATTTCTAATAGTTCAGACACCTCACAGTCTTGAACTTAAAGCTTCATTCTATAATTTGTGCTCAAGTAACGAGATTTGGGCTTGAACTCTTAATCTACTAACTTGGAAACAAAAGTGCTTGTGCCAAGTCTGAGCTGACACCAAAACATTAAATTGTTTCTTTGAGGATCCTAGATGCAATATATTGGAAATAGTTGTAGGGGAGTGATTGTAAATTTACTTTCAATGCTCTGACATATAAAAATGGCTTTGGTTATGTTGTTAAAAATGAATTATATTAAAAATTTACGCAGGCAGCAATCAATTCAGACACAATAAAAGAAAATTCTTCAATTATACAAATGTACAGAGTTAAGAATATTAACTTATCAGTTTAACTAATTAACTTAGTATTCTTCTCATGGGTGGATTAATGTGATCCTTTTCTGTGCATAACATTGTAACCAGGTGATCTGATCACTGAATATTATTCTTATTATTAAAGTTCATTCTGGTAAAGCTAAAATGGCTGCCCTACCTTTAAGAGAAAAGGGTAATATCATTATGGATGTGCAGAGTAAAAAGAAAAGTTACAATGTTCTAGAACGATCTTCGAGTGCTGGGAGCTTCTTTTCCCAGGGTTGGTGAGGAACGGTGAATAATATTTGATAATATCCATGTAAATTCACTTATACTTGTTTGTAAACCCAGAGTATTGATTATTTGACGTGTTTTGCTTGTAGATGCTTTAGATTTTCAGAAGTACGATATTGGCTCTGGATAGCATGGTAGTGCAAAGTTCCTTATAGAACATAGAACATAGAACAGAGAATAGTACAGCACAGTACAGGCCCTTCAACCCACAATGTTGTGCCAACCCTCAAACCCTGCCTCCCATATAACCCCCCACCTTAAATTTCTCCATATACCTGTCTAGTAGTCTCTTAAACTTCATTAGTGTATCTGCCTCCACCACTGACTCAGGCAGTGCATTCCACGCACCAGCCACTCTCTGAGTAAAAAACCTTCCTCTAATATCCCCCTTGAACTTCCCACCCCTTACCTTAAAACCATGTCCTCTTGTATTGAGCAGTGGTGCCCTGGGGAAGAGGCGCTGGCTATCCACTCTATTCCTCTTATTATCTTGTACACCTCTATCATATCTCCTCTCATCCTCCTTCTCTCCAAAAAGTAAAGCCCGAGCTCCCTTAATCTCTGATCATAATGCATACTCTCTAAACCAGGCAGCATCCTGGTAAATCTCCTCTGTACCCTTTCCAATGCTTGCACATCCTTCATATAGAGAGGCGATCAGAACTGGACACAGTAACTCCAAGTGCGGCCTAACCAGAGTTTTATACAGCTGCATCATTACATCGCGACTCTTACGCGACTCTTAAACTCTAATCCTCGACTTATGAAAGCTAACACCCCATAAGCTTTCTTAACTACCCTATCCACCTGTGATGCAACTTTCAGGGATCTATGGACATGTACCCCCAGATCCCTCTGCTCCTCCACACTACCAAGGATCCTGCCATTTACTTTGTACTCTGCATTGGAGTTTGTCCTTCCAAAGTGTACCACCTCACACTTCTCCGGGTTGAACTCCAACTGCCACTCCTCAGCCCACTTCTGCATCCTATCAATGTCTCTCTGCAATCTGCGACAATCCTCTACACTATCTACAACACCACCAACCTTTGCGTCGTCTGCAAACTTGCCAACCCACCCTTCTACCCCCACATCCAGGTCGTTAATAAAAATCACGAAAAGTAGAGGTCCCAGAACAGATCCTTGTGGGACACCACTAGTCACAATCCTCCAATCTGAATGTACTTCCTCCACCATGAACCTCTGCCTTCTGCAGGCAAGTGAATTCTGAATCCACCTGGACAAACTTCCCTGGAACCCATGCCTTCTGACTTTCTGAATAAGCCTACCGTGTAGAACCATGTCCAATGCCTTACTAAAATCCATATAGATCACATCCACTGCACTACCCTCATCTATATGCCTGGTCACCTCCTCAAAGAGCTCTATCAGGCTTGTTATACACGATCTGCCCTTCACAAAGCCATGCTGCCTGTCCCTGATCAGACCATGATTCTCTAAATGCCCATAGATCCTATCTCTAAGAATCTTTTCCAACAGCTTTCCTACCACAGACGTAAGGCTCACTGGTCTATAATTACCCGGACTATCCCTGCTACCTTTATTGAACAAGAGGGCAACATTTGCCTCCCTCCAATCCTCCGGTACCATTCCCATGGACAACAAGGACATAAAGATCCTAGCCAGAGGCTCAGCAACCTCTTCCCTCACCTCGTGGAGCAGCCTGGGGACTTATCCGTCCTAATGTATTTTAACAACTCCAACACCTCCTCTCCCTTAATATCAACATGCTCCAGAGCATCAACCTCACTCATATTGTCCTCACCATCATCAAGTTCCCTTTCATTGGTGAATACCAAAGAGAGATATTCATTGAGGACCTCGCTCACTTCCACAGCCTTCAGGCACATCTTCTCACCTTTATCTCTAATCGGTCCTACCTTCACTCCTATCATCCTTTTTTTCTTCACATAATTGAAGAATGCCTTGGGGTTTTCCTTTACCCTACTCATCAAGGCCTTCTCATGCCCCCTTCTTGCTCTTCTCAGCCCCTTCTTAAGTTCCTTTCTTGCTTCCCTATATTCCTCAATAGACCCATCTGATCCTTGTTTCCTAAACCTCATGTATACTGCCTTCTTCCACCTGACTAGATTTTCCCCCTCACTTGTCACCCATGGTTCCTTCACCCTACCATTCTATTATCTTCCTCACCGGGACAAATTTATCCCTAACATCCTGCAAGAGATCTCTAAACATCGACCACATGACCATAGTACACTTCCCTGCAAAAACATCATCCCAATTCACACCCGCAAGTTCTAGCCTTATTGCCTCATAATTTGCCCTTCCTCAATTAAAAATTTTCCTGTCCTCTCTGATTCTATCCTTTTCCATGATAATGCTAAAGGGCAGGGAGTGGTGATGTCTGTACCCCAGATGCTCACTCATCTGTAGGTTATCTCACCCATGAGTAGGTTAGTCTTTCTAGTAATTTAACTGCAAGGCAATATATAGTGAAAGTTTTTGTAAAGTTTAATTTTGTCTTAAGTTATTGTTTCATGACCAAATGTGAGTGTAACAAATATGAATGTGTTAATCTCTGTTCATGTCGTGTGAGCAAGGGGAATTCATGTTAGGGTCTAGCCTATACGTATTTGAAAGTTAAGCACGTGTGCCAAGGTGAGTTTACCTCTTAGTTAAGATGAGATGTATTTATATATATTTTTGATGTTGTGTATAAGGTATAGGGTTGGTGGTATTCTAATGTCGTTTGTGTTGTTATTTAGAATTGCCACTACCCTATTAGTTTTGTATATTTTGTTCTACTTATTTTCATACTGCATTGTAACTAGTTGCATACACAACTGTGTGGACCGAAATTAAGTTGAGATTGTAACAGCAGGAACAGTATTTTTTTAATTAATTTTGTTGTTTTTATTGTAATACCCTCTTCCTGCATTAAAACATCTGAAACAGATAAAGGAATTAAAGACCTGAAAAAAGTATCTGTTGTCCTGAGTCTGTAATTTCCCCAGGCTACAAAAAGATTGACTATCACATTGAAAGAAATGAAAATAGATTAAATAATTTTCCTCATCATCTGAAGCAAGTCTTAATTCAGAGATTGAGTTCAAAGTTCAAAGTAAATTTATTAATATTTAAGTACATACTGTAGGGTATTTACAGGAATAAAAAATGCAATAGAATTTTATCAAAATCTATGTAAACGAGACAAACACTGACAGACAAATCAAATATGGATTGTGCAAAAATATAACATTTATCAAATAAAACTAATACTAAGAGTATTAGTTTTAAACAATCCTTGAAAGTTAGCTGGTAGATGTTGAATCAGTTCAGAGCAGTGGTGAATGATATCAGTTCAGGAGCCTGATGGTTGTAGGGTGATAACTGTTCCTGAATCTGGTTGTGTAAGACCTAAGACTTTTGTACTTCCTGCCCAATGGTAGAAGTGAGAAGAGTGCATGGCCTGGATAGTGGGATCTTGTAAAGATGGATGCTGCTTTCTTGTGGCAGGACTCAATGGTGGGAAGGGCTTCACCTGGAAACAAGTTTATGGATCACAATGAGTAATTAAACTACATCCAATCAAGCCAATGGAGGCAACACTCTCAATCCATTCCTCCAAGTTATTACTTTATACTTTATACTTTATTGTCGCCAAACAATTGATACTAGAACGTATGATCATCACAGTGATATTTGATTCTGCACTTCCTGCTCCCTGGGTTACAAATCGATAGTAATTATTTAAAAATTTAAATTATAAATTATAAATAGAAAATAGAAAAATGGAAAGTAAGGTAGTGCAAAAAAAAACGAGAGGCAGGTCCGGATATTTGGAGGGTACGGCCCAGATCTGAGTCAGGATCCGTTCAGCAGTCTTATCACAGTTGGAAAGAAGTCGTTCCCAAATCTGGCTGTACGAGTCTTCAAGCTCCTGAGCCTTCTTCCCGGAGGGAAGAGAGACAAAAAGTGTGTTGGCTGGGTGGGTCGTGTCCTTGATTATCCTGGCAGCACTGCTCCGACAGCATGCGGTGTAAAGTGAGTCCAAGGACGGAAGATTGGTTTGCGTGATGTGCTGCGCCATGTTTACGATCTTCTGCAGCTTCTTCCAGTCTTGGACAGGACAACTTCCATACCAGGTTGTGATGCACCCTAGAAGAACGCTTTCTACGGTGCATCTATAAAAATTAGTGAGGGTTTTAGGGGACAGGCCAAATTTCTTCAGTTTTCTCAGGAAGTTAAGGCGCTGGTGGGCCCTTATTATTACAGTGCAGGGTGAGCAGGAAGCCTGATTAGTTAGTACAAATTAGCTTGTAATCCCCTTAAAAGCATGAAGGGAAGATTATTCAAATTGTGACTTCATTTTGCAATGAAACTCCAGGTACAGTTTGGAAAAAAGCAGGTTCCTTGAGTCTTGGATAGTATTGAGGAGGTCTTGATGGGGAAAGATGAGATGCCTTGTATTTTCAGTGTGATCTTCCATTCTAATATTCCGCAGTATGTATTGGAGTGGTGGATGGAGAGGTTGTGGGACTGAGGCGTGCTGGAAATGGAGGTAGCTCAGGAACTCGCTACCAGGAGACCTGAGTGAATTGCCAGAAGGAGATTTCACTCTCTCTATCTCAGATGATAAACTATTAACTGATATTTACTATAAACCCACTGAGTCCCCCAGCTATTTATGTTACACCACTTCCCACATTGTCCTTTATAAGGATACCATTTCTTTCTCTCGGTTTCTCTGTATCCAGCACATCTGCTTTTAAAATGAAGCTTTCTGTTCCAGGGCATCTGAACTGTCCTCATATTTCAGTAGGTGTGGCTTCCCTTCTGCTGTGATTGAATGAGCCTGATCTCACATCTCCTCTCGTCCTTCTGCTCTCACACTGCTTCCTTCCAAGAGAATAATGTTAGAGTTCCCCTCGCCTTTACCTTTCGTGCTATGAGCTTCCCCATCCAGCTCACCATCTTTCATGATTTTTGTCTGCTGCAACATGATCCCAACATCAAGCACATCATCTCCTCCCTACCCACTTCTGCTTTGCATAGGGAACACTCCCTTTGTGACTTCATGGTCCACACCTATCCCTCCTTAATCCAGGTCACTTGCGCCATCCTTTCAGTAAATGTAACACTTGTCCTTGCACCTCCTCTCTCACAACCATTCAGGTACCTAAACAGCCCTTCCAGCTGAGGAAGAGGTTCACATGCATCTCCTCCACCCTCTACTGCATTTGTTGCACATGATATGAGTTCTTCTGAATCAACAAGACCAAGCACTGAGTCAGTGACTGTTTTACAGAACACCTACATTCAATACGCAATGCCCATCCTGAGAAGCCAGTTGCAGACCATTTCAACTCCCCTCCCCATTTCCACAGTGGCTTGTCCATCCTTGGCCTTCTCTACAGCGAGGATGAAACCCAATGCAAGCTGGAGGAGCAACCCCTTATAATCCATTTAGATAGTTTACAACCCAACGGAGAGAATATTAACTTTTACAATTTTAGGTAAAATCCTCTCCTTTACCCCCTCTTCTCCCACCCTTCCTTCCAGTCCTGCCATTTTTGTCCTCCTTTCCGCTGCTCCATCCACCCTCTTCACTCATAGGTTTTCCTCCCATCCCCCCACCACAACCCACCATTCTGGTCATCTGATACCAACAGTCATTCCACCTCTCCCTTCCCCTCTAGTGATTCCTATTCCACCACTTTTACCTGTAAGAATCCAGCGCACATCTACCTGTTTACGCTTCCAACTGTTCTGCCTCGTTGTACCAGACTCTCCAGTCCTGCTGCCTCCAGCAAACTTACACCAGCTCCACGTCTCACTCTCCTTACTCCATCTCTAGTTTCTCAGTTCTGCTCCATCTACTCCTGCTGATTATAGCTTCCTCTTCCGGTTCCATATTTCCACTACAAGCCCACAGCCACAAGCACTGTCCCACCAGATCCACATGTTACCTCCAACTCCTCGCTCCAACAGATCTGAATATTTCCCAGCAGCAATAGTGCAACATAAACACTGACAGCTGTTGAACAACTGGAAAGTAGATGATATATCAGCTATTATTTTCACAACAACTATCATTCAAAGTTGGTTATTTCTGAGGAAAGTTTCATCTGCCTCATCCTGTTTTTGTAGTGATCTGAGGCCAATCTGATATGAAAAGCAAAAATAATAGAATGTCAAGTAATTTAAGATAAAGTGGAAATAGATTTCCCCAATGATATCTTAAAATCATGATGGACCCCAAAGGAATGAAATTTATCTATTTCAGTACAGCATAAATCGTAATTACTATATTGCATTGTCAGAAACACAGTAATTAAATGCAAAGAGAAAAATAAAATTCAAGATTTATGGGCAGTGTAAACAAGCTGTAACCAAGTTTAACAAAAGAGGTAAATAATTTGCCTTTGTTTGGCCAGAAATTGAGTGCCTAAGCGACACAAGATGGGTTTCTTGGCTGGCAGTCTAAAGATGTACTGATTGGTAGGTTAATTGGTCATGGTAAATTGTCCCATGATTAGGCTAGGATTAAATTGGGGGATGCTGGATAGCACGCCACGAAGGGCCAGAAGGGTATATTTCATGCTGTATATAAATGGACGGACGTATGGATGGACAGATGAGAGATGAGAGATCATCACCATGGTGCATCCCTACCTTTGCAGCTGTGATCATAAATGTGATGATGGACCGTATAATAGTTGCTACTTTATTGCATCATTGTGGTTGTTTGGAAAGGAATGTGGAATAAGGCAAATGAAGAAATCCTTCTGCCTTAAATATATCTTGTGTGATATTTAATTGTTGATTGTATGAATCTGTTGCATTATTTCAATAGAATTTAAAAATAAATAGCAAATGATGCTACTGAAGTAGCACAACACAGGTTTATTAAAAAGCCCAGAAGCAGATAGATAGATACTTTATTGATCCCGAAGGAAATTACAGTGTCACAGCAGCATTACAAGTGCACAGATATACAAATATTAGAAGAGGAGTAAGAAAAAATAAAACATAAGTTACCTCAAACAGTCTAAAACTGTAGGAGATCATTCCTTCCCTGGCTATAAGTTGATTTATAATCGAGCCTAATGGCTAAGGGTAAGAATGACCTCATATAGCACTCTTTGGAGCAGCACAGTTTCTTGGTCCATTACTGAAAGTGCTCCTCTATTCAGCTAAGGAGACATACAGAGGGTGAGAAACATTGTCCAGAATTACCAGGATTTTTCATAGGGCCCTTTGTTCTACCACAGTGTCCAGTGTGTTTGGTTTGACTCCTATAACAGAGCCAGATTTTCTTATCAATTTATTCAGCCTGTTGGCATTACCCATGCTCATGCCATTGCCCCAGCACACCACCACATAGAAGGTTGTACTGGCAACAGCAGGCTGGTAGAACATGTTAAAGAGAGGCCTGGATACTCCAAAGGACCTTTATTTCCTCAGGAAGGAGCGGCAGTTCTAGCCCTTGTACACAGCCTCTATGTTGGCGCTCCACTCAAGTCAAGTAGTTAAAACCAGGGCATATAGGTGGGTGGACTCATTTGCCTACTAGAAATATGAAAGGTAATTTAATCAATGTTTTCCATATATTTAGGGAAGGCCATTATGCAGATGCAGAAAAGCAATTTCTGATTGTCAGAGAAAGTTGGGTCTGCACCTCTCATTCAAAAGCTGACTTTTCACTCTGATCTTCTGGCTTTTACCTACATAATAGCATAGTTGATTGGAAATTCTGAACAAAGGCAGAAATCCCAGACCTGCTCAACTGATCACTGTTCTCAGGTAGATATCCCCCACATTTAAGGTCCAGCAGGTGAAGTGCAGATCACCTCAGGTTTTCCATCATTGAGACTGAGAACCTGCCCCCTTAATTTCAGAGGTTCCACCGATCTCATAGCTCCGCTGGACCCCGCCAGTCTGCTGGCAACGTGGTCCCTGGAGCACGAATGTTCATGGGACCTGCTCCAGGTTACACTCAGATCTTTTTGTGCGCATTGTTCAGTGGAAAATTTGGGTCTACAAGTCCAAATTAGAGAAACCATTCCAAATGCAGAAGTTGGTAGATGTTTGCAAGAAAAACAATAAAGTAGTTATTCATTTTAATGATGAGGCTGATAGGCTTAATGAATCAAGGCTAATCAGCAACATGGGGCAAAATGGGTAAAATAGAATTAGATACAGATGAGCTATGACCTCACTAAAGTGTAGCATAGATTAAAGAATTAAATAGTCAGAACATAAATTATATCCATCTTACATTCATATGGTAGTGATGAGTGGTGATGGTGCTCTCATCCACATTAATTTTCTCCCATTTTTAACCAGTTATTGATTCTACCTGAGATGGAAAAGTCAAAGGGCAAGACAGCAGGACCAAGCTTTTAATGTTGTCAGGATTCGTCAATTGATACTGGAATGGGTGGGATAAAAGACTTGGTAGGAGACAGGAGGGTTTAGGTAGAGGTGTTGTATTCTCACAACTTCAAGAAACAACAATCTCATTAACATCAATATTGCACTTACATAAGTAAGGAGCTTTATATAACATCGATAAATCTCTAAGAATAGAGTAGAGTACTATCTGGATGACATTCGAAATTTTGTTGCACCAGTTTGTTTAGTAAAAGCTATTTTGTTGGCATTGCACAGCAATGTAGCGGTTACCGTAACACTTTACAGTGCCAGTAATTGAAAGATTGGTCTTCAATTCCTGCCGCTATCTGTACGGTGTTTGTACATTTTTCCAGTGACTGCGTGGGATTCGTCCGGGTGCTCCGGTTTCCTCCCACATTCCAAAGATGTATGGGTCAGCGTTAGTAAATTGTGTGCATGCTATGTTGGCACTGGAAGTGTGACAACACTTGTGGGCTACGCCCGGCTCATGCGCAAACTGTGTTGATTATTGATGCAAATTATGCATTTTCACTGTATGTATCAGAGGTTCAATGTACATGTGACAAATAAAGCTCATCTTGATCTTGATCACTCCATCCTTTCTATTGATCTTAGTCACAAACAATACAAAGGAAGCCGACAGACAGTATTGGTAGTAATTTACTTTTATCGCAAAGAGATTTCTGAATCAGAATCAGGTTTATTATCACTAACATATGTTGTAAAATTTGTTGTTTTTGTGACAGTACAGTGCAAGACATAAAAAAAATTTCTACACATCGCAATGAAAAATAAATAAATAGTGCAATAGAGGAATCGCGAGATAGTGTTTATGGTCCATTCAGAAATCTGATGGCACAGGGGAGGAAACAGTGTCTAAACATTTAATGTGGGTCTTCAGGCTCATGTACCTCCTCCCTGATTCTCGCCGTTGTCTGTAAGAAGTTTGTATGTTCTCCGCGTGAGCACTTATGTTTCCTCTCACAGTCCAAGGACGTACTGGTTGGTAGGTTCATTGGTCATTGTAAATTGTCCCATGATTAGGCTACAATTAAATCTGGGGTTGCTGAGCAGAAGGACTGGAAGGGACTATTCTACGCTGTATCTCAATAAATAAAAATAAATACTGGCACTAATGAGGTGAGTGCATGTCCCCAGTGGTGAAGGTTCTTAATGGTGGATGCCATCTTCTAGAGCTACCATCTTTTGAGGATATCCTTGCTGGTGGGGAGGGTTATGCCTGTGATGGAGCTGGCTAAGTCTACAACACTCAGCTGTCTTTTTCAATCCTGCACATTGGAACCTCCTTACCAGGGGGATAATACAACCAGTCAGAATGCTCCCTATGGTATATCTGTTGAATTTTCCTAGGGTCTTTGGCAACGTACCAAATCTCAAAATCCTAAAGAAGTAGAGTCAGTGGTGAGCTTTCTTCGTGATTGCTTGAATATAACGGGTCATTTAGATGAGGGTTCTATTGTCAAACCAGTCTGGATATTCAAATGAGTCCTACATCCACAATCTCTACCCTTAAGAGACAAGATGAATATGGGTCAGTCATATTTTGGGTCCCAATTTACAGTTTTTGAGGGGTAACTTCCAACTGTTATGTCAGTTAGCTTGCATGGTGTCTCCTCTCTGACACCATGGATACAGTCTTTCAAATCCAACCCCTTCACAGAAGGCCCAATAAAACAAATCTCACAGCAAGAACCTTCAGAGTTCCTATCTTCTGCATTAGGATACCTGAATTTGCTGTATCTTTTGAAAAAAAAAATCATGTTCCCTCTGGGATCCAGATCCATATCCTTGTCCGACATTGCAATAATCTGAAGGAAGTTACAGGTTTATACTTTCCATTGCTCTGGTCATCACTTAGCATTTACAACATGCTGTTCTACTCCCGACAATACTTTATGCTCAAATATAATGGAGCAAACTTATTAAAGTTGAAATTTAAAGCAGAAGATAAAAATCTGCAGTAAATGGGGCTGTAGGAATAAACAGATCTGGCTTCACAAATTAGCAGGAGGAATGGTAAGTAAGCATTGATGTACGTACACAAAAATTTCAGAGTTGAATTTCATGGACATTCTCAAATAAGTTACATTTTTTCTCCAAGACTTGTGAGACGATGTATCATTTTTAACATTTAGGAATAAAAAAACTGTAATAGCTTTTTCACTCATTTGCAATTAGGTTCTGCAGACAGAACATTCTCTTATTTTACCATTTTCCAATCAAGTTCAATCTAGCATAGATGAGTAAGTAAGAAAGAGAGAGAGAGAGAGAGAGAGAAGGAGAAAGAGGGAGAAAGAGGGAGAGACTGGAGTATTTATAGGAGAATCTCGAAGAATTGTCATCCTATCTCAGGAGCCAGGAAGCAAAATGATAGCTACTAAATTGAAGTACTATATAATCGGCAAGTCTAAAAGCTCTTGTGTATCTAAGAAAATCCAAGATGTAAAACAATTAGCATTTATTAACATGATAACATGTATAGCATCAAAACTTAATTAAACCTCTGCCCAGGTTTGGAAGCCAGCAAAGAGGGTAGTTGATTGAAGTTGAGGGTAGCTCATTTCCCATAATGTGATAAATGATGAGGTGATGAAAGCTGATCAGGAGGCAGAATTATCTTTACTATGGGTTTGTGTAGTCAAGTTTAATGCATTTTTTGCACTGCAACAAATGGATCTTATTTGTTCAGACGTGATATGAAATCATAAAAAATGTAACATCTTGCATGTTCACTGTTTACCTGTTGTTTCGGCCGACTTGAACTGGAGATTACATTTGGTATGCATCCAATTAACTATATAGCTGCTTGGGCTGGATTCAACCTGTTTGGAAAGACACTGTAGAAAGGATTGAGCTTATAACATGTAATATGTTATATAGACAGAGGAGCACGTGATATAGACAGAGGACTACTTTATGCAGCTATCTTCCTCAAAATGAGGTAAAGCAATAACTAGAAATGTAGGTAAAACATAGAACATAGAACATAGAATAGTACAGCACAGTACAGGCCCTTCAGCCCACAATGTTGTGCCGACCCTCAAACCCTGCCTCCCATATAAGCCCCCACCTTAGATTCCTCCATATACCTGTCTAGCAGTCTTTTAAACTTCACTAGTGTATCTGCCTCCACCACTGACTCAGGCAGTGCATTCCACACACTAACCACTCTCTGAGTAAAAAACCTTCCTCTAATATCCCCCTTGAACTTCCCACCCCTTACCTTAAAGCCATGTCCTCTTGTATTGAGCAGTGGTGCCTTGGGGAAGAGGCACTGGCTATCCACTCTATCTATTCCTCTTATTATCTTGTACACCTCTATCATGTCTGCTCTCATCCTCCTTCTCTCCAAAGAGTAAAGCCCTAGCTCCCTTAATCTCTGATCATAATGCATACTTTCTAAACCAGGCAGCATCCTGGTAAATCTCCTCTGTACCCTTTCCAATGCTTCCACATCCTTCCTATAGTGAGGTGACCAGAACTGGACACAGTACTCCAAGTGTGGCCTAACCAGAGTTTCATAGAGCTGCATCATTACATCGTGACTCTTAAACTCTAACCCTCGACTTATGAAAGCTAACACCCCATAAACTTTCTTAACTACCCTATCCACCTGCGAGACTTACATGTACACGATTCCTTCTAAATTTGATGTTTATTTTTGGGTTTTAAGGAACAACCATTTTCTTTTAAGCCTTCAATAAGCCTTCATAAATATTTGATTTAATTTTCTCATTTATTTTTCAATAATTAATTTTATGTATAGGTTCATGTGATATTAAGGATATGTAAATAGATGTCTCTTTTAGTGAGACCTGTACATCATCAGTTGTGCCTATTTCTTGTAATGCCCTTGATGATGATAAATGATCATCTCACTTTCTGCAGGGAAGTGCCACACGTTATGCAGTGGACTGCATAGGCTGAATGACCTCCTTCTGCTCCTATATCTTATATCTTATGGTCCAAGATTAAAAGACAAGAAGTACATAACCATATCCTAAAATATTTTATCTGCAGGTAAGCCTACTTTCTCAGAAGGTTTGCTGCTAATTGCTGTGAGATTCACTATTTACTGTTTCCTATTTGGAATTAACATGAAATTTTCAACTTTAATGGTTTTAAGATGTGAGGTTGAAGGCTGATAGAATAAGCCTATCAGTTAAGGCATCTTCAGCAGGATTGTCAATTATTTCTTGTCCATTCTGGTCTTTTTTTTCACTTTGACCTTAAATAATCTAACATCAATTTTCAAAGAGTAGCCATTTAATTAGTGCTTAATGTAACAAGTACTTTGTACTTTTGTACTTTGTACAAAATTTGTACTTTTGGCAGTTCGGAGATATCGATCAACAGTATGTATGTCCATAAGCAAAGTTACATATTACCCCTCTGTAAATGTACCGGATCAAGTTAATGTCTGAGGCATGACCCTAAAAGGTAGATTATGTCTTCCAGATCAATAATATGCAATTTGAGTGACTTGTATATCTTGTACCATTCAGTAAAAGAAATTATAATGTTCATTTATTTAAGATTTATGGACTACAAATCAAACTTTATTTCAGAATCAGGTTAATTATCACTGATGTAGTTTGTGTAATTTGTTGTTTTACAGCAAGAGTACAGTGCTATACATAAAAAAATACTATAAATACCATAAGAAATATATAAGATATAAAATGCCTATGAACTATTCAACCCCTTGGAGGTTTTCATGTTTTATTGTTTTATAACTATGAATCACAGTGGATTTAATTTGTTTTTTTTTTGACACTGATCAACAGTAAAAGACTTGTGTCAAAGTGAAAACAGATCTCTACAAAGTGATCTAAATTAATTACAAAATAAACCACAAAATATTTGATTGTGTCAATATTCACCCCTCTTTAATATGAGCAAAAATAATGAGGTAGTGTTCATAGGTTAGTTCATTGTCTGTTCAGAAAGCTGATGGTGGAAGGGAAGAAGCTCTTCTGTAAACATTGAGTGTGTTTACCATTATCCCCTCAAAACTAATCCGTGAACTCCAAGACCTGGGCCTCAATAATCCCTTGTGCAATTAGATCCTGGAATTCCTTACTTGTAGATCCCAGTCAGTTCAGAATGGCAAAAACAACTCCTCCACAACCTCCATCAGCACAAAAGCAATGCAGGGATGTATACTGCGCCCCTGGTCTACTCGCTTTACATCTATGACTGTGTGGCTCAGTACAGCTCCAACACCATATACAAGTTTGCTGATGATCCCACTGTTGTGAGCCGTATCAAAGGGGGTGATGAATCAGTATACAGGAGGGAGATTGAAAATTTGGCTGAGTGGTGTAATAACAACAACCTCTCACTCAATGTCAATAAGACCAAGGAACTGACTGCAGACTTCAGGAGAGGGAAACCAGAGGTCCATGAGCAAGTAGTCATTGGAGGATCAAAGGTGAAGAGGGTCAGTAACTTCAAATTCCTGGGTGTCACCATCCTAGAGGAACCTGTCCTGGACCGATCATATAAATATAATTGCAAAGAAAGCACGACAGCGGCTCTACTTCCTCAGGAGTCTGTGGAGATTCAGCATGTCATCAAAAAGCTCGGGAAACTTCTATAGATGTGTGGTGGAAAGTGTGCTGACGAGCTGCATTATGGTCTGCATTCTGTTATGCGAAAACTAATGCCTTTGAGTGGAAAAGGCCTTTGATATAGAGTTCATAGAAAATCACTGGAAGTGAATGATTTGATTCCAACAAAGGGTGGAAATGTAACTACAAGGAATAAACAGTTGTGACTTAAATTTAAGAGGAACTCTCCTGTCCTGCTACTATTTGCAATGTTTTTTTTCTTTACTATTCCCTTGTTCGGAATCTGAGCAGTGCAAGCTTTTAGAGTCATAAAACCTTACAGCCCAACAGAAACAGGCCCTTCAGCCCATCGAGCCCATGCTGAACTACTAATCTGCTTTGTCCCCTCGACCTGCACACAGACCATTACCTTGCTTACTTCTCCCATCCATATAGCTATTAAATGTTTAAGAAAATTAAACACAGAATTGTCTTAAATGCCGAAATTGAACCTGCATCCAAATTTTCTCTGGCAGTTTGTTTTGTGTGCTCACCACCCTTTAACAACTGGCCTTTCAACCTTAACCCATGACCTCTAGTTCTAATCTCACCCAACTTCAGTGAAAAAATCCTGCTTGAAATTACCCTATCTATACCCCTCATAATTTTTTATGTCTCTATCAAATCTCCCCACTTTCTCCTTACACTCCAAGGAGTAAAGTCCTAACCAATTCAACCTTTCCCTATAACTCAGGTCCTCAAGTCAGTGCAACATTCTTGTAAATTTTCCTGTACTCCTTCAATCTTGTTGACATCATTCCAGCAGGTAGGAGACCAGAAATGGACACAATCCTCCAAATTAGATCTCACCAACATCTTATATAAATGCAACATAACATCCCAACTCCTTTACTCAATACGTTGACTTAAGATCTTATACAAAATTTTGAAAGGGATATATAAGGTAGAAGTAGGAAAGTTGCTTCCATTGGTAGGAGAGACTAGAACTAGGGGACATTGCCTCAAGATTCAGGGGAGAAGATTTAGGACAGAGATGAAGAGAAACTGTTTTTCCCAGAGAGTGGTGAATCTGTGGAATTCTATGCCCAGGGAAGCAGTTGGAGTTTCTTCACTAAATATATTTCAGATACAGTTAGATAGATTTTTACATAGTAAGGGAATTAAGGGTTATGGGGAAAAGGCAGGTAGATGGAGCTGGGTTTACGGACAGATCAACCATGATCTTATTGAATGGCGGGGCAGGTTCAATGGGCCGGATGGCCTACTCCTGCTCCTATTTCTTATGTTCTTATGATGGCAATGTGTCGTCATACCTGTGACACCACTTTCGAGGAATTATGGATCTGTATCCCTCTATTCTTCCACATTCTTCAGTGTCCCATCAATCACTATATAGGTTCTAGCATGGTTTGTCCTCCTAAATTGCGACACCTCACACTTCTCTGCATTAAATTCCATCTACCATTTTTCAGTCCACTTTTCTAGATGGTCAAAATCCTTTGATAGCCTGTCACACTGTACACTATAATCCCCAAACTTGGTGTCATCTGCAAAATTACTGAGCCAGTTAACCACATCATCATTCAGATCATTGATGCAGATTACAAACAACAACGGTTGCAGCAAAAATCACTGTGGCACACCACTAGTCACAGGTCTCCAGACCGAGAGGTAACCATCTACTGTCTCTGTCTGGCTTCTCCCGTGAAGCCAATGTTTAGTTTAATTTACTGCGTCGTCCTGAATGTTAAACGACTGGACCTTCTTGACCAACCTCCCTTGTGGGATCCCGTCAAATGCCTTGTTAATATTTATGTTAACAATATCCAATGCCTTGCCTTCATCAATTTTCCTAACTTCCTCAAAAGACTCTGTAAGCTTGGTTAGACACAACCTACCATGCATAAAGCCACATTGACTATCCCTAATAAGACCCCGACTGTCCAAATATTCAGTGTTGTGACTGTGAATGAAGTCACCGGAGAGGCAATGAAGCTTGTGGATATAGAAGTCTTTATTTAGCAATACATGCCGGCATCACACAGGAGATACTCTTGGAAGAAGAGATCCAATATTACATGACATTTTAACATGCCGAATATCAAAGGTAACTGCAGGCAGGGTAATTCCCTAGTTGCAATGTATCCACAATATCCCCTTCGAATTACATATAATTTTCAACACCTAGATCTTCACACCAACACTTCAGACACCCAAAGTGAATGCTAATCACTGTTGTCATATGCACACATCATGGATCAATCAGTGTTTCTTGGTTTGCAATCAACCCAGTCTGCAGCTCCAATAACACCATTGCTCTTTCCTGCATTTTAAGCTCAATCTATAATCCATATTCTGAACTGGATTGGTTGCTGCTGAAATTAATATTTGCTATATTCCATAACTCTAGAATATGTCCTGACATTGAGTCCCTAAGAATACCTTCCAATAACTTGCTGACGACAGGCTCACCAACTTATTCTTGGAGCCTCTCTTAAGCAATGGAATAGCATTAGCTATTCTCCAATACTCTTGCACTTTACCCATGGTGAAAGACACTTTAAATATTTTTGCTAGGGCCTCTGTAATTTCTGCACTAGCCTCCCATAAGGTCCAATTGAACATCATGTCAGGCCTTGGGAATTTATCCATCCTAGTTTGCCTCAAGGCAGCATAAACCTCCTCTTCTGTAATCTGTATGCAGTCCATGACTTCACTATTATTTAGCCTTACTTCTATAGACTTTGTGTCCACCTCCCAATGAAATACAGATGCAAAAAAACTATGTATGATCTCCCCAATCTCTTTTGACTTCATACATAGATAGCCACTCTGATCTTCAAGAGGACCATTTTGTCCCTTTTACTGAAATGGCTTGCTTGGCCATTTCAGAAGATATTCAAGAGTCCAGAAGTGAATCTAGAGTCATAACTAGGCTGGAGTAAGAAGAGCAGATTTCCTTACAATTAATAAATTATGTGGTTATTTTTTCCAGAATTATTAACTTAATTTAAATTCTACATCAGTGGATTGCTGGTTCACTGCTCTGCCACCATTATATACTGTGTTCTAGACAGCAGTCAGATAGGTTTCAGACCTTTAAGTAATGAAGGAAAAAGACTTCAGAGTATAAAACTATTCTCTCACACAGTTCACATCTGTCATGGGAACAGAGAAAGGGAAGAACATTTCTTGATTTAAGCTATGCATGCATGGTGTATGCAATCACATTTAGAGATCAAAATATAACCACAATGTGCTTGATGACTTTGTTTTATGCAACAAAATTTCAGAACCAATATTCTTCCTTGTTTATTTTTGATGAAGGAAATTACATCTTATTAGAGCTCAGAATCATACTTACACATCTCAAATTTGATTTCAATTTGAAGAAATAGCTGTGTAACAATAAACATCATAATTATTTTGTGTGACAGAATCTATAATCTTACCACAGATCACATCAGCCCAGGAAGAAACAAACTCTATATGTGCTATCACTGAAATAAGGGCAACCTCAGATTATTCAACATTTACCTCAGGAGTGACATAGGCAATATTTTTATGACAGAGTTTTTTTGAGTAATCATTTGCTGATAATTGCTTAAACTGAAGTGCTGCTGAATCAATGCTCTTGCAATGGCTAAGCAGCAGCCAAAGTACATTGACATTCCCTACTGCAGCATTTATGAATTGGAACAGAAATCAATATGCAGGTAATTGAGAAAGGATTCTGCAATTTCTGCAATACAAGTTCATCACGCTGAATGTAGTATATTTGTCCAAAACTTTAAAAGTGAAATATAAGCAGAAATTATAAAAGACAAACTTTGAGACAAATGGTTATTCACTGTTTACATGCAGAAGAATGATAAAGTTCAAATGATCACCCGAAGATGCATTATTTGGGAAGATGGTGACTCCTGCAAGGCAGCCAGTCTTCCCAACGTCACTGATATGATTGATTCTGGAGTGAAAATTAAACCAGCCATTAAAGGTTACTTCAGGAAGATTCAAGAACCATTTAACTACTCTGGTTTCTGGTTAGTACAGGGTGGTCAGGAGGCAAACCCTGTTGGCAACCAGTCATGGAAGTGTGGAAATCAAGACAGATGTAGGTAAACTGATCACAAACAAGAGAAAATCTGCAGATGCTGGAAATCCAAGCAACACACGTATGGTCACCTCACTAGAGGAAGGATGTGGAAGCATTGGAAAGAGTTTCGAGGAGATTTACCAGGATGCTGCCTGGTTTAGAGAGTATGCATTATGATCAGAGATTAAGGGAGCTAGTGTTTTACTCTCTGGAGAGATAGAGGATGAGAGGAGACATGATAGCGGCATACAAGATATTAAGAGGGATAGGTAGAGTGGACAGCCAGTGCCTCTTCCCCAGGGCACCACTGCTCAATACAAGAGGACATGGCTTAAGGTAAGGGTTGAGAAGTTCAAGGGGGGTATTAGAGGAAGTATTTTTACTCAGAGGAGGCAGATACACTAGTGAAATTTAAGAGACTACTTGACATGTATACGGAGGAACTTAAGGTGGGGGGGTTATATGGGATGCAGGGTTTAAGGGTTGGCACAACATTGTGGGCCAAAGGGCCTTTACTGTGCTGTACTGTTCTATGTTCTATATTCTAAAATACTGGAGGAACTCAGCTGCCAGGCAGCATCTGTGGAAGAGAGTTACAGTTAACGTTTCGGGCCAAGACCCTTCTGCAGGACTGGAGAAAAACACATTGTCTTTTTCCTCCCCAGTTTTGCTGAAGGATCTCAGCCTGAAATGCCGACTGTACTCTTTTCCATAGATGCTACCTGGCCTGCTGAGTTCCTCCAGCATTTTAGAACATAGAACATAGAACGGTACAGCACAGTAAAGGCCCTTCGGCCTTTGCTTGACATTGTAAATCTTAAGGCTACCTAGTCCTGTGTCACTCTCAACCTTATCAGATTTTTCATCAGCATCTTGTAGCCTGACAGTTTACTTTTTTTCTCTTCGTTGTGCAGTCCATATATTTTTGGTTTTCTGACATACCTTTTGTATGTGTCCTTCTTTGTTGCGTTTTTGGCAAGATTTACTTTTAAACCTTCATTGGTCTGTTGTACGTGAGCCCCTGCAACAATGGTAACATAATTTGTTTGGCCAGGCAGTTTTCTGCTTAGACATTGCAATTCTGTTCATCTTCACTTGCATTTCTGACTGCAACTCAATTTCATCTCTGTCTGCAGTTTCCATTGACACTGCAATTTCAATTGCTCTTTTATATATAATCTGTGCTTCGTTTAGGAGCCATCATTGAATACTTTACAGTAAAATTTCACAAACTAAACAATCTCTCAGTGCATCACTGAACTGACAATGTGTTCAATTCAACCCAATACGCTGAAATGTACTTCGCTTCTTTTTGTTTCCACACATGAAGCCTCTAGCTTTCTGCAGTCAGCAGTGGTTTTGTTTCTAATTATTCTTGCATTACTTTCAAGATATCAGCAAACACATTTCAGCTGGATTGGTTGGAGCAGTCCAATTTTGATGCAAACTGTATGCCTTTAAATCCAATGCACTCAGCAAAACTGTATTTGCTTCTCATAAGCTACCTCATTTGCTTCAAAATACTGTTCAACTAACTCAGGTTATCTGAGCCAGTTATCCACTAAGCAATCAACTGCACCTATCTTTCTGATGTAGCCAGCCACTTCCGCTCTTTTTCCTTATGGTTATTATCACCTTTTACTCACTGCTTATAAACTATTGGATTCTTCTGATTTCTGCCTTTTTGACAGTTTCTGTATGTTCCTGAGGAAGCAGTGCTGCACCATCTCTTTACTGTACTGTTTATATCTGTGTTTTTTCTAAACTCAAATGTCACGCTAGGCTTCATCAGATAAGTTGTTGTCCCGGGTTCGTTTGAAACTTTCTCGTCACCAGTTATGTTTTGTAACTGTAAAACTTACAAACTAATTGCAAATAAAACAAAAAAAAAGACAGGAGCCCAGGAGAACAGGTCTTAGTTCTTTCTTACTTTAAGTGAGTCGTGGTATGATATGATAGCGTCCTGTTGAATGCAATTCATATAACGGTTCATTATATTTATTGGTTCCGCTCGATCATCTCTGAGGCCAAAGTATGCAGGTGTTTCCAATGGTTGATAGTTGCAAGGCTGCTGGACTGGTTCGCATCGCAGGGTGAGTACTCAGGATGTGTACAGCACAACTGGCAGGTGTGTTTATAGACATTTTTAATTTCTCCCTCTCCCAGTGCAGAATGTCCTCCTGCTTCAAAACATCCACCATTTTTCCTGTACCTAAAAGGCCAAGGTAACATGTCTGAATGACTGGCGATCTGTTACATTCACCTCAATAATAAGCAAAAGCTTTGAGAGGCTGGTCAAGGACTACATCTGCAGCTTGCTACCACCCACACCGGACCCCTTACAGTTTGCCTACTGACACAACCGATCGACAGACGACGCAATAGCCACAGCTCTACACACCGTCCTTACACATCTGGAGAACAGGGATGCTTATGTGAGAATGCTATTTTTGGACTACAGTTCAGCTTTCAACACCATAATTTCCTCCACGCTCGACAAGAAGCTCAGAGACCTTGGCCTTCACCCTGCCTTTTGTGGCTGGATCCTGGACTTCCTATCAGATCACGGCAGGTTGTAAGAGTGGGTTCCCTCACCTCTGCCCCTCTGACCCTCAACACAGGGCTGTGTACTAATTCCTCTCCTTTACTCCCTGTGTACCCATGACTGTGGCGCCAGCCACAGCTGTAATCTGCTAATTAAATTCGCCGATGACCCTACATTGATTAGCCTTATCTCAAACAATAACGAGGCGGCCTACAGCGAGGAAGTCATCACTCTGACACAATGGTGTCAAGAAAACTATCTCTCCCTCAACGTTGCAAAAACAAAGGAGCTGGTTGTGGACTACAGGAGGACTGAAGACAGGCTAACCCCTATAGACGTCAATGGATCTGGGGTTGAGAGGGTGAACAGCTTTAAGTTTCTCAGCATAAACATCACCGAGGATCTCACGTGGTCTGTACATACCGTCTGTGTGGTGAAAAAGGAACAACAGTGCCTCTTTCACCTCTGATGGTTGAAGAAGTTTGGCATGGCCACCCAAATTCTTAGAACTTTCTATAGGTGTATGATTGAGAGCATCCTGACTGGCTGCATCACTGCCTGGTATGGGAACTATACTTTCTTCAATTGCAGGACTCTGCAGAGAGTGGTGCAGACAGCCCAGCACATCTGTAGATGTGAACTTCCCACTATTCAGGACATTTATAAAGACAGGTGTGTAAAAAGGGCCCAAAGGATCATTGGAGACCTGAGTCATTCCCAACCACAAACTGTTCCGGGTGTTACCATCCGGGAAATGGTACCGCAGCATAAAAGCCAGGACCAACAGGCTCTGGGACAGCTTCTTCCACCAGGCCATCAGACTGATTAATTCATGCTGACGCTACTGTATTTCAATGTTATATTGACTATCCTGTTGTACATAATATTTATTATAAATTACTATAATTGCATATTGCACATTTGAATGGAGATGTAACACAAAGATTTTTACTCCTCATGTATTTGAAGGATGTAAGTAATAAAGTCAATTTAATTCAATTTAAACAAAATATTTAGAATATTACTCAAATATTTCTGATGTATTAAAACAGCAGTTTGGATTAGATTGTTTTGTTAAATTGAATGTAAAAGTTAAAATTATAATTTATGTCATGGTAAAGTTGCTAGATGGAAAGAGGAGCAAAGAGATCTTGAGATATGAACACAAGAAGTATTAAAGTACTAATAGAAGCCGCTTACAAGTTCTTAAGTTTCTTCTAACAACTAGATTGCAATGTGGTTCGTTGCAGAGGGAGTAACTATGTAAGAATGTAGGTGGAATTAATATGAACCATTCTGGTCAGCTTACCTCAAAAGAAGATACAAAGTACTGCTGAACATACTAAAACAATTTGCAAAGACACTCTCAGTTCTCTCAGAAAATAACCAAATTAGTTCCCTTTTCTTCCAAGTGAACCCCTCAGAGTTGAGGAGAATGTCCTTCAGTTCCATTTCTATAGGGATTGGTTGAGTGTGGTGGAATCTGCAAACCTGGCCTTTAGACGTTAGCAGGGGGCTTTGTGTAGAATTAATCTGCAGGACAAGTGGGAAACTATTTGACCTTCATCATCACCTGCAAAATGCAAGCAATTCCAATTTCAATTCCAATATAGTATGCAGGCAATACATCCATATGGCATGCTCCAAAGATGAGATCTAAACTATTGCTGATTTCTTTACAGACATTCATGAAAAAAATGATGTTACACTGAACAACCAGAATGCAAAAATGATCCTCCAGACTGTGCAACAGCAAATCCTGAAAATCAAAATTCATGGTAAGACCATGGCGAATATGAACAATTTCATCCTTTAATAGACTGATAGACACTAATCAATGGCTAAATTACTTCCAATAAATTTCGTATCAGATCCCATCATTCAGCATCTGTTCCCAGGATGAGTCTTTCCATTCCAAGACATCAGAGATGTTCTCCTTCTTCAAAGAATGGGGTTTCTCTTCCTCCACCACTGATGTTGCCCTCGGTCACACCTTCTCCATTTCCCAGACATCACCATGGATTGCTCCCGATGTGAATCCCTTGTCCATTTCTCTCTCTCCACTAATCTCCCTCCTGTCACATATCCCTGCGAGCAAGAAAATACTACACCTGCCCAGTCATCTTTTCTCTAACCTCCATTCAGGGCCCCAAATAGTCCTTTCAGGTGAGGCAACACTTCACCTGTGAAACTTTTGTGGTCATCTATTGTACCCAGTACTCCCGATGCAGTCCCCTCTAGATTGGTGAGACCCAATGTAGATTGGAGGACTGCTTTGTCAAGCAACACTGCTCCATTTGCCAAAAGTAAAGGTTCCTGGTGGCTAAGCATTTGAATTGCTATCCCATTCCCACTCCTAAATGTCGGTCCATTATTTCCACTTCTGCCATTATGAGGTCACTCTCAGTTTGGAGGAGCAACACCTCATATTCTGGGTAGGTAGCCTCTAACTTGTTAGCATGAAAATTGATTTTTCCTTACGGTATTTTTTTTCCCTTTCTCCTCCCCTTCCCTCTTCTTTCATTCCCCACATGGCCTTTTTCCTCTTCTCATCACCTGCCTATCACCTCCCACTGGTACCCTTCCCATGGTCCTCTCTCCTCTTCTAGCAGATTCCTTCTTCTCCAGCTCTTTACCTTTCTCACCCACATGGCTTCACCTATCACCTTCTAACTTGTCTTCCTTCTCCTTCCCTCACCTTTCCTGTAAGTGTGGGCTTGCTGAGCAAGGTTTGCTTGCCAGATTCCCTATACCACATTTTAAATACATCATGTCATAGCATGTACTGTTATTGTAAATGTATTCTTAATATATACAATACATTATAGTTTTTTGTTGATATAATTCTAAATAATTACATTTAGAGTCCAAGATGAAACCCAACATAGATTAGGAGGCCGCTCTGTCCGTCACGAAAGGCAGGATCTCCCAGTGGCTACTCATTGCATTTTGCCTTCCCATTCCTATTCTGTCATGTCTGTCCAGGGCCTCCTCTAATGCCACAATGAGAACAAACTCTGGAGGAGCAACATCTCATGATCTGTCTGGTTCGCTTCCAACTGATGGCATGAATATCTCTTTCTCTGACTTCCATAATTACATCCCCCCTCAACCTTCTTTTTTTTTCTATTCCCCGTTCTGGCTACTCTCACATCCCTTTTCATTTCTTCAACTGCCCATCACCTCCCTCTAGTTGCCCTTCTCCTTTCTTTTATGGTCCACTTTCTCCTGTTGGATTTCTTCATCTTCAGTCCTTTACTTCTTCCACCTCTCCTCTCCCAGCTTCTCATTTCAACCCCCATTCCCCACCCACTACATTCTCCCTCATCTGGTTTCACCTATTCCCTGCCAGCATATACTCCCTCCCCTCCCTCCACTTTCTTATTTTGACTGTTCTCCCCTTCCTTTCCAGTTCTGATGAAAGGTCTTGGCCAGAAATGTTGACTGTTTATTCCCCTCCTTCAATACTGAATGACTTGTCGAGGTCCTCCAGCATTTTGTGTGTTTGGCTCAAGATTTTCAGCACCTTCAGAATCTCTTATGTTGCTGAGATGAGATAAATTGTTTTTAGTGGATTATTCTGCTCTTAAGTGCAGGAAATTTGCAGGAAAACGTGAGAAGGTGGGAGAATGGGGTTGAGAGTGATAACAAATCAGCGAAGATGGAATGGAGGAGACCTGATGGGCTAAATGGCCTAATTCTTTTCCTATATCTTCTGGAGATGATTAAGAGAATGAGGCTAATTGGAGAGCTCTTTCAGAGACGCACTGTAGACACATTGGGTCTAATGACCTCCTTTTATATTGCACATCAATGATTTTAATAATTTAGTGGATTCTTAAAAATCTACGTGGCTTTATTATTTTTATGTAAAAAACCTGAATCTGTATTCAGACTTCAAGTTGAACTTCAAGTGCAAATACAGTACCTAGATGTTAAACAGATACCTGCTGGTCCTTTGGGAGGCTCTTTCCTACCAGACTGCCAGCTTGCAGTTCATTTATCTTGTGTAGAATGTTACATTTTTTTTTTAAATCAGTACATCGCATTGGAACCACAACATCTAAAATAATGATCATGCTGTAAACCACTACCAACACAAGTTTAGTCCCAGATGACCCAAATGAAAAGAAGATAGATTGCTCCCACTATCTACCATTGTGATTCATCAGGCATCTGTTCTTTGGGATGTAAGCATGTCTTCATACAGCAAAATAATTTGCTCTGAAGGTACTTTCTATAAATCATACTAACATTTTGTTGCAGAATGAAAGTGACTTATAATTATGCTTTCTTTTGTTCTGTTTATTGCAGTGATCTGCACATTTTGTCGAGCCAGTAATCGAGTACACCATCAAGTGACTGGTGGTGCATTGGGACAATTCAATGGCTTTAGGCTGAACAATCATTTAGTGTAGTTCTACAGTTTAAACTGAGAAGATGAATTGTTTCATTCTGATTTTTATTTTGGAGTATCTGTGTCTGTTGAATCCAGGGAAAGGCAAGAGTACTGGCGGTAGGAGAAATTTAGAAAGATTTTACTTAGAGGTTATATTGGGTTAGTTTATAGAACTAGCAAATCATAGAGAGGTTGCAGAATGGAGGGGACCATCCAGTCCTTATTGGTCCCATGTCAGAGAAATCTAATCCCACTGTCCTGCCCTTTCCAAGTCCGCTGATTTTGCTCATGTTCCTTTCCGTTACTTCCACTACCTAGGCTGTGAATTCCACATTCTAACCAATTACCACACAAGCAAAAACTTCTTTTCTCAAGTCACTTTTGCCACCACCTACATTTCATGTTCTCTATCCCTCCTGTCAGTGAGAACAGATTCTCTTTATCTACTTTGTCTAAATCTTTCATTATTTTAATTATCTTTATCAGATCTGTTCCAACTCAATATTCTTCAGTTTAAAAAATGTTTCTCATCTTTGGAAAAATAACAATAAATCCCTTTTGCACCTTTGCTGAGGCCTTCACATTCTTCCTCACGTAAAGGTGTCTATGGTAGTTGCAATGTTACAGTTATTGTCACAGGTACTAACATAAACCTGTCTTGCATTCAATTCATTACAACAATGTATTGAGGCAGTACATGATTAAACAAATACATAATGCAAAATAATGTGTTACACTTGCAGAGAAAGTGCAGTGCATGCAGACAATAAGATGCATAGCCATAACAAAGTAGCTTGTGATAACAAGAGTCCATCTTATCGTACTGTTCAATAGTGTTATACCAGCAGGATAGAGGCTTTCCTTAAGCCTAGTGGTATGCAGTGGAAGGGGGGAAGAAGAGAGAATGTTTGTAGTGTGTGGAATCTTTGATGATGCTGGCTGCTCTATCAAGGCAGTGAGAAGGTAAGCAGAATCCATGGAGTGGAGACTTGGTTCTGTGATGTGCCGAACTGTGGCCAAAATCCTCCACAGTCTCCTGCAGTCACAGTCAGAGAAATTACCATACCAAGCCGTGATGTATCATGACAGGATGCTTTCTGTGGAGAAACAGTAAAAATTGGCGAAGGTCAAAGAGGACATAGCACATTCCTTCAACTTCCTGAGGAAGCAGAGGTGCTGTTGAGTTTTCCTTATTGTGACATCTATGTGTTTGGATCAGGACAGACTATTGGCGATACTCACTCTTGGGAAATTGAAGCTTTAGACAGTTGATGTCAATAGAATTATGTGCATTGACTCCTTTTCTGAAGTAAAAGGTCAGCTCTTGTTTTATATTAACTTTTCTAAATTGACTGAATCCTTGAAATCAAGGTGAACGCTGGGCTTGATATGTTGTCACTCTCAATGGGTTTCAATTAATAGATACTATGCTTTTCTCATTTTTAAAAATTCTGTTCCGCAATAGGTGATCACAGCATCCTCTGAACTTCATAAAATATGAAATAATAGACTTACACTCCAGATCAATGAACACAAATCCTTATTCCTTATGTAGACCAGCAGTGAGTACAGACCACTCAACACTGGCAGGAAATTCTGGACCAATATCTCTTTACTTGACTTGATGTTGCAAAATGTTTCCTAACAACTTGTGTGACATGCTTTAGGATGTCTTACTATGTTAAAGCTGCAGTAAAAGTAGATGTAAATGGTTACAGTGAGTCATGATACAGGGTCTTGACTTGATGCATTGACTATCCCTTTGCTTCCACAAGATGTTGCTTGAGCCATTGAGTTCCTCCAGAGGCTTTTTGTTCTTTATATGAATGTAATTTGTTTTAGATTAACAAGGGAAACATTATCTATTTCTCATTGCTATCCATTTATCTCAGAGGAAAACATGCAACATATCGGAGGCAGGAAAAGAAGATGCTTTCTTTTTTTTTCAGTTTCCCATAACCTAAGGTTAAATAGTATAACAAAATCCAATTTATTAGAAGGGAAGAGTGACTTGGGTTAGTTAATAGAATCAAATCGACCTAAAGCCATGACCCAGAGGAATGCAATGCCTTTGACAAAGGAAGAGGAGAGAAAAAAGTGAAGGCTTAAGAAAATCTGGGGGGAGGGAAGGAGGCTAGCTGGACAGTGAAGCCAGATGAATGGGAAAGGTCAAGGGCAGGAGAAGAAGGAATCTGTTAGGAGAGGAGAGTGGATCATAGGGGAAAGGGAAGGAAGTCTGCCCGATGCTTCGATGCGGCCGCCACTAGTGAGAACCGTCGTAAATTGGGGTTCCGCTTCTTCGAGCACCTCTATTCCATCCGACAAAAGCCGAACTTCCCGGTGGCCAAGCATTTTAATTCCAATCCCCATTCATGTTCTGATATTTCAGTCCATGGCCTTTTCTTGTGCCAAGCCAAGGCGACCCTCAGGATGGAGGAACAACACCTTACATTCCATTTGGGTAATCTCCAACCTGATGGCATGAATATCGATTTCTCCTTCCAATTTCTTCTATTCCCTACTCCAACCTTTTACCTCTTGTCACCTGCCTATTACCTCCCACAGGCCTCCTCCTCCTTCCCTTTTTCCCATGGTCCACTCTTCTCTCCAATCAGGTTCCTTCTTGTCTAGCCCTTGATTATTCCCTACATTCCTGGCTTCACCTACCACTTTCCAGCTAACCTCTTTCCCCTCCCCCCCACCTTTTTTCTCCTGACTTCTTCCTCCTTCCTTTTCAGTTCTGAAGAAGAAGCAGGGTCTCGGCCTGAAACGTCGACTAACTATTCGATTCCATAGATGCTGCCTCACTTGCTGAGTTCCTCTAGGATTTTATGTGTGTTGCTTTGGATTTCCAGCATCTGCAGACTTTCTTATGTTTATATTTAGAAAAATGACCAAAAGGCATAATTTTCTACAAGACTTGCACAGAAATAATCAATACAGTTTTGAAAGATTTTTTTCTTCATTTGAAGCAAAAATAGGAGCACGACCTAAACATTTTGTGTTTATGAGGAATATTAGGCTCAGTGTGCTCCACTACATACATTCCAAATCCATTTGTGCAGCGGCATTTCCTACTTTTTCTACCTTTGTGCTTCACGTACCATAAGAGTACTATTCTTGCTCTATTAGTATAGACAGACCCTGTTGATGAGTGATACTATTTTCAGAAGGTAATGCTTACATTCAGGTCAATTAGCCAACAAGAACTTTCATCGACCTTCGTTCATTTCTTCTTCCATTCCTTTCCCCTTTATGTGAGAATTTATCTGTTATGCTCATTTTGGAGCATGTTTAAGTTTCTTCTGAATTTCTTACTGGATTTTTTTTGTGAAAATAATCAAGTACATGTTCAAGTTTATTGTCATTCAACCATACACATGTATACAGCTAAATGAAACATTGTTCCTCTGGGGCTAAGGTACAAAACACAATACATATAGTCACACACAGCGCATATAGTTACAGAAGAAATTCTGCAGATGCGGGAATCCAAAGTAAGTGCATAAAATGCTGGAGGTCAGGCAACATCCATAAAAGTGAACAAACACTAGATGTGTCAGGCTGAGACATTTCTTCAGGACTAATATATAGTTACATAGAGTTCTTATGTATATATGGTCTATTTGTGTAAGATGGAGCGGTCATGTTGTTCGGATGAAAGATGAACGTCTGCCGAAACAAATCTTCTACTCCCAGCTTAAAGAAGGCAAACATAAAAGAGGCGGACAACAGAAGAGATTCAAAGACGTCTTAAAAGCCATCATGAAGAAATGTAACATCAACATCAACAATTGTTCCCAATGCCAAGGACAGGAAACTTTGGCAAGCCATCATCCGAGAAGGAACAGCAACTTTAGAGGCCAACAGATGTGCAGAATTAGAAGAAATGTGAAGAAAATGGAAAGAGAGGCAGCAACAACCAAAGCCCGATCTGCCATCTGGAACTACCTGTCCTGAATATGGAAGAACTTTCAAAGCCAAGATTGGACTCAAAAGCCACTTGAGAGCCCATAAGTAGATCAACAGAACGAAGACCATCATCCTCGACCTCGAAGGATAGCCACGATGATGACGTTAAATCATTTCTTCTACATCCACCTTAATAAATCTCTTCAAAATTGCAATGGACTCCATTAGATTATCCCTCTTTTTTATATAGAGAAGCAAGATCCAGTGTGTTCAGTGGTGCCTGATAGGACTAAACTTACATTTCTAGTATCATATGTCTAAGTCTTTTGTGTTCCTTCTCCAGTGCCATGATGCCCTTTCCATTGTAACACAGAGCCCAGAAGTGTGCACAAGATCTTTATTGAAACTCCTTGCGCAGAAGAAATAGGTCACACATAAATCTGCTTTGTTTTACCCATTGTGGAGCTCCGCCCAGTGTTGGAAGAATGAAAGAAATATCCAGAAGTGACCCTGAGGCATCAGTAAGCGTACATACTCTTTATTCCATCTGGCTACAAGACAGCAATTCAAAGCCTGCAGTTGATTGTAATATTCGGGGGTAGTAAGTATTTAGAATAAAACATAGTCGTTTTATAGTTTCATGGAGAAATAGGCATTAAATCAAGATGAAATTTGCTGTGTTTGGAATAAATAGAATTATTTTGATACAGTTCAGTGTCAAAAAGATTGACCTTATATAGTGGATTCAAATATTATAATGCATTTTAAATTTTTCATAGCTAATATTTATTACAAATTAATAATGCATGTTTTATAGAATGATGAAACATAGGAGCTGTTAAAAATTTATATTTACAGAAATGGAATAATTACTAGCTGATTATTACAACACAGACAGACTTTATTTATCACAGATATATTAATTATTGATGATGTAGTTTAATGTTATATATTTTATGAATAGCAGCATTGCAGTTTTATTAATCATTAATTATTTTAATGCAGTTAATACCGGATCTTTTCCTATGGATTTTGAGTAATGTAGGCTGGCTCATGTGCTTCCTACTTTATTGGTTTACCTAAGAATAAGCAATCTTATAGAACTGAAAAATACTTGAGATGTAACTGCTAATGCACAACTTCATGGGGTTTTGAATCGAATTGTGAACTTTTCACAAGATTGACCAGCTAGATGTAAAACACATTAAAATGCTCTTTATACTTGTTGGGATGGTCATTAATAACGTGTTTTTTTTCTGTGGTGGAATCATTTTTAAATTTTAATGAGTCCAGAAGAAAATTAACCATCACTCCCTTTTCTCAAGCACAAAATGAGTACCTAAGAATTTGATGTAGCAGGAAACAAAACATATTCTGACATATTGCTTAAGGTGGTAAAGTATAAATCCATGAGCAGAATTAGGCTACTTGGCTTATTGAGAGTGCTCCCCCATTCCGTCATGGCCAATTTATTATCCTTCTCAACCCCATTCTTCCACTTTCTCCATATAACCTTTAACACACTTACTAATCAAGAACCTGCTTTAAATATATCCAATAACCTGACCTTCACAACTATCTGTGGCAAGGAGTCTACAGATTCACCACTTTCTGGCTTAAGAAAGCCTTGTGTCAGTTCTAAAGGGATATCCTTGTATTCTGAAGCGGTGACCCCTGGTGTTAGAGCTCCCCACTGTTGTAAACATCCTCTGAATTTCCACTCTCTCCCGATATTTCAATATTCAATAAATTTCAATGAGATCCTCCCTCATTCTTTAAGCTCAATTGAGAATAGGCCTGGAGCTAATAAAACACTCCTCATAAGTTAACCCTCTAATTCTTGGTGTCAATCACATTAACTTTCTCTGGACCCTCTCCAGACCTTCTCCAATGCCAGTACATCCATAATATTCCAAATACTCTATGACCAATGCCTTATAAAGCCTCAGCATTAAATCCATGCTTTTATATTCTAGTTCTCTTGAAATGAATGCCAACATTGCAGTTCCCTTCCTTACTACCGACTCAACCTACAAGTTAACTTTAGGGAATGATGCACCAGGAGGTGCAAGAGGTGCCAAGGGACTTGGGAATCCTGCACTAGCATTGCCAAGTCACTTTGCACCTCCAATTTACGATTTTTTCCCCATTAGAAAATAGTCTATCCCTTTATTCCTTCCACCTAAGTGCATGACATTGCTCTTCTGTACACTATGTTTCAACTGCTACTTTTTTTGCCCATGTTCCTACTCAGTCCAAGTCTCTCTACAGACTCCTTACTTCCTCGACACTGACTGCCCGCTCACCTATCTTTGCGTCAGAATCTGAGTCAGATTTAACATCACTGGCATATGTCATGAAACTTGGCTACAAAGACAGCATTCTGGAAAAGAAGGAAAATGATATTTGAGGTTCTCTTGGGCAATGTGTGATACTGTCAAAATGAAAATAAACAAAGTAAATGATTGTAATATATGGGTGCACTACCCATAAATATATAAACCATAGGCTGTCTGCATTTGTATAGACTGCATGTACAGCCTCTTAAACCATAGAAACCATAGAAACTACAGCACAGAAACAGGCCTTTTGGCCCTTCTTGGCTATGCCGAACCACATTTTCAGAAATATTTTCTGTGAAACCAAGTATTACATATTTCCTTACAACATATGGAGAACAAGGCTATTTAGGCTCTTTCAGTCTATGTCAGTTCATAGATCAATTCCCTCGCTAATTTTCCTCGTAACCAACTTCATTTACATTCCCCTCAACTCTAATCCAGATTCTCTTGCTCATGTACAGATGAAAAATAATTGATAGTGACCAATTATTGACAACTACCGGCCTGCATATCTTTCAATGTGAGAGGAAACCAAAGCACTCAGGATGATCCCAGGGAATCACATGGAGAACATACAAACTTCACATAGACAGCACCAGAAGTCAGGATTGAACATAAGTCCATGGCGCTGGAAAGTAGCAGTTCTATGAGCCACACCACTATTCTGCCCTGTTTCTAAACTATAAAAGAAGTGTATTTTCCATTCCAAACATAGGCTTCAATTAATGTTATTGACATAAAATGGGCTTTTGAACCAATGGACTTCACAAGACCACTCTGAAGTGTTACCAGAAAAATAAGTTGAAATAATTCCATGAATCTGGAACCAGGAGATAGAAAAGAATTCCATCTAGTTTAACTTCGCTCTAAAGGTAATTGCTGGTGGACAGAGAACATCTGAAACAACTCTCACAATTGCTTTATAATTACATTCAATGTTGTTGCTTTATTTCTGAAGCACAGCAGCACATTTACTTTCTTAGAAATTTGTGAAGATTCGGCTTGGATGCTAAAACTGTGAGAAACTTCTATAGATGTCTCGTGGAGACTATACTGATGGGATACATCACGGTTTGGTATGGAAATACCAATGTCATTGAATGGAAAAGCCTACAAAAATAGAAGATAGTGCTAGTCCATCACAGGCTATGACCTCCCCACCACAGAGCAATCAACAAAGAGCATTGTTGCATGAAGAAAACAGCCATCAAGGACCCCCACCATCTAGGCCATGCTCTTTTCTCCCTGCTGTCATCAGGAAGGAGGCACACCAGGTCAGAAGCAATTATTACCCCTGAACTGGACTGGATAACTGCACTCACCCCAACACTGAACTGATTCCACAACCAATGGGCTCACTTTCAAGGACTCTACAACTCCTGTTCTCAATATTAATTTATTCATTCGTTCTTTTGTTCATTCATTTATTTGTTTGTTTATTTATTATGTCTTTTTTTGTTTTTGTATTTACACAATTTGTTGTCTTTTGCACATTGGTTGTTTGTCTTTGTGTGCAGTACTTTCATTGATTCTATTGTGTTTCTTTGCATTTACACTGAATCCCTGCAAGAAAATGAATCCTGTGGTAGTACATAGTGACATACATACACTTTAAATTTAATTTGAACCATTCCATCTGCTGCAACCATGCTCTAAATTGCACCATGCAGAAAAGATAGCATTAGTGCAGTTTTGTGACATGGAAATCGCATATTTGACTATTTTGTTAGAGCTCTTTTTAGATGTACTGTAGATAAAGAAAATACCATGAAGGCATAGAATGATTTTCTAAAGGCATTTAATTAGGCTTCACATAAACAGTTGTTACAAATGACATTTGTGTGTGAAGTTGGTTAAGTTATATTATGATGAATACAGGATTGATTAACAAGAAGGATGGCCATAAAAAGGTCATCTTCAAGATGGCAAACTGGAAATAATGGCAAGTTAGCCTGTTCCTGATGTACATCACCAAAATGATAAGATGATAATTAAAAAAAAAACAGATAGGGAAGTGAGTTGCACAGAGAATTCAGGAGGGCTGGCCTGAGGCTGGACACCAGCACCAGACTCCACAATGTTAAAGCATAGTTCAGAAGTGCTGTATATGATTGGAGGGACAATCTGCTGAACAGAACTGTATACTATGCAGTTTCATCTACAGATAAGTCCAGTAAAGTCAAATACATCTATTATCAAAGAATGCATAAATTATACAACCTTGAGATTTGTTTGTTCACAGGTAGCCACAAAGAAACCTGAAAGAGCCTAATTAAAGATAAAAAAGATAAAAATAAAAGACCAACACCTGATGCACAAGACAAAGAAAAAAAACATAAACCATGCAAACAATTGAGGCAAACAATATAGAGAATAGATAAACTAAGCATAAAGTTAAACTAAGAATTGTAAGGAGTAAAAAAAATCGAGGGGGGTTTAAAAACTGTTAATTGCGGCCCGTGATATGACCAAGTTTATATAATGGATGAATGAAGATACAGGTATCCTCTGCTTTTTGAAAGTTCACTTCACGCCACTTTGCTTTTACAAAAGACCTACGTTAGTACCTGTTTTCGCTAACTGAAAGAAATCCAAAGAGGATTTTTGCTTTTACGAAAAAAGGCGAAAAGCGAAAATAGCGTTCAGCGTTTGTTTTGCAACAAGCCGTTACCGAGGCAGCGCGCACTAAGCGGCGAGAGTGGCGCCGCCAAGCTCCTTCCCTGGGAACTACACTCAGCATCAAGCCGCCATAGCTTTGAACTGTCTGTGAGCATCTGTGCTTTACTTCGGTTTATTTTATGCATCCGTTAACAAGATGTGTCCTAAGGTATCAGAAAAGCCTAAGGGAGCTCGTAAGGGTGTTACACTTAGCGTAAAACTGGACATAATTAAGCGTTTCAATCACGGTGAACAAAATAAAGACATTGTGCGTGTATTGAACTTGCCTGCATCCACCACTCATTATTTACACGCAGAGAGAAAGAATCTTGAAAGCTGCCGATGTTACTATTGGTTCTGCTAGTAGCAAAGTGGTTCCTGCTTTTACTTTATGTTAGTGTTATTTTCAGTTTTATGTGTTAATTGGTATGATTTGGTAGGTTATTTTTGGGTCTGGGAACGCTCAAAATTTTTTCCCATATAAATTGACGGTAATTGCTTCTTCACTTTATGCCATTTCGGCTTACGAAAGGTTTTATAGGAACGCTCTACTTTCGGATGGAGGGGGAAACCTGTACCAGTGAAATAAAGTGCATCAACCAGAGACTAAGATCAGAACTAAACAAACTGTGTCTGAATGGACGGTCATGATCTGATATTTTCATTTAGGCTTGTTTCAAATAGAGGAGGGGACTCAGCTGTTTCTTTGGATGGCAAGGTCATTAACAGAAAGCAATGGAAATATTCAGCAGTGTTTGCAGAGAAAGAAAAACAGTTATCATTTCTGATTCACTCCTAATTTATCTAGCGATCTAGGTGATTGCAAGTTTTATTTCAAATGTTGGTTAACAGTCAACCTCATTGGTGGATGTGACCTGACCAAGGCACATAATAATTGCAGATTCCATCCCTCGAAGGACGTTAGTGAACCAGATCAACTTTATGACATCTATTGGTTTTTATGGTAATTGCTACCAAAACTAGTTGGTGTCCCTTATCCTCTTTCTCCCTTCAGTCTCCAAGGACATAAGTGAAATAGATAGATTGCCGAGTTAGTTGCTTCAGGATCACCATTACTAACAATGCTTTTATTCAATTGAATGAGTTATTGCTCTGCGATGGCACAGTGAGAGTTGCACTTACGAATCCAAAGTTCAGGCTTCTGGATCCCAGTAACTTAACAATTGTTATTTATGATCTGAAGGGGCTTGTTCAAGTTTTAGTTTTTTTTCCTTCTGTTCTAGACTACGTTATTGGAAGAAAATATTTCTGTCCGTTTATCAGCAGCTGCTTTGCTAACCTGAAAGAGTTATATAAATGAGCCATATTTTGAAGCGCCTGATTTATAAGTGCAAGTATGCTCTGAGTTAACATCAATACCACATGCAACACAATAGCATTCTGACAGCTCCGTGCACCACTAAACCCAATGGGATTCCTAGCACAGTATTATTAACAGCAAGAAGACAAACTGCTTCATTTACTATGTTATACATGATTCACAGACAAAATGCTCCCAATTGTGGTTTTCCCTATTTATGGAGAACATTTCCGACTCTAGCTCTCTTTGAATTTTATTTGTGGTAAGTTATAATCATTGCTTTACTGAAGTTGCAGCATCACATCCCATGGGCAAATGGAAACTAACACTGGTATTTATTGAGTACTGACATGATAGCTCACACGACAGGGAAGGAGTGTGCAAGTAGACTTGTGTGTCGTTTTTGAAAGAATGTTATTGTCACAATGGGGTGCTGGGAACGGACCCAAACGTGAGACGCAGACACTGAAGTACAAGGAACAGGGCTTGACTAGAGTAGGGTCATGACAGGATACAGACCAGGAGCAGGGACAAGAATGCAGACTTGGGCTGGGGAAAGCAGGACTAGGACTAGGAGACAAGGCTTGGACTCTGAGCCCGAGACTGGACAAGGACCCAGAACATGGGTCTTGCCTCGGGCTCGGACCCCAGACCCCAGACCCAGGCAAGGACATGACATGGCTTGAGGCTGGGGACTTGGTATCGTCGAGGCTTGGGTTCTCGCAGCTCAGAGACAGACTGGGAACTAAACATCAACATAGAGCTGGGACTTATCCTTCAACAAGCCAAGACTCATCTTTAACACGACACTAACATGAGACAGGACAGAACATAGACATAGAGCCGGGACTTATCCTAAGACAAGCTGGGACTCAACTTCTTCTCATCAAGGTGAGACAGGTCTATCTGTTGGTTAATGGCAGGACGGCCAGATTTACCCAACAGCAACAAAGACAAGACAAGACATGTCCCCCCACAGGGCAATGGCAAGACAGTCTGACTTACTTCACGGAGGCGAGGACAAGACAAGACAAGACATGAGCCCCCGTGGGGCAACAGCAAGACGGCCTGACTTACCCCCCGGAGGCAAGAACAAGGGACAAACACCAAAGAACAACAGTCAGTTCCACCTCTGCTCCAGGGTAGCTCCAAGTCTCAGTTAGCCAGCAACCTCAGCTGACTACAGAAACAGCCGGATCCCTACCTAGCTCAGAGGGGCTGGCAGCCACTCAGCTGGCCCAGGAAACAGCCGAATCCATACCGCAAAGACTACTCCTACAAGTGGCAACAAGGCTCCATGAAGAAGTGATCCTCCAACCAGGCCTAGAGATCACAAATGGTTTCATCAGCAGGTTGCTCCAAGGGGGACTGACAAGACAAACCAGCAGCCCACACATAATACCAAGGCTACTTATATTGCAAGCCCAAAGACGGGAATCAGGTGCCAATGATTAACTCAAACAAGGGACAGCTGGAAGACCTGGAGTCCTGAGTCCATGGACCGGAGCATGAACCGGAATGCGGATTTCATGGACCAGACCATGACAATTATAGTTTGATGAGGATTACAACCTTTGCTTTCCTCATTGCCACCTGTCCAATTTGCCCACATTGAGACTAGAAAAGGAATTCCAGTTGCTATAATTCGGAGTAATATAGATACCGACAGCTGCATGTACCCACATACTTATGCTAGGTCATGCACAGATGCACACACTACCAAGAATATACAGAGTAAATTGAATTCAACTTTGACTTAGCAGGAGAAGTTAAAGAATGGAAGGAGATGTTTACTTCTCTGACTGGAGGCATGTGACTAGTGATGTGCCTCAGTGATTGGTACAAAATCTGTTATTGTTTGTCATCTGTATTAATGATTTGGATGATAGTGTGGTAAATTGGATCAGCAAATTTGGACATCCAGATTGAGGCCATGGTGGATAGTGAAGAATACAATCAAAGGATCTGGAGCAGCTGGAAAAATGGGCTAAAAATGGCAGATGTAAATTAATGCAGGCAAGGGTGAGGTGTTGCACTTGGGGAAGACATACCAGGGTGGGACATACACAATGAATGGTAGGGTTCAGAGAAGTTAGGTAGAACAAAGGGACCTGGGAATACAGCTCCAAAGATGCTTGAAAGTGGAGCTTTAAAGAGAGCTTTTGGCACATTGCCCTTCATAAATCAGAGTATTGAGTACAGAAGTAAGGACTTTATGCTGAGGTTGTTCAAGATGTTGATGAGACCAGATTTATAGGGAAAGGTGTGAGTAAGCACTCCAGCTATTTGATTAGCACAGGTCTTCAAGTGCTCAGCCAGTTAGAATGTCTGCACCAGATGCTCTCCATGGGTTCACCCTCCTGAATGGATGCTCTCACCTCAGAGACTGAAATGATAGGGTCTTTGGGGGCTGTGTGATTTTGTGAAGATTCCTCCATTTTCTGTCAGTCAATGTGAGCATAAAAGACATTGAGGTCATTTGGGAGCGAAACTTAGTTTTCAAATATGATGTTTGGTTCTATTTTGTAGGAGGTGATAGTGTTCAAACCCTGCCACATCTGTCAAGCCTACTTCCGTGATTCAAGTTTTGTCCGGAATTGCCACTTCATATAGGAGAATGCTTTCTGGAGGTCAAACCTGGATCTCTTGTGCTTTCCTTGGTCACCAGACCTGAATGTCATTTATCTAGACTTCAGCAGATTGTGGATCTCTTGGTTCATCTCTTGGATTCTGGTTGGGAAGACTCTGAACGATGTTTTGTGGAAACACTCATCCGTGTCTGTACTTAGAAAGTTCATGAGAGCCATGGAGTATTTATTCAGCTGCTCTGATGGTTTTTAAACATGGCCCTGTCCACCCACTCAAAGCAATGCCATAGCCGTTCCTCTGCCTCTTACAGCCACCTCTTTGTTGTCCCTGCCTGTGGTACCTTGCTCATGAACCAGATTATCAGATTTCCAAAAATATGGTCTAGGAGTGGAATGGTGACATTCCTGAGAGTGGTGCAACAGTAGCTGAGTGTGTTGGGACCCCTGGGAATGGACATGATATAGTAATGATAACTGGGCAGGGATTTCTTCAAGCAAGTCTGATTAAAGTTCCCGGCAAGGATGTGAAAGGTGTTAGGGAGTCTATTTCTTGTTTGTTAATAATGGCACTCATTACACTGGGTGCTTGCTTAATATCTGCCTTTAGTGGTATGGAGAACTCTCTTGGTAATGAGGTGAGATTTGATAGAGAAACACAAAATTATGAGTGGTATAGGCAGGGTAAATGCAAAGTTTTTTTCAACTGAGGTTGGTCGAATTTAGAACTAGAGGTGAAAGGTTAAATGTGAAGGGTGAAATCTTAAAGGGAGGCTAAAGGGAAATCTCTTCACTCAGAGGATGGTGTGATTATGCAATAAGCTGGCAGCAGAAGTGGTGGATTCAGGTTCAATTGCAATATCAAAGAGAAGTTTGGATAAGTACATGGATGGGAGAGGTATGGAGGGCAATGGCCCAAGTGTGGGTCGATGGGCCGAGGCAAAATAACGGTTAACCAGAGACTAGATGGGCCAAGGGGTCTGTTTATGTGCTGCAGTGCTATACGACTTTGTGACTACATACTTGTATTTAAATATATTTGAGTTGTTTTCTTCGTACGTGGAGACCAAGAGGTACTCATCATATATCCATGCATGCCCAGTGTATGTATGCATGTTTATACAATGAAATAAAATATACTACTCAGACTTAGTCTATATTTAAAATACATTCACATGAATGAACATACACAGTGCTTTATATACATGTGCAATTATATGTACAAGCACACAAGACTGTAAGTTGAAGTGCAGGAATGTTTTAGATGTGAAGTATTGCTTTGAGTAGAAGATAGCTTTGGTCATGAAAAAAAATGTGGGAAGGTTTCCTGGCTGTAATTTCAATGTTCTGACAAGTTTGACTGAATGAAAAATTCCTTGTGTCTGAACATTCCATGATCCCATTCTAATTGTGCACAGAAGGGAAGTCTCTCAGACCAAAGATTTCCCATAAACCCAGCAAGAATATTGAGAGGGTTGCTTCAACGCTAAGATTATTATTGACATAGGCATACATTCACAGGGTAGAAATACCATGATAATTAGCTTTCTGCCGCAGAAGTACAGTACATTACAAGACAAGGACAAGACTCAAATTAACATAATGAATTATGGGATCCCTCAACAAACATTCTTACAGATGGCCATACAGAAGTTATAATTATTAGAACTCTGTGGCTTTGCCAGATGACACTCCCAAAACGATTGCAGGATAGAGAGAGAAAACAGTCAAAACCTTTCCATGGGAAACACAAAGCCAATTGAAAAAGATTCTGTTCAAATCTCCTTCCATCTCACACTTTGGACAAAGGATTTCTTTTCACTGTTGAGCAGACTAAGTGAACTTACTTTCATATTTCTGGTAGCGAATATAAAAGAAAAGCTTCCTCTTTGAAAGACATAGAAGTTAGTAATTTTTGTACAGTCATGGTCACAGAGCAATTTGTCTACTAAACATGTGGGTATATTAAACATTAATGCTTTGTGTTTTGTGCATTTGTTGTTATTGCATGTTGACAACCTATGTGCTGAGAATCCAAAAAGTCAGGGAAGCAATTAAGTGAGTTATCTTCATTTTTATATGTAATTACTGTTGCTGGTCAAAGTTATGCGGATCATGAATACTGTTATCCTGGCTATTTTCCACAACTCACTACTCAAGCCAGCAGAGATCTGTACCATATTTTTTGTCTAATGTAGGGATATGGTATCTCTAGCATAGCCATAGACTGTATAATGCTATAGCTAAGTGCCGAATCGTGATGCAATGTGCTCTTAACCATTGTAGTTCTTGCAATGATGACGGAGTATTGTGAGCAGTTTTGGGCCCCTTATTTAAGAAAGGATGTGCTGACATCGCAGATTGCTCAGAATGGGTTCAGGAAAATGATTCCAGGAATGAAAGACTTATCATATGAGCAGTAATTGAAAGCTTTGGGCCTGTACTCACTGGAATTTAGAAGAATGAGGAGGAGGATCTCACTAAAATCCATTGAATGTTGAAAGGCCTGGATAGAGTGGATGTGAAGAGGATGTTTCCTTTGGTGGGTGAGTCTAGGACCAGAGCAATAGAGGGCATCCATTTAGAACAGAGATCAGGAGGAATTCTGTGCTATTCGTTGCCACAGCTCGCTGTGGAGGCCAGGTCATTAGGTGCATTTAAGGCAGAGGTTAATAGGTTCTTGATTAGTCCTGGCGTGAAAGGTTTTGGGGAGAAGGTAAGAGAATGGGTTTGAGAGCGAAATGGACCAGCCATGATGAAATGGTGGAGTGCAGACTCAGTGGGCCAAAAGGCCTATTTCTGTTCCTAAGTTTTATGTTAAGTAGGGAATTGCAGGACCTTATCTCAACAAAACTGAAGGAATATCAATGTATATGTGGCTCATGAGAAAACCTAGAGGTGAGATACAATTACTACATTTACGAGGTTTTTAGACAGACGCTTAAATAGGCAAAGTATAGAAGGATAACGTGCCAATGCAAACAAATGGGATAAGTGTAGATGGACAAAAAGATCAACATGGCCAATATTTGCAACCTCTTCGTAAACTAATCACTTTAGGCCTGCAGTAAGACCAATATATGGGCTGATTAGTGGTAAGTGTTGTTGATCTCTGTGCCTTGTGGTGCTTTGGGCAGCAGCCCTGCCTTTTCCCTTGCATTTTGTCTGTTTTTTGCAAGGCTGAGTTGCTCAACATGGCACGGATGGAAAGCGTGAAAGGAGCCGGCCGGATTCACACACGGGACCATTCACCTTGATATCCAGTGTTGATGTCACTATACCACCGGCTGGTAAGTGTAGTGCCACAAAAGTATCAATGAATGATCACTTCCAACAAGACATAAAATGCTGGAGGAACTCAGCAGGCCGGGCAGCATCTATGTGAAAAAGTACAGTTGATGTTTTGGGCCAAGACCCTTCATCAGGGCTCAAAATGTCAACTGTACACTTTTTCATAAATGCTGTCTGGCCTACTGAGTTCCTTTAGCATTTCATGTGTTTTGCTTGGATTTCCAGCATCTGCAGATTTTTCTTGTTTGTGACTTCCAGCAAGACTTAGATTTGATATTCGATGACGGTACCAACACTGGTTACTCACCATCAACTTGCTAAGGGCTCTGCTTGACCAGAGTCTCATCAATAGCAGCCATATAAATAATATGGAGTTGAGAGCAGGTCAGTGTCTGAGTACCCTGTGGTCAATGGTTCATTTCTTGAGACTCTTGAAGACTTCCCCTTATTACCAAAATAAGACAGTAGCGTGATAGAATGCTCACCACTTGCCCTGATGTGTTCACCTCCAAAAATATGCAAATGTTATGCCATTCTTGACAAACCAGCCAGCTTCCTTGATACTCCGTTCCTCACTCAAAACATTCACTGTCTCCACTACTTACAGACTATAACTTCAGTGTGTATAATCTTCAATATGTTTGGCAGTTATTCTCCAAAAACTATCCAATAGTACCTCCCAAACCACTAAGCTTTTTCTACAAGAAAGACATGATCCTCATTGTCTGGGCCATACCATTTTTTGCAGTTACCATCAGGCAAGCAGTATCGAAGCCTGAAGGCCCACATCATCAGGTTCTAGAACAGCTATTTCCCTTCAACCATTCAATTTTTGAAACAACCAGCAAAACCCTAATCACTATGGATTAACAACACTGTGGCTACTTTGACCACTTTGCCAAAAATAGACTTTGTTTTATGAATTAATTCAATTCTTTCTTGAAAAAATTGGGTACAATTTAAGTTCATGAATGCTGCCTATGAAACATTATGTGCCTGTTATTCAGATTCAGATTATTTATCACATGTACATACAGAGAATATGCTTTAACAACCAAACACTCAGGAACCTAGTGAGTTTGCCATGAACTCAGGAATCAACTAAGGTTTGTGTTGCAAATGTGCATATATATACTTGTGCATATGACAATAAGGTCAGATTCTGACTTTGAGTAGCGGGTATGTGGAAACATCATATGTAGTTTTCCCTCCAACTGACGCATCATCCTGCTTTGGAAATATTCACATAGTTTGTTATTATCATTGGACTAAGTACTGGAACACCCTATCCAGTGATATAAAAGGAATACTTTCACCACAAGATCTGCAGTCATACACAGAAACATGCCCTTCCACCCAACTCCTCCATGCTGAAAAAGATTCCAGTCTAAACTAATCCCATTTGCTGATGTCGGTCCCATAACCATCCAACTTTTCCTATCATGTACCTCTCCAAGTGCCTTTTAAATGTTATTAATGTATGTGTTTCACTCACTTCCTCTGGCAGCTTATTCCATATACTTACCATCCTCTGGGTGAAACGTTGCCTCTCAGGTTCCTATCAAATTTCTCCACTTTCATCTTAAACCTATATGCACTAATTCTGGATGTCTCAATCCTGGGAAAAAGACTGTTCACATTGAATCTTTCTATGCTGTTCAGGATTTTATATATCTCTATAAGATTCAAAGACTTAAAATGCATTTGTTATCAACGAATGTACAAATTATACAACCTTGAGATTTGTTTGCTTACAGGAAGTCACAAATGAGGAACCTGAAAGAACCCAATTGAAAAGAAATAAGACCAACCCCCAGTGCCCACAGAGAAAGAAACAAAACAAATCATGGAAACAATATAAGCGAGCAACAACAACAGCATTTTGAACCAAAGTGATCCCTTAGATCAATATCCCCGGAACAGTTCAGAGTAGGCCTAAAGCCTTGGTATTCAGTTCACCACATTAGATCACCCCTCATTCCGCAATGCTCCAGTAAAAACTGTTCAGACTGGCTCAACCTCTCTCCATAATTTAGTCTCCCGATTCCCAGTAACATTCTTGTAAATCTCCTTCGCATACATTCTAGTTTAATGGCATCTTTCTTATACCAGGGTGACCAAAACTGAACACAATATTGCAAGAAGTTCAAGAAGACCGTTGATCAGCACCTTCCTAGGGACAATTCAGGATGATCACTAAATGCTGACATTCCCATCCAGTTGTACGTCCAGAAAAAAAAAAGAATAAATCACCCAAAGATCTTGGAACCACAATAGTATATGTACAGACTCTCTTACCAGTATGGTGGGCATGCACCTTGTGCCATTAACGTACATACATGCTGCGTTAGTTGCCTCGTGGAACTGATTCGCAACCTAGGAGCAGGACCACAATGATGAATTTTGAGACACTTGGCCGAGCAATTGCTTTCTAAAAATGTCTGGACATCATTTAATTGTTTTGTTCAGTTTGCTTCTTGATTTAAATATTGCTCATGGCAAGTTGTATTTATTAGTGCAGTAATGCAAAAAAGAAATTAAACTTGTTTTGACTTAAATTAAATGCAAAGAATCCAGGCTATTTACAGAAAACAGGTCATTTTTTTTTCCAGCAGCTTTATGTAGGCAATGAAAAATTAAAAACATTACCCCACACTGTATTTTTTGTTATGGCACCTCAGTTAAAATTGTTCAGACTAAGCGATTACTAACTCTGATGTAAAGAAGTCCGAAGGTTGTCATAGCTGGGGGTGTAGGGGTTGTGTGTGGGGTATTGGGAATAAGCTCCCAACACCCATTAAATGCTCCCAAGGGTGTACATGTCAAATAGCCCCTGACAATCAAGTCCGGCTCCTGTCCTTCACATAGTTATTAAACTTGGTGGGCAGTTCTACCGACAGGAGAGAAAGAAAAAATGGGTTACTGGTGCCATAAAACCAGTTGCTTCGGCCATGGTTGACAGCTCATCAAGGAGAAGGAAAACTGATCTCAAACGTCCAAGGCCTTGCAGCTCTACCTACTAATGGGAAACCTTCGGAAGTAAACCCTGAGGAGAAAACTGTATGGAGTTCCTAAGGCAATCCTCCATTGTGTTCAATGCCGACTGGCAACTCCGGCGGCACTGCTGGTGCCAAACTGCGCCAAGCTGTTCCTTTGGATGTGTGTGGCAAGGGGAAGGGAGCTTGCTGCATGGGTAACAGCTTGCTAGTCGTATTGTACTGCCCTTGCTTGCATATGGACCTCGATGGAGACAGGTAGGACAGACATCCATGATGAACCACGATCAACAGAAGGCCTTACTTACTGTTGTATAATGAGATTCACAACACAAGCGAGCAAATCTTGAAGCCACTACTCCTGAAAAAAAAACAATCCTCTAGGAATTGCATTTCTAATACTCAGAGAATGTGAAACACAGCTGAATTCAATTCTGAAAAGCTCTAATCCTGGCTGACAGGATTTCTATACACACAGCATTAAATAAAAGACGAGTCTGGACCAAATGAAATTGTTGGCTCTGTGCCCATAAATCGATGTAATATGTGTCAGATAATCAGATATCTATATCCCAAATAGCCTGACTGTTGTCTGAAAATGGCATGTGTTATTGACTCACAAATGTTAATGATGCTTTCATTTTCAGTTTGATCGACATATTTGGTTCAAGTTTAATAGTGTTATTTTGGTATTAAGGCTAGAGTTACAAAATATTATTTGTTAATAGATCTAGATTCCTCAAAGCTTTCACTTAAATTTTGAGGGGTCCATTGATATTATTCCAATGGCAACCAAGAGGAATTTGAAAATGCATTGTAGGTAGCCAGGATTTGGCCTAAAATAAATATCAAGGCAATAGAAAGTTGTATAATCCATTAGTGAAAATATATTTTAAAAACTGCATATGTTGGAAATCTAGAACAAAAGCAGAAATAGCTGGAATCACAGGAGTGCTACATACAAAAAGCGAAACTGATCTAATATTTTAGATGAAAGACCTGAAACATTAGATCTGTTTCTCTTTCCAGAGATGTCATTTGACCTGCGAAATAGTTCCAGCATTTTCTGTTTTTATTTTGTAAAACCAATCAACTTTTCAAAACTTTCAAATATTTCAAGAAATATGTTTTTCTGTGAACCCAGGGGTGGGGTCAGATAACGAGAAGAATTCTTTGGATTTAAGACTAAGACGAGCTTAATAAAGAAATAAATTTAAATTATACCACATATAAAAATACTTCAAAAATAAAATTAGATCATAAGACCATGAGAGATAGGAGCAGAATTAGGCCATTCAGCCCTTCAAGTCTGCTGCACTATTTCATCATGGCTGATCCATATTCCCTCTCAACCCCATTCTCCTGCATTTTCCCTTGATCTTCCATGTCCTGAGTAATCAGGAGCCTATCAACTTCCGCCTCAAATACACCCATCACCTGGCCTCCACAAACATTTGTGGCAATGCAGTCACAGTTTCACAGATCGTCTGGCTAACAAAATTCCTTGTCAGCTCCATTCGAAGTAGATGTCCCTCTGTTCTGAGTATGTGCCCTCAGGTTCTAGACTCCTTCACTATAGAAATAATCCTCTCCACATCGCCTCTATCTATGCCTTTCATTATTCGATAGGTTTCATTGAGAACCCCCCACCACCATTCTTCTAAATTCCAGTGAGTACAGTCACAAAATCTTCAATTGCTGCTCATTCGATAACTCTTTCATTCCTGAAATCGTTTTTTGTGAACCTCCTCTGAACCCGCTCCAATGACAGCACTTTCTTTCTTAGATAAGGAGTCCAAAACTGCTCACAATACTCCAAGTGAGGCATCTCCATTGCCTTATAAAAACTGAGTATTACATCCTTGATCTTATATTCTAGTCCTCTCAAAATGAATGCTAACATTGTATTTATTTTCTCCAGTCCTGCCGAAGGGTTTCGGCCTGAAATGTCGACTGTACATTTTTCCATAGATGCTGCCTGGCCTGCTGAGTTCCTCCATCTTTCTGTGTGTGTTGATCAGATTTCCAGCATCTGCAAGTTTTCTTTTGATTGTATTTGCCTTCCTCGACCCCTACTCAACCCGCACATGGACTCCCTAGCCCTTTGCACTTCCGAATTTTGAGTTTTCTTTCCATCTCAAAAATAGTCTACGCATTTTTACCTTCAGACAACACTGAATTCCATCTGCCACTTCTTTTTCCATTCTCCTAATCAGCTTAAGTCCTTCTGCAGCCTCTCTGCTTCTTCAAAACTACCGACCCCTCCACCTATCTTCGTATTGTTTGCAAATTTACACACAAAGCCACAATACTTTCATCCAAATCATTGACATATAATGTAAAAAGACGTGGTCCCAACTCTACTACTCACTGGCAAGCAATCAGAAAATGCTCCCTTTATTCCTGCTTCTTGTATTCTGCCCATCAGCCAACCCTCTGTCCATGATGTAATAGCATAGGCTCTTACCTTTTTAAGCAGCCTCATGTATGGCACCTTGTCAAGAGCCTTCTTAGAATTCAAGTACACAACATCCACTGATTCTCCTTTGTCTACCCTGCTTGTTATTTCCTCAAGGAATTCCAACAGATTGGTCAGGCAAGGTTTTCCCTGAAGGAAACCATGCAGACTTTGGCCTATTTTATCATGGGCCTCCAAGTACCCTGAGACCTTATCTTTAACAATCATCTTCAACATGTTCCTATCCACTATGGTCAGGCTAACCAGTCTATAATTCCCTTTCTTCTGCCTCCTTCCCTTCTTGAATAGTGGAATAAAATTTACAACTTCCAGTCCTCTGAAACATTGCCTGAATCTAATGATTTTTGAAAGATCATTACTAACTCCTCCACAATCTCTCCATCTACCTCTTTCAGTACCATGGGGTGTAGTCCATCTGGTCTAGATGACTTATCTACTGTCAGACCTTTCACCTTCCCACCACCTTCTCCCTAGTGATAACAATTGCACACATTCTTCCCCCTGACAGTCTTGAACTTCTAGCATACAGCTAATGTACGTATACCATAGTGAAGTCAGATGCAAAATATTTATTTAGTTCATCAGCTATGTCCTTGTTCCCTCTTATTATATCTCCAGCATCATTTTCCAATGATCCAATATTTACTCTCACTTTTCTTACTCTTTATATATCTGAGAAAAAAAACAACTGATATCCTCTGTGATATTATCGGCTAGTTTACCTTTGTATTTTATCTTTTCCCTCCTTATGGATTTTTTAGTTTCCTTCTGTTCATTTTTAAAGTTCCCAATCCTCTAACTTCCCACTAATTGTTGCTCTAAAATGTGCCCTTTCATTTGCTTTTATGCTGTTTTTGACTTCCCTCGTCAGCCACAGTTGCATCATCCTGCCTTTAGAATACTTCTTTCAGCTTGTCTCCTGACCTTTTGAATTGCTCCCAGAAACTCCAGCTGTCTTTCCTGCTAGTGTACCCTTCCAATCAACTTTGGCCAGTTTCTCTCTCATTTCTCTATAATTCCCTTTACTCCATTTTAAACTGATGCATCTGACTTTAGCTTCACCCTCTCAGATTGCAGGGTGATGACTATCAACTTATAATCACTGCCTCCTAAATTTTCCTTTACCTTAAGCTTCAGTCAAATCCAGTTCATTACACAACACCCAATCCAGAATCGCCTTTCCCCTGGTGGGCTTAACCACCAGCTGCTCTAAGAAGCCATCTCAATGGCATTCTACAAATTCTCTTTCTTGGGATCCAACAACAACCTAATTTTCCCAAACCACCTGCATTTTGAAATCCACTACGACTGTCGTAACATTGCCCTTTTTACATGCCTTTTCTGTCTCTCATTGTAATTTTTACCCTACATCCTGGCTACTCTTCAAAGTCCTGTATGTAACTCCCATCAGAGTCTTTTTACCTTTGCAGTACCTTAACTCTACCCTTAAGGATTCTGCTTCTTCCAGTCTATGTCACCTCCTTCAAAGGTTTTGATTCTTTTTAACCAACAGAGCCATGTCCACCACCTGCTTGTCAATTCAATTCAATGTGTATCCATGGATGTTAAGCTCCAAATTATCATCTTCTTTCAGCCATGACTCAGTGATGCCCACAACGTCAGACCTGCCAATCTTTAACTGTGCCACATGATCATTACCTTATTCCATAATCAGTATGCATTCAACTCTAAGACTTTCAGTCCTGTATTCATCACCCTTTTTGACTTTGTCCCCATGTTACGAAGCAACTCATCTGACCGACTGCAAATTTGCCCTATCATCTGCCTGTCCTTCCTGACAGTCTCACTGCAAACTGTATACTGTACCTAGTTGTCTATCAATGTCCACATCATGTCCACTCTCATGTCCACAGAACCGCGTATCTATTCCTCAAAATGTGAAATCTCCTATCACTATTGCAGTAATCTTCTCTCCCCTGACTCAATCTCAGTGCCAGAGAGCCAGTCACTGCAGCCCCCTCCTGGTAGGTAACATCCCCCCCACCCCCAAACAGTATCCAAAGCGGCATACCTATCATTGAGAGGAATGGCCACAGAGTTACTCTGCACTGGCCGCCTATTTCCTTTCCCTTTCCTGACAGTCACCTGTCAACCCGCTTTCTGTAACTGAGGGATGACTACCTCCCTGTAGCTCCTTTCTATCACCTCTTCAGTTTCCCGATGAGCCAAAGGTCACTGAGTTGCTATTCCAGCTCCTTAACACATTCTCTGTGGAGCTGCAGCTCAGTGCACCAGGAGCAGATATGGTTATCCCAGAGGTGGAGGACTCCCAGAAATCCCACATCTCACACATAGCACACAGCACAGCCATCCTCGCTGCACTAACTGTGCACTAACAGACTAAGAATGAAGAAGTAGAAACTTACCTTGTCCAATCCTATTGTTGCGGAAGCCTGCTGAGCCATAGCCTCTCCATTCTACCAATGGTCCGCTCCAACAATGGCCTCTTTGCTTATCCCTACCCTATTTTTGTTTATCCATGCTAATGAATTATGATTCGGTTGAGCCACCAGAAAAAGCCAAGAATGCTCCTTTTTAAATCTCTCTCCCTGACTTATGCGTAACCTCCGCTCTCAATTAGATTAGGCCGCAAAAAACGCCAAAAGCCCATTAATGCTCATTTTAAAATTTCTCGCTCTATCTCTCAATTCAATTGGGCTACTGGAAAAAAAAACAACTTTTGAGAAACACAATGAATATTTGAATTTCAAATCACTCAACCATCCGAAGTTGAAAGACCAGAACATTTTATAATTGAGAAATAAATATTAAGGAAGAATATTGCCTGATAAAATCAGCACTTTTTTTTATCCACTCTTACCTTAGTCCACATTTTCTGTTGAGAAACGCCTTTCCCTGTCTGAGACTTTACTCGGTGGATCTCCTTTGCCAATCCAACTCCTTTGCTGGGACTAAGTAATGCTGAAATGATAGAATATTTATGAAGATGTTGCCAGCAGTGTATCCTCCCAAAGCTTGATGGGATATTTGACCTCTCTCTGGCTGCAATGAAGATTTATTATTATAACGAAGGTAGGTTAACGAGTGTAGAATAAATCAAATACAGAAATGTCAAATGTACAGGTTAGTGCAGTAACAATGCCTGTTGTTCAATGTGTCAAAGCTCAGTGCTCAGACGATGCTGATTTGGCTTGCCAAAGGTTTGAAAAAGCAAATAGAGGGACAATAGGTTCTTCCTCAGTGAAGGTGAATCATCACGTTGGAAAATAAGCTTTTAATGGTAAAGTTACAACTTGGATTTCCTGACTCTTTTGAAACAAAAACTTATTTCAATTAAGAACAACCACTTGGTTTTATATATAAATTATGTATAATGTATATGTGTGTGTGTGTGTGTGTGTGTGTGTGTGTGTGTGTATGTATGCATATAGACTGCAGAATAAGGGAATGCCAGACATTCTTAAACCCAAATGAGCATTTTGTTTTAAAGCTTAAGACAAATAGGGATTGTCAAAAAGAAGAAGAAGAAAATAAGTTGACCTCTAGCATACCACCACAAAATGTATGCAATTCTCTCTAAGTCTATTGCTTTCATAGATTGCGTGGGATTTCTTTGCATAATCTGCGGAGCCACAAGAAACAGAGATGCACCACAGGTGCTAATAATAATTATACTCTGTTCTACTTTCAAATGCCGATGGACCTGCTGTGTATTTTCTGCTCTTATTCGTGTAATAATACATACTGTAATTAAAGAGCAGTTACAGCTTTGTGAATCAATGATTTTTAAATGACACAAAGGAAGGGGAGCATTGAACGAATCTTTATTATAGATGGTAATTAAAATACAAATCATTGACAGTACGTGCAAAAAATAATACACTCTCACTTATCCTTTGCTCAGTTTACAATCTCATAAATGTAATGGGGCTGACTGTACTGATTTGGAATCTCTCAATGAATCTAGTGCTCTACCAGTTATAACCTTTTCACCTTACTGCTTCAATAAAAGGCACAGAACATGGTCATAACAAAAAGGCATTTAATTAAAGACTTGTGATTCTGGCTGTTTTCCTGAATTCTGGCTCCCTGAAATGTGAGATTCTGAGATCATTTTTTCCAGAAATATAAGTCAAATATTTCACAGCAATTTAAAAATATTATGCGTGAACATATGGTCTTAATTTCGGTTGCTTCATTGGGAACTATTGAAATTGACCTCTGAAGAATATCAGACATGACATGTGCTTTGCATCGGTTTTCCTTCAGGGCAAACTTCGATACCATTAATGTTTTATTTCTGTATTTAAATAGTAATATTACAATTTATGAGCCATGTTAGTAGTCCCATCAAGTGGAAACAATTGCGTAAATTATTGGAAGATATTTGCAGGAATTCCATCATCATGTCATGGATTAATAGGACAAGTGAGAGTGAAGAAATGTGAAAAGACAGACAAGATTAAAGATACACTGACAGAGAAGAAACAGTGTGGGAGGGACATTGGTACTGACCCGTTTCGATAAAATAGTAAATGTTCCATGTTTGGTCATATGTTAAGATTTGTAAGCACAGAGCTCATTGGACATGGGGCAAGAATTAGGCTATTCCACCCATCAGGACTAATCTGCCATTCCATTATCACAGCTGATTTATTATCCCTCTCAACCCCATTCTCCTGTCTTCTCCCTATAACCTTTGACACCCTTGTTAATCAAGAACCTTTCAAACTCCACTTTAAATATACCCAATGACTCAACTTCAACAGCCATTTGTGGCAATGAATTCCACGGGTTTGCCATCTTCTAGCTAAAGAAATTCCTCTTTATTTCTGTTCTGAAGGGATGTCATTTTATTCTGAGTCTGAACCCTCAAGTCCTAGACTCCCCCGCTATAGGAACCATCCTCTCCACATCCACTCTGTCCAGGCTTTTCAATATTTGTTACATTTCAATGAAATCCTCTGTCATTCTTCTAAACTCCAGCAAGTAGAGGTAGATCCATCCAACATTCCTCATACCCTGTCATTCCTGGGGTCATTCTCATAAACTTCCTCTGGACCCTCTCCAATGGTAGCACATCCTTTCTCAGACAAGTGGCCCAAAATAGCTTTATAATACCTCAGCATTACATTCTTGCTTTTATATTTTAGTCTTCTCAAACTAAATGCTGACATTGCATTTGTCTTCCTTACCACTGACTCAACCCGCACATTAATCTTCAAGGAATCCTGCACAAGGATTCCCAAGTCTCTTTGCACCACTAAGTTTGAATTTTCTTCCCGTTTAGAAAATAGTCTTACACCTTTATTCCTTCTGCCGAAATGCACAGCCGCACACTTTCCTTCTCTATATTCCACTTGCCACTTCTTTGTCCATCCTCCTAATCTGTCCATGTCCTTCTGCAGACTCTTTGTTTCCTTTACACTACTTCTCCTCCACCTATCCTTGTATTGTCCACAAACCTGGCCACAAAGCCATCAACACTGTCATCCAAATCTTTGACATATAATATGCAAAGTAGTCTTCCCAACACCGACCCCTGCAGAACTCCATTAGCTAAGCAGAAAGATCTCCTTTATTCCCACTCTTTGCTTCCTGCCAGTTGGCAATTTCCTTTCCAAGTTAGTATCTTTCCTGCAATGCCATGGACTCTAATTTTGTTTAGCATCCTCATGCATGGCACCTTGTCAAAGGTCTTCTGAAGATCCAAGTAAACAACATCCACTGACTCTCCATTTTTTATTCTGCCTGTTATTTCCTCAAAGAATTTCCACTGATTTGTCTGGCAAGATTTCCCCTTAGAAAACCATGCTGACTTTGCCCGATTTTATCGTGTACCTCCTATTACCACAAAACTTCATACTTAATGAGGGACTCCAGCATCTTCGCAACCACTAAAATCAGGCTATTGGCCCCTAATGTCCTGTCTTTTGCCTCCCTCCTGGTGACTCTCTTGCCATTCTTGGTCTACAAGTAATAATGTATCAGCATGATCCAAATGGGTTCACATCTCACCTTCCATCATCAGTCTGAGAATTTGAGATATGAGAAATTTGATATGTTGTTAAAATGAAGGCAATTGAAAATATTTATTATATTTCGATGACCAATCTGTAGGAGTTGTCTGATTTTGTTCGTATTCCAAATTTTATGAACCTTTGTCGTGTCCCCAACAAGCCCATTTCTCAGCATTTAAATTTGCCCCGTTACTTCCTTATTGTTGTGCTGAAGGTCCATTCATACGCATGTGCTGGGAGTAACTTAAAGACCACCCGTTATTAGATACTTGGATTTGCAATCAGATGTGTTTCATAATCCTAAACACACACATTTTTGTAAGGTAGAGAAAGTGGATATGTTGTCTTGTGTAAGTATACTAATTTGTAATCGTTGCATTACTCACTATAATCTATATAGGAACAGAAGAAATAAAAGTAGGTCAATTGGCCCCTTGAGGCTACTATAATAAGATCACTGCGGTCTGAATTTGTCCCTGGCTGCACTTTCCTGCATGTATCCAACAATCATTACCTCCTCTACGTACCAGAATTCTCAATATTGTTTATATTCTATGCTTCAGACCGCCCAGTTCACTGGAGTAAAGAGGTTTGAAGATTCATTACCATTTAAGTGAAATTCCTGCTCATCTCTACCTTAAAACAATGATTCATTATTCTGGAACGATATCGCTAATTCTAGATACTGTCACGCGGAAAAAAAAACGTTGTTTCAACATTGCCCTTAACAAGCCCTCTCAGAACCTCACAGGACTGATTTTATTCTAGTCAGCTCTAGAAAACATACACCCAGCAGGCACTGAGTGTACATTGGTGGTCTTCTGCTGCTGTAGCCCATCTACTTCAATGTTTGATATATTGTGCATTCGAGAATGTTCTTCTGCATATCACTGTTGTCAGCTAGACCGACGGGTCTCGGCCTGAAACGTCGACTGTACCTCTTCCTAGAGATGCTGCCTGGCCTGCTGCGTTCACCAGCAACTTTTACGTGTGTCACTTTACCATCATGTTGCTTGAATTTCCGACATCTGCAGATTTCATCGTATTTGCCTCTTTACCATGTCTGCATGCTTTTATGCATTGAGTTGCTGCCACATGATTGGCTGCTTAGATAACTGCATTAATGCAAAAAGTCAAAAAACACAAGATATCCCTCATGCCAATGGGTCGTGAGCACTCTGAAGGGCTGGACAATGACTTCTGGTGTCCCAGAGTCACTCTTCATTGTGTCCTCCCACTCTATTGATGCTATCTTGGATCCAAAGCCAGTGACTGCTTCTTTCCCCCACCTCGATGCAGCTCTGATGATTTGCCATAGAGTCTGACCGTGGATCCCAGCTCCTTCAGTAATCTGAAAGTGGTTGTGGGCCTAAAACCCTACAACACACTTCCACAGGACAAACTTTGGTTTTTCAGCCCTGTCACTGATCTGCATAGCAAAGCCTCTTGTGCGCTTATGCCTCAGCCACTAAGTACTCCTACGGGTCTGTGAGTTCCACAATGTAGATGATCTGTAATGAATTGGACCAGGGATCCTAGTCTGGCCTAAGGCTGGTGATAGCAATTTCCAGTGCAAAAGAGAGTTGTCCTGTTTTTCACTTACGAGAGAGATTAGTTGGTCTTTTTGCTCCCTCCCAGACAAATGCTGCTGGTGTCAGAGCGTTAGTTGTTCTAGGGGTCAAGGAGTTGGTTACTATCTTCGTGGTCTCTTGAGTATACAGAGAAAAAGAGGTCCTCCATACTGATTAAATTGCAGATTATGTGGCAAGCTCGACATTGGGAGAAAATCTGGATATCAAAAATGAAAACATATTATACATGGAGTATAGAGGAACAAGAGTGAAAAGTCAAATGCAAATGTATCAAAACCAGAACTGGCATATCACGTAGATGCCAGAGAGTTTTGGAAGATTGGGTCATCTGCATGGATTAACTGGATGTGGCAGCTCCCAGTAAAATGAAATAAATATCAGCCCCGATGATGAGAGGTAAGACTGGTACATGGTTCTGAGTTGGATGATCAGCCATGATCATAATAAATGGTGGTGCAGGCTCGAAGGGCTGAATGGCCTACTCCTGCACATATTTTCTATGTTTCTATGTTTCTATGTTATAGTATCTTCCTCAGCAAGTAATTTTGGAGCAGAGGGTTGGAGGCCTAAAAAGGTGAAACACATCACTGCCTGTAATAAAACATTATTGATCAATAGAAGATATCAGTTCACTGGAAGGAGTTGTCCACCTGCTGGATTGAGCTACAGTGAAAAGCTTGTCTTGCATAATGTTCAGACAGATCATCATTACATATTGCATTGTAGTGTAAGGATATCTACAGAGAAATGGAGAAAGTGACGTTGAGTTGAAGACCATGCAAAAAGGTCCAGACAAGTACGCTCTGCTGATTGATTAAAGAAGGCAGTTACAGAGAGAGAAAAAAGTTGGCCACAACTGTTACAGAACTTGAATTTAAAAAGGAGAATGTTGGAAATGCCCACCAGAACAGAAAATATCCATAGAGTGTGAAAAAGGCTCATGATGGATAAGGGCACAGTAGAGCTGGGCAGTTCTGGTACAGTTTGCAAAAGCAAGCTGTTTGAAGTAGAAATCAATGTTAAATCCTTGGTGATCATTGTGTCCAGACAGAAGATGAGACACTATTTCTTAAACTTACTCTAGGTTGGACCTCATTTCACCTCTGTAGGAAGGAACAGACAGATAGATCAGATGGGAGGTAGAATGGAATTCTCAAAGTATTTACTTTTAATCTGTGACTTAAGAGAATGAAGATTTTAGGAGTTCAGGAACTTGGGTTTTGGATGATTGAATGCAAGGTCAGCTATGGCATATCACTGAAAGTCAGTTAGGTGCAGGGGATCAGAACTGGAGGAGCACACAGGTTGCATTCTGTAAAATCACCGAGGTAGGCATAGACAAGGCCATGGAAGGATTTAAAAACTATTTGGAATTATTGGTCAAAAACAGCTGTACCCTTCCTTATGTTTGATTGTGCTGGGGATTGAGAGTCTGTAACTACAACTGTTGTTTAATTTTTAAGATGTGCAGCTAAATTTCATAGCACCTGTATAGCAATCATAACAAAATGAAATTTAGAACATACATGTCAAATGATTGGTGTGATGCACCTATATTAATTAAGCTGCTCATCTATATTAAGAGCTCTTTATATACCTAAAGAGCATGAAATAGAAATTCCACATCACAAGTAAGTCAAAGTTACAAACTTGGACATTAGTTATTGAGAGACCACACTTACCACACAAACTGACTAATGTTTTTGCTGCCTTTGTGAAGAGAAAGTAATGCATTCAGGTTCACGAATGCCTTCACATCTATTTGGCCTTCAAATCACCAAATGGTTTGAGCATGTTAATTTGATGCCAGAGTTAGATTTAGGAAACCACCTGCGAGGGGTGATTGATGAGTTCGTGCCCTAAGTTAGAAGGAGTCAATTTTAGAAAACCTAGCTCATTTATTTTTCCTACATTTACACATTTGGTCCAGCAGTCGTGGAGCATATGGATCCTTTTTTTGTAGAAGTCGGCGTCTTGGACCTCCAGAAAGTGGTCCACAGCAGGGGTGATTGATAAATTCATGGCCTAAGGTAGAAGAAGATGAGTTATTAACTTCAAACTTTCTGCATTTTCACTCAAAGTTGAACTGCACGTGCATGTCAGGAGAGTGGTATAACTCATCTCCTTCTACCTTAGGCCACGAATTTATCAACTGCCCCTGCCATGGACCACCTGGAGGTCTAAGACATTCTCGTTACATACACGTGCAGTTCAACTCTTTGAGTGAAAATGCAAAAAGTTTGAAGTTAATAACTGATCTCCGTCTACGTTAGGCCACGAACTTATCAATCACCCCTGCTGTGGACCACTTCTACAAAGGAGGGATCCGTATGCTCCACAACCACTGAACTAAGTGTGTACATGTAGGAGGGGACTATGTTGAAAAATAAATGTGCTAGGTTTTCTAAAACTGACTCCTTCTCCCTTAGGCCATGAACTTATCAATCACCCCTCGTATTATCTATTCCAAAAAGTCAAAGCAAGAGGATCATAGAATCTAATCCAATCAACCTATCAGTATCATGAATTTAAATGTGTCACACAATTTCAAGTTAATTTTATTGGATTTCAACAATTAGTTCACATTATTTGGCTGAAATTAATGTCCCAAGACCAATGTTCCCCCTAATTTGTAATAAACAGTGTGCACTGAAATTGTATTGCATTGAATTGTAGAAATAGAAATATTAATTTTAACAGCAAGCAAAACACTGTCAATAAGAACTTTGATCTCCTCTGTTTTTGATTGTTTTCACTCTCATTCATCTGCACTCTCTCAAAACACGTAGCAGGCCTGTAGCAGGTAATGAAGGATTTTCTTGCCGGAGCTTTTGCACATCATCTATATGTGATTTGCTTGCTAAATGATGCTTTAAAAGTCTAGTTTCCAAATATCACTCCATCTTTCTTGCTTGCAAATTCTCTAGCAACTTTTGCATTGTGACAATACACATAGGTGACATCAGTTTCTGGATGGTACATAAATATTCCCTGTAGCTCCACGTCCCTGACCTCATGTGCTTTCGGTGTAGCAGTTTCTACTGTTTCATTAAGCCATTCTGCTTTAAATGATCTACCAGTTCTTTGGTGCTTCACATCTTTGCTTCTTTGGAATCCCACATAGTGAATCAATAATGTGTTCGATAAAAACAGCATAAATAAGCCAGATCTAATATCTGCAGACAAATCATCGCAAACTCCACATTGTCAACACTCTTCAGAAACCAGAAAACAAAATGTGATTGTGTACGATCATGAAATATACTTAATATGCCACCAAGGTAAGGGTGACAACCTTTTGTGCCTAATAGAAAAAGACGTGTGCGCTTGCACACGTGCATACCTTAGACGGAACGTTGCTAAGGAGACGAACAAAATGACTGTGATAGTTAAAACATGCTAAACAGGTGAACATATTTGCAAAACTAGGAGACTTTCAAACAAACATTTCACACACCCACATAACATACCTGTGCATTCTTTGATAGGGAAAAAGTAGTAGAGCTACTAGAACTTGATGTTTCAATCCCTATAGTCAGCACTCTCAATGTTGGCAGTGGGCTTGGAGTGGTGACAAGGAAGGAGGGTAGGTATGTCATCGAGGTCATCAGCTGGGCACCCTCCTTCTTTGACATTTCGTTGATGGGCCCACAACGTCTCCAGAGGGCTCAACTGTGCTACCTGGTGTCCCAGATACACCCCCTCAGTTCCATACCCTCCTGTCTTCATCTTGCAGCCCAGTTGTTGTCTTTCCTTTTAATCCAAATGCTATTGCTGCTTTCTTCTGCTGCATTCGACAAGGACTTGATTGCTTATTGGAGGGAGTGACCCATCACCCCCCTCTTCTTCAATAGACCGGTCGTAGATGTAGCAACGAATCCCCTGCATCCCAATTCTACAGGGAAAATCTTGGTCTTCCAGCCATTCTGGGCAGCTTGAGTTGCCAGTTCAGAGTTCTTGGTCTTTTTTCTCTCATAAGCCAGTCCCATAGTACTGTCAATCCACAACATATGCCAGCTTGGCTGTTGTGGACCACAGGACCATGTCTGGCAGGAGAGTTGTAGCCGCAATGTCTGGGGGAAACACAAGTTTTTTTTTCCAAGTCCACGTCCATTTTCCAATCCTGAGCAACCTTCAGAATGCTTCCATCTTTTGATGTTATATGGCGCTCTGAAGGTTGGCCTGCTGGTACAAAATGTGTGATGTGGACATTTCCTGCCGATGTTTGTGGGAGAGCATTTGTGGGGATTCTCCTCTGTTCCAAGATTGATGCCAGCTGTCTGAGAACTTGGTTATGCTGCCAAGTGTACCACCCCTGGGTGAGGCTCGAGGTGCATCCAGTTAAAATATGCCTTAGTGATGCAGGTGCTTGACAAAGAGAGCAAGCAGGGTCTTCTCCCCACCACTGGTTCAGGTTCTGGGGTGTGGGTAGGAGGTCAAAAGTGGCTCTGAGGACAAAACTTAGCTGAGATCCCTCCATCTCCCAGATGTCACGCCAGCTAAGATTCCTCTTTTCCAGGCTCTCCCAATTAGTCCATTGGCTCTGCTTGGTCATTGAGACGGCCCTGGCGTGTCACTCTGCCTCCTCTTGTCTTCTCAACTCCTCCACCACGAGTCGTCTCTTCTGCACTGATGTTGCCTTGTGCCATTGAGGAGCCTTTGGGACAAGCCCGAGCCTGGCTCTCCCATGTTGGACTTGGCCAACCACATCCCTGAAGCGAAGAGCAGACTTAGCACTCTGAACGGCTTCAGATGGGGTCCACCTCCTCCCTGTTACCACACAGGGGGGCCACTGTTCGAATAGCAGTATCTTCAGATTCAGTGAGGGTCATGACCAACCTTGCTTTGGCGCATTTGAATTCTTACACAAGACTTGCAATTGGTAATTCCAATTTGCCGTTCCCGTACAGTCCAACAGGACTTAAGCATCGTGGAAGTCCAAGCCACTGTTTTACATGTTTGCTGATCATTCTTTCGAGCTTTTCAACCTTGTTGATGGGGATTTCATACACTGTTAAAGGCCACGAGTCTTGGGAGTATGCCGAACTGGAAGCACCACAGCTTGAGTTTTCCTGGCAGCAAGGTCTTGTTGATGCGAGCTATGTGCATGATGATATCCTTTTTGAGTTGTTCAAACTGCTCAGTGTCCTTGAGCTTAGCATCATACCATTGGCCCAAGCTCTTCACTGGCATTTCTGAAACAGTCGGGACAGGTGTCCTGTCAATCTGAAATCTTTTATCTGTGACTTGACCTTTGACAATGGAGATGCTTCTGCACTTGCTGGGCTTGATATTCATGCTCGCCCATGTGATGTTTTGATGAAGCTTTTCCAGAAGTCTCTTGGTACAGGGGACAGTTGTCATCAGTATCGTTATATCATCCATATAGGCTCGTTTCGGTGGTAACGATTGACAAACTGTAGCCCTTTTCCTCCCACAACCCATTTTGAGACTCTGATAATGAGCTCCATTGCCATAGTGAAGGCCAATGGGGAAATGGTGCACCCCGCCATGATGCCTACTTCCAGTGGTTGCCACGCTGTGGTGAAGTCTGATATTGTGAGACAAACTTGCAGATCCTGGAGGTAGTGCTTTACCAGATTTGTTGTTGTTGCAGGCACCTGAAAGAATTCAAAAGCAGTCCACAGTTGGGAATGAGGAACTGATCCAAAGGCATTGGCCAGGTTGAGGAACAAGACATGCAGATCCTTCCTTCCTTTCTTTCTTAGCCATCTGGATTTGATGCCATATGACACTGGTATGTTCAAGGCATCCAGAGAAGCCTGCTATGCAAGCCTTTTGGATTGACGTATCAATGAAATGGTTTTGCTTCAGATATTTTGTAAGTCTTTGCGCCAACACTCTGAAAAAGATCTTGCCCTCTATGTTCAGAAGGTTTATTTGGCAAAATTGCTCGATGGTGGACGAATTCTTTTCTTTTGGGATCAGTACTCCCCCAGCTCGTCTCCAGGCTTTGAGGATAACTTACTTTTCCCACGCAACCCTCATGTTTTTCCAAAGTAATTTCAGAACATCCGGGGTGTTCTTGTAGACACAATACAGAACACCGTTAGGGCCTGGAGCTGATGGCGATCTTGCGTTCTTTGCTGCTTCGTTCACCTCGCTCAGCTTTGAAGGGCTGATGTTAAATTAATGTTGTGGGGGTGAGATTGCTGGGATGTTAGCTGGGACAAGTATCAGTTCATCTTTTCGCTTATCAGTCTGGATGATTCTGAGATGTTTTTCAACCTCCTCATTTGATACTTTCAAGTATCCGCTTTTCTCTTTTGTGAAAATGCCTTTCACATATAAATAAATATGTGAAACCAAAACAGCTTAATGTTTTCAAAGAAACAGTAAACAAAGAAAGTGAATGGAATAAAACAGGCATTAAGAAATTAAGTTTTGGAAATGAGAAAGCAAAAAAAAACCAAAAACCCAAATCCCCAATTGCCAATTGGCAGCGATAGAGGGAAGAACTGAATTCTAATACTCAGATATGGATTTTTCCCGAGTAAGTATGATTTTAGGGAACAAGTGATCTGAGTTTATTGCTGCCGTCCTTTTCCTTATTGGCCAGGACCTGCCACAGGGAATCTCAATCATGTCTAGAACGGACTTGATAGAGGTTTCCACTTCAACTCATTCGAGATCGAGAACAAGGTCAGCACCTCATCTACAATGTAGTTTTGGTATCTGGCTGACAATGCAACAGAAAGCCTCCAATGTGTCCCAAATGCCTTTGTCAAGACATAAAAAACCCTGGGTCTTGTTTGGAATATAAAATAAGACACAGGTCCTATAAATGGCGGGAAGAGAGAGAGCAGCGCGTCGCGCATGCGCAGCCCTCCGGTGAAAAATGATATCATATCCATTAAATAGGGGCTGTGGACAATTCTGATTTGATGGAGATAGACGTGAAAGTACAGAGGAACAGCTGGAGAAATTTCTGAAACGCTCGTTCGCTGCTGTTGTTACTGCACGGTCGGGAATCTTCTAGAGGGAAGGCCTCAAAATCCCCGGCTTTGCCTGCTGTTGGCGACCGAGATTGAGGTCGAATCATTCGGACAGAGATGGCGCTCAGTACTCGGTGTCGGAGAGCAGATTCAGAGGCTCGAAGTTTTCGGATGACAGAGTCGGATTGTGGTCAGGCATGGCAGGGAGAGTTTTTCTTCCTTCTCCCGTCTGTGTGAGATGTGGGACATTTGAGAGACTTTGAAATTTTTACTGTGCTCATGGACTTCTTCACCAAGTTATGGTATTGTTGCACTATTGTAACTATATGTTATAATTATGTGATTTTGTCAGTTTTTTCAGTCTTGGTCTGTCCTGTGTTTTGTGATATCACACTGGAGGAAATATTGTATCATTTCTTAATGCATGCATTACTAAATGACAATAAAAGAGGACTGCGTGTCTTCATAATCTAAAATCAGTCACTGCCTAACCAGCCATTTATCCAGCCCTCCATAAAAGTTGGCGATATTGCTCTTGAAAATGTAGACCACTTTGTCTACCTTGGCAGCATACTCTCCTCAAAATCAGACATAGACTCAAAGATTAACTACCTCCTGAGTAGTGCTAATGGAGCCTAGGCAAGATTAAGGAAAAGTGTCTTTAAAGACTGCAACCTCCGGGTCAAAGCAAAACCTTTGGTCTATGGAACAGTTGTCCTTCCTGCATTATTCTATGGAGCTGAATCATGGATCTGAAAGTCCTGGAACAATGCCACCAAAGAGCCTTACAAAAGATTTTGAGGATCATCTGGAAGGACAGATTCACTAACACCAGCATATTGAAGGAGGCCATCATGAACAGTATCTCCACAATGATAAAGCAATACTAACTCTGATGGATAGGTCACATCATTCCAATGCCAAATTAACTTATCCCCAGAACAAATCCTTTACTCTCAGAAAGAGGGTGGGTTAGTAAGTTTGCTGATGACACAGAAGTTGCGGGTGTTGTGGATAGTCTGAATGGCTGTCAGAGGTTAAAACGGGACATCAGTAGGAGGCAGAACTAGGCTGAGAAGTGGCAGATGGAGTTCAACCCTGATAAGTGTGAAGTAGTTCATTGTGAAAGGTCAAATTTGAAGGTGGAATATAATATTAATGGTAAGGATCTTAGCAGTGTGGAGGATCAGAGAGATCTTGTGGTCGATGTCCATATGACATGCAAAGCTGCTGTGCAGGTTTACAGTGTTGCTAAGAAGGCGTTAACATTTAACTATCATTCATCCTTTGGGGGCACTCCTCTATTTTCGTGGATGGTTGCGAAGAAAAAGCATTTCAGGATGTATATTGCATACAATTCTCTGACATTAAATGTACCCTTGAAACCTTTAAAAAACTGGAAAGACATTGTACTCAATAGATGCACCTGGAAGAAATCTGTTCAAAAGGGAGCTGTGCTACATGAAAGTAACCACCATGGTGCTGTAGAAAACAAGTAGCAGTTGTGAAAGTAGTAACTGAACAATCAAAAGACCCAACCACTAACCATAGCCACCACTTATTCTTGTCCACACTTCTCCAGAATATGTGTATCCTGGATCAGCCACTACAGCCATCTGAGGTCCTGCCAACAGATAATCCCTTGAGAAAATACCATACTTGACTTGAGTGATCACGGTACCCTACAAAGGAGCTGAGAATTTGGATATGAATGTAGCAAAGTCATTATTTTTAATAAATTCACATGAAATTACTTGATACCTGTAACTGAGAAATATCTTTAAAACTAAAAAAGTTTAAATTTTCTAATAAAGTATCAGCCAAACTGATTTCATAAGAATAATATTGGGGTTTGATTTTCACTGTGTAGCATTGTGTTCAAAAAGTGATAACCAGTTTCAGTCATTTCATTTTTATGAATTTGTCTGGATGTTTATTTCTATTATTTATTTTTATTGTTTGCACAGTTTTTTTCTCTCTCTGCTCATTGGGGGTCTGACGGTCTTTTTTGGAAGTGGCTTCTATTGGGTTTTGTTGTTCTGTGGCTGCCTGCGAGGAGATGAATCTCAAGGTTGCGTATAGTATACGTACGTACTTCGAAAATAAATGTACCTTGAACTTATTGCCCTCAATTTGGGAAAGATTGTTAATTCACTAATGCACTGCTGAAGAGTGAAAATGCATTCCATTCAGAATTTACAGTTCTCATCCGGCACTGATTAGCTACCACTGAACCCTCAAAACTGGAATGGAAATGTAGGGGAACTGCGTGAGACACAGAAGACAGAAGTTCATATACTGTACCTCTAAGTAATTTCTAACAATGTTTAACTTATTGGAACTTTCCTGCCTTTAATTCCACTACTTTCTTCTGGATGAGTTGAAAACAAACCTTGGAGGGCTGGTTCAATGCTTGTTTTGTCTACATAAGTCTGCTTATTTCAATTAAAATGCATTATGCTTTAACTGTGGTGTGATGTAAACACCGATGATAAATTCAAGTAAGAACACACGTATTCTGCCTGTGAATAAAGATTTCCTTATCAATATTCATCTGAATTCCTTCACCCCTCCTGGACTCCCAAAACACTTACAAGGTGACATAAGATTTAAAACAATAATCAGAGATTAAACATCATCAGACTTTGTATCCAGAAATTGCTATTTAACTTAAAGATGAATTCTACAAATGACTAACAGTGCTCTCACATTAGAAGGGCCAACAATGCTATTTTCTCCTTAATCCCCCTGGTATAAAGCCATATTATGAAAATGAGTAAACAAAAATCTCATAAGCAGTGCATGTAAACTATACAAAAAAAATCTGAAAGGGCATCTCCCATTACTTTCCATTCATTAAAAAAAAGCTTGCCTTAATAAAGCATCCTTTATAATTTCAGCATGCCTCAAAATAATTCATAGCCAACTAGCTACTTAAGATTTCAGCAAATGTTGAAAGACAGCATCCAATTTGTGGAAACTAAAGTCCAAAGGACAGCAATGTGAAAAATGATCAGATAATGAATGACTTGTGTAACTGTTAGGTTGAGGATTAAATATTGGCCAGATCCTGTGGCCAACTCCCAACTTGTCTTCAAAACAGAGCCATGAAATGTTTTGCATCTTTAGATGTTTTGATGTGATCCCAAAATTATATCCAAATGAACTCCTTTGGACAGCCATTTCCGGAACTGTTACAAGTAACAGCAGTTGTCTGGGTATTTGGCAGAAACTGGAACCATTCAGATTTAGATTAGAGAGTTCAGGAGATGGCAGAAAGGATATGAGGATGTGGCAATGTGACAATCATTTATACAAACACCAAATCCAAAATTCCTGTTCAGAGGTTGTTGATAAATAAACAGCAGGCTTTCTTGTCTTATCAGGAAATCAAAACATATAATTGGAGAATTTCCATAAGTTGTTTAAATCAGTAAATAAAAATAAAAAACTTAGAACTTCTAATATGATATTTTGATCAGTGGCTTACCACTATCGTATCGTATCACCCCTAACAAAATGGATGCAACAAATTTTCCCCATGTAAGTTGTCTCTTGGTACTTAATTCCAGATTCTGGGTTAGAAAAGTTAGCAACAAGCCAAACAGCTTTTGCTTAGGGTTAGAGGACCATGATGGGTGGGTTAAGAGGATTGGGAATTTGGTTTCATTTTTATCGGGATATAGGTGTTCTTGGAAAACTTAGCACTGAATGACTCATCCTAATGCCACCTTTGGGAACTATGGCAATCCTTCTGAAGGTATGGCCAAGGAGCAGCCGAGTTGGGAGTTTCAGAATTTAGGTATGTTAATAATGAAAGGCCAGCCTAGTACTTGGTGTTGACAAATAGGAGACCATTATAAAGTATAAAGGACACTGGCCATTGTAATGAATGTTGGGAGCAGATGTAGGTGAGAGAGAGAGAGAGAGAGAGAGAGAGAGAGGGGGAGAGAGGGGTATGGGAAGAGAGAAGGAAAGGGAGGAAGAAGGGGATGAAAATGGGAGGTAGTTAGAGAAAAACAGAGAGACAGATAGAGTGATAGAGAAAGGGACAGAGATAGACAGTGAGGGAGAGAGTCATAGAGAAATACTTTTCTTTATACTTTATTGTCGCCAAACAATTGATACCAGAGCGTACAATCATCACAGCGATATTTGATTCTGCTCTTCGTGCTCCCTGGAGTACAAATTGATAGTAAATATTAAAAATTTAATTTATAAATCATAAATAGAAAATAGAAAAGGGAAAGAAAGGTAGTTTAAAAAAAACCAAGGGGCAGGTCCGGATATTTGGAGGGTACGGCCCAGATCCGCGTCACAGTCTTATCACAGTTGGAAAGAAGCTGTTCCCAAATCTGGCTGTACAAGTCTTCAAGCTCCTGAGCCTTCTCCCAGAGGGAAGAGGGATGAAAAGTGTCTTGGCTGGGTGGGTTGTGTCCTTGATTATCTTGGCAGCACTGCTCCGACAGCGTGTGGTGTAAAGTGAGTCCAAGGATGGAAGATTGGTTTGTACTGCTCAGATACAGGCTCTTCAACTCAAGTTCATGCCAACCATGGTGCCCACTCAGCTTGAAACAATTTCCCACATTTGGCCCATATCTCTCTTAACCCAGCCATTCCATGTACCTATTCAAGTATTTCTTAAATGATACGATTGCACCTACCTCAAGCACTTCTCTTGGCAGCTTGTTCCATATACTCACAACCCTCTACATGAAAATGGTGCTCCTCAAGTCCCTTTGAAATCTTTCCCCTCTAACCCTAAATCTATGTCCCCTAGTTTTGATCTCCCCTGCTGTCAGGGAAAGACTGTTACCATACATCTTATTTACTTATTGAGATACAGCATGGATTAGGCTCTTATGGCCCTTAGATTAGGCTCTTAGGCTTGGATGTCTCTGTAGGGTTGTGGAGTTCTGTGTGGTGAGGTATGAGGTGCTATGGCAGATAGGGTAGTATAGTGGAGCCACTTTAATCTGGCCCATGCCTTGATTTAACCCCAGCCTAATCACTGGGCAAATTACAATGAACAATTAACCTACCAACCAGTAAGTCTTTGGACTGTGGGAGGAAACTGAAGCACGTGGAGGAAAGCATGCTGTCACAGGGGAGAAGTACAAATTCCTTACAGACAGCAGCAGGAAATGAAACTGGGTCCTTGGTACTGTGAAATGTTGTGCTACAGTGCTGCTGTCATAATTTTCAGCATATTGATAAGGTCTGCTAGTCCTGGCAACCTCCTCGCAGATTTTTTCCGCACTCTTTCCAGTTTTACCAATTAACAGGGTGACCAAAACTACACACAATATACCAAGCTTCGCTTCACCAACAAAAAGGTTTACAAAGATTTTACCAGGAGTAGAGGACCTGCATTATAGAGAGAGTTTGGTCAGGCTAGGTCATTTTTCCTTGGAATGTAGGAGAATGAGTGGTAACTTGATAGAAATGTTTAAATCCATGAGAGGCATTGATGAGGTGGACTGTAACTGAAGGCTATCCTTGATGTCTCATCATTCATTGCATCAAGATTTGCTCAGCCAATCTTGGTAGAAATATCCTAATTGTTTTCTAAATATGAGATCTTTATCAAATAAATCCCCTTTGAACTACTGTTTGAATAAATGAAATGTATGAAAATAGAAATCCCTGCAGATATTGCTGAGGCAAAAAGTACTACCAGTACATGGGTCAATTCCTAAATGTAGAGTCTTAAAATTAGCCAGACGTATGATTAAGCAACTTTGATTGACTTCATTTTAATTTATACATACCTCATTGACAACAGATTTTTTTTATTCTCTTGAAACTGTGGTAATAAAATATGTAAATTAAACTATTTATAAGACAATAGGGATTTACTTTGCAGCATCAGAAATACTTAGCTTGTACCTGATATAAAAATGGGCATGACCTGATATTTTTGGATGATATAATTAAATTTGTGTTAAAGATTCTCAAAAGCAATTGATTTTCTGAATTGGACAAAGCCTATAATGTTTAGTCAGTGATCTTGGAGTGAGTGGAATGGATTTACAATTACTTAAAATGCCTTATTTTTGGGCATGGTTAACTGAAATCGTCTAAAAATCAGGAAGCATAACAATTCATTGTTAGTCAATACTATTAAACGACCACTCTCATTCTGATATTTGGCTCCATTATCCTCATTGGTACCAATTATCAGGAGGAGCATAGAAAAATGCTTGATTCTGTGGTGCCCAATCGATTTCAGCACCCGAAGAACAATTATTACACCACTACCAGGCTATGGCTTTGCATTCTGTGTTGTTGCCAAACTGCAAGATTTTTGAAGTTTTTTTTAATTATTAGGGTCTGAAAGGTTAACGTCAGCAGTGATTGTATTTAAACTGTAACATAATAATTATAAAGTTGGTGCAGTGGTGATTATCTGATGCTTCCCTGTAGGAGAAGCAATTATTTATGACGGTGGCGGTGTGACTCTTGACATCTTGTATGTTTTCTGGAATGGTGCGGTAATGGAATGCCAAAATGGACCAGTAATTATAATCTGCAAATGTCTAAGTGTAATTTCGGCTTCTTGAATTTAACAAGGATGAAGGTCGACAGCAGATCACTGAAGCTCACTGAAGAATGTGTATGTGGAGAGGTCATTGCAATGAGCCTAACTATTTTATGCTCAGCTTCTCCTGTAACAAAAATAAGGAAGATTCATAATACCAAATAATAGTGGCTAATAAAAGCCTTTAAAAACGAGGCTAAACAAATCTATATAATGCACAAAATGTATCAGATAATTGCGAACGCTGCAGGACTTTTTGCTCTTTTTAATTAACTAACTATATGTTTGAGGGTCCTGTGCTTTGATATGTGGGAGACAATAGGTTACAAAGGAATAAGCTGGGAGAGCAGAATAGTCATAGTCATACTTTCTTGATCCCGGGGGAAATTGATTTTCGTTACAGTTGCACCATAAATAATTAAATAGTAATAAAACCATAAATAATTAAATAGTAATATGTAAATTATGCCAGGAAATAAGTCCAGGACCGGCCTATTGGCTCAGGGTGTCTGAACCTCCAAGGGAGGAGTTGTAAAGTTTGATGGCCACAGGCAGGAATGACTTCTTATGACGCTCTGTGTTGCATCTCGGTGGAATGAGTCTCTGGCTGAATGTACTCCTGTGCCCAACTAGTACATTATGTAGTGGATGGGAGACATTTTCCAAGATGGCATGCAACTTGGACAGCACCCTCTTTTCAGACACCACTGTGAGAGAGTCCAGTTCCATCCCCACAACATCACTGGCCTTACGAATGAGTTTGTTGGTTCTGTTGGTGTCTGCTACCCTCAGCCTGCTGCCCCAGCACACAACAGCAAACATGATCGCACTGGCCACCAGACTCGTAGAACATCCTCAACATCGTCCGGCAGATGTTAAAGGACCTCAGTCTCCTCAGGAAATAGAGACGGCTCTGACCCTTCTTGTAGACAGCCTCAGCGTTCTTTGACCAGTCCAGTTTATTGTCAATTCGTATCCCCAGGTATTTGTAATCCTCCACCATGTCCACACTGACCCCCTTGATGGAAACAGGGGTCACCCTGTTGAAGTGGAATGAAGGAAGTGGTTTGACTCCAATGGACTGAATAACTCCTTTCTATGCCATGAGGAGAAATAAGAAAACATATTAGTTACTATGTTCCTGGTAAAGCTGAAACCTTGTTTAGAAAGGGAATTTCCATCACACATGGTAAGTTAGACAGGTGCCACATGGAGCATATATCCCACACCTGGAGGTGCTGAAAGCATATGTGAAATTGAGCCATTCTTGCTTTAAGAAATGATATTATGATTCTTTCCTCTTAAAACACAATAAAAGTCTATACATTCCATGCAGACTGCTGCTTGCTAGGCCCACAGCAGCAATGGGATTGACACACTGACCCATGGAAGTGATTCAGTATTTTCTGTTTTGTCTCTTCATGTCAGCCTCAGCTTACAATCAAGATGAAGTCTAAAGCAGAGGAGAATTGCAGAAAATAGCAGGTCAAGTGAAGGCCACAGGCCATGGGTGGTGGGGCAATGGCACAGAGGACAGCAATGATTATCTCCCTATAGATGGCAGTGGTCAGATACTCTTGCCATCTGGCAACAATTGTTGGGGCTACAGATCAAGGGATCTCAGAAGTCTTATTAGCAGCTTATGGAAGTCCACATCTGTTCCGAGGGATACCAAAAAAAAAATCTCATAAATATGCAAATTATAAGTGATGATCTTTAACACACATCTTAGAGAAGTACATTAGATCATGCAGCTTTTAATGAGACATTAACCGTGCTGAATAGTAAACTAATGTTGAAGGGTCCAGATTGCAATCCTATGACCCAATTTCTGCTGTTGAAGTAATTAGTGGACAACCACATGCTAATGAAGTCATCACAAGTCAGGAAAACAGTGGGAACCTGAGATTGACATTAAAGTGAGTCACAGCAGCAACTGTCTGATCCAATTTCCAAGTTAAAATAGATGTACACACTTCAAACCAAGTCGAAATCAAGGGATATGTACAAATAATATGGCAAAAATAGTTTTTAAATTAATTTTTAGGCTCAGGAATACATTTAAGAAATATAATTTTGAAACTGCAGTGTTCTGTCCTGCAATATGAACAAGTTTCTTTTTCCTATCCGCAATGTTTAATTTACATCACCTCTAGATAGATTAGCTCTCCTTAACATTTCACCTCACCTTCTCTGAGTCAACTAACCTGTGCCATTTCTCTTCTCTTGGTATCCACCCTATCACAGATATTTCCTTTGTTATCTCTATTCTTCCTCCAACTCTGTAAGTTCCAGTATGCCTGCTTTCTAAATTTTCTGACGTCTCATGAAAAATCATTGATATGAAACATTAACTCTGTTTCTCATTCTGAGATGTCGCTTGACCTGTTGAGTATTTCCAGCATATTTTGTTTTCACTTCAGATGTCCAGCTGATTGAGCTGAATATTTCAATTGTTTATTGAGATATTTCTTTCAATTCCACTAAAAATGTTGCATTATGAATGCATGTATTCACATTCACTCTGTAGATTTAAAGATGGGCATCTGTGGTTTTGTAAAGCTCGGAAAATTTACAGCCATGCTCGCAGCTTGTGACAACTAAAATCAATAAACTACTATTAATAATGGTGACCAAAAAGCACGATGATTGGTAAAAATGTCAACTGGAATAAATCAAAATATGTTAGATGTATTATCTAGACTTTATAAAATTATGGAAAAATGTTACCTACCTTTCCTTCTCTGTGAGACAGCAAGTAAGACAGCAATTATGAATGGCAATTAATGTTAGCCTTGCCAAGAATGTCCCAATCGTATGAATGCATCAGTAAAGCATTTAATTCAAAAAACAACTGATCAACTAAACATGTAACCAAACATAACTCTGCAAGATGCTGATATTTGAAATAATCATCTTCTGAATGTGTGTCTGAAATATTTGTTCCAATCTATTATAGTTACTGAGTTTGGGACAAGGTAGAAATTAAAGCCTACACAATTAAGAATTGCAACTTGGAAGGCCAGTAACCCATTGATTTCAGAAATTCAGAGCTGCACGGGATGGTAAATGATCAACACCACCGCCACCACCACCATCCCTACTCTGGGTAAGCATGCTGCTCTCTAATGCACGTTAAATCACCCAATTGAAAGAGTGTGGACAGTCACCCAAGAGCAAAATACTATAGGTGCTGCAAATCTGAAATAAAAACAGCAATTTATAAAGTTCATCAGAGTAAGCAACATCTTTGGAGAGAGAAACACAAGTACTTAGCTTTTCAGGTCAATAAGTTTCCATCAGAGCACCGACAATCACAGGTACTTTAGTAGCGGTTCAAGCTTTCTAGGGTTTCCTGGATCTCATCCCACGAAAGCAAGCTGAATATTTAATATAACTAAGGTGGAGAGTGAAGAAATGAAGAAAGCCATGAACATAAAACAGAGGGTAGGCCATCATAAGATCACTAGTGCATTTAAATAGCTTAAAATCCTTTTTTTTCTTTCTTCTGTAGCCCTGGGAACAGATTTCTGCTTTAAAACATCAAAATGTGAATATACAGTACAAGTATTCTCCTGTGTGCTGCCGGTGGGCTTCAATATCGTCTACCAATTTGCCAACATCGCGGCTGTTGGCTGAATCACGGGTGATGATTAGTCAGTGTACAAGGGTGAGATTGAACACTTGGTTGAGTGGTGTCATAACACCCGCCTCTTGCTCAATGTCAACAAAACAAAGGAATGAATTGTTGGTGCTAGAAAGCAGAAGTCAAGAGATTATTTGACAACTTTTATTGGTGGGTCGGGGGTGAAATGGTTTAGCAGCTTCAAATGTGTGGACGTCAATATCTTAAATAGCTGCTTGTGTGGAAGGTGTGGCAACATTTGCGGGCAATGCCCAGCACATCCCTATGTGTGTTAGTTATTAATGCAAATGACACATTTATTCATTTATTGATCTATGGTTGCTGTGTGGACCAGGCCCTTCTGTCCAATGAACCACCACATCCAGCGACCCATCTATTCAGCCCTGGCCTATTCACAGGAAATGAGAGCACTTGTAGGAAACCTACACTCTCATGGGGAGAACATACAAACTCTTTACAGAGGACTTTGGAATTGATCTCCAAACTCTGAAGCCCATGCTGAAATTGAGTCATGCTAACCGCTACGGTACAATGCACCCTTGATTATACCATATGGTTTGACGTACATGTGATAAATAAAGCTGAATATGAATTTGAATCTAAATGACCTGTCCTGGGATTAGCATGTGCATGTAATCACGGAAAAAAAAACATGCTAGCACCTTTCCTTTCATGGAAGCGAAAGGAGAGTTGGCATGTCACCAACTATTCTAACAAATCTCTACAGATACACTGTTGAATGTATCCTGCCTGGTTAGATCACGGCATGTTACAACAATTCCAATGCATGTGAATGCAAGTGGCTGCAGAGAACAGTGGACATAGCTTGGTCAACATGGAGACAGTCCATCTCCCCAGTGAAAGAATCTACATGACGCACTTCCGCTGGAAGGCAGCACGTATCATCAAGGATCTCCACCTGAAGACCCACATCACTAAGCTCACAAGCCACTGCTTTCCTCGAACCATCATATTCATGAACAAACTTGTACAATCCTAATCCCTCTCAGCAATAGAACACCTGTTGCTTTACAGTAAACTGGTTTCTAATTGCGTTTTGCGCTGATGTCTTGCTTTACACATTAGTTTTGGTATTGGTTTGTTATGTTCACATGTACCTAGATACTGTGAAAATCTTTCATTTGTGCCCCACTTAATCACATCATGTGATATATAAAGTACATTAAAATAGTAAAAAGGAAACAGAATGTAGGATATAGTGTGGCAACTATGGAGAAAGTCAATGTTTATATTTTTCTTGTATAATTTATTTATAATTTATTGTCTGTGTGTTGCCTGAACATACATAAATGTGATGCTGCTGAGAAGTTTTTCATTGCACTGATCCCTCACTGTTCCTGCATATGAAAAAAATTCAAATTGATTTGACATGAGTTAACTTTAATCTCCATAGGCAGTTTTCCATCTGCATCTGTAAAAGGGTTTTCTTTTGATAATTTTGTGGTTAATTTATCAGCTTTGGAGGTGTTTTCAACACTTCGATGTAAACTCTGTGCCCTGGAATATGAACAATCAACTCACATGGATACCAATTAGTTGTATTCCGAGCTATTACAACAGGATCAACAACATCAAAAACCTAGAACACAAACAGGGCACTGGAAGAATTCTGTCCTGAAGAATGGCCTTGATCCAAAACGTCGACTGTTTACTCCTTTCCATGGATGCTGCCTGGCTAGCTGAGCCTCTCCAGCATCTACAGATCTTCTTGTGACTTGAAGAATTCAGTGAATTTGTCAAAATCTGTTGAGGCAAAGGTGTAATTTAATTTTTTTAATTTGAGGTGACCCACAGCCCCAGTGCTCTCATTCCACACACACTCACCAGTCCACCGAGTATTTTTCTCACTTTGATTGTCCCTCCCATTTCTTCCTATCAACCTGTTCCATTGGCCACTTATTCCCTCCCCATTTTGTTCCACCTATCACCTACCAGCGTATATCATAATCCCAAATCCCCTCATCTCCCACCTCCCTTACTCTCACTTTCAAATACTGCTATATATTATCAATCTTTTTGGTACCCTCTCAATCCCACCCAGCCAACACACTTTTCATCCTTCTTCCCTCTGGGTGAAAGGCTCAGGAGCTTGAAGACTCGTACGGCCAGATTTGGGAACAGCTTCTTTCCAACTGTGATAAGGCTGCTGAATGGATCCTGACCTGGATCTGGTCCGTACCCTCCAAATATCAAGACCTGCCTCTTGGTTTTTTTGCACTACCTTACTTTCTCTTTTCTATTTTCTATTTATGATTTATAATTTAAATTTTTAATATTTACTATCGATTTGTACTCCAAGGAGCGCAAAGCGCAGAATCAAATATCACTGTGATGATTGTACGCTCTAATATCAATTGTTTGGCAACAATAAAGTATAAAGTATCTGATACAAAATCCGGACTCGAACTGTCAACTTTACTCAATTGGCCCATTGAGATCTTCCAGCATCTGCAGTTTCTTTAGACAGTCATTACTAGCAGTCTGCTGTCTCACACCTGTAGCTTCAGATAAGGCAGAGTACAATGGAAATGTATAGCTCACAAGACAGGTACATTCTGTCCAGAAGCAAAATATAATCTTCTTCAATATTAATCACAGGAGGTTCAGAGTGCCATCCAACAGAGTGGTAGACATTTGTTTTTATCTTCTGGAACACATCATTTAGATCTGGAGGCCCTAGCATACCAGTGGCAGCTAAAATTATCATTGTCTTCACTAATATTTCCTTTTATATCTGTTCTGCCAGCAGAAATTGGGAGAGAAGTTTGCAAACTACAACCTTCAGAATTAACTCACTGTTCAACAAAGTCCATTTTATACTGAAATCAGTGAAGTCTTTGCAATTTAAAGTGTCTCTCTCTATCAGCAGAATATATTGATAGGGCCTCTGAGACTGTACCTTTCCACAATGGAGTAATTCATAGGCCATGATACAAGGTCACATCCTCATTACCTACGCTGAGTAATAAAATCCCTGTTTCTACACCTAGTAAACTGGCATCAATGAACTGCTACAGTAGTTCCTTCAATAATAAGACTGAGCATTTTGACAATAAGTACTAATATTCACACAGAGACATTGATAAGAAATGAATGGAAGTTACACCAGGAATGTAATGCAACCTCCATTGCTGGTGGGAGACTATAATATTGATAAAATCCACCTCAACAACAGCAGTCAAATTCACAGTCCTATGATGAAACGCAGGCAATGTTACATAAGGAAAATTGTTAAAAAATTGGTTTTCTAATATTTTTAATACAGTCAATGTCTGTAGAGAAGTTATTTGCATTGTGATAGCAGAACTTTATAATTACGACTTCAGGATTTTTTTTTATCCAGCGATTCTTTTGTTTTCAAAGATTAATTTTCAGAATACAGGAAAAAACACAGTTCACTAAAGCATTAGGTACTGTTCAAAGGGTGGTTTCCAACTCACATTGTCCCTCCACCCCTTCTGCATTAGATCAGGTAGATTTTAGATTATATCTCCAATGTTAGGCATTGTATCAGTAAATAGCAATCCAGATCCCAGCTGTTTATTGCTGATAACATGAATATTGGCACCTGATAACCCTGCAATGATTTTACTCATAAGTGAGGCTGCAGTAAGTTAAATAGTTTGGGATTTTTTATTGTTCTCCTCTTGGTTCCCCTCTGAATTCTGAGTTGATGGGAGATGGATGGCTTTCATTAGATTTCTCTCCAGGCACTCATTGTTCCTTTCAATATAGGTTGCAACTGTTTTCAAAAGGTGATTAAATGGAGATATCAAAATCACTATTTTGACAATTGATCCTTTCCAATGACTGCAGTGGGTCATTTGAATTATCCAGAGAATCATAGAGCAAAAGGTTGAGTACAAAACATCAGGACCATGGCTTGTATTGTATTAGATATGGACAACATAAGGAAAATTAATATGAACAGCTTTCCTTGTAAATGAGCATCTCTCCACGACCCCTGAGCAAACAACTGCCACAAGTAGATGTAGATGACTCTCGGATAATTATTTTGCTTCTCACTCTAAATATGTGCTCCCTTTCAGTGTGTCAGTGATTGCCAAGTTTTCTGAAAGCAACAGAAATATGGGGAAAAACCTGATCTCCATACTCAATAAACTGTCAGGCTTTGCACAATTATAATAAATGTGATCCAGCTCTTGGCAGGCTGAGATCATTCTGCTGTCCTCTTATTCAGTTTTTGGTTAAAATGAATCCTTGATTTTTTTTTCTCCAAAAATATTTTATTCAGAAATATTACAAAATAAAGTTATTTACATAAAAAAACATTAGTTGACTCTGAGTCCTTATTCAATAAATATATTTACAATAAAATTATGCGTTGACTCTCAGTCCATATGCAAATGAAAGATGTTTACAATATATCGTTCGTTTACTCTCAACCCTTAGTCAAGAATTAAGACTTATTAACAATAAAAACAGGCGTTGGCTCTACTTCCTTTTCCAAAGTTACAATTCCAGCCACGCCTGAGGCACCATGTTGATTCATCTGTCCACACCGCTGATGACGGTTATTCTCCTCCCCACCTGGCCCCCCCCCACTCCCACAGGTGATGAACCTTAAACCGTGGTCCTTCCCCACCGGGCCTTTGCGGTGGCCGTACCAAGCTTGAGTGCATCCCTCAGCACGTTCTCCTGCAGATGAGACTGTGCCAGTTGGCAACATTCAGTCACGGACATCTCCATGTGCTGGTAGACCACCAAGTTTCGGGCAGACCAAAGAGCACCTTTCACCAAATTGATGATCTGCCAGCAGCACCGGATGTTTGTCTCCGTGAGCGTCCCCGGGAACAGCCCGTAGATCACGGAGTCCTCGGTAACACAGCCACTGGGCATGAATCTTAACACCGTCCCTTCCGTTCTCCTCCACACCTCCTTCGCGAACCCACAGTGTGCAAAGAGGTGAGCCACCTACTCCACCCCATTACAGTCCTCCTGTGGGCAACGGGGTGTGGAGACGACATTCCGGGCGTACAGGAGGGATCTGACTGGGAGGGCCCCTCTCACAGCCAGCCAGGTGAGGTCTTTATGCCTGTTGGTGAGGTCTGGCGATGAGGTATTTTGCCAGATGAACTGGACGGTCTGCTCAGTGAACAACCCCACTGTGTCCATCACGTCCTTCTCCAGCAGTGCCTGCAGGACAGTATGTGCCGACCACTGTCTAATTGCCTTGTGGTCAAGTGCGTTGGCCTTGAAGAATTTTTCTACGAAGGACAGGTATGGAGGCAACGACCAGGTGACAGGGGTGTTGCGCAGGAAAGGGGCCAGACCCATCCTTCGTAGCCAGAGTGACAGGTAGAACATGGGCACATAGTGGTACTTTTTGTCCATGTATCTGGGATCGCGCACAGCCTGATGCAGCCACACATGAAGCTGGCCATCAGGGTGAGGGCGACATTGGGGACGCTTTTGTCCCCGTTGTCCAGGGACTTGTGCATGACGGTCTTCCTGACCCGCTCCATCTTGGATCCCCGGACGAATCTGAAGACAGCTCGGGTGATTTCCGAGCTGCAGGAGCGGGGCACGGGTCACAGCTGCGCCAAATACAGCAGCCCTGAGAGCACCTCACACCTGATGACCAGGTTCTTGCCTGTTATCGACAGGGAGCGCCCTCCCCACAGTCCCAGTTTCTGTTTTACCTTGGCAGTCCGCTCCAGCTGGTTCTTGTTGCATGCCTCGGCCCCTCCGAACCAGATCCCCAACACCTTCACATGGTCAGACCTGATGGTGAAGGGGACACTGGATCGGTTGGGCCAGTTGCCAAAGAGCATGGCTTCGCTCTTCGTGCGGTTGACCCTGGCCCCCGACGCTAGCTCAAACTGTTTGCAGATGCCAATCAATCTGCGAACTGACCTTGGATCAGAGCAGAAGACAGTGACGTCGTCCCTGTACAGGGAGGTTTTCACTTGGGTCCCTCCACTGCCTTTCAACGTCACCCCTCTTATGCCCTCATCCCTCCTGATGGCCTCGGCAAAGGGCTCTATACAGCAGACAAACAAGACAGGGGAGAGGGGACAACCCTGCCTGACTCCAGACCTGATGGGGAAGCTGTCTGTTTCCCACCCATTGACCTGGACTGCACTACAGATGTCTGTGTAGAGCAGTCTGATCCAATTCCGGATTCCTTCCCCAAATCCCATTTTGGAGAGCACGTCCACCATGTACGAGTGCGATATTCTCTCGAAGGCTTTCTCCTGGTCCAAGCTGACCAGGCAGGCGTCCACCTCCCTATCCTGCATGTAGGCGATGGTGTCCCTCAGCAGCGCAAGGCTGTCTGAGATCTTCTTGCCCAGTACAGCACAGGTTTGGTCCGGGTGGATCACCTGTCCTAGAGCAGACTTGACCCTGTTGGCGATAGTCTTGGACAGGATCTTGTAATCCACATTCAGGAGAGAGATGGGCCTCCGATTTCTAATGTCCTCCCTTTCCCCCTTCTACTTGTAGATGAGGGTGATGATGCCGTTCCTCATGGACTCTGACATGCTGCCGGCCAGAAGCATAGCATTGTACACTTCCAGCAGGTCAAGGCCTATCCAGTCCCACAGAGCCGAATACAACTCAGCCGGGAGGCCGTCGCCTCTGGGAGTCCTATTCGACCCAAAGGAACGGACGGAGCCTGTCAGCTCATACAGGGTCAGTGGCCGATCCAAACTCTCCCACTTGCTGTCGTCTAAGACCTGCGTGATAGACGACAGGAAGTTGCGGGAGGCTGTGGATTCAGTAGCCTTGATTTCCACAACGAATGGCACGGCTTTGGGTGTGTGTGGAGGATGCTGACCGCATGTTACAACACTGCCTTGATGGCCTCAGGAGACAATGGTTGCCAGGATATCCTTTGTGAATTTAGCTAATTCCCCATTCTGCATAGTTACAACATGTTTGCTGCATAAGAGACCAAGATGTTAAGGGTGAAAGTTAAAAAGTTTAAGGGGAATATGAGGGGCAACTCCTTCACTCAGAGAGTGACGGGAGTGTGGAATGAGCTGCCAGTGCAAGTGGTACATACAAGCTCGATTTCAATGTTTAAGTGAAGTATGGATGGTAGGGGTATGGAGGGATAGGGTCCTCATGCAGATCGATTGGAATAGGCATTTTAAACGGCTCTGTACAGACTAGATGGGCCAAAGGGCCTGTTTCTGGGTTGTACTTTTCTATAACTGCATGCTTTTATAAATATGAGCAATAAAAGTAAAATATTTACTAAAAATATCTGGATTGTAAAATATACCTGTTAAATTACTGTTTATTGACCACAACTCAGCCTTTAATGTTATAATTCCAAGCTAATTCATCTCCAAACTCCTAAACCTGGGACACAACACTTCCTTTTGTAACTGAACTTCCTGACCAAAAGAATGCAATCAGTATGGATAGGCAGCAACACCTCCACCACATTTATCCTCAAAACTGAAACCCCATAAGGCTGCTTCCTCAGCCCCTGACTTGTGCCCTACAAATGTACAATTGTGTGGCCAAGTTCCATTCTAAGTTCCCCTGCCTGTTTGCTATGATGCCATTGTAGTTGGCTGTACCTCACATGATGAGTAATAGAACAGGTAGGAGATAGGTCATGACAAAACCATTCTCTCAATGTCGGCAAAAAAGCTGGTTTTTGACTTCAGGAGGGGATTGTGTTGATGGTGGACACTCTACTGTTTACATCAACAGTGCTGAGGTTGAGATGATTGACAGTTTCAAATTCTTAGGAGTGAACACCACCAATAGCCTGCCCTGCAGAGACCACATTGACCCAATGCCCAAGAAAGCTCACCAGCATCTCTGCTTCCTTAGGAGGAAAATTAACTTTGATATATCCCACTTGACCCTCACTAATTCTATTGATGCACCACAGAAAGTATCATATCTTGATGCATCTTGGGTTGGCATGGCAACTGCTGTGTCCATGGCCGCAAGAGATTGCAGAGAGTTATAGACATAATCAGCACATCATGAAAATCAGGCTCACACAACTCCCACCCCCAACGGAGCCCGTCTACACTTC